>NC_089514.1:35124504-35749504 GCF_036850995.1 Saccopteryx leptura | reverse complement strand
ACTCTGTGCCGCCTCCTTACCTACCCCAACCAGTACTTGATTTTGTATAAAAGCAGGCTCAGAACTGTATGAAGGCCTACATGATTTAGGACTGTGCCCCATGTAGCTAGCCGGCTAATTAATAAACTCCTCAAGTTTCTTCTGTAACTGGCCTTAGTGCCTCTATGTAACCTGCAGATTACAGTACTTTATAACAGAGGGACCCCTTGTTGGTCAAATAAATTTGTAAATATGATATATAGGTTTGCTTGTTTATAGTTTGCATTGGGTGTGGGGAACAGGCTGTAGGCAGGCAGGGTCATTATACCCTAAGGCTTAGTTTTAAGACTAAGCTTTACCCACCCTAAGTGACTTTGTATCAGAGACTTCCTTGTTTGTATATTAAATTAAAGGCTTTGATTTCTACACTATAAAATGGGGCAGACTGGGACCTTGCTCTCTCTCGGTTCCTGAGATTAGCATTAAAGGAGAGAACAGAGAAAGGCGACATGGAGCAGAGGAGAAGCAGCCAAGATGGTGGAGTGCTGAAAGAGAAGCTAGTTTGTACAGAGAGGAGATAAGAAACAGAGGTGAATAAGGCTGGTGAGGTAGAAAACTTTCATTCTAGGAAACTCGGATAAGTCAGTGGCTTTGGGAGCCCTGAATGGAAAGGGAATTGTTTTCCCATGTGTGTATTTCTTGTCTGCCAGGTGCAAGCTAGGATAAAGATGATAGCCCACCAGTTCTTGGCTCTGTTGTTTCTTTACCATCTGTCTGAATCAAATGCGAACCTGCATGGGCCAGGCGGCTATGATGGCGGCTGTGGCTACTGGCTTTACACCCTTGCTCAAGACTACTTGAAATACTGAAGAATTTATTCAGTTTACCGGTGCTGCCTGAAATTACTTTCAGAAACAGAACATTTTTAGTGACCTAGTGTATTTTAAAAGGGTTCATAATGGTGAGATATACTTGATGTACAGGTTAAGCCTGTGGGGTATAAGCTAGCTTGAGGCTGTCTCCACAGTCTGTCTGTATCTACCAACTCAGTTCTTCCCGTGGTTATGTGTTTAATCTAGTGGGGATGTATCTTTCCATAATTGTTCCAATGTACCTATCTCATGATAATATACTTTTTACTCTCCAAATTAGAAATAAACACATATAAATTCAAACTATTGTCCACATTGACCACACATGTATAAAAAAAGAAGCAGCATTTCTTTCCATAAAGTCATTTAATAATAAAAACATGAAATACATAAATGAAACCAAATTTGCATGTGGACATGAAGGTAATTAGCACACAAGAATTATCTCACAATATCAACAGATCAGGAAATAAAAGCAATCAAGTCAAATTGATTGCGAGGAAGCAGAGGAAAAAAAACCTGTACATAAATTCAAATGAAGGGACTCTTTAGGCTGCATATCAAATCTCAATCAAACTGAACTGATTGTTAGGGAGTAAGAACACTAACAAAGCAAGCAGGCAACATCCAAACCCGTGCAACATAAAATCACTTAAGTTAAGAAACGTTGAACAAAAGAATTGGTGATTGACTTGCGTTAATAACAAACATGTATTGGAGTATTTCCAAGGAAAGAAAGTGAGGTCTGCTCTTTCAGAGAGGAATGAGGACAAAAACACCTACTCAACCGCCTGCCCTGTCATTTTCTGCCCCTTCGGTGCTTAACGTACTCCAGTAACTCAGCTTGTTCACCATTGTTCTTTGCATTGGGTTTGAAAAATAATTAGCAGTTTTAAAGTAATTACCTACAGGAATC
The DNA here is from genome assembly GCF_036850995.1 of Saccopteryx leptura. Classification (NCBI taxonomy): domain Eukaryota; kingdom Metazoa; phylum Chordata; class Mammalia; order Chiroptera; family Emballonuridae; genus Saccopteryx; species Saccopteryx leptura. The sequence goes on along the minus strand of NC_089514.1, from coordinate 35,747,737 downwards.
AAAGAAACAGTATTCTTTACCCATGTTCATCTTCTCACGTAGAGGAGGAAAGATACTTTTTCATATCAGAGGAGTATGTTTTAACTCATGGACAATTTCCCAACTAAAAGCAAAAATTATAATTGAAGAAAATACGGGGAGGTAACAATTTGGTTTGGGTTTCTCCATTCTGAGAATGTCTGCCTTTATTTTACAATCAGTATTTGTCATAGACTTGGTCATCAGTTTGTTTCAATTAGCAAGTTCTTAAAATAAATATTTATTATTTTTTAATCTACTTTCACTGAATAGTAACCTTTCTGAGTTCAGGAACTTGCCATATAAATCTTTAAATTTCTCATATCTGTTTTATTTTAAGTACTTAAAACAATGATAACATTTTGTACTTATTTTGATCCGATCCCATCATTTTTTTTTTTTTCAGAGACAGAGAGAGAGTCAGAGAGAGGGACAGATAGGGACAGACAGACAGGAATGGAGAGAAATGAGAAGCATCAATCATCAGTTTTTCGTTGCAACACCTTAGTTTTTCATTGATTGCTGTCTCATATGTGCCTTGACCATGGGCCTTCAGCAGACCGAGTAACCCCCTTGCTCGAGCCAGTGACATTGGGTCCAAGCTGATGAGCTTTGCTCAAACCAGATGAGCCTGCACTCAAGCTAGTGACCTCGGGGTCTCGAACCTGGGTTCTCCGCATCCCAGTCTGACGCTCTAGCCACTGTGCCACCACCTGGTCAGGCCCCATTATTTTTAAGATAAATTGAAGTGCTAGAAGAAACCAGGATTGCTCCTTATGAAACTGTAAAAAGTTGACAGATGGGGGAGAGGGCAGGTTCCCTATTTCCACACCAGTATTACTGTCATGCAATTTTGAAAGAATGGTGAATGTATTTTTATAAATAATCATCTGATATTCATTGTGAGTAAAAATGTTCCCTTTCTCAAAATCTCCTATACAGTTAACTGTGGGAGAGGGAGGGCAGGCAAAGTATTAAGCCTGCATTTAAAAAAAAAAGTTATTCAACATTCAAAAAATAATGCTTAGAGATTCTCTTGCGTTCTAAGAGCTACACTTTGAAAATGATGGAAGAATACATGAACAAACGTAGAAGTGTTTTTAATTAATTTGTAACACATTTTTAACAAAAGTTATTCAGATAATCAATAATCTGCTTCCCAAAGTTTAATTTTATAGTTTTTAGCCATCTATGAAAGAAAAGGTGTAATATTTACTTTCAAATTATAACATGCAGGTGTTATTTTTCTTGAAAAAAGTAGAATTCATAAGGAAAAAAAGGACAAGAAACAGAAAACCGGCCTGACCTGTGGTGGCGAAGTGGATAAAGCGTCGACCTGGAATGCTGAGGTCACCGGTTCGAAACCCTGGGCTTGCCTGGTCAAGGCACATATGGGAGTTGATGCTTCCTGCTCCTCCCCCTGTTCTCGATCTCTCTCCTTCTCTCTCTCTCCCCTCTCTCTCTAATAAAAATGAATAAATAAAATCTAAAAAAGTAAATAAATAAAAAAATTTAAAAAAAAGAAATAGAAAACCAAACAATGTGTAACACATATATTCATTATATTTAAACTACAGAAAAGATCTTGAAAAGTATAGCGTGTGCACTGTATGGGAAGGATCTCAAAATATCATCAATCAAGCACATCAATTTCAAAGGCTTAAAGATCAAGACTATAAGTCTCCCCAAGATAGCAATTACTTTAGCACCCAGACCAAATGTTTTACATATCTCTTTTTACCTTCCCAACCCTTCAGAGCATTCAGTAAATGTTATTGATTAACTGACTAAATAAGGTATATCACCAAGATTACTTGTTCCCAAGTTTCTAATTCAGAATAAGGCTGTTTCTGCATGTAGTACCAATCAATTTAGTCAAGTGGTCAGTATAGTTTAAAAAAAAAAACTAAAGTTAAACCAGGTCTTTTACTGAGCAGACTGATTTTTCTGACTGAATGAATTGAGTTAACATGGACTGATTTAATAGGTGATTAAAATTTACCTTCTTAGCTAATACACAGGGTTAGTAGAGGAGAACTGAAGGTTAAAAATCAAACCCATGGGATTTGAGTTCATGTTTTGTGAAAAAGTGGTACAAGTATTGGTTTAGAGCATGAACTCTGGAGCCAGGTTGCTGGCTTTTAAATGCTTTTATAAGATCAAAGGCTTTACAGCAGGGGTCCCCAAACTTTTTACACAGGGGCCCAGTTCACTGTCCCTCAGACTGTTGGAGGGCCAAACTATAAAAGAAAAACTATGAACAAATCCCTATGCACACTGCACATATCTTATTTTAAAGTAAAAAAACAAAACGGGAACAAATACAATATTTAAAATAAAGAACAAGTAAATTTAAATCAACAAACTGACCAGTATTTCAATGGGAACTATGCTCCTCTCACTGACTGCCAATGAAAGAGGTGCCCTTTCTGGAAATGCGGCTGAGGGCCAGAGAAATGGCCTCAGGGGGCGGGTCGTAGTTTGGAGACCCCTGCTTTATAGTCTTGGGATAGTTAACTAATCTATTCATGCCTTGAATTTATCTGTTATAAAACGGGCATCAGTAATAGGACCTCACTCACTAAGTTATTTTAGTGATTAAATGAAATCTTGATACACAGTAATTCTATAGTAATATCAATTTTTGTAATTATTCTCATTATAGTAGTATCGGTAGTTTACAAACATACAAAAAAATGACTTTAAAAATCATAAACTGCTACTCCATATTTAGAACAGGAAATTCACATTGTTTTATTTGTTTGAAAGACAGCAAATATGATCTTGGGGTTAACTGCTTTTGTTTTGATTGAAACTTAGAAATAAAAACTTATCCATATTTTAAAAGAATGTAGCCACACTCTCATGCATTAAAATACATTTTCATTTCCAACAGAATGTATTTAAATAAATTTACTTTTAGAACTAATTACACTTAAAGTAAAAAAGAAGTAGGAAATGATTTTCTCTAATAAATAGAGTTGTTTTTTTTTTAATTTAAGTTCTGGAAAAACAAATTACCTTTCTATTAATGGATAAATAACATTAACTTTTACTTAATATTAAAATACTTCTATTTAATGCAATATACTAAAGAAAGGCAAAATTGTATTTTTATTTACTAATGCCACCACTCACTTTTATTCCTACCATGTGAGTTATGTACATTCAGAATGAGTAGCCTCTGTCTTCCCAAATAATTTATCATTTATTCTTTCATTGTATTTCTATAATTAAATTTAAAACTAAAAATACATACTAAATTGAGAAAAGAGGTTATAGTCTGAATGCTTTGTAAAGGAAGACTTTACAATGGTAAGGTGCTAAAAACAAAAACAAAAACTTGAGGCCCTGGCCTGTTGGCTCAGTGGTAGAGCATTGGCTTTGTATATAGAACTCCCAGGTTCAATTCCTGGTCAGAGCACATAGGAGAAGCAACCATCTGCTTCTCCACCCTTCCCCTTTCTCTCTCTCTCTTTCTTCCTGCAGCCTTGGCTCAAATGGTTTGAGCAATTTGGCCTCAGGTGCTAACAATGGCTCCATGACCTTGCCTCAGGCACTAAAATAGCTTGGTTGCTGAGCAATGAAGCAGCGCCCCCCCCCCCCATAGAGCATCAATCAGTAGGGGGGCTTATCGAGTGGATTCTGAGTTGGGTTGCAGTGGGAGTCTGTCTCTCTGCCTCCCTGCCTCTCACTTAGTAAAAATAAATAAATAAACAAACAAATATCAAAATAGGTGTGGGTGAAACGTTATGAAATCTTTGGGGAAATAATACAAACAGCATATACATCTTTAAAAATTGCTCCCAACAACCTTTCTCCCACCCCACTTGAAAGAAATAAAAACTGGAAGTGTATAAGACATGTGACTTAGCCATCAAAGTCTATATGGACCTCCCAAACTCAAGAGAAAGATCCTAAATCTAAAGAATGACAAATAGAGAAATACTCATTCAGTTATGATTAGCATCATAATATCTACACGATGCATGTACCATTTTTTATGAGCTCCTGCTTTGGGTGGTTTGGCTTAGTAGCTAAATGGTTTTGTCATCTGATTATGTTTTATGAGGCTTTCTCTAGAATTGAAATAAGGACATAGGTTCAAAAATAAGTTATTTTAGGCTTTAATGTCATTTATTTATTTATTTATTTTTCAAGTAAGAGGAGAGGAGATAGACAGACAAACTCCTGCATGCACCCCAACTGGGATCCACCTGGCAATCCCCATCTGGGGCTGATGCTCTGCTCATCTGGGGCCATGCTGGCAACTCAGTTTTTAGCCCCTGAGGTGGAGGCTCCACAGAGTCAACCTCAGTGTCCAGGGTTAATGCGTTCAAACTAATCGAGCCATGGCTGCAGGAGTGGAAGAGAGAGTAAGAGAAAAGGGTTAGGGGTAGGGGAGGAGAAGCAGATGGTCGATTCTCCTGTGTGCCCTGACCAGGAATTGAACCCAGATCATCCACACACTGGGCCAACACACTATCACTGAGCCAATCAGCCAGGGCCTAATAGCATATTAAGCTATCATTATTTGGGATAGATGGACAAAGCTTACCAGAATAAAACATACCCAAGTGTTCATTATAACTACTCCATCGATACTAGATAAACTACGTGAATTCAAAGTCTGAATCTCTGCAACCTAACTTAATTAACAAACCCATATTGAGGGGCCAGTTATTTCAGGTCCATAGCTAGCTTCCTGTTTCATCTTCTAAAAAAATTGTCTTTGGACCAAATCTAACCTAGAACAGCTTTATTGAACACCCTCCCTCTAGTCTATATCAGTGGTCCCCAACCTTTTTTGGTCCATGGACCGGTTTAATGTCATAAAATATTTTCACGGACCGGCCTTTAGGGTGGGACGGATAAATGTATCATGTGACCGAGACAAGCCGAATGTAACAGAGGAAATCTGGTCATTTTTTAAAAATAAAACATCGTTCAGACTTAAATATAAATAAAATGGAAATAGTGTAAGTTATTTATTCTTTCTCTGTGGACGGGTACAAAATGGCCCACGGACCGGTACCAGTCCGCAGCCCGGTGGGGTTGGGGACCACTGGTCTATATAACCACTTTAACACCAAATAGACACCTAAATGGATGACAGTAGAGAAACGGAATTATCAAGAGAATTGCAAAAATTTAATTAAGCCTCAAGCCATGCATAAGAAAACTGGAACTCAGATGCTGAGGTTGATTTTGCTCTCTCTCCTGTTTGTAGGCTTCTTTTATGTGGGTAATACACATTTTATGAAATCAGGAATAATTTTAAAATTTGGTGCTCTATAGAAATTCATTATTAAAAAACTGGAAATTTATCAGTAATTAAACAAGATGAGAAAATGAATGGTTAATACACTAAATGGAAAATAATTCTTTTAAAACTTTGGGTTTATATAACTTTGTTTCAGACTAGTAAATGAGATTAATGTACTGTACTTGGTCCTAAATGATTTTTTTATTTTAGATTAAAATGCTAACTTTGAAAAAAAATATTGGAAAGGGATAAAATATTGAGCTTTAATTCTAAAGAATTATATTTTATATATATATAAATGATGAATGGTTTCATAGTAAAATTAATTTTGAAAATGATTAATTCATGTACTAAAAACTTTAAGTTGAATATCTAGGTATTCACTGAACTCAGTCTTAGCTGAAACACACACAAAAAATACAATTAACATAATAAACAGGTCTAATGTTATAGAATTCTTTTGCATTTACTTATTAAATTAATGCTGAAAAGGGAAGAACAACTGTGTTCTTACTGGTTTCTTAAATAAATGAATAGTAAGGTACAGTATTTTCATTATAATGCACTGTGTTTTTATAAACTACTAAACGATCACAAAATCAATTTATTGGCTCATAACATGTATTTTAATTATTTAAATTGGTATATTTTCTAGAATGTACTTAAATAAAAAATAACCTTTTACTAACTTTGGCTTTATGGTATTATATTTAATATGTACTTTTATGTAGCTAGGAATATGTATAATTTAAAATATAAAATGTGTTCTTGTTAGAAATCTCAGACAAAATAATTGAACAGTTCTATAGTGTATGCACTATATAGTCAACTTTATATAATTTTGTATAGATTTATGCTCAATAATTCTTGTAGTTTCTCACAAAATCACAAAATTATGGATAGCGCTTAAATTTTGAGGATTTAATCCACATGTGGAAGAGGGTGATAGTAGAACTAAAAAAAGATTGTAATATTTTGTGAAGCTATGTGTATAAAAATGTGCCTGGTAAGAGGTTGTCTATGATCATGTACGTTACTTACTAGTATATTTCTTTTTGTGTTTTGTTGGCAGAAAGATATGGAACTGAGCCAATAAAATCAGACAAGTTTCAGAGGTACTGCTTTGTAAGGAAGAAGCCAAAATGTGAAGTTTGGGAGGAACTTCTGCTAAGGATGATAATTAGGATTCTGTGGCGAGGGTCTGTACTGAGCCCTGGGTTTCACCACTTGGTTTGTCATTTCTCCCGTGACATGATTTTGACTACAGTAAATATACCAGATGCTCCCAGATCCACATCGATGGCACTGTCTTTGTCCAGACACCTATGTCAAGAGATCCCTAGGCTGAGAGACAGCAAGACTCATATTCCGAGTGGTTTCTGTCTGTTGTTTTGTGCTGCGAGTGATTGTGGCCACAATCTGTCACTCTCTCTGCTTCCTGCTGCTACCACAGCGGATCCAGTCTGCCCAGAAAGTGTGATGCAGGGAGTGAAGCTCTGCTCTTATGTCTGATAAGCCTCTCCAATCCATCTTAGAGTGACACTAAGAGCACAGATTTCCTCTACTTCTTTATCTCCAAGAATATTAATTTATTCCTGCAGTCACTGACTCAACAAATACTTCCACATTTCGGAAAGTCTAAAATGTCCACACCATGCAAAAGACACTAGGGATGTAAAGATGAGCTCACAGTTCCAACATGATACGTTAAGACATACGCCAGGGAGCTAACAACTGCACTTAGAAAATGTAAAGAAAGCTTCTCGGGGTGTGTGTGTTGCGGCAGTGGGGAGGACGCGGACAGAGCCAATATTTCAGCAATATATGAGCAGGAGGCAGCGGCACAAAACGTGCAAATGGCTTGATAAAATAAAAAACCACAATGTCCACACTATCGGTTCTATTTTCCAGACATACTATTTGACCAAATACCATGTTGTTTTTCAAAAGGATACTGCTTTTTCTAGCCATCTTACTCAATTAAGACTGAACTAACAAAACTATGTTCTTCACAATTTTATTTGCATGCTTATTTGGCATCGTAGCCTAGAGTGACTTGAGTTCAGGTTACTCATCCAGCTAGCTTGTCACTCATCAGCCAGCTTCTTTGCTTCTGGTTCTCCTTCCTGCTGCTTTCCGCTGGGTCACTGCGGTCTGTGAGCACTACCGTCCAAGATGAATCGTCTATAATATGTAGCTATGGAATTTCCTACTTAGTTGTTCCTCAGTTAAAACTTTTTGTGGGAGGGAATGACTAAGTAGCTTAGAGTTAAAATAGACTCTTGATAAACCTAAATTTTTTACTTAAGAATAATTTCTGGTTTTATTTCTATGAGCAAAGATAATATTAATACCTATATATTTTCACTTATTGTCCCAACTAAGCCTCCATAACATGGAACATACAACTTTTTTATTTTTACTACACATTCAATAATCTTAGCATGAATGACTTCTTAATCTTTCTTACTCAAGTTAGCAGCATTTAAATAGCTTACATTTTACAAAAACAATGTTTTCTATCTGAGATATTCAGAGTTTATAATGAGCATAAATGTTTCATAACACAGATAAAGATTAATTAATTAGTACCACACTTACTCTGAGCATATATTTTTTTTATTTTAACTTATTTTTAATAAATTAGGTTGGATTTATTCTCACTGAAGGATGTTATAACCAGTTCCTTCGAATCTACATATTGTTTCTTGGGTGAACAAATAGTTCTACAGGGAAGGCCCTTTGATCTGCTTCCCACACTCCCTTCCACAGTATACATCTACTGATGCTACACCTTTCTTTATTCACAAACTACCTTGCTGCTCTATTGCATGAATCAAAAAGAAATCCAGCCCTGGCCGGTTGGCTCAGCGGTAGAGCGTCGGCCTAGCGTGCGGAGGACCCGGGTTCGATTCCCGGCCAGGGCACACAGGAGAAGCGCCCATTTGCTTCTCCACCCCTCCGCCGCGCTTTCCTCTCTGTCTCTCTCTTCCCCTCCCGCAGCCAAGGCTCCATTGGAGCAAAGATGGCCCGGGCGCTGGGGATGGCTCCTCGGCCTCTGCCCCAGGCGCTAGAGTGGCTCTGGTCGCAATATGGCGACCCCCAGGATGGGCAGAGCATCCCCCCTGGTGGGCAGAGCGCCGCCCCATGGTGGGCGTGCCGGGTGGATCCCGGTCGGGCGCATGCGGGAGTCTGTCTGACTGTCTCTCCCTGTTTCCAGCTTCAGAAAAATGAAAAAAAAAAAAAAAAAAAAAAAAAAAGAAATCCAGACTTTTCTATGAAAAGTCAGTGTGCCAGTTAATCTTGTTGCTATAAAATCAATTTTTAAAGCTCATATTTTGTTATGACCTCAAAAAAAATAAAATAAAACTCCCAACTCACATTGTTAAACATAACCTTAAAAAACAAGCTTGTTGTTTCACTGGATATTCATAAAATTTGAATTTTGATAAACACCAGATTTATAATGCTTTTTTGTCACATACAACTTAGCGTTTCAACCTGAATGCATTTTAATCTACTTTTTTCCTTTTAAAAAATATTTATTAGAATGTACATATTTTTGAACAAATGGATTTTTGTGTAGATAGATGCAGATTTGAGTAACAGGATGGTAATACTAAGAGTTAAGACTGGAAAGTTAGATTGCAGCCCATTTCCAGTTAACTTTATTTTGAAATTTGTTGAATAACATTAAAATTGCTCCTATACATAATGAGAAATTTAAAAAAATGTTTAAGCAAAAGAGCAAGCAACCCATTATGCCTGTTTGGAAGAGAGCTCTCAAGTACGTAGTAGGCAGGATGAAAAGGCGGAAGTCTGGAGGTCAGAAGCCAAGGTGATGTCTCAAAGGAGCAGGTGCTGTGGGCTCGAGTGGAGTCTCAGACCAAAGAGGAACATGGAGAGCCGGCTTTCCCAGAGAGATCAGAGCTCTGTGCGCTCTGTAATGCAGTGGCAAGATGAAACAGGAGGCCTACTGAGAGAGAATCTTAGATTTCTGTCTCTGTATGGACATGTATGTGACACTGGATCAGATATTTCCCAAGTTAAGATTGCATATATTCAGGACTCGCACCATGGCCTTGGAATACAGTTCTGGAAACAGCATCTGAGCATGATGGCATGAACGAGCAGAGCCACAGTCACAGAGCAGGAGCCCCAGGCACCTGTGGCGTAGGCGGGGACCTGGACCAGTAGAGACCCCAATGCAGAGTAAACAAGCACCCAGGCTTCTCTCTTTAGCAGCAACATCAAGGCAGTGAGAAGCCACATCGAGCATTTGGGGAGGGAAGGAGTGACTTTTAACCAATCAGTTTCTGGAATCCTTAACATGTTCTAAGAGAAGGGAAAGCCTGATGAGGGAGACACTGGGGATACTGGTAACAATGGGCGGGAAGCCAGCTAGACTGTGGGGGAATGAGAGAGAAGTGACCACATAAATGAAATGTGATGCCCAGAATTATATTCCAAGCAAAGAATTTTACATATGAATAGATTTCCAGGGAATTCGTACAACAGAAGAGGAAGTCAGAGATGCCAATGTTTCTAGCTGGAGGTTAGACGAGAAGATAAGGTGCAGAAAATATAAGGTAGATGAAGTGTTAGCAATACAGAGGCAGTATAGGAGGTGGGGCATGTTTGAGAGTTTGGCTCATAAATGAAATTTTAGACATTTTTGGTTTAAAAGGGCTTCCAGCTATTTAAGTGAATATAAAATATGTTGGCCTGACCTGTAGTGGCGCAGTGGATAAAGCGTCGACCTGGAATGCTGAGTTCGCCAGTTTGAAACCCTGGCCTTGCCTGGTCAAGGCACCTATGGGAGATGATGCTTCCTGCTCCTCTCCCCTTCTCTCTCTCTCTCTGCTCTCTAAAATAAATAAAATCTAAAAAAATTGTAAAAAAAAAAATAAATCATGTTGCTAAATATTTAGATTATTTTATTTACCTCCTGTGAAAAACTGCGGGAAAAGGAGTTAGGATTCCTCCCTTCTGTTGAGTAAACTGCATGTTAGTAATCCTAGGGAAAAAGGAGTTAGAATTCCTCCCTTCTGTTGAGTAAACTGCATGTTAGTAATCCTAGGGAAAAAGGAGTTAGGATTCCTCCCTACTGTTGATAACTCTGCCGGGGAAGGGATACAGTGGGAGAGTGGGAAGTGCCTTCACTGCGCTGCGACTCCTAGGAAGAGGAACCTGATTCAAACCTCAGCTTTGCCACTCACTAGCCAGCAGCAGCTGAACACATTTCTGAATTCTGCCAAGACTCTAAATTTTCATCTACAAGTGGAGAAATTGGAGCCCCAATTTACAGAGTACTAATGGGGTTTCATGACAATGTATTAGTTCCCCGTTGTCACTGTAACAAATTACTGGAAACTTAGTAGTGTAAAACAGCACAAATGTATTCTCTTAAGTGTCTGGAGGTCTGAAGCCCCAAATCAGTATCAGCAGGGCTGTGTTTCTTCTGCAACTTCAGGAGAAAATCTGTCACCCTGCCTTTTCCAGCTTGTGGAAGCAGCCTGTGTACCTGTATGCATGGACCCTTCCTCGATCTTCAGAGCTCCTCATTTTGGCTTCTGATTGCAACGTCATATCTCCTCTTTCGGACTGATCTGCCCCGTATACCTCTCATCCAGGTTCCAGTGGGCTCACCCATATAATCTAGTGATCCCCCATGTCAAGACCCCAACTTGATCCTTCTGCAAAGTCCTTTATGCCATATAAGGCAAAACATTAAAGGATTCTGAGGATTAGGATGTGGATATTTTTAGGGGGTATTATTCAACAGTGTATGTACAGTGGCTGGCAGAATCTAAAAGCAATAATAAAAAATACTAACAATACATGTTTACTGAACATCTCTCTGAATAATCAATTCTACGTGCACAGCTTTTGGCAGGAGTTGGAAAGCAGTCAAGCTGTGAGTGAGCTCACAATAGGCATGATTAAACTGTAGCTATTGTTATCACTATGAACATAGTTATTAGCTTTTATGAAGAGAATTAATATGTGTTATTCTCAGAATGTCCTGCCAAATAAATTATTTACATCTGAAAGATGATCTTTCTAACTCCCCTCTTATAAAAGTACTGGGCACAACATATAATTGCAGTTTTATACTCCATCTGCAAATCCAAATCAATTAGAGCTATGGCATTCCAATAAAATTTATTGGCCAATTAAGTATCACTTCTCAGAAAAACCTATCTCGTTAACCTACTCCATAAAATTTTTTCCATCTCTGTACCATTTCTCTTCAGGAAATTTTTACTGTTTTTAAAAATATGTAAAATATACTTGCAAAAGGGTACTGAATATATGATATTAAAAATAATAAAAATATAAATATTACCCATTTAATTAAATATTACCAATTTTCATGAAATTCCTCATGTAATTCATCCTCTCCTTCCTCCCTTCCAGAAATTATTCCTGTCCTAAATTTTGGTTTCATTATTCCTTTGATTTTCTGTGCAGTTTTAATAAGCTTTTTATTTTAGAATAGTTTAAATTTACAGAAAAGTTGCAGAGATAGTAGAGTTCCCATATACCCCAAACCCATTTCCCATGTTATTAGCAACTTACATTGGTATAATCTACTTGTCATAACTAATTACTCAATCTTGATTCTAATTATTGCAATCTAAACTCCATACTTTATTTGGATTTTCTCATGGTTAGACTGGGGTAGTGAGTTTTGGGAAGGAAGATCACAAAGATAAAGTGTGATCCCAGCACATTATATTAAGGATACATTCCCTCAACACTACATATCACTAATGATGTTGATCTTAATCACCTGGCTGGTGTAGTGTTTGTCAGGTTCCTTCACCATAGTTACTAACTCCACCCTCTGCCTTTAAATACTCACCTCTTTGGAATGAAATTGCTATGTGCAGCCCATGCACAAGGAGTGGGGAGTTCCAATCTATCTTTTCAATGGACAGTGTCTGTTAAGCCTAACCCGGAGGGACTCAAAACGTTGAAGACACGAACAAAATCCGTTGATTTCACACCAGAGCTTTATTGTCTAGCTTGGCCAAGTGGCAGCAACTCCGACAGAAATCTGAGGGAGAGTGTGCCAGCCCTTTGTTCTACTTAGTTTTTATAGTTTTGTAAGTGGGAAGTACAGAAGTAAAAATTGCAATTAGGTGCCCTTTACCACTATTGGTTATAGTCATATCTCCTTAACATGATAGGACCATGTTTAATTTGCAAGCCATACATCATTTTGGAGAAAACAAAATTTACAAGTCAACACAATGGTAGAAAGATATTACTTTACATATTAAAAGGCATTCCTATATTTTCTAATATTTATCCGCCAACTCAATGTCCAGAGTCACACGTATTAACCATATGCATTTACATAGGAGAGGTAGTTTCATGGGGACAAATGCCCGCAAATGGCTCATTGCTATAAGAAAAGATTTATTTTGTCTTTTCTCTTCCTGCACTTGGCTAGCCATTCACCCCTTTCCCCACAGGTGTGGTGGAATTTCTGGGAATCCATGTTTTCTTTCCCTTTGCATTCACAATACAATGCCAAGGGCCATCCTGGTTTTATGCCAATCACACAGTACAGAGATTATTCTCAAAATTTCTCTGCACACCTTAACCCAAATTAATAAAATGTTCTTCAAGCCTCTTAAAATATTAATATTAATTCTGTAGCTTTTGGTACTTTACAACACCTGTGGGTGAGGTGGCGCAGTGGCTCCTTAGTGTCTACTTAAATTATTTGCAGTTCTTCTGCACAAAAAAAAATGTCTATTCTCCCCATTTAATTCAATCAGTTACTTATATCATCAGTACATATCCTAGATATTCATATTGTACTTTTGACTATAATCCAATATAGTTTATTTTATTGCTCAAATTGTTTCATCTTTGACCACTGGGAGCTTTTTCAGTGGCTCCAATATCCTTTTAACACACCCCATTGTTTTGTTCACTGTGCACTTCCTTACTTTCTAGTATTACAAAATATTCTAGTCTAATGTTGTGTATTCCCTGCCTGAGAGTCAGGCATTTCTTCAAGAATACCTAGTTTCTTTCATTGAAGAATAATATTAGAAACTAAGATCTTGGTGACAAAGGTGTTCCTTATTAATAGGATGTCATTTCTTCTAGGCTCCTCAGCGGACAGATCTAGAAAATTATGATGTAAACTAACCCCATCACAAGGTTCATAATAGCCTTCCCCCTTTCTCATCAGTAACTTCTCACTTCCTAAGTTACTTACATCAGTTAAAAAGATAAACTTTAATCACTCCCTTCAATGAGGTTTTTTTAGAAATTTTAATACAGTTGGATTCTGTTGTCTTTTCATCATGGGTACCATATCTAAACAATTTCTAAATGTGCATAAATTAAAGTTAACTCTTTGTGTTATATAGTTCTAAAAGTTTTAAAAGATGCATTAGTGACACACATCCACCCATTCAGTATTTTAAAGAATAACTTTACAGCCCTAAAAAATTCCCCTATTTCACTCTTTTTCCTCCCCAAACCCCTGACAACCACTGATCTGTTTTCCAACACTATAATTTTGCCTATTTTGCCTTTTTTGGAATGTCATACAGTTGGACTCATACACTCATGAGGCCTCATCATACTGAGTACTTTCACCCAGCAATATGCATTTAAGCTTCCTCCATATCTTTTTCTGGTTTGGCAGCTTATTTCTTTTTATCACTGAATAATATTTGATTACATGGATGTACCACAGTTTAACCATCCATTCTCCTATTGAAGGATATCTTGGTTGCCGCCAGTTTGGGGCAATTATAAATAAAGCTGCTATACACATTTGCCTGCAGGGTTTTGTGTGAACATAATTTTTCACGTCAATTAGGTAAATATCTGGGAGCATGGCAGTTAGCTGGACCATATGGTCAGACAATGTTTGTTTGTAAGAAGATGCCAAACTGTCTTCCAGATTGGCTGTACCTTCTTATATTCCCACCAGCCATGAATGAGGGTTGATGTTGTTCCCGTCTCACCAGAAATTGGTATTGTCAGATATTTGGATTTCAGTAATTCTAATAGGAACGTAGTATATTTTTATATAGTTTTACAACATAGGATGCATGATAACAATTTATTTTTTGCTTCATTTCAAAATTTTATATATGGGCCATACTGTATGTGATCTTCTGTGACTTTTTTTGGTTAAATATTATTGTGCAGAGTCATGTAGGTTGGTGCAAATAACTGTAGGTGCTTCCATTTCATTACTCTACATTATCTCACTGTATAAAACTGCCATAAAATTCACCACAACTTATTCCTATTAATACAGAGAACATTTAGTTGTTTCCAGTTTTCTACTTATTCATAACATAAATTTCCATACAAGCCATACATATGAAGATTTATTCCTATATGGAGTGATCTGTCGCTGTCACTGTAAAAAATGCTTTTTCGACTTCTTTCAATTTTCATCAACTAATGTACAGTCATGCACCATTTAACCATGGGGATATGTTCTAAGAAATATGTCGTTAGGCAATTTTATCATGGCTTGAACATCACAGAGTACACTTACAAAAACCCCAGGTGATACAGCCTACTACTATGCACCTAGGCTGTATGGTATAGCCTATTTCTTCATTGGCTACAAGCTTGTAGAGCATGCTATTGTACAAAACAACATGAGACTATATCAAACACAAGACAAATGATGCAATCCAGAGAGGCAGTAAGCACAAGATTTATTAAGCTGCTAGCAGTGTAACACAACGTGCTGTTCTACAGCAAACGTTTTGTTATAAGTAGAAAGAGTACACTCTAAAATATTGGTTAAAAATAATAATTTAAAGTATAGTATAGCAAATACATAAACCAATAACATACTCATTTATTACTATGAAGTATTTCTCCTGTACACAGTTGTGTGTGCTATACTTCGATATGACTGGCAGCACGACAGCTCTGTTTACACCAGCATCACCACAAACATGCAAATAATGAGTTGCGTGATGCTGATACAATGGCTATGACATCACTAGGTGATAGGAATTTTTTAGTTCATTATAATTTCATGGGAGCACCACCATATATGTGGTCTGTTGTTGACTGAAACACCATTATGGGGGCAATGGCTATATTTATTTTTTTTTCCATCCTCCAGTAGAATATAGGCAGTCCCTAGGTTATGAATGAGATAGGTTCTATAGGTTTGAAAACTTTTAAGTATTTATATGCACAAAAAGATAAAAATAAATGCTATACTAAAACAAGCATCTAAGTTGCTTCTACTAGGTAAAAGTAAATGTTCCAATTTACATACAATTGAACTTAAGAACAAACCTACAGAATCTATCTCATTCGTAATTTGAAAGTGCCTATATAGGCTTCTTAAGTCAGGGAGGCTCGGCTGTGTAATTTGCCTATGTATTCCTATGACCCAAAACAGTAGCTAGCAAGCATCAGATGTTCAATAAATAGTTGATATTGAATTATATATAAATAGAATTGAATTTTTCATGTTATACTTACATGTATTAATTTTGATGACTTTTATTAATTCTATTTTCTCCACTGATGATAAATATATCTATTTTTACTTTTTTTGTTTTGTTTTGTTTTTTTAGAAAGAGACAGACAGACAGGATGGGAGAGAGATGAGAAGAATCAGCTTGTACTTGCGGCACCTTAGTTGTTCACTGATTGTGTTCTCAAACGTGCCTTGACTGGAGGGGTTCCAGCCAAGCCAGTGAGCCCTGGCTCAAGCCAGCGACCTTGGACTCAAGTCAGCAACCTTGGGCTCAAGCCAGCAACCACTGGGCTCAAGCCAGCAACCATGGGGTCATGTCTATAATCCCACACTGAAGCGGACTACCCTATCCTTGAGCTGGTGAGCCCACACTCAAGCCAGAGACCTCAGGGTTTCAAACTAGAGTCCTCGGAGTCCCAGGCTGATGCTCTATCCGCTGCACTACCCTCTGGTCAGGCTACTTTTGCTTTAAGTATATTGAGGCTGCTTTATCAAGACATACACATATGTAAGTATTCCACCTTCTCACTGAACTGTAATTTTAATCACTATGTATTTACTCTTAACAAAGATTTTGGTCTATTTTACCTAATAATAATAGCTACACCCATTTTATTTTATTATTTGACTATTATATCATATTCCACATGTTTACTCAAACTTTACATGTCTTTATGTTATTAATGTCTACCACAAAATTCACCTGAGCATTTTTAATTCATCTGATCATCTCTGATTTTTACCTGAGAGATGTACTACTTTTGCCTTTATTGAAATCATTCATTTGAGTAAAACTGTATTATGTTTTAAATAATATATTTGTTCTCAATTATCTAACTTGTGTTTTTCCCCCCATTTTGGCCTTTTTGCTTAAAGTCCTAATCTTCCTTACATTTGCTTCTTTACTGGTTTAGTAATTATTCAATCATTTTTTGTTTTTAGTATTCACCCTATATACTTTAATGTGAAAATTAAACATACCAACATCTATAGTTAATCTTTATTAATTTCTTGACATCAAGAAGTTCTTAAAATATTATATCCAACTACCCTACTAATAACTTAAATGCTTTTATTGTTATTGTTTGATACGTTAGTGTTTAGTTATACATGCATATTTTCAAATTACTTTGATCTTTTTAGCATTTTAAGTGTTCCTTCTAAGATAATTTTCTTTATTCTTTTTGCATGTATTAGTAGTTCTTTTATTTATTGAAGTTAAAATGACATACAAAAGTGCTAACATTTAGAGTATACAAATAATAAAATTTATCTTTAATATATACTTTGAAATCATCACAACAATCAATATTATAAAAATATCCACCTCCCTTTCACCTAAATTTCTTCTTGACTCTTTATAATCATTTTACTCTGCCCCAGATAACCCCTGACTTACATATTATTATTATTATTATTATTATTATTATTAACCCTTGAACATGGGTTTGAACTGGGCAGGCCCACTTATACATGGGAGTTTTTTAATAAATATCCAATTGGCCCTCCATATCCCTGAGTTTCATATCTGTGGAGTACAGACATTATGTAGTATTTTAGGAAGTGTTAGTGTTTTAGATTTATTTGTAAACAGTTTGTGTTTGAGTCTGTCTGTAAAGATTTAAAACACTTTCGATCATAAAATATAGTTATGTTGAGAGTGTATCTCTAGTTTAATAGCAAATTTTTCCTCATTTTACTGTTTTCTGTCTTCCGTTATTTTTATTGGGAAGTCATTGTCATTCTAAGCACTACCCTTTGTATACAATATCTTTTTTCTTTGCCTCCTTTTATAAGTTCTACAGCTTCACTGCTATTTGTCTCACTGAAGATTTTTTTTTAATTTATCCTATTAAGGTATATGGAGCTTCCTATAGAGGTAAATTAACATCATTCATCAATTCGGGAAAGTCTGATCCATTATTTCAATATCAACTTTCTTAGTCTCCCTCTGCAATGTTATATCTTTTTCTTATAGGTTTCTTAAACTTTTATATCTTCTGTTTTTTTCTAATTTTGTTCCTGGAAACAAACATTAGGGAGAACACTATATTGGAATCAATTAAAATAGAACAGGTTGTTTATCTGAACTGTTTTGGTATTGTTACTTCTAGCCCCAATCTTGTTCGGATATGAGAGGGTGGTCATTTTTATTTTTTTATTTCTCTCACTGTTCACATTGTCAGAGTAATTTTTTAAAATCTAGTTGTTTGCAGAGGATGTTTCCCTCTAAGCTTTATATGTGGTTTTAATGATGGTTTCAGATTTGACCTATTTGCCTCAGTTCCAGGTTTTGCCTCCTACCCCTCAAGCACTTTGGTCATTACATTGTGGACTCCAGGTCTGAAGCTATCAAAAGATACCTCCAGGGTAAATGCCAGTTCCAGCACTTGCTCACCATATGGGTTACTATTTTATTACAGCTTGCTGACTCTGAAGAATTGAGAGGTTGCTTTCAGGGGTCGTCAAACTTTTTATAAAAACCACCTACTTTTGCAGTGCTGGTCAACCTGGTCTCTACCGCCCACTAGTGGGCGGTCCAGCTTTCATGGTGGGCCAATCGCAGCACTGTTTGGTTGCGCGGTAGGGATCAGGTTGACCAGCACTGCAAAAGTGGGCGGTTTTTATAAAAAGTTTGAAGACCCCTGATTGAAATATTATTTCAAACATATGTCTCCTATCATTTTGGATATGCTTATCTGAAGTGAATTACTTTGAACATCTGTCATCTATAACATTTTATTATTTACTTCTTAAATTTAATTTTGAATTGGTAATGTCATTATTTTATGTAAATCTCTTTAAAATAAAGAGAAGTATGTATTTGTTAAATAAATACTTTGTACTTTTTAAAAAAGTATCTAAACTACATAATTATTAAAATGTCTCTGAAATATGAAAATCCACATAGTAGAGAGTAAACTAATATTGGATGGAAAATTATGATACTTAGATTTAAAACAGAGAAACAGCATGGAAAATTATATGCATTATTGTTAGCATATCCCTAAAATAAGCAGCATGTGCAACCCATCTATTCATCTATCTATCACCTATCAATCTATCATCTATCTATCTATCTATCTATCATCTATTTATCTATCAATCTATCATCTATCTATCTATCTATCTATCTACCTACCTACTTGCCTACCTTCTATTCACCAAATGAACCTTTAGCAGATCTTGAAAAAAATTAATTTTATATTGAACATTACAG
This sequence comes from Saccopteryx leptura, assembly GCF_036850995.1. NCBI lineage: Eukaryota > Metazoa > Chordata > Mammalia > Chiroptera > Emballonuridae > Saccopteryx > Saccopteryx leptura. The sequence goes on along the minus strand of NC_089514.1, from coordinate 35,728,735 downwards.
TTAGTCTCTTGTTATGCACTTAAAGAAAAAAAAATAGTGAAACTCTTTAAGCAATAAGACATTACTAATGGCACTCTTTTAATTGGAAACATATTAAGGTAAAACATTAAATAACAGTCTTTTGTAACTGTTACATATAAGTTCTAGACTATAGATTTTTTTTAAATCAGACATTCATTTTTTTTCAAGTTCCTTTAAATTCTCCACAGCTTCATTGTATGTGTTTTTTATATAGAAAATTTCAACTAAAAAAGTATGGTAAATTATCAATTTTGCTCTATGACTTTAAAATATTTAACATGTCTGCATATAATTATAAGTTAAAGTCTACTATTTGACAAGGAATTGTTGCAAAACTATAAAGGTTTATTCCCTCAATTAATTGCATTTATTGTTAATATCATGTAAAAAATGAAAGGCAGTTATGTAGTTAGTATTTTACTTGCAAAGGCTATTATTTGAGAAATTAATAATTTAAGCCTATCAGTTATAAAATAATAAAGCATAATTTATTAACTCATACACACCAATACTTTTCAAATTAAAAGTTTAAATTAAGATAACATTAAAATAGTTTATATAATAATATAGCAATTATCTGTGAATAGTATTTCTGTACCTGTGTCATTGTTATTGCAAAATTTCTAAAACTACTCCTATTTACAATGTTTGATAAAATAGCCTATTATCATTATAAAAGTTGATCTTTTTAAAGTTTACAATAGTAAGTTCCAATAAATGGTTTTCATTATATTTTAAATAGCATTCTTTCTCTCTCTCCCTAATAAAGACAGGGTCAGGAATCAATGTCCAATCTTTCCATAATGCTATAATTTATAAGTAAAATGGCATAGCATGACCAAAATACTCAAGTCCTTTTCATTACAAAGCATTCAAACAGCGACAAAAAAAAAAAATGTGTCTTTTTTTTTATATGGTATGTGTATGATAGGCAATCAATCTTTTTATAATATTTTTCTGTTTGAAATGAGATGTTTGAAGTAAAGTGGTAATAGTAAGAAGAGTTTCAATATTTTGTCCGGTGTCATAATCAGATATTGTGAACCTAATCACTTATAAACCAATCAAATGATTTTGAGATAAAGACATGTTTAAAGGTTAATTAACCATAGGGTACTACTATAAGTATATGGTATATGGCCTACATTATACTTGAGAGTTCTTCCCACTATGTGAGATTCAATTAAAGATGTTTCCATCTGAGGTGGGAGAGCAATGACAGAAGGGAGCAGAGTCACCAGAAAAAGGATTGTAATTAATCTCAGAACTGTGGTGTGGAGGAAATCATGGGCCCCATGTGGAAAAACCTATCAGAGACATTATTAAATCATGGTTTACCCTTGGCCCATAATAATACTAGTGATAACAGTGACTGATTACATGAGATTCAATGTTAAGGTGAATGACTGACTAACACATATTTCATGGTTTAATATACACGATACGGAAAGGACATGGCATAGAAAAAGACAGTGCTCTAAGTAAAGAGATCTTCTGAAAACTCAGTAAAAGCAACAATCGTGCTCCTGGGTGTTAAGAAAAACTAAAGTGGGAAGGTGCCATCAGTAGGTGACCTGTAGGTGACTGAAAGAAAAGCAGAATGGGCATAAACATTAGCCCAGAGACATAAAAGTGAGTGACACATTCCAGGAACATTTGATAGTGCTAGTGCGTTGTTGCGGTTACAAAGTAAGTTGCATGAAAGGGAAGAGAAAAGATAACTGAAGAATTAAAGAAAATGAAATCTACATATAGGAGATTCTCAAGTCCATACTAAGAAATTTGGATTCCATGGTTACAGGTAATCAGTGCAGGTTCATAAGCAAAAGGTAAAACATGATCACTTGAAACATCTGTGCTTTTAAGAGAATCATGTGGGAACTCTTAGAAGCAAAATGGGGAGTTGGGATGGAAAAAGAAGGAGAAGGTGAAGAAGTTATCTATGGCAGTGGTCCCCAACCCCCGGGCCGCGGACCAGTACCAGTCCATGGACCATTTGGTACCAGTCCGCAGAGAAAGAATAAATAACTTACATTATTTCCGTTTTATTTATATTTAAGTCTGAATGATGTTTTATTTTTTAAAAATGACTAGATTCCCTCTGTTACATCTGTCTAAGACTCACTGTTGACGCTAGCCTCGGTCACGTGATACATTTATCTGTCCCACCCTAAAGGCCGGTCCGTGAAAATATTTTCTGACATTAAACTGGTCTGTGGCCCAAAAAAGGTTGGGGACCACTGATCTATGGGATGGAGAGGAAAGGGAACTCACACTGTATGAGCAATGCTTATGTACCGGGGGCTGTGCTAGGCTTTGTCTGATTATGTGCCCACTTAACCTGCACTTCAAACCCATAGGAACAAATATGATCGCATGCCTATTTTACAAATTAGTTTAAATCTCAAGGAAATAGAACTGAAAGCCATATTCAAGTAAGTTAAGTACTGCCACTTGACACAACTAATTAAAGTGACTTCTTTCACTAAGAGACAGGCAATATTTCTTTCCAAAGTAGCAGACAGGCTTTTGTCAGGCAAATTATCTTTCACTAAATTCAAAAGTTTTGATTCACAGTATAGGGTTTGGAAGAAAATAAAGAGAGAGCTAAACAGCTCTGATTAGAATCATAGAGAACTGATTAAAAGAGTACAGCGAGGAAGGAGAATGATGGAAAATGTGACTTCAAGCGGGGCATGAAGGAAGGAGGGTAACTGACACTAAAAAAAAGCCAACAAAAAGACTATGGTCACCTCAAACCCTGAAAACAAGAATATTTAATAAGAGTGCCATACAAAAGCATGTCTTGTGTCAGTAGTGTAGGGGAAGTTTGAATCAAAGGGTTATATTCCTTTTCTGAATTTACATAGAGCAGAAACAAGAAAAGAGTCACAGAAGAGAAGTATCAGGGAAAAGTGCAAGTCACAGGAGATTGGGAGGAATTTAAGAGTGCCTCAAGAACTCTCTGAGAGATCTGAAGGGGAGTCGGGGCATCCGCACTGAACGTAGTTTGTGCAAAAATGTACTCGACTATCAAAGAAGAAGACACTTCCAATTATCACCTGGGTTTTCAGAGAGACAACAATGGCCAATACACTGGTAAATTTACCAAATAGCCCAGAGCACTGTGTATCTGTCCGTAAGCAAGTGTAAACGTGGACACCTACCACACATCTCTGGAATCAGGAGAGCTCCCTAGAAAAGTATCATTTGTGATCCCTCTTTTTTTTTTTTTTTACCACTAAACCTCCCAAATTTTAGCTATAATTTTGGAATAAACACATACTATAACTGCTCCTATATTAGTGTTAACAATCCTATAAATATATATTCTATTAGTTTGAACTAATCCATCTTTAAATTATTTTAATATTTCATGGTCAAATTTAAGATGTATTTGTAGTTAGTGAAAAACAAAAAAAATGCCTCAATTTCTTGAAAAAAAAATAGATACACGATATCCCATCTAAATATTTTATTTGTTAAATTTAGACAATTTATCTGAATAGTTTCTCTAGTAATTAATTTCAGAGCAAAAGGTCAACTTGGAAATTCAATAAATACATTTTTTTCTTAGCAATGTGGGTTCTAGTAAAATTAATAATGTATCATTTTATTGCAGATACCAAATCATTATAAGATTTTATCAGGTATAAACAGATGCACATTAGATAGTTTTTATATGTTACAGATTTAACTATGAAAAAAAGAATCTTGATATTCTGGTAAGTAATCTTAAGAAAGGTTATAGGAAGTAAAAACCTCTTTTTAGGTTGTTTGCATCAAGTAAGTTATAAAATACCTAGAGTTGTTTTTATTTATCTGCATGTTTAATATAGTCTGTCTTAGGAAAGATAGACTATTCAATGAAAATCAAATTCTCTAATAGGAAATTATATACAGTGGTACTTAATTATCTGATCAGTTCTTTTTAACCAGATTTTAGCAATACTGTATTTAACCAAAATGAGATCAATACCGCACTGCAACAGCAGCAGCCACAGAGAGGAAAAAACAAAACAAACTGTATTGTTTTATGAGAACAGGTAAATTAGTATTGTAACTGAAAGCTAGTGAGCTCATTTAGAGATCTGAACTCTAAGCCATGGACCGTTCAATACTCTATGAAGAAGAAGAAGAAGGAGGAGGAGGAGGAGGAGGAGGAGGAGGAGGAGAAGGAGAAGAAGAAAGAAGAAGAAGGAAGAAGAAGGAGAAGAAGGAGAAGGAGAAGAAGAAGAAGGAGGAGGAGGAGGAGGAGGAGGAGGAGGAGGAGGAGGAGGAGGAGGAGGAGAAGCCTCCACATTAGGCACTAAAAATAGCTCGGTTGTGAGCATGGCCCCAGATGGATAGAGCATCAGCCCCAGATGGCAATGGGAGGGGTTTGCCAGGTAGATCCCAGTTGGGGTGTAGGCAGGTGTCTATCTCTGTATCTCCCCTACTCTCACTAAAGAATAAATTAAATAATACAAGAATAAACTTTGTCTTGTCTACTCATCATGGATAAAATATTTACTCATGTTCAGAACAAATGTCATTGTTTCTCCTCAAACAAGATATATCAGTAAATGGCCCTAAGATCCAATCAGATACAAAAATCAGACACTTGCAAATCATCTGTGTCATCCCCTGCTCCTAAACCTCTGTGTCAATCCTTTCTATTCTACTTTCTGAATATCGCAAGAATCTAACATTTCTGCCTTCCTCTCTACCATCCTAACATAATATTCCTTGCATATAGCCAACAGATTGGTCTTGGCTTGATGTATTGAAGCATGTGTATAATTGGGACTCGTAGAAAGAAAGGGTAAGATACTTGGGCACAACTGCATATGCTAAGATATGGATATAGGACAGAAAAACAAAATCAGGACAGAGGGTGAATTGTCACTAATTTTACATACATTTAAGTACTTTTCAGTTCTTATTAATCAATACCTATAGAGAATTTGATTTGTCATTTTGTTTTCTTAAATATATTTTCCCAAACATTATCTAATAAATCCCAATACTTCCTCTAATGATGTTTTATCGTGATATTTTGTCTAAATTATTTATTTTTTAATTCATATTTCAAATATTCCAATGTAATCAACATTTATTCCACATTTCATTTAATACTTTTTAAATAGTGTATCTTTTACTACAATTTCTGATTATTTATATTTGGCTTTAAAGATTTTATTGGAGCTAAAGTACCACATTGGCATTTTCTGGAAATAAGCTTCTGTATTAGGCAAGGTCTGTATTTTCAAGGAGCTTATAGCCTCTTGCAGGAGAGATGATTAAAAACATGAACTTAAATAAAATAATCTAGGATATAATTCCGCTAAGTGCGACAAGAACAGAGCAGTGAGGAGGCCAGTGGATTATGATAGACCGACGTAGTAGTCAGAGAACTCATTGATAGAGAAGGTAGGGTCACCTGGGGTCATCAGAAATGCCTAGAATTTTGTCACTGGTTAAATAAAAGAGAAACAGCCCTGGCAGGTTGGCTCAGCGGTAGAGCGTCGGCCTAGCGTGCGGAGGACCCGGGTTCGATTCCCGGCCAGGGCACACAGGAGAAGCGCCCATTTGCTTCTCCACCCCTCCGTCGCGCTTTCCTCTCTGTCTCTCTCTTGCCCTCCCGCAGCCAAGGCTCCATTGGAGCAAAGATGGCCCGGGCGCTGGGGATGGCTCTGTGGCCTCTGCCTCAGGCGCTAGAGTGGCTCTGGTCGCAACATAGCGATGCCCAGGATGGGCAGAGCATCGCCCCCTGGTGGGCAGAGCGTTGCCCCATGGTGGGCGTGCCGGGTGGATCCCGGTCGGGCGCATGCGGGAGTCTGTCTGACTGTCTCTCCCTGTTTCCAGCTTCAGAAAAATGAAAAAAAAAAAAAAAAAAAATGAAAGGGAAACACATGTTGTAGTTAAGATTGATACCTGAAAACAAAGGCATAGATGCTGAAATAAGTATCACTGGTTCATTAGATGCTGAAATAAGCATCACTGGTTCACTTGAATTTGAGAAGCCTAGACATCGTTAGAGGAGAAGGTAATGCATTGGGAAGCAGTAGTGGAAAATAAAGTCAGCTATATTATTGCAACCATATTGTAGAGGGTTTGGAGAGATAAGTTTACTAATGTGACAGGAAAGATTCAATCAAGGACCTGTTCAAGGGAAGCATGGTCTGGCGGATCCCCGAAGACTAGCTAGAATGAGAAAGCCTTTAGTTGAAGAGGTGGTTGTAAACTAAGCCTGGTCTGTCATGATAGACTGGGGAAGAAGAAAAAAGATGCGCTTGAGGAAAATAGGGAGAGAAAATGATTTTCACCCGCTGACATGGACATCAATTCTTCATAGTAGGAGTTATCAGGTATCATGTGGGAAAGGTCACACATGCAAAAGCACTAGTTCAATTTTGCCTAGATTCACTGCATGTTACCTGGATAATATTTGACTCTATTTAAACTACTTGAATTTCAATTAAATGTTTAACTTTTTTCCAGTGTTTCAATAAAAAAAATTGTGGCATACATGATTCCTAGTTTAGTTCCCATAAGACACTCAAGAAATGCTGATTTTGTTTTTCTAATAATACTGTAGTAATATCATACTAATATAAAAAATCTTAATTACATTTGACTATAACACTGTTTGCCATAGATATCCGTGGTATACGTTTTGCAAACCATAAAATTTCCTACATAGTATTTATTTTAGTTCAGTTTTCACTTTTATCATAGTTCTCAATTAGGCAAGGCATTTCCAGATGCCAATTTTGAAACCTGTAACTGAAAAAAATTCTACAAGTATCATCCTGTTGTTTAATGAAATTTAAATATATATTTAACTCATTTTTGTGTTTCACTATTATATTTTCATTTCCCTCAGGTTCACTAGACTATAGTATGATTTTTGTTATGGATCATTAATGCATTTTATATATCTTTTTTTAAAGAAAATTAAATATAATAGGACACTGATCAATAAGAGTACATAGGTTCCAGGTAAACATCTCTATAGTATTTGAACTATATATATATATTTTTTTAATTGTTATTGATTAATTGAAAATTTTATAAAGCATATTTCCTTTACTGTTTTTGGATTTTATATTCCTTCTTTTACTAAGGTAAGTGGCATTGTACTTCTCTAGTATAACAACAGCATGCTCCCTCCCTCCTTTGCCATTAGTTGTACTGGACTTAAAAGTCTCCTCATACGCCTGCCATAGGCCTGTTAAGATTCCTTCGCATCTGCATAGCTCATTAGAGTTCACAGAAATAGTTGCAATTTTCATCTTGATCTTACTTGAGTACCGCAGTGGGAATGAGAGATAGCATGTTTTATTTTCCAGGCTCCTTCCCCCACTGCAGAACCAGTTCCATATATCAGGTATTTATTCCTCAATGGCTCCTGCATTTACTAAAAGACCAGTTTATATTGTTCTCCTGACCGTGCAGAATTGATCTAGAATTATCAATCCTTTCACGGGAAATGTTTTTAAATAACAAATTTAACATAATGAGAAGCAAATAGTGTTATATTATTATCTCATTACTAAATCTTGGCGATTTTAATGCCCTTCCTTATGGCAAACATATTTAATATTAATATCTACTTCCCATCATCAGTAATAAATAGAAACAAAATTTTTCTAAAAATAAATAAACAATAAAGACCCAAGAATAATGTCCTACTTTACAACTGATTCAGGAATATTTTGTATATATGTATATAGTTTATAATACTTTCTTTTTAAAGAAGGGGAGAAAAAAATGGTACTTGAGCACTTTCATTTTTAACAAAAGATTGACTTCCTTTGGCATCTCTTCCAATATTTTTCTGTACTACAGAGTACAAAGAGCTAAATTCTACATTGTGAAATCTTCCTTGCAGCTACAGTTCTGGAAGTGACTTACATTTCTGTCAATCATTTGTAAAATTTTTATTTGGACTTGAAGTAAAGTTGGGGGTGGAGACAGCAGTTTTGACACAACCATTTTCAGCTGATGGCTTTCTAATAAAATGGTAGGGCAGCCTTTCGATCTCTGAATCTCAGCTGACCAACAGGAAGGAGCTAATTTTTCAGCTGCCTAGCTTTCTGATGGTGACAATTGGCAGCATCCATGGACGGCCTGCTCTATACTGGGCTTATAGCAGCCAACCTTGGGCCTGGTATTTCAGCCCACCCAACTTTTATATAATTCAGTATTTTTAAACCATTTGGTTTTTGTTGTTGTTGTTTTTGCAAGGCTGGTTTTGATTATCTGTAGTTGAACTCTGCCTGATGTATTCCCCAAAGCCAGGGGAAGCCTAGATAACAAGAAAAGGCTTCACTGACTCTGTGACTAGCCTGCTAAACTAAGGAGGGCACGGGGAGATTTTGCTTTACCCACAACATCCCTCCAGTCTCCGTATAACACTGAAGCCTTCAGACCTACCCTTGGATCAAACATGGACTCCCAGGGGTCCTTTATCTTCAAAACACTTCCCTACATATTTTCTAATACCCCAAATGTAAATTTAACTTACATTTTCATTTACATAAAACCTGACATTGGCACATTTAAAACTTAGAAGTAGAACTTAAAATACAAATTTTGGTGAAGTACATATTTGATTTAAAGGCTATTTGTTTTGGCTATGAGTTGCTGTTGAAAAAATAAATGGTCAGCAATGTTTGTTTTCCTTGTCTATGGGGTGGGAAGAAATATATATTAAAAAAAAAATAGGAGGTTTTCCAATAGAAGGAAGAGAAAATTACCTGATATGGGGGATGTTTAAAAATGTCATGAAGATTAAAGGAGGGTTGAGTAATAGCTTCTTACTTTTGCCCACAATAAACACTGTCCACTTTAACAGTGATAGATTATGGCTGTGAGCTGACAGACTGAGGGGCGGGCCCCAGGCTAGGTATACGTGGTGGGGAATAACTGGACTAAAAGTGAATGGGCATCAAAAATAAATATCTAATTTTATAGTTGGGGCTGATGCCCACCCTATTCTCCAAGGAATTATGGTGAAAAGCTTTATTTTTTTATTTCTTTATATTTTTTTTTTTGGTATTTTTCTGAAGCTGGAAACAGGAAGAGACAGTCAGACAGACTCCTGCAAGCGCCCGACCGGGATCCACCCGGCACGCCCACCAGGGGCAACGCTCTGCCCACCAGGGGGCGATGCTCTGCCCCTCCAGGGCGTCGCTCTGTCGCGACCAGAGCCACTCTAGCGCCTGGGGCAGAGGCCAAGGAGCCATCCCCAGCGCCCGGGCCATCTTTGCTCCAATGGAGCCTTGGCTGCAGGAGGGGAAGAGAGAGACAGAGAGGAAGAAGGGGGTGGGGGTGGAGAAGCAAATGGGCGCTTCTCCTGTGTGCCCTGGCCGGGAATCGAACCCGGGTCCCCCGCACGCCAGGCCGACGCTCTACCGCTGAGCCAATAGGCCAGGGCCAAAGGCTTTAAAATTATTCATAAGCCAATATGAGAACCTTTATATCAGGGGTCTCAAACTCGCGGCCCGCCGAACAATTTTGTACTGATTTTTTTTTGTTTTCAACTGCAGTGAGAAAAGTGTTGCGTAACAGTTGCCTTTTGTAGACCTAGTGCGGCCCGCCAAACGGTTGTGATCTTGCTCTGCGGCCCATATGCTGAGTTGAGTTTGAGACCCCTGCTTATATGCTTTTGTCTCATAATTGTGATTAAGAATTATTTTGTACTAAGACGTCCTATAAGATGAAAGAAAGCATGCTGTTTCTCTAGTATGTGAAAGGGCTGAACTGAAGAAAAACAGCCTAGATACGTGTGTGTGTCGCAAAGTATTTTCAATATGTGATTCTTCTCACTCCACTAAAAAAATAAATAAACATGCTGCATTTATGATATGCCTAGACTAATCATTAAAATGAGATTTCCTTCTTTTTTGTGCCACAAGGAATTGACATCTAAGAAAACTTTTGAGTTCTTTTCACACTGGCATTTCAAAGCTAGTTTGCTAGCTGAAATCTAGATTTGGCTCTAGCAGGTTCAACCACTGAGTTCAAAGATGTCTCTAAATGTGACCCAGTATGTCTCTATCTGCTTCTCCACCCCTCCCCCTCTCCTTTCTCTCTGTCTCTCTCTTCTCTCCTGTCTTAAAATATGCTGTAAAGTATCTGAGATTAATGAGAAACATTAGTAAAATGGTCTTGGGACCTGCAAACATCAGTGAAGGCAGTCAGCCTGTGGAAGCTGGCAGCAGTTGGCTATGGTGTGAGTCAAATTGCCAACGGCACTGAGCCAACTGCTGGAGACGTGTTTGGTATTGTATATATATGGGCGTATGTATTGAGTAGTGAAGATCTACTTTTCCAATCCCTCCTATTCTGGTCCCTGCATGTCTTCTAAAAGTGATCACCAAGGAGTTAAAAATACTTTTTTTATATATTTGAAAACTAGGGAATTACAACTATTAACTGGGATAGTGGTAATGAGCTAATAATAGATTTCACTATGTTCAAAATGTCTTTATTCTGTCAGATTCTTACTCTTTTGTATTAGATATGCATGGCCAAGATGGTTAATAGGCAGATCAAAGAACACAGTGGGTTGCATTTTAATTACAACATCCAGATAAGAGATGGAAGGAGAGAATGGTAGTAGGTATAGTCAAGCTATGAGTAAAAGAATGTCATTCACCCAGGAAAATCACTACCTCAACATTCCAAGCCTCTTTGAATAGTGGTATACATTGCTTCAAAAGAAAAAAGAAAAGCGTTAACACATATCTATATATGTTGTAGAAAGTAGGTTTATGAATATTATTTATAAATTGTATATATTTGTATATTATACATATTATATAAACAAATATATAGTATAGATAATGACACAAACAAAAATCACATATTAGTACAGCTAGTAGTTAACAGTTTTAGTCACACTCTACCACTTGCTTTGTGGCTTAGCACAATTTACTTAACTTGTTTATATTTCACTTTCATTAATTGAAAACTGGATTTAATAATACTGATCACCTTATATGGCTGTTATGAGTATTAAATAAAATACGACTTTCTAGGCACATAGAAAAACTCAATAAGAATGTGTTTTCTTATGGTTATTGTCTTAGCTATCATTATTTATAGACAAGTTGTTACGGAGTTTCATGATTTCAAGTTAGTAAGTTTATTCTTAATTATAGTATGTCAATGCTATTCCTGTACTTAGAGTATCCTCTAACTTGCTCCTTTCTCATATTTCCTCTGTACTCATTATTCAACTAATACAGGTCCACTGTGTGTCTATCACCTCTAGGCAACATTCACATTTCTGTTGTGTCCATCAGAATCATGGTGCATTTCTTAATGTTCTATTCACAGAAATATTCAGTAGACTTTTGTAAACTGAATGACCATGCTTGATTGTACTTAAAGATGAAGCCATTGTCAGAAACTAATGTGTTTGGTACTAAGTTGTAAAGTTAAGAGAGATTTTTCGTGAAAATGCACAGCTAAATATGGTATTCAGTAATCCATTGATGCACACAAAGGCACTTGAATTTTTATGGATTAAAACAATGATTTGTTATTTCTTTTGGGTGAACTCAGCTGAGTGGTTGATCTGTTCCAGGTGGCATTGTCTGGCATGGCATTAGGTGCATTTCATTTGGCTGCAGGGCTGGGATAAAAAGTAGGAAAAGTCCATTCATGTATCTTGTGCCTCGGTATCCCTCCAGGCGGTCACTTTCTCCCTACATGACCAGCTTGGTTTCCTTCACCACATAATGGTATCAGGGAAGATACAGTGTACAATTATAAACTTTTAGTAATCTTATAGGCACTTCTTCTACATTCTGATGACCAAAACCAGTAATAAGCCCATCCTCAATTTAAGAAGCAGGGAAACAGACACCACCTCCTAATGGGAAAGCAACAGACATAAAAACAGAAATAATTGGCCCTGGCTGGTTGGCTCAGTGGTAGAGCGTCAGCCTGGTGTGCAGGAGTCCCGGGTTCAATTCCCGGCCAGGGCACACAGGAGAAGCACCTATCTGCTTCTCCACCCCTCCCCCTCTCCTTTCTCTCTGTCTCTCTCTTTCCCTCCCAAAGCCAAGGCTCCATTGGAGCAAAGTTGGCCCGGGCGCTGAGGATGGCTCTGTGGCCTCTGTCTGAGGTGCTAGAATGGCTCTGGTTGTGACAGAGCAACGCCCCAGATGGGCAGAGCATCGCCCCCTGGTGGGCATGCTGGGTGGATCCCGGTCAGGCGCATGCGGTAGTCTGTCTGACTGCCTCTCCATTTCCAACTTCAGAAAAATAAAAAAACCAGAAATAATTGATCATGCCTATATTTTAAAAACCTATCATAAATAATGTTGTAACAGATTTTTTTAGAATATCATTTTAATTATAACAAAGAAAGCCCGAGTTTACTTTATTAGTGATAATATTAAATTATAAATATTATTTCCTGGCTTTTGTTTCCCAAGTTAAAAATGGGTAAGATAAAAATATCTATGTTGTTCACCAAGATTTCAGGACCATTTCTTATTCTGTTAGTCTAACTAGTGTAGCTTTGTTTAACCAACATTATTTACTACTCATTGTGGACCAGGTTTTTAGAGGGATCCATAAAATGTACTATGTTATCACAATGTCAAAAGCATGATGGTTTTGGTAAGAGGAGGATGTCATAAATAAGAAAAGGGGCACAACATTCAGACTAAGCTTGGTAAAGGGTCAGCAAACAGGTTCTAACATAGATGTGATCTGCGATTAGTCTCAAAGACAGAGAAAGAAGAACAGGTCCTCAAGGTAGAAGTGAGGGCAGGATCAAAGAGACCTGAGTCATGTAAAAGCTCAAGGGACACAGGATCCAAAGCAGGGGTCGGGAACCTATGGCTCGCAAGCCAGATGTGGCTCTTTTGATGGCTGCATCTGGCTCGCAGACAAATCTTTAATAAAAAAATAATAATGTTAAAAATATAAAACATTCTCATGTATTACAATCCATTCATTTCCTACTGCTCATGTTCATGGTTGCGGGTGGCTGGAGCCAATCACAGCTGTCCTCCGGGACAACACCAAATTTTTATTGGATAATGCGTAACGTACATGGGTCGTTGTATGGCTCTCATGGAATTACATTTTAAAATATGTGGCGTTCATGGCTCTCTCAGCCAAAAAGTTTCCCGACCCCTGATCTAAAGGGACCTGGGAGCTTGCCCTGGATCATGTGTGAAGTGTGAGTCACAGAGAAGCTAGACCTACATTTCGGCAGAAAGATGAGAGAAAAATGGAGTAGAAGACTGGAGGAGAATTAGGCTCACAGAAACGTTTTGTTTTTATTTTGGTTGTTGTTTAGCTTGACTTAAATATTTCTATGAGCTGAGAAGAAGGAATTTAGAAGAAAATAAAGTTTGAAGATTTTGTATTTCCTTTGTACCTCCTCAAAACTTCCCAGCTTCACCTGATCTCAGGTTCTTGGCCACCTGCTTCACCACAGCTGCCACTGCATTGACTGACCTTGAGGGAGCCCACGTGGGACCACTGCCTGATAGCAGCTGCAAACCGTGGGTCCTTCCATTACCTCAAATGATGCTCAAGCTCTGATCTAGCTTCCCCAGAGGCTACCTCAGAGTCCAGGTGGTCCGGGGGTGTTCACATTAGTACATTGACTCTTGGGAAAAGGGAGGAAAGAGGATGCCAACAGATAAATTCCTTCCTCCTCCTGATGAGTACTCCTTCAGCAGTGGATTTTCTGTGCAGCCTATTTGAAGATACTGTATTTCCCTGTGTATAAGCCGCACCCTTTTCCCAAAAATTTGGGGTCTAAAAACTAGGTATGTCTTATACAGTGGTTGTAGATTTTTTTTACTTGCATTTCCCACTTAAGGAGTTGTATAAATTTTATGATGAATAAAACTTGAGTTCAATAACTTTATGAAATACATTTTTTTTCATATTTTGGGCCCCCAAATTAAGATGTATCTTATTCATGGGATTGTCTTATAAATGGGGAAATACGATATCTCATATGGCCAAGTGTCTAGTTTGTGTATCTGGGAGCCAGCTGTGTACCTCATCTCCTATTTCCGTGATGGCAAACCTTTTTATAAAAACCACCCACTTTTGCAGTGCTGGTCAACCTGGTCCCTCCCGCCCACTAGTGGGCATTCCAGCTTTCATGTTGAACAGTAGCGGAGCAACCAAACAGCGCCGTGATTGGCCCACCATAAAAGCTGGACAGCCCACTAGTGGGTAGGAGGGGCCAGGTTAACCAGCACTGCAAAAGTGGGCAGTTTTTATAAAAAGGTTCGCCATCACCGTCCTATTTGTTTCTCATTCTTCCTGGCCTCACTCTCCACTTCTCTGGCCCTGAGATTGCACATCTTAATAACCACATTACTATATACATCTTAACTCAGGCTTTGTTTTTCTGGAAACTTGAACTAAGACAAAGAATTCATAGCAGAGATAAGGCATGTATACACTCATTGTCTTATTCAATTTGAAAAAAAAGTTATTGGATATTTATTAGCTTATTATGCCAGGCATTTAAGCTAGCCATTTGAAACATGCAAATTAATCAGAAATAGTCTAACCTCAAGACACTGTTAGAAGAAGGGGCTGGGATTAGGTGTAGATGGGCCAAAGGCGGGTTAGAATGGGGACAGAGAGAAACTTTGCTTGGGGCAGAGGGTGTACGATGAGGTGGCCATATGGTGTTATGGTGAGGTGAACACTTGAAACCTGTATGATTTTGTGAACCAATCTCATCCCAATAAGTTCAAATTTTAAAAAATGTAAAAAAAAAAAAAGACAAGAGGAATAAAAACAAGTATAAAAAAATATTCTTTGTATTAAGAAAAAAATATGAATGCAGTAGCTAGCATGAAATTGCAAAGGGAGAGTGATCAATTCCATCCAGGGTGAGTGGAGGTATAATAGGGATGGCAGGAAGCAGGAGGGGAGAAGTCCAATTGTTCCACAATGAGATATGTGCTGATAAGAGGTTTAAACTGTAATTCAATGCCATTAGCCTCAGAGAGAGAGGAGACAGAGCCCACTCTCCAGATACTCGCAGTCGAGGGCAGGAGCAAACACAGGGTTGTCAATTTTAATTAAATCCGCCACACTGATATTCCTATTCTTCCAACCACCAAGCCTGTTCCTGATGCCAGATATTTTCACTGGACTTTCCCACTGGTTGAAAATTCTACAGCCTAATCTCCTCCATATCATTGTCTCCTTAATCTACCTCATTTCATTTTCACCTCGTTCTATGTATAACAGCTATGACTAAATGAAATTGTACGTTTTAAAATATTTAACTTATTTTCTGTTTTTAGTCATTAAAATGTAAGCTCCATGAGAAACAAGAGCTTGTTTGTCTTGTCTTTTAGCATAACTCCAGTGTCTGGCACATAGTAAATGTTCAACAAAACCTACTTGATGAATGAATGAAATTATTTTCAAAAGACATAATAATTACAAATTGAGATTCATGCTATGAATGGGCATGGAAAGGCAAGAAAGATCATCAGCTATTTTTAGAATGCAAGAAAAGGGTTCCTTGAGGAAGGACTTTTGAGCCGACATCAGCATAAATAAGCTAAGGGAGATAGGGAGCAGAGGGGCAGGAGTATCAGAGAGTTCCAGGGAGACGGAACAGCACAGGAAAAGTCAGGAGACAAGAAGAAGCAAAATGTAGTCCAGGATCTGAGAGTGGCAAGTTTGGCTCAGGCACAATGAGCAAGGCGCAGGTAGTATGAAATGAGGCTAGAGGGTGAGGCACACATTAGGCCTCTCAAGGGCCTTGTAGCTATGTTATAAGTTTTTATCCAAAAGGCCACTGCTAGGTATAATGAAGACTGATGAGATGATCAGATTTATCATTCAAAAAGATTACTTTGAGGGGCCCTGGCCGGGTGGCTCAGCGGTAGAGCATCGGCCTGGCGTGCAGGAGTCCCGGCTTCGATTCCCGGCCAGGGCACATAGGAGAAGCGCCCATCTGCTTCTCCACCCCTCCCCCTCTCCTTCCTCTCTGTCTCTCTCTTCCCCTCCTGCAGCTGAGGCTCCATTGGAGCAAAGATGGCCCAGGCGCTGAGGATGGCTCTGTGGCCTCTGCCTCAGGTGCTAGAATGGCTTTGGATGCAACAGAGCGATGCCCCAGATGGGCAGAGCATTGCCCCCTGGTGGGCGTGCCGGGTGGATCTCGGTCGGGCGCATGCAGGAGTCTGTCTGACTGCCTCCCTGTTTCCAGCTTCGGAAAAATGAAAAAAAAATAAAAATAAAAAAATAAAGATTACTTTGACTGCAATGAGAAGATGTAGGGTGATGGGTGAGACCATCGCATTCATCATGTTGTGAGATGGTGATTCTCAGATTGAGACAAGAGAGGGAGCAAAGTGAAAGCAGTGTGGGGTAGGAGATGGTGTAATTAACATTGTCAGTGAGGAAAGGTTGAAAATATATGACAGTGTAAACAACCAAGAATCAAGGAAAACAAAATCTGGTTTAAGAGTTGACACCTACTGAATATAAGATGATAGATTAGGCCAGTTCATAAAAATAAACTTGTAAAAGTAAAATAATGAAAGTTTCTCTGACTGAGAAATTACTATTTTATTCTAGTCAATGTCACATAAAAATTATATGATTATGTATTTCATAAAAATAATTCAAGTACACTCACACATCACTTAACAACAGGGATATGTTCTGAGGCACAATTTTGTCCCTGTGCAAGCATCAGAGTGCACTTACACTAACCTAGATGGTATAGCCTATCACACAACTAGGCTATATGGTATACCACCATTGTATATACACACCATTGTTAACCAAAATGCCATTATATTGCACATGGCTGTAATAGAACAAGTAATATATGAAGGGATGATTTTAAGACACATGGAAAAAATTATCACTCAAAATATTCTTTTACATTCAATTTCTACATATCTACAGTTATAGCTACAATTTCTAACATTGTTTCCTATGTACGTTGGGTTTAATTTTCCCTTTTATCCTCATGTTTTCCATCATTACTCTTGGTCTGTCATTCATCTTGTCTTGTATAATTAGACGCTCTCTAATCAGTGGAACAATTGAATCATTGGTTCAATGGTGAACTCCTTAAGGGCCTTTCATCTTTGTATTTTGCATTCCCAATGCCAGATATAGTGTTTTGAATCCATGAATATTTTTTGTTTTTTAAATTTATGAGGATCCAGAGGGCCTGAGTTATGCTGAAATATATTTTGAATGATCAAAGAAATTTTAAAATATGGGAAGCATAATTTTATATTACATGTATTTTTGTTTACTTATTTGAAAGCACGTAATTTCATATAAATGTTACATTAAACAGAATACTTGATTTTGTAGAACATTCCTTTTCCCAACCAGGCCAGAGAGTAGTTTGCTATAGAAGCAATGTTTTAAGTGTTTGAGTGAGGTTGGCCAATGGGAAATGTTCAAGTGGTTGTAAATTGCCCTTACTACTGTCTCTCCTCAGCTCACACACCATTAGTTCTCCGCAGGACACGTTCCTGCATAGTCTTCTTGCTCCCATTATTCCAGTCTTATTCTCCTGATAAATATCCAAGATATATTATATTGACGGTTGAAACACTTTGTTTCTGTTCTCCCTTTTCTAAAATGGATATACAGTGCACTCTATCTCAGGTTCTGGTAAGAATAAAATGAGATCTTTTAACTGAAATCATACTAAAAATATAAAGAATGAGTGCAGATTTAAGAATTAAGAACAATTGTTATTACAGTAAAAGTATACTAGAAACTGTGTATCAAAGGCAGAGTAGGAAACTTGATAGATAGACATGAGAGATCTATAACAACCATACAAAGAAAAATATGTGTGGCTTCCCACTTCTGCTAAGAATAAAATTCAAAATTCTTAGCATAATATCCTAAATGCTTTGCCATTACATATCAACCAATATTTTCATTTTTCAGGCTCACCCTCCATGCCCTTCCAGTCTGATTTAAATGTTTTTCCTCAGCAGAAAAGTTCTCAAATGGCAAAGCCCTGTCTCTATATGGCTCTCTTTTTTCTGAAGCCTTCTGGCCTCGACTGTATCTTTAACCCCGTGCAACTCAGTATCCACCCA
This sequence comes from Saccopteryx leptura, assembly GCF_036850995.1. Classification (NCBI taxonomy): domain Eukaryota; kingdom Metazoa; phylum Chordata; class Mammalia; order Chiroptera; family Emballonuridae; genus Saccopteryx; species Saccopteryx leptura. Next base: position 35,710,628 of record NC_089514.1, on the reverse strand, counting down.
TACTATGGAAATATTAAGAGAGTTAATGAGCTTATTTAATGGTGTCTGGTATATAACTAGTGCATTCAATAGTATCTATTCATGTTAAAAGTCCACTGTTTTTCATGTACATGAATTCTCTTTCAGTAAACTGAGATCCCCATGGGGACAGACTGCATCTCACTCATCTTTGTATTCCCAGGCACTTCAAATAATGTCTTCAGGCCTGACCTGTGGTGGTGCAGTGGGATAAAGCGTCGACCTGGAACACTGAGGTTGCCGGTTCGAAACCCTGGGCTTGCCTGGTCAAGGCACATATGGGAGTTGATGCTTCCTGCTCCTCCCCCTTCTCTCTCTCTCTCTCTTTCTCTCTCACTCCTCTCTCTCTAAAAACCAATAAATAAAAAAAAATTCTTTAAAAAAAAATAATGTCTTCAACACTCTGGTAGGTTAATGTATATTTGTTAGAGGAAACAAAGAAACTGTAAATAAGTAAAGACTTATTTTAAATCAAAGCAGTCAACACCCTGGACGGGAATTTAGTGTGATTGCCTAGTGTGATTCTGGGACAGACTGCCAAATTTTACTTCTTCCAGGAATAAATAACATACTTTGAATATGGAATAAAAACCATAAATGTATGCTACCCAAAAGAAATCCATATAATCAATATTCTAGTGCTTTTCTTTATTGGCATTTGAAGATGCCAACTAAGACCAGAAATATTTTTGAAGGCCCACTGTTTTAAATAAATTAAGTTTTCTAATTCCTTTATATCTCACATTACTTAATGTAGTAATTAAGTTATTTCTTTCATTTGTATTTTTCATGCTTGAAGATTCTTCTTTTCTCATTCCCTTTTCATTTTCATTTTTCTTTTGTTAACATAATTCTTTACAAAAGCAATCCAATTATTTCATGCACAGGCTTCTAAATAGATAGAAAACTAAGATTCTCATAATGCAGTAATCGTACTGAGAAAGTATTCACATGAACTTTGGATAACTTGTTTTGATACAATTATAGAGATTCTTTCTGAATATGAAAAATAAAAAATGAACTGAATTCAGAAATTCCCAAACATGGTTTTACTATTCACCAAGGTATACATAAACCTATTTTAACAAAACCCACTTTAATTCATTTTATATTATCAACAACTATATCACCTGTAGTACTTTAAAAGAAGTAGAAAGCATATTCCAATGTTAAGGAAACAATAATTAAAACATTAAATTTGCTAAATGCCGCATGTATAAATGGCAGACTTAATTCTATACCTAAGTTTTGAATTTATTCAAAGAGAAAGTTGTCCTATATACATTATCTTCTAGAATATTTTACATTGTAAAAATCTAAAGCCAAATCTCACAGAACAAGAGAACTTTCTGCCAGATCAAATGTAATAAATGTTGGTTTTTCAATTAATAACAAAGTAGAGTTAGTAGTTGTACCTGAAGAATTCAATGTAACCATATTTTAAAAAAATTATGGACATAAGATGACAGTGTAATTCAGAGAATATATATATAAAATACAAAAATTAATATTGTTCTACAATTTTAAATATTTATAAATTATTGATTTTCTCAATAGAGAAGCTTACACACTTAATTTTATGATAACTATATTCTTTTTGAGGTAGAATAGAAACTTTACATTAGTTTTGGTTATAAAATAAATTATAAAAGAATACCCTTTACTGTAAAAACATTTTCTTGATCTGATTATTCAAATAGCTATTATACAATGTAAGTTTACTTATCAGATATTATTTTACAACTAAATAAAACTATATTTACATATGTATATATAGATACACATGCAAATGTATCATTGGGATCTTAGATGCATATAATTGCTTGTGGAAAATACTTTTGTCTTAGTGCAGGGGTCGGGAACCTTTTTGGCTGAGAGAGCCATGAACGCCACATATTTTACAATGTAATTCCGTGAGAGCCATACAATATGTTTAACACTAAATACAAGTAAATGTGTACATTTTATATAAGACCAACACTTTTAAAATACAATAACTCTCTGAATTCTTTTTAATAACGAGTTGTTTTGTCAATATTTATAGATAAATCCCTTCCCCCAAATATGAAGTATCCAAAAATATAACCCCTCACACATACAGTTCTTGACATACATATACAAGTTCCTCTTCATCTTACTAATGAAAAGTATTGCCTGAAAATAAACCTAATAAAGTCTGTCTGCTCATTGGACAAAGAGGCCTAATATTAAGTAAAATAGATAATTGTCACTCTTACTTTATTATTTAATGTTTGCATAAGACTGTTTGTGTGTGTGTATGTGTGTGTGTGTATCTCCCTAGACATTCAAGAAACATTTACACATCTCCTCATTAATAATCTCTATCTCAAGCTGTTTTATATCCTGAAACCACTGTTGAAAGAATGTCCACCATATAGCTGTAAAACCAGAAAAAACAAACAAAGCTGAAAAAGACTGGCATCATTAAGTACACAGTTGCTGCATTGTGTTCTGCCAAATGCAAAATGCTAATAGTTATTTTCAAGATCATTATTCTTTAGAATATCACTGTTTCTCTATGTGATAACAGTTCTAAAACTTTCAATGGTACCTTATTATTTTAATATCAATATAATTTATTATGGTCTTTCTGTCAATGATTTTGTCGTGTACTTGCCGCAGGTTCCTCCATAATGTTTAACTGTGCCCAAGGATTTCAGGGGGCACACTGTACCCCATAAACTGGCAGCATTTATTATGTAGTTTCTGTATTTTTCATTTACTATAAAATATTCATCAAGATCAGTTGTACATCCTGTTTCTGTCCCATCTTAACTATTATCAACTATATAAATGCTGATCAGCTTTAATCCCACATAAAGAATTATAACTTCAGCCCTGGCCGGTTGGCTCAGCGGTAGAGCGTCGGCCTAGCGTGCGGAGGACCCGGGTTCGATTCCCGGCCAGGGCACACAGGAGAAGCGCCCATTTGCTTCTCCACCCCTCTGCCGCGCCTTCCTCTCTGTCTCTCTCTTCCCCTCCCGCAGCCAAGGCTCCATTGGAGCAAAGATGGCCCGGGCGCTGGGGATGGCTCTGTGGCCTCTGCCTCAGGCGCTAGAGTGGCTCTGGTCGTAATATGGCGACGCCCAGGATGGGCAGAGCATCGCCCCCTGGTGGGCAGAGTATCGCCCCATGGTGGGCGTGCCGGGTGGATCCCGGTCGGGCGCATGCGGGAGTCTGTCTGTCTCTCCCTGTTTCCAGCTTCAGAAAAATGCAAAAAAAAAAAAAAAAAAAGAATTATAACTTCATTTTATTCCTTGACTTCAAGTTAAGTGAGCACTTGAATTCACTTTTTTTCCACCTAAAATTACTTTTGCTTCTTTGGAAGGAAGTATAGAAAGTTTATCAAATTTTGGAAATAAAAGAATCCTTATCAGATGTATCATTGGGAAGTATGTTCTCCCATTCAGCGAGTCCCCTTTTTCATTTTGTTGATGGTTTCTCTTGATGTGCAAAAGTTTTTAGTTTGATATACTATTATTTATTTATTTCTTTGTTTCTCTCATCTGAGGAGATACATGGGCAAAAATATTGCTAAGTGGAATGTCTGAAATTTTACTGCCTGTGTTTTATTCTAGAATTTTTATGGTTTTGTGACTTACATTTAAGTCTTTAATTCATTTTGAGTTTATTCTTGTATATGGTATAACCTGTTGGTCTAGTTTCATTTTTTTGTTTGTTTCCTGTCCAATTTTCCAACATTTTTTGAAGGGACTGCTTTTACCTCACTGTATGTTCTTGCCTCCTTTGTCAAATATTACTTGATCATAATGCTGTGGGTTTATTTCTGGGATCTCTATTCTGCTCCATTGATCTATATGTCTGTTATTGTGCATGTTGGTGGAGAGGGGCAAAGGTGAGGGGAGAAAGTGGAGAGAAAGAGACTTTGCTGGGGTGATGGGTGCACCATGTAGTGTTCAGAAGATGTTTTGTTGAGTTGTACACTTAAGTCCTGCAAGTTTTTATGAACCAATGCCACCCCAATAAATTCAATAAAATAAGGAATTTGATCAGCTTTAACTCTTACTGCCACAAGAGTCTTTACACATAAGAAAAAACCTTGAAAAAGGAAATTTAAGTGGGTAATGAGGAAGAGGTAGTATTTAGATTTCCTTGCTATTATGAATTAGAGAAATTATGGGTCCGGAGGAAAAGCTAATTTATTTTATTTCATTTTATTTATTTATTTTTTATTAGCTGAGAGACAGGAGGCAGAGAGACTCCCGCATGTGCCTTGACAAGGATTCACCTGGCAAGACCCCACAGGGCAACGCTCTGCCTATCTGGAGCCCTGCTCCGTTGCTCAGCAACCAAGCCATTCCAGTGCCTGAGGTGTGCCTTGACCGGGAATTGAACCAGGACTTCTACATGCCAGCCGACGCTCTGCCACTGAGCCAACCAGCCAGGACCTGGAATAGCTAATTCTAGGTAAAGAAATGTGGTACTTAAGAGCCTCTGGAATCAAACTTCCTGGTTTTAAGCTTTGTTCCTAGTATTTTCCAAGCGTGAAAGCTTGGTTCCCAGTACATTTCTAAGTGGCCAAATAACAGCTTCATTTAAACACATGCTATGCCTTATATAAAATTGAGGTAAAATATTTAACTCACCATAGACTTACTTAAGTTTTAAATAAGATAACTTTTGTTAAGTGTCTAGCACATTGCCTGGCTTATAGTAAAAATAAATGTCATTATGATTCTTAGATTGGAGGACCCATGAATTATGTAAACCACAAATCTGCTGCACTATTTTAGGATTTTTCTCATGTGTCTGTAGGAGATCAAATGAAAGAGCTGGGGGTGGGGGGGTTAGTGCTCTGGGGTTGATCATTTACAAGGCTAACCAAGACATCCAGTAATTAAATCCCATAATTAGTTTCCAAATAAAACCAAAAAATTACTCTTATTAACTATATATCCTAAATATTTTCTTCATGGTATTCCATGTTTTAAAAAAAATGTGCTAGGTCTAACTACAACAGCCTTCAAAACATGTTAATCTCCTCATCATTATCACTAAATACACATTTTTCCCCTGTGTGTTGAAAACTGTGAACATTAGAATTGAATAAACCGATCTTTTTCAAGGAGGTTACTTTGTCTTAATAGTTTTTTTTTATGAGGATTAGTATACATTTGTTAAATTCTTAGCCAAATATTAAATTTAAAATTTGGAGAAACTTGATACATTGCTCATTCAGTGAAAACAAACATACTTGTTTATGAAATACTTGAGAGGACTAAATTTATACACCTTTTGGGTTACTACATTTAAATCTGATATAATATTACTTATCCTATATTTGAAATGATAGATAAGAACTCTGCAGAGCATAGTAAATGTGTGGATGGGCCAATTCAGAAACTCTCAGTATCAGGTCTTTGAAACTGGCACCTCTCTGCATTCCCCAGAATAAAACCACTTTCCCAAGAACTCTTGGACAGCAATGCAGATTTCCTTTAAGACTTTAGAGAGACTTGGACATCACAGAATTCTTCACACATAACTAAATAAATCATTTACACATCTTACCTGTCAACTCTGCTCTGCTAGTTCTGTTTCTAATTGTGTTCCTCCTTGTTCACCCTCCTATCTTAGGGGATCTAAAATATACAGCTCACAAAAAGTAGGGGATATTTCAAAGTGAATGTGAAGTGATAAGATATTCCCTAACTTGGCCCTGGCCGGTTGGCTCAGTGGTAGAGCGTCGGCCTGGCGTGCAAGGGGTCCCAGGTTCGATTCCTGGCCAGGGAACACAGGAGAAGCGCCCATCTGCTTCTCCACTCCTCCCCCTCTCCTTCCTCTCTGTCTCTCTCTTCCCCTCCCGCAGCCAAGGCTCCATTGGAGCAAAGATGGCCCGGGCGCTGGGGATGGCTCCTTGGCCTCTGCCCCAGGAGCTAGAGTGGCTCTGGTCGCGACGCCCCGGAGGGGCAGAGCATCGCCCCCTGGTGGGCAGAGTGTCGCCCCCTGGTGGGCATGCCAGGTGGATCCCGGTCGGGTGCATGCGGGAGTCTGTCTGTCTCTCCCCGTTTCCAGCTTCGGAAAAATACAAAAAAAAAAAAAAAAAACAACAAAAAACAAAAAAAAAAAACAAGATATCCCCTAACTTTTTGTGAGTAGTACAAGGGTAACCATTTTAGCCTATCCCAGCAAATGTTTGTTTGGCCAATGGAAGACCAATTTTATAATTCTAACAGAGAATAAAGAAAATTATCTTTTTTTCAGATAATTGAGTCTTTTAACAGAGACACCAATTCATAGAAAATAGCTAAACACCCCCCCACACCCACCCACCCACCCACACATACCTCTCTTTAATATTGCCTGTCAGGGTATGGTCACTCCTGTGGCACAGAAAGTGTTTGGTGGGAAGGAAAACTATTGTTCGATGACAGCTGTGGGTCCTAAAAAGCTACATCCTTTCTATCCCGGGAAAAGAAGAGAACAGTTTCCCAGTGTAGGTGAGAAGCAATACAGTGTATGGTAAAGAACACAGCTTTGGAGCCCAACTGCCTAGTTTGACTCTAAGAGCCAATGTTTGCTAGCTCTGTTAGTTTGCACAGTTACTTTAATGCTTAAATCCTATCATTATGTCAGCCAGGCTTAATCTCAGCCTTCCTGGGAGTGGAAAAGTAACAAGATTATGTAGCAGAATTGCAGTGTGAGTGTTGGATACTTTACAGGTTAGGCTGCCTGAGTAAAATAAAGGTAATCACCATTCAGGTACTATCAATACATCAATCTAGGCAAAAAAGTTCTTCAATTTTTTTTTTTTCTAATGAGAGAGACAGAGACAGAGAGAGGACAGTCAGGGACAGAGAGAGGAGAAGCATCGACTCTTCATTGTGACCCCTTAGTTGTTCATTGATTGCTTTTTCATATGTGCCTTGATGGGGGTGAGGGGAGACTTCAGCAGAGTGAGTGACCCCTGCTCAAGTCAGAAACCTTGGGCTTCAAGCCAGCGACCATGGGTCATGTGTATGATCCCACACGCAAGCCGGTGACCCTGCACTAAAGCTGGCGACCCCACGCTCAAGCTGGTGAGCTCACACTCAAGCTGGAGAACTCGAGGTTTCCAACCTGGGTTCTCTGCATCCCAGGCTTATGCTCTATCCCCATGATGGCAAACGTTTTTATAAAAACTGCCCACTTTTGCAGTGCTGGTCAGCCTGGTCCCTCCTGCCCACTAGTAGGTGTTTCAGCTATCATGCTGAGTTAGCTGAACAACAAACAGTGCGGTGATTGGCCCACCATGAAAGCTGGAACGCCCACTAGTGCCCAGGAGGGACCAGGTTGACCAGCACTGCAAAAATGGGCGGTTTTTATAAAAAGGTTCTCCATCACAGCTCTATTCACTGCACCACCACCTGGTCAGGTTCAACTTGTCTTGAAGAACATAACTAATAAGCACAACATCTCTGAAAGAATACATCAGATACTCTTATTGATTGCTTGAAAGAAGGGAAACTAAAAGTCTAGGACAGAGAATGGGAGAGAATGATTTTATTGTATACCCTTTGAAACTCTAAATATTAGACCTTGAGAATATGCTGCTTATCCAGAACATCAACTAAAATTTTTTAAAAATCGCTAGAAGTCAATTGCATACTTTTTTTTGAACATAGCTTAGTTGCCTAAATTCAAATTGCTATGCTGCAGTCAATTTACACCAGTAATTTTTATAGCTAAGGTCAAGGACTTGACTCCTCTCAGAAGAGTGGCTTTCAAATCACTTAGACCACAACTCACAGTAAGAAATATATTTTATATTGCAATAATGATATATTGCTAATTGGAAAGCTAGTGTTTAAATTTTATTGGTTCTGCCTGACCAGGCAGTGGCGCAGTGGATAGAGCATCGAACTGGGACACAGAGGACCCACGTTCAAAACTCCAAGGTCACGGCTTGAGCGTGGCCTCCTCTGGCTTGAGCACCAGCTCACCAGCTTGAGCACGGGGTTGCTGGGTAGAGTGTGGAATTGTGGACATGATCTCGTGGTCGCTGGTTTGAAGCCCAAGGTTGCTGGCTTGAGCAAGGGGTCACTTGCTCTGCTGGAGCCCCCTGTTCAAGGCACATATGAGAAAGCAATCAATGAACAACTAAAGAGCTGCAGCAAAGAATTGATGCTTCTCATCTCTCTCCCTTCCTGTCTGTCTGTCCCTCTCTCTGCCTCTCTTGTTTCTGTTACCAACAAACAAACAAAAAAAGAATTTTTTTTTCCTTTTTTTAAAAATTTGAACAGGGTGCCATTGATTACTTAGGGTACATAGACTCAGAGAAAAGAAGTAAATTTTACTGGTTCTCATGATGCCTGCTCTTGGGGAGCCATGTTTCAGTTTTGCACTACGTACAAGGTGCACTGGATGTTGAACTGTTCTTTTGACTTGCGTTTCTTCTTTAAAGTAGAGTTTTTTAAGCTTCTCTTTTCATCTTGGGCCTTCTTTCTTCCATGTTATCTACTATAATGAATTGCCTACCTTCTCACCACCACATGCTAATTAGACTTGAAGCTATCTGTGGAAAATAAGAGCATTTTTGTTTGTTTGTTTGTTTGTTTATGTGTTTTATTTTTTAATTCAGAGCAGCCTTTGCACCTCTGAGGTCTTTTATAACGCAGAGTGCTTAGGAATGACACAGCAATACAATGGTCACTTGAGGACGTGGCCTCTCTGGCTGACCTCTCCTTTCTTCTGTGTTTTTCGATAACTCAATTCCTAGCATGTTTCTTAGAGAATTGTTTACTGACAATTTTAAAGGACACAAAGTATCTTGTTCCTTTTCCCAATACTTGAGGGTGAGAAGAAAAAAATCTCAAATATGTTTTTTTCCATTATTGGGCTTATACCTTCTTCCTTTCACATTTCATAGGGTCAAATGTGCTCTGCAAGCTATGAAAAAGTATCTTTTTTCAGGACTTTTAATCCCTACATTTTTCAGGGCTATTTTATAAGCAGATGGCATATAAATTATACAGAAATTATTGAGGGGTCTTTGTACTGTAGCACATCTCTATATGTCTCTCTAAAGTATTTGGGATAGTGTTGAATAAAACCATTGCAATGAGGCATTCGGACTACTTGTGAGATTCAGACGAAGTCAGACTATAGGATTTCAGCATTTTACCACAGTCCACACAGCCAATGGGGCTTAATATTGATTAACATGAGCATAGGACATATATTAACCATTCTTTTATTTTTAATCTGTGTGTGCCTTTACTTTTACAGTACATTTCCTATAGACAGCATCATTTTTAATGCGACCTGACAATATCTGTCTTATATTTTTTAAAATTTATATTTAATGTGCTCATTGACATAATTGAATTTAAGTACACCATTTTGCTATATTTTTTTCTATTTGTCCCAGATCTTCTTTGTTCCTTTTTCTTCTTTTTCTATCTTATGGATGGAGAATTTATTTATAATTCTATTTTACCTCCTGAGCTACAACTCTTTGTTGTGCTTTTTACTGGTTGCTTTGAGGTTTACAGAATAACCCTTAATTTAATACAGTCTACCATCATCTGGCCTTATACCACTTGGTATGAGAACCATATGGAGTTTGCATCCATTTTTCTCCTCTCAAACTTTATACTATTATTTTCACATTTCAATTCCATCTTATAAACTCCATGATACATTATTGTTAGTGTTGCTTTAAACAAGAAATACAAATAAGAAAAATATCTTTGTATTTACTCACATAGTTAATATTCCAATGATTTTAATTTCTTTGGGTATATTCAGATTTCCACCTGGTAATATTTTTCCATTCTTACAGTGTGGGTCTGATGGGGATGAATTCTTTTAGCTTCTGATGTCTCAAAAGGTCTATATTTCACCTTCCTTTTTAAAAGATATTTTTTTTACCAGGTAAAGAATTCTAGCTTATTGTGTTCTTATTTCAAAGTACTTTAAAGATGTTATCCACTGTCTCTTAGCTTACCTTGTTTCCAAAGATTTGTGCTCTCATCATTATCTTTGCTCCTCTGTTCACAATGTATCTTTAATACTTTGGCTACTTTGAAGATTTTATTTCTTATCACTGGTTTTAAGCAATTTGATTATAATGTGCTTTGGTATAGTTCTCTTTATGTATTTTTTGCTTGCTGAAGTTCTTGTATATGTGGATTTGTTTTTATCAAATTTAGAAAATATTTAGTTATTATTTCTGAAACATTTTATGCCTCTGCCCCATTCAAAGGCACTTCAATTAAGCATATATTAGGATATTTGAAGTTGTCCCACAACACATTGCTGCTCTATTGATATTCATTGGTCTTTTTTTTTTTCTGTATCTTTTGGATATTTTCTATTTCTGTATTCAAGTTAATTAACCTTTTCTGAAAGTCTAATGTGGCATTAATTTCAATCAGTATATATAATATATATATCTCAGACACTGAAGATTTTCACGGGTAAAAGTTCAGTTTATATCTTTTATGTCTCTACTTAGCATGTTCAACTTTTCTTCTAGCTTCTTGAACATATGAAATATAGTTATCATAAAATTTTAATGATATTTTGCTAATGCTACTATCTATGTCATTTCTGGGTTAGTTTTGATTGATTTTTCTTACATTTTTCTGTTTTTTTGCATGCCTTGTCATTTTTATTTGAATGGCATCATTGTGAATTTTAACACTAGGTATCAAATATTTTTCAGTCTTATAAATATTCTTGATCTTTATTCTGTAGCATGGTTGAATTCCTTAGAAATAGCTTGGTCTTTTTAGGTCTTGATTTAGAGCTTCTTAGGTGTTTTGTCTTGGATAAACTTTACATGGAGACAAGAAGAGTCTATTGTCTGAATGACAAGTTTTTCCTCTCTGGCTGGAGTGAACAGGCACTATTTCCAGATGTTCTTTCTAATCATTTTTGGGTGATTCTTTCCAAAGACATATGTACTTTCCACTCATTTATAAACTGATACAAACTCTACTTAATAATCTGAAGATCCCCAGAGTTTTCTGTGTGTATCTCTCTCCTCTCTGGTCCTCTATCACACAAATTTTGTCCACCTTGGTTTCCCTAGGCTCTATCTCCTTAACTCAGGTAACTGCCAAGCTTTACTTGGGTTCCTGTGCTGTGCCTAGAAGAGTCCTCTAGGCAGTAAACTGGGACACTCACATGCCACTTGGGTCACCTTTTTCCCTCCCACCTCATAGTGATGTTCTGTCCTCATTGTCTGATGTAAAGTATTTTGTGAACCATTACTTTAAATATTCAGACTGTTGGGATTTTTTTTTAAACTTGTTTCAGAAAGGTGAATCCAGTCTACTGTCTGAAGGGAAATGTCTTTCATTTTTTATCATTTAATCTGTCTTGAACTTGGGAAAAATATCGGCTTTGATTTACGCTCAAGTGTTTTGTTAGTATGTACCTTTTTATTATATTTATAATGGAAGGAAGGTAGGGGTATGACACAGTCTTTTCACTAGGTAAGACTATGAGGAGGACTTAATTCTACAAATTCAAAATAATCTGGCCTCAATTGAAATTATTATTTTTAAATATTTAATTAAAAGGGCTTTGAATAAACACTAAAGACAAACTTACATTTTTAAAATAAATAATTAAATAATTTTCCTATTCCCACATTTGTTTACTATTTTATTCACATCTTGTTACCTACTCAGTATTTATGATAAAATATAAAGTGTTAGATTGAGTCTACTCTTATTTTCTTTACTCTTTCTTTATTTAACAAAACATATCATCTGTTTCCTTTTGAATAGACACTATCCTTTCACTCTGCTCAGTGTTAATCTAAAATTTATTAGAATATTCTGTTCAATGTGATTCAAGTTAAATGAAGTGAGATACGGAAAAACAAAATTGGAGAGCATATAAAGGCAAAAGCAAAATAAATCACTGAAGTGTTGGGAAATGTGCCTGATGAGGAAAGGCTAAAAGATGAAGCGCACATTCCCAAGAAAATTGAAAGAAATCCTAATAACACGTTTCATGTATATAAAGGAATAGTTTATGGGTGGAAGTGAGCGGCTATTTTGTTTGTAAATTAAGGGCAGAACTTCAACAGCCTCTAGCTGATCACCCCGTCACATGCCTCATTTTCTTCATCTTATGATCTATCTTACATAGGGCTGGAAAAACAATATTACTCAAAGGTCATTTTCATTCATTTCTCTCCTATTCCTGAAATTCCAAGGACTCTATCTAACTCATTGCATCAAATCTGAACTCGCAACAACTAGCATCCAAAGCCCTACAGCAAATAATGCTAATTTGTTTATGCCATGGCCATACTTCCTATACCAGCCCCTCTATTTAAGCCAGACTTTTCTATGGCATATTTCTTAACCTCTCTTGTCCCCAAGCTTTTTTCCCATTGTTTTCCCATCTGCATACCTTTGCTAATCCTTTCTGCAATTATGCCTGTAAAGTCGGTGGATAATGGGGGACGGTCACATGGGGAACTCAGACCCACGAACTTTGGCTAGAACCGCCCACAATCAAGCGCGCCAAAGGAGGCTTCACAGGAATCGTTTGGAAAAAAGCGATCGTCTGCCAGCCAGTGGGATTTCACCACGTCATTTTAGCTCTACTTCCCTAGAGGGACCCCTTTAAATATCTCCCACGCGGTTTAATCCGTGCAACTTCCCTGGCCTCCATCTTACCTCGGGGCCAGGGAACCTTGCCGGGCAGGATGCGTGCTCTGTACTCAATAAAGCCTTATTGTTATTCCACACTTTGTGGCTCTGAGCCCCGTTACTTCCTTCTCGGCAGGGAAAAATACCTTACAATGCCCTCAATTTCTAAAGTTAGACACAAACTTATTCTTTAAAATAAACTTTTCATAGTAAGTATCATTAAAACCCAAATCTCCTTTACCATCACTTCAGCTTTCACAGTCTCCCCGCATATTAACCCTGTAAATAAGGCTCCTGCCTGCAGCTGGTTGTGGAGGCTGCGCTCGCACAGAGCCTGGACCAGCTGTGTGCACTGGAATCTATGTGAACGTACTTCCTGGGTTCAGGCCGTGGTAGTTTAAAAATTAAGCCTTAAAAATCAGTCTCTTAAAAAAAAGAAATGGTTTAGAAATTAAGCCTCAAATGTTAAATCTTTTTGTAAAAAAGAAAAAAATTGTTCAAGGAAGGAATCTTTGTATTTTTTAACAAAATTTTTGTTCAAACACATATTTTTTACTGGATACTAACATAAATGAGAAAAATACTATGCTCGTTAGAATGAAACTGAATATTAAAGTGAAGAGAATTTTTTTGAAGAATTTTCTGTGCTGTATTTTTCACTTCATATTAACTATTCAATTATGAAAATAGCAGCCATTTTGGTCAATTTAATAAACTTTGCCAGAGGTCCCCAAACTTTTTACACAGGGGGCCAGTTCACTGTCCCTCAGACCGTTGGAGGGCCGCCACATACAGTGCTCCTCTCACTGACCACCAATGAAAGAGGTGCCCCTTCTGGAAGTGCGGCGGGGGCTGGATAAATAGCCTCAGCGGGCCATAGTTTGGGGACGCCTGCAAGTTTCGACTAAAAGCATCTTCAAGTATTCCAGATCCATTATCAAATTTAAAATATTAATTTTTGTTATAACCTTTGCCAAAAATCAGAGGACTTTTTACAATTTCTTGCTGTCATTTTCTATTTTCTTCTAAATTTCTAGGACAGTATTTATTAGCAGCATGTCCTTAATTATGCGTGTATAAAATACATATAACTATCCAATTATATATATACATATCCATGTTAGCAGTTCCACATAGAGACATGTACCACTGATTCTTTCTTATCACCCCAGTGAACAGAAGGTGAAACTAAGGAGGAAATGCTGTCCATCCTTCCTGATCCCCCTTGTGCCCTGGAAAGGAGTGTGAGTAGCTGAGCTCCAATCCCTGGTCATCCTGTGCCAGTTACTGTCTGACAGTGAGTGTCCAGATAAATGTCTACTGACACAGTCTGACTAGCACATCCCTAAAGAGCAGGGGTCCCCAAACTACTGCCCGCGGGCCACATGCGGCCCCGGAGGCCATTTATCCGGCCCCTGCCACACTTCCGGAATGGGCACCTCTTTCATTGGTAGTCAGTGAGAGGAGCATAGTTCCCATTGAAATACTGGTCAGTTTGTTGATTTAAATTTACTTGCTCTTTATTTTAAATATTGTATTTGTTCCTGGTTTTTGGTTTGTTTTTTTTTACTTTAAAATAAGATATGTGCAGTATGCATAGGGATTTGTTCATAGTTTTTTTTAATAGTCCGGCTCTCCAACGGTCTGAGGGACAGTGAACTGGCCCCCTGTGTAAAAAGTTTGGGGACCCCTGCTAAAGATCCTGAGGAAGTACCAGATAACACTGGGTTTTGTTTTGTTTTGTTTGTTTGTTTTTGTATCTGCTTAACTCGCACTCCTGATTCCCCTCCTTTGTAGAGGCTCCACAGACTTTCAGACACCTGGAAATGTTCTGGTCTCACCTCTGCATCCTTCCTGCATGCTTATTCTCTTGGCAGACAGTTATTTCTTCTCGGCTCAATAAGCATATCTAATACCGCTGTACTGACTCTGTGGGAGGCTTTATGAATACAAAACACATTAGCCTCAGCTCCAGTGTGCATATTTAGGAATGGAGAACAATAAGGGAATTATTGGACACCAAGAGTTTTTGACATTATTAATTTAATGTCATAGTTAAATTAAAATGCTCAATTTAATGCACAGCGTTGTGTCAGTGTTGGCGTATCTGTGACCACTGGGGCCTTTCTGCGCCAGAAGTTGGTGATATTCCAAAGCCAGAGACTTAAAACAGATCTCAGACCACTATACTGATTACTTCTCTCCTTTTTCCCCCCTCTTTTCTACTTTTTACCTCTTTTCTAGTGTTACAGAGGCTTACAATTATAAAAGGATTTTATTCATGCATTAAACAAATATTTATTGCTTATAAGATTCTAGAGCTGACGGACGTGAAGAAGACAGGGCACCTGACCCTGATGGCGTCTCAGTTTAGGGAGAAAATAAGTACACCAGCAGATCAATTGCAAACTAATAAGTTCTGTAATGAGAAGACAGAAGAGAGGTTCATGGAAGGCTTTAAAGATGGGGAGACTTGTATCCTGCTTTTGAAGTCTAATTAAGAGTTTTATTGGCAGAAAAGGAAGAAGAATAGTACCAAGAGAGAGAAAAAAATATCTGATCAAAAGGAACTTGAAATAACCAGTTCCATCTGAGAAGTGATAGAAACAGTTTATGAACCGCGCCTGTGGGTTACACTAGCTAACATCGCCTGGCTGCCTCCTGTCCCTCCTCCTGGGAGAGCCGCATTGAGCATGATTACCAGCTTCTTCCTTAGGGGCAATGCCTCCAAGTCATTCTCAGCCTCAAGCACCCTGTACTAAAATTCATGTGGAAAAGAGGGGGCATGATTTGGGCCGGCCGTGTTATGTTGCTATTTGTGTGTGTGTGCTTTTATTTCTTCTGCTTAGACCATTCAACCTTTTAAGTAAAATGTTACATACTGTCAGAAGTCCAACGTAATAGATGAAAATGGAGGTGCTCTGTTTGCCAGAAGAAAGGATCATCTGCTAGATTATTTTTAACTGAACCACCGTTTGCCTGACTAAAGCACCAATATCTCTCCCCTTATAAGTTTTATTTTTATTTATTTATTTATTTATTTTTGTGACAGAGACAGAAATAAAGACAGAGAGGGGGACAGATGGGGACAGACAGACAGGAAGGGAGAGAGATGAAAAGCATCAATTCTTCGTTGCGGCACCGTAGCTGTTCATTGATTGCTTTCTCCTGTGTGCCTTGACCGGTCTCCCCTTATAAGTTTTACAGAAGCAAACCCTGCTCTGCCTGCTTTGTAGAAATAGGAAAAAAAAATGGAAGAAACTAGGTTCTTTCAAAAATTAAACCTATAGTATAGGATATGAGTTTTTTTAATTTTTTATTGGTTTTAATTTATTGTGTTTACATAGATTCAAGTGTCCCACCAAATACATCCCCCACCCCCATGTTCCTCTCAACATCTCCCTTGCCCCCTGACAGTTTTTCTTTATTGAGGGAACTGTGGCTTGCGAAACACTAGTGTTACAGGTTGTTTCATATTTTTCAGAAGTCCATACATATTAGAATATGGAAAATAACAATCAAAGATTCACTTCTCATGTCTCCTATTCTCTCAGAATTATGTGTGAAGCTAGGGAAAATATAAAATAGAATAAGTATGGTGTGTCTTGACGCAATTAGCATGAAACCCAAAATTAAAAATCTATATAGCCTTCGGTTGCTTTTTCCACAGCAAGATCCTGTTCAGGAAGGGAAAAAGCACAGCCTACCGTGGAGGATCCTGGCTGTCACCACTGATCCCGCAGATTACTCTGCACAAAATGAGCACTGGGACAGCCACCTTGTCTGCATGCAGGTGGGATGCAGTGGGACAGCCACCTTGTCTGCATGCAGGCGGGATGCAGTGGGACGCCACCTTGTCTGCATGCAGGCGGGATGCAGTGGGTCTACAGCGTCTCTCATGAGGGAATCCTTCCTTAACCTGATTCTAACCAACCTGCTAAATCCAACTTCTTGTTTATCAGTCAGCAGTGAAAGTAGAGGAGCAAGGTAGCTGACACTACGAAGCAGAGGAAGCAACTAGAGAAACAGGTGTGGCCGGCTCTTCAATAAGCCAATGTCAGGAAAGATGAGCAGAGTGTAGAAAAGACGGAGTGCTAGCACCAAAAAGATAAAAAAAACACGCCAAGTAAAAAGCAATTCTTTACTTTAATTAGATCTTCAGTCTAAACAAACTAACTTTAAAAATGCTTTTTGGTTAATGGGTGAACTTTTAAAATGCAATGGATATTAAATGATATTAAGGCAGTGGTTCCCAACCTTTTTTGGGCCACGGACCGGTTTAATGTCAGAAAATACTGTATTTTCACAGACCGGCCTTTAGGGTGGGACGGATAAATGTATCACGTGATGAAGACAAGCGTCAAGGGTGCATCTTAGATGGATGTAACAGAGGGAATCTGGTCATTTTTAAAAAATAAAACATCATTCAGACTTAAATATAAATAAAACAGAAATAATGTAAGTTATTTATTCTTTCTCTGCGGACTGGTACCAAATGGCCCATGGACCAGTACCAGTCCACGGCCTGGGGGTTGGAGACTACTGTATTAAGAAACTTTTGTTAAATTTATTGGATGCAATATTGATACTGTCTTGTGTAATGATAGCAGATGTTTCATTCTGATTTGATACAAAAGTACTTAGGGTTGAGATGTCATGTCTGTTAATCTACTTTTAAATTTTCAGCAAAAAATAGAAAAGCAAATGTGGCAGAAAGTTAACATTTGTTAAGCTGAAGTAATTGGTGTATGAGAATCATTTTATGATCTACATTTTTTTTCATATATTTAAAGTTTTCATAAAAAACTAGAAGTTTCTTTAATTGATGCAACTATAAATGTGATATCGACTCATGATATTAACCTGTACTGTTAAATAGTTTCTATTTTATCCCTAAATGGATGCATGGCATCAATAAGAATCTTCTTTCTACATAAAACTATTTTTTAATAGTTGAAATAATATATAAGTACTATTTTGATTTAGATATAAGATGTAAATAAGTCTGACATTGACATCATTTGTTCATTATTTTTCTTTATTTGATAAATGATCTATAGTGGTATCACAGAAAAATCATTTCCAGAAATCTCTGGATTTTTTATTTTGATGCTCCTTAGCTCTACTTGCTCAAGTTACTAAAACCATCTGAGTTTCATTTTATCTATAAAATGAGAAGATTAATAAATGAGCTAAAGTATAAAGTGCTAGAATTCGATAATAACTAAGTGAATGGTGGAATTATAGATAGTGGTGTCACTGACCCAATAATACAGTTATAACTGGTCCCTTACTAGCTTATTTCCTAAGAGTCTGCTTTCAGAATATTCCACATCTCTCTTTTAATTAATCCTATTTAAGAATTATAGCAAACTTGATTGCATATGTTAGATTAGTTATTTCTTAAAAAGTAAAGTAGGCCCTGGCCGGATGGCTCAGTGGTAGAGCATTGGCCCAGCATATGGAAGTTCTGGGTTTGATTCCTGGTCAGAAAACACAAGAAAAATGCCCATCTGCTTCTCCATCTTTCCCCCTCTTTTTTCTCTCTATCTCTCTCTTCCCCTTCTGCAGCCAAGGCTCCTTTGGAGCAAAGTTGGCCCAGGCGCAGAGGATGGCTCCATGGCCTCTGCCTCAGGTGCTAGAATGGCTCTGGCCTCAACTGAGCAATGCCCCAGATGGACAGAGCATCGCCCCCTGGTGGGCATGCCAGGTGAATCCCATTCGGGTGCATGCAGGAGTCTACCTCCCTGTTTCTAACTTCGAAAAAATACAAAAAATAAATAAATAAAAGTGAAGTAAACATCTCAAAATTTTCTTATAATTTAAAGATTGTAGAAATTATCAATACAGACATATTTCAATGATTTTTTTTTTTTTTTTTTTTTTTTTTTTTTTGGTATTACAGAGTCAAGATTATTTCTTGTTGGTGAGCAGGTAAAACAAATGAAAAATGCTCAAGATTTTTCAGGACTAATATGTAAGAATTGTACTGCATTTTGAAAAGGTACTGTGTGTGTTTCCCCAACAAACTTGGGTTAGAGATGAGATCACTGATACACAGCAGTGCAATTATTTCTTATATATGTTCTTTTGAAATAACAGGACCCAAGGAATCTCTGGACTATACTATCTAAGTAAAATGGCATGCTGTTAAAAAGTCTCAGGGTCTAGACACATTTGATTTCAGAAACAGACTTCCTCATTAAATAGATTATGTGCAGAGAGATCGGTGGCAACCTTCCTTAACTGATTTTTAACAGTTCTGTAGCTATACAGTGCTACCTGTAATTAAAGGCCTCGTGTTTCAATTTCCACTCTTCATTTCCTGACCTGTTCATAAATGTCTGCTGCAGGCTGAAGCCTACAGTGCAAGGCTCTATTAATAATAGATTTGAGATATAACTGTGATAGAATTTATGTTCCCCCAACCGAGTTGGCACTGTTCCTCTTCATGGGAGAGCCAATTCTGTAATCTCACTTCCCCAAAAATGACAATAGCTGAGGCAGAATGAGCAGGAGCTAATCAAATGGAACCAACTCACTTGGCTGGCTCGATTCATTTGTACAATTGATGAGAACACAACAAAATAATTAGTCTTGCTATTCTCAGGTCATTAAAACAGCCTGAGGAAAAATCAGACAGAGGAAAACTCCAAAAGTATGCTTGATTTGTCCTATGTTAAAAATATAAAAATTGAAATGGATTTGGAATAGGATATGACTATTCTATCCAAATATTTGTATTGTATCACAATTGAAAAGTATATCATTCATATTGTATAGTCTAATCAGAATGCAGATTATGGCTGAAACTATGAGCTATCCCTATCAATCAAATATCAGGAGTAATAAAAGTAGTCATATATGTCAGCTAGACATATATAGTGGGCAATCAATAAACACTCTATCATTTGAGTGTTGAGTATCTCTTCCTAAAATATAGAATATGCCCAAATAACAGGAAAACTCTACATATATAATTTAGGCTGATAAAATTAAAAAGGCAACTCAGGATTTAACAATGTTTACAATGCGTAGTAAGAATAGCCAGAGTTAGCTCTGGCCAGATAGCTCTGTTGGTTAGATCATCAGTCAGGAACTGGTTGCTGGTTTGACCCATGGCCAGGGCACATACAGGAACAGATTGATGTTCCTCTCTCTCTCCTCCACACTCCCTTCCTCTCTGACTAAAATCAATAAAAAAATTTTTTAAAGAAAAAAAAATAGAATAGCTTGAGTTACCCAAACTAAAGTATGAGGACATAGTCACAGTGCTGCCCTAACTTCTAACAACTGTAATTTCTGAAGATTCCCCAAACCACTCTCCAGTTCAATAATTTGCTAGAAGGACTCAGAACTCTCTGAAAGCTCTCATATTTGTAACTACTATTTATTATTGGAAAACAGTACAAATTAAAATTAGCCCATTAAGATACACTAGGGCAGAGTCTGGGAAGTTTCAAAATATGAAGTTTCCATTGTCTTCTCCTGGCATTGACATGAAGAAACAATTCACACAGTCTATTTCAAACAAGGAAGCTCATCCAAGATTCTAAGATTCTGTGTTCATAATTTTCATGCCCGATTGATTGATTAATCTCTCACATGGCTGAACTCAGTCAGTAGGTCAACTGATTCTATGTGAGCCAATGTTTCCACCCTAGGTGGTCACAATGTTGGTCATTCTAGTAGGACCAGACCAACTCTAAAGCTATGGGGAGTGGATGACTCAGCGTTAAGATCCAGTGTTCACAGCCCCCACCCTAAACAAAGCACTCCTCTGAGGTATGGAATAGACTATCTCCCAGAAGCCTAGAACAAAGGCCAAATCTTTATTTGGGCAAGGCTAAATCCTACACTACACAATTACTATTAATAATAACTTTGTTTACATCTATGTGTAGACTTAAAGAAAATACACGGTAGATAGTGTATTGTGATAACTCTAGTTTTATACTCATGACCTTTATTAACCAAGACCGTATCATCATCCACTATTAAATTATTAAATATCCTATTCCCTAGTAGTGAATGATTATTTTGTTTATATAGTTTGATGCACAACTCTTCTACTCTTGTGACTTATCAAAATATTTTAATCTCAAGCCATTTTATTTTATTCAGTCAATTTTGTTTATACATCCATGTCTACCTGGAGCTGTTTTTAGATTCTCTAAAAAAGTTTTTCATCATACTACATACCAATTTCCCCTATCTCCCAAAACACAAATATAACAACACTAATTCTTGGTTTTACCTTATCCAATCCAGTGACTTCTCAGTTAACTTATTCAGTTCAGTCTCATCTCAGTTTAAAACTATCTCTGGGGAGATCATTTAATTTGATGGAAATGAGCTAATGTCCATCAAATAGAAATGAGTTGAATATTTCAGGAATCCTGGTTACTAAATCTGATCAATTCTAACATGTGATTATACTCCTGTTTCTAAAAAGAATTACTCTGAAAAGAAATAAAATAGAAGGAATTATTATTTTATAAATACTTGTTATGAAAAAAAACCTTCCATGAAAAATTCCACTTAGAATATATATATTGGCCCTGGCTGGTTTGCTCAGTGGTAGAACCTCAGCCTGGTTTGTGGATGTCCTGGGTTTGATTCCCAGTAAGGGCACTCAGGAGAAGTGACCATCTGCTTCTCTACCCCCCCCCCCCTTCTCTCTTTCTCTCTTTCTCTTCATCAGCTATGGCTCTGTTGGAGCAAGTTGGCCCCGGGTGCTGAGGATGGCTCCATGGCCTTGCCTCAGGTGTTAAAATAGCTCAGATGTCAAGCAATGAAGAGCATCGCGCCATATTGGGCTTGCCAGGTAGGTCCCAGTTGGGGTGCATGCAGGAATCTGTGCCTCTGTCTCCCTGTATCTCACTTAAGAAAAAATAAAAATTAAAAAAATAAAATAAAAAGAATATATTTATCCATATGGGGAATACTCCTTTTCAGAGAATCCAACAATAGGAAAGAATAAACAGATAAGCAAACAAATAATGTCAATGCCAATGATCATTGAAAAGAAAACACTTTAGAAGAACAATTGATTGCAGGGAACCAAGCATAGCTTTGCCATACATGGAGCTGAAAAGTACCCCTGTGTCTGCGGAAGGCTGCAGGGATGCTGATTTTGTGCCAGAACTTAAGTTCTAGCTTGTAATCATATATTTTTAAAATATGTCTCCTGTGTGGGTAACAATTCTCTATAGAATCATCTAAAATGCTTTGGCATTCATCATGAAGGGGACCATACAGAAATCAGCACTTACAAAAATCTTGAGGATGAATGGCTCTTTGGGAACTCTCATGTAATAAAAAATGGTGAGGACCAATATAGCCAAATTAAAAATAGTTCCAATATAAAAAGTAATATATGTTTGTGCTTATTATGTGCCATGTATATATTATTTAATTTAATCCTTCTGATTATCCTATATAAGGTGGAGATTATTATGTCTATTTTTATTTTCAGATGAAGAAATGAGGTGTGCAGGAGATGAAGAACTTGCCCCAGGTTAAGCTGTTAAAGTGGCCAGTGAAGGATTCCATCCCCACATTATAGTACTCCAAAAAACTGTGATCTTTCACACTCTAGATTATTTTTTTTAATTTTATTTAGAAAATTAAATTTAACAGGGTGACATTGATCAATAAGAGTACATAGGTTTCAGTATATGTTACATTTCTATAGCATTTGAAATCTTGATTATGTTGTAGACCCAGCACCCAAAGTCAAATAATTTTCTGTCACCTTATATTTGTCCCTTTCTACACCCTTCTCATCACCTCCTCCCCATTTCCCTCTCTGAGGTCCCCCTTCCCTGTTAACCACCACACTTTTATCTATGTCTATGAGACAGTTTTATATACCACCTATATGTGAAGTTCTTAGCTTATTTCACTCAGTATAATGTTACCAACATCCATCCATGTTGTCGTAAATGATCCTATGACATCATTTCTTATGGCTGAGTAGTATTCCATTGTATATACAGTGTGTCCATAAAGTCATGGTGCAATTTTACCGGTCACAGGAAAGCAACAAAAGACGATAGAAATGTGTAATCTGCACCAAATAAAAGAAAAACCCTCCCAGTTTCTGTAGGATGATGTGGCAGCATGTATGCATGCACAGATGATGACGTAACACCGTGTATACAGCGGAGCAGCCCACGGCCATGCCAGTCGAGATGTGGACAGTACAGAGGAAAGTTCAGTGTGTTCTGTGGCTCGAATCCATGACCAAGTGCAACGTGAATATCGGTGTGTTTATAACGAAGCACCACCACATAGGAATAACATTACTCAGTGGGATAAGCAGTTGAAGGAAACCGGCAGTTTGGTGGAGAAACCCATTCTGGTAGGCCATCAGTCAGTGACGAGTCTGTAGAGGTATATGGGATAGCTACCTAAGGAGCCCTAAAAAATCTGTGCGTGAGCCCACATCAAACTGCACTGAATAGGTATGAAACTGGGAGAGTTTTCCTTTTATTTGGTGCAGATTTCACATTTCTATCATCTTTTGTTGCTTTCTGTGACCGGTCAAAAGTGCACCATGACTTTATGGACACACTGTATGTACCACACCTTCTTTATCCAATCCTCTATGGAGGGGAAGTTTGGTGGTTTCCATGTCTTGGCCACTATGAATAATGTTGTGATAAACATGGGGGTGCATGTGTCTTTACATACCAATGTTTTTGAGATATTGGGGTTGATACTCAGTAAAGGGACTGCTGGGTCATATAGTAGTTCTATTCTTAATTTTTTATGGAATCACCATACTTTCTTCCATAATGGTTGTACTAATTTGCATTCCCACCAGCAGTGAATGAGGGTTCCTTTTCCTTAAAGGCCTCTCCAACACTTATTGCCTGTCTTGTTGATAATAGGCAATCTAACAGGTGTGAGGTAGTAACTCACTGTAGCTTTTTTTTTTTTTTAAAGATTTTATTCATTGATTTCAGAGAGAGGAGAGAGCAAAGAGAGAGAGAGAAAGGGAGGAAGGAGTGGGAAGCATCAACTCATAGTAAGTAGTTGCTTGTATGTGCCTTGACCAGGCAAGCCCAGGGGTTTGAACTGACAACCTCAGTGTTCCAGGTCAATGCTCTATTCCCTGCGCCACCACAGGTCAGGCTCACTGTAGCTTTGGTTTGCATTTCTCAAATAGCCATTGAAGATGAGCATTTTTTTCATATATCTTTTGGCCATTTGTATGTTCTCTTGGGAGAAGTGTTTGTTCAGTTCCTCTCCCCATTTTTTAATTGATTGTTCACTTGTTTGTTGCCGAGCTTTGTGAATTCTTTTTATATTTTTAATATTAACCCCTTATGGAGCTGTTGTTTGCAAATATCATTTCCCATTTATTTGGATGCCTATTTGTTTAATTGCCAGTTTCTTGTGCTGTGAGAAGCTTTTTAGTTTGATATAGTTTGATATAGTCTCAGTCATTTATTTTCACCTTTACTTCCCTTGCCTTTGGGGTCAAATTCATAAATTGTTTTCTACGGCCAAGGTCCATGAGCTTAGTACCTATGTTTTCTTCTATGTAATTTATTGTTTTTGATCTTATATTTAGGCCTTTAATCCATTTTGAATTACCATATTTTTCGCTTCATAAGATGCTCTTGACCATAACACACACCTAGGGTTTTAAGGAGGAAAATAAGAAAACAAATATTCTGAACCAAATGGTGTGTTAAAATATTTAATAAAATACCATATTTTTCACTCCATAAGATGCACCAGCATTTTTCCCTCGACTTTGGGGGGAAAAAGTGTGCATCTTATGAAGCAAAAAATATGGTAATTTTTGTGCAAGGGGACAAACTGTAGTCAAATTTCATTCTTTTGCATGTGGCTCTCCAATTTTCCCAGCACCATTTACTACAGAGGCTTTCTTTTCTCCATTGTGTGTTCTGGCTCCTTTGTCAAAGATGATTTATCTATATATAATATGTGGCTTCACTTCTGGGCTCTCAATTCTGTTCCATTGGTCTGTATGTCTGTTTTTCGGCCATTGCCATGCTACTCTGATTATCATGGCTCTATAGTAAAATCTGAACTCAGGTAGTGTGAAACCTCTGGCTCATTCTTTTTCCTCAGAATTGTTTTGGTTATTGTAAAGCCAGTGGACAGGGCCACCATCAAAGCCGCCTGGCCAACGCAGGTTCAGGTTTGATTCGGACAGACAATAAGGAATCAACAGAGCTGAAAACTGGTGGTCCATTTTCCTTTATTCTTGACTCACACTTGGAAAGCGAGTAAAAACACACACTGGGCTCCAAAACCCACTCATTCAGCGCTCACAAAGCTACTAACTCATCCAAGTTTTCCTAGAATCAAAGGCTTCCACCTCACCAGTCTTATTCACATCTGTTCCCCATCTCCTTTTCCCCCATGAACTGGCTTCTCCTTCCCCATTCTACCATTTTGACTGCCTCCTCCACATGGCTTTCCTGCTCTGCTCCAGCCTGGGCTCCTCCTCCCTACAAGAACATAGCCACTCTCCCCCAAAATGGCCTCCTAGCTCCACCTTTTAAAACCTTTTGATGCAAAAGCCCTCCCTCAACACACATTAGCAAAACCATGCCCCTTCCCAAGCAAGAAGGGCATTAATATTATCGCCTGGGTGATGGGCAGCACCATCTTTAACAATAAGGGTGAGAAAAAATACCTTTATCTGCCCAACAAACCATGCCCCTTTTTCCCCACACTTTGCAATCCACAATTCACACAACCAGCATTCCTGTGCAAAGGAATTAGGCACATTACACAAATTATAACAACAGCACAAATCATACAGTTTGAACAATTATAAAGATACACTTCAGCAGTCTCTGAGCACTTAGCCAAAAGTGCAAAATGTCCTCGGACTTCTCTCCAACCAGATGAAAAGCTTCCTGGTTCAGGGAGCCTCAACCAAAGCTGCATCCCGCCCCCATCAGGGTATTTCACATTGTCCAAAATCTGTAAGCCCACCCAACAAAGGAGCCAGTGCTTGCTCCGGTCATAGTCCAGGAATCAGTCCACACACATGGGGCCTGCCTCCTCCCTCACTTCTAAAATCCTGGCAGCTTTTAAGCTCTCCCAAAGAGGAGCACATGGCAATGGCAGTCAGTTTCTCTACCCTTTTGTCCCCAAATCTCAGCAAACCCACTAGCAGCTTAGCAAGCACTCTCCGCCATTCCAGCAGTCACTCAGTGCTGCAAGCCCAGCTCCCGGGCCATCCGTCCATCCGTCCACTCACCGCAGCTGTGGCCGTTTACCTTCTAGAGTCTTCAGATCACAACTCCAGCCCAATTCTCCTCAACCTCCGAAGAGGAGCTGGAAATGCCAGCTCCTGCCTCCAGTCTTGAGCCCTGGGCTGCTGCCACCTTCTGCTTTGTGGGCCTCGCAGCCCCAGCCCCGGCTTCCTGCCACAGCTGGTGCTCAGCAATCTCCAGGACAATCTGTACCTCACACACCTGTGCTTCCTTCTCTGGCATTTCCTCCAGCTCCAGGGTCGGCATCTCTTTCTCCCACGCTTGCTCCATCTCCTTCTGCTGCTCAGTTTGCAGGTCCTGGAAGCCTCTTCCACAGAGCTCTTGGTTTCCTCATGCATGAATGTAAACACCAGCCAGCCTATGGTCCCCAAAAGGACAGTCAGGGGGAACCACAGCCAGTCCTCTATTTCACTGCTCAAGTGTGGTGGAGGTTCCATACCAATCTAATCCGAATCCTGACAAAAGACTACGCCAAATGTAAAGCCAGTATTCGCGGCTGCCATCAAAGCTGTCTGGCCAACGCAGGTTCAGGTTTGATTTGGACAGACAGTAAGGAATCAACAGAGCCAAAAACTGGTGGTCCATTATCCTTTACTCAGCAAGTGAGTAGAAACACACACTGGAATCTAAAACTCACTCATTCAACACTCACAAAGCTACTGACTCATCTGAGTTTTCCTAGAATCAATGGCCTTCTACCACACCAGTTTTATTCACATCTGTTCCCCATCTCCTTCTCTCCCATGAACTGGCTTCTCCTTCCCCATTCCACCATTTTGGCTGCCTCCTCCACATGGCTTACCTGCCCTGCTCCAGCCTGGGCTCCTCCTCCCTATAAGAACTAGCCACTCTCCCCCAAAATGGCCTCCTAGCTCCACCTTTTAAAACCTTTTGGCACAAAAGCCCTCTCTCAACATACATTAGCAAAACAATGCCCCTTCCCAAGCAAGAAGGGCATTAATATTATCGCTTGGGTGATGGGCAGCACCATCTTTAACAATAAGGGTGAGAAAAAATAACTTTATCTTCCCAACAATTATTTAGGGTTTTTTTTATGGTTGAAATACTCAATAAAATAGAAATAGAAAGAAAATATCTCAACCTAATAAAGGCCATTTATGACAAACCGTCACTAATATTATACTAAATGGTGAAAAAATGAAGGCTTTTCCTCCAAAATTGGAAACAAGACTAGGCTGCCAGTTCTCTCCACTTTTATTCAACATAGCTCTGGAAGTTCTAGCCAGAGCAATCAGGCAAGAGAAAGAAATAAAAGGCATCCATATTGAGAAAGAAGAAGTAAAGGTATTACTTTTTGGGGATGACATGATTCTGTATATAGAAAACCCCAAAGACTCAACCAAAAAGCTATTAGCAACAATAAACCAATACAATAATGTCGCAGGATACAAAATTCAATACACAACGGGTCTATTGCTTTCATACTCTAGTTCAGGGGTACCCAAACTTTTTACACAGGGGGCCAGTTCACTGTCCCTCAGACCATTGGAGGGCCGGACTATAAAAAAAAAACTATGAACAAATCCCTATGCACACTGCACATATCTTATTTTAAAGTAAAAAACAAAACAAAACAAAACAAAACAAACAAAAAAAAACAGGAACAAATACAATATTTAAAATAAAGAACAAGTAAATTTAAATCAACAAACTGACCAGTATTTCAATGGGAACTATGCTCCTCTCACTGACCACCAATGAAAGAGGTGCTCCTTCTGGAAGTGCGGCGGGGCTGGATAAATGGCCTCAGGGGGCCGTAGTTTGGGGACCCCTGCTCTAGTTTTAAGTGTTGCAGAATCACACCAAGGTGACTCACTGCTCTGGATCTAGTATTCTGAATAGCCTTATTGATGAATCTAATTGTTATTTAAATGTTTTGCCTTGAAGCTAAGAAGGGTAGACATGCTATTCAAATCTCTCATCTGCAACTTTCTGGCTGTGCAGCCTTGAGTATATTACTCAAAAAGCACAGTGCCTGATATTAAGATGTGGGACAGCCTCAGCACCTTTTCAGGGTGTGAATATAAGGGACCTTATTAGTAAAACTGATTAGAAATTTGATGCTAGGAACACAAGATCTTCTATAAAGCTCCTTAAATAACAAACAAACTGAACCCAATCCTGCCCCCAAAAGGATTGGAGATAAACCATGCTTACATTAATCTACCTCCTCAACTTTTGCATTAAGGCTAAAAAGAAAGTTGAGAGTTGCAATAACTTTAAAACCACCCAACGATCAGACATTGAAGACAACAGGCAGTTAACTGAACATTTAAAGTGAAATGATGCAAGGTCTAGTACATTTAACTGAAATACTGACCTCAAAGAGAGCAAGTTTGGTTCTACTGATAATACTTTTAGCTCTAATTCAGTAAGTTTTGCTGGGAATGACACACTATTTGATCATTATGAACAAAACAGCTAATTTGTATTAAAGGCTTACCCACAAGTTTCTAATGAGGTAACTTCTACTTACTGTCTCAGTTTCACAGATTAGGAAACAGGCACCTAGACATTAAATGGATTGTACAAGGAACCACAATGTCTGAACCAAGGAAACTTGAGCCCCTGATCTTACTATTATAAGGTATTGGCTCTCTAAGGTAGGAGTGGCTAAAAATGCAAATTAAAAACATTAAATATATTAACATCTTTTTAATAATATAGATAAAAAATCCCATTTCACCCTTAATTAATAAGCACATAGCCCTGGCCGGTTGGCTCAGCGGTAGAGCGTTGGCCTGGTGTGCGGGGGACCCGGGTTCGATTCCTGGCCAGGGCACATAGGAGAAGTGCCCATTTGCTTCTCCACCCTGCCCCCCTCCTTCCTCTCTGTCTCTCTCTTCCCCTCCCGCAGCCAAGGCTCCATTGGAGCAAAGATGGCCCGGGCGCTGGGGATGGCTCCTTGGCCTCTGCCCCAGGCGCTAGAGTGGCTCTGGTCATGGCAGAGCGACGCCCCAGAGGGGCAGAGCATCGCCCCCTGGTGGGCAGAGCGTCGCCCCTGGTGGGCGTGCCGGGTGGATCCCGGTCGGGCGCATGCGGGAGTCTGTCTGACTGTCTCTCCCCGTTTCCAGCTTCAGAAAAATACAAAAAAAAAAAGCAAAAAAAAAAGCACATACTTTCTATTTATAAAAAAAACCCACTTTCAATGCCCTTCTAAATAAATATAAAGTTAATATCAGAAACACGGGCAGGGGGGTCCTATGTGTCTCCGTTTGGCCTTGAACACATAATAAATTCTCAAAATTGTAAACAATACAAGCAAGCAAAATTCCAAACTTACATTTGCCTTTGTTTTTAATCCTGTATTTCAGAGTTCCTTTTCCCATCCCCAAACTGTATTGTGAAGAAATTCATATATACAGAAAAGTATATGGAAATAACTCTCCATCTAGATCTGTCAGTGGTAGTATTTGGCCATCATACTTTTTTCTTTACATACACACATTCACACATATGTGAGGTGGGGTGGTGGTAATTTGGTTATTGATTTACTCTACCATCTGAAAAAGTTGTAGACATTATGGTATTTCCCTTCTAAATGCTTCCTTAAGACTAAGGCATTATAACTTGCGATGGAGCAGAGGAGAAAGCCTCGGCCTGGGACGCTGATGGAGCTGAATGGAAACCCTGGCCTTGCCTGGTCAGGGCACATGTGGGAGTCGTTGCTTCCTGCTCTCCCTCTTCTCTCTCTCTCTGCTCTCTAAAAATTAATAAAATCTTTTAAAAAATAAGGCATTGCCTGACCTGTGGTGGCGCAGTGGATAAAGCGTCGACCTGGAAATGTTGAGGTCGCCGGTTCGAAACCCTGGGCTTGCCTGGTCAAGGCACATATGGGAGTTGATGCTTCCAGCTCCTCCCCCTTCTCTCTCTCTCTCTGTCTCTCTCTCCTCTCTCTCCCTCTCTGTCTCTCTCTCCTCTCTAAAAATGAATAAATAAAATGTAAAAAAAATGAACTAAAAAAATAAGGCATTAATTTGGTCCTTGGTTGAAAATATTGTTTATTTGATTTTCTGTATCTTAGTGTTAAAAATGAGTCTAAATCAAGAGATACCCAAGGTTTATAATCCTATCTGATCCATAATTAGCATATGAATAGAATGTCCCTTGCCTGCAATTGCTAGAGAAAGTATCTGTGAGTCTTGAATAACTTCTGTCACAGTCAAGTACTATCATCTTCTTCTTCAAATAAAAAGGATTTGTAAATCACAGGTTTGCTATATGCTGAATTCAAGTACAGCTCAAGGCTCTTATGTGATTTATCACCACTTTTACAATTACGTCTCGTACCCAGATGGTGTTCTTCTTAGCACTTCAGCTTTTGTGTGTAGAGACGAACACACACTACTCCATTTTATTTAATATTCCACATACTGGTCTTAAAACTCCAGTAAACAATTACCATTGTTTACACATTAAACAATAAATACTCTTCTATGCTTACTTCTTAAACAAAAATAAAAATTTGTAAATTTAACAAATTATAAATTGATCACAATCAACAATATAGATATTTGATTTAAAATATTTCTATTAAAATTCTTTTAAATATAGAAATCATTGTAAGATTTAGACAAAAGAATGCACAAAATATAAAAAAATGTTCAGACTCTGAGCCATACTGTGTCCAAATTCTGACATTTTTCACTTAATAACTGTATTGAGCCTTATTTTCTTCATCTATAAAAAAGGAAGTTATCATAATATTTATCGTATTATCCTATTGTGAATATTATATAAGCCAAGAGTATATTCTCAGAACTTTGATAACACAAGCAGACGGTATTGTTTGAAATGTTAGCTACATCTATAATATCACAATAATTAAAGAAGCAGTTTTCAAACTTTCTAGTCTCTGAATCCCTTTACTGAGATTCTTAAAGAGGTTTTGTTTAAATTGGTTATATTTATCAAATATTACTATGTAAGGTATTAAAGTTGAAAAAAATTAAACCTTAATAATGTTTATATTTATATCAGCAATAATAAACATATTATATATTAAAGTAAATAATATAATTTAGTGAAAAATAACTATATTTTCTTCCAAAAAATTAACAAAAAGAGTGGGGTTATTTTACATTTTTACACATCCTCTTAATGTCTGGCTTCACAGAAGACAGGTAGATGCCCACACCTGCTTCTGAATTAAATCTGCCACAATATGTCCTTTTGGTTGAAGTATTTGAAGAAATTCCAACTCACATAGATATGTAGCTGGAAATAAGAATAGTGTTTTAAAAGACTTCTCAGAAAACTTTAGATTTTCTTCTTGATACTACACCAAAATGCAGTAAGTGGTAGTTTATTTAAGCTTCATTGCAATATGCAATATGAAACCCAAATCAATGAACATTATTAAACTGTTACATTACATGGTCTATTTTGCACTTTGGACCATCTTTTATACTCTTGCATCATTTTCTAGCATTGATCACTTAAAAAAATGTTGATTCTTTTTTAACATTTAACTGAGTCATGCAGTTCTTTAAAATGTTAACCTATTTTAGTAAACAAAATACAAATATATTTGTTACTATCACTACCATCTTTATTAGAAAAATCTATAAGGGATGAGAACCTCTCGTGATTACCATGGGTGCCACAAGCTTTCCAAAATTCTAATTTTCTGAGAGCTTAAATTTTATCAGTGCCAACAAATACTATCAGTCGATTTCTTTTGAAATAGCATGATCCATGCTTTCATTTTTAAGTAGGTATTTGCCAGATAACAAAGTACAAAAAAAGAAAACAACATACTGTTTGTCAGTTAATCTTTCAGGTAAAAATTGTGTCCTATAAAAGAAGAGGGTTGTTCAGCTCTCCACTCAAATGGACAAGTGCTTTTTGTCTCCTCATTTCATCACACAAAATAGTAAACAAACATGTGATATCTTTCACTGGAATGATGGACTAACAGTAACAGGATTTATCCTCCCTCCTATAAGGACCAAAATATAGACAAAATATAAATTAAAAAATTTCAATAATTCTAGACATGAGCCACAAGATAGCACCGATCCCCGACAGACAGGAAATAAATGAACTCATCCCTACAAGTGCCCTAATTCATTCCTTCAAGACAGTTTCCAGGTCGTGGCCTACATACAGCAAGGGAATGAGGCAGGGCTTATTGATGCCTGAGTTGAGGAGACTGAAAATCCAAGTAGCTAAATATTCACAGGACAGAAGAGAGAACTGTACAAAGAAACAGCTCTAGAAACCATCAGAGTCAAGTGTTCATTAGGGTGAAGATCAGCAATTTACTTATTTTTTATTTGTTTATGTATTCATTCATTCATATTACATTATTAGTCTTCTATCCTTCTTGAGGGTTAGTATTTTAACTATAGTACATAGAGTGTCAGCCTGGGATGCTAAGGCCCAGTTTCAAAACCCTGGGATTGCTAGTTTGAGTGCAGGCTAATTGGCTTGAGGGCAGGCTCATCAGCTTGAGCACAGTGTCACTGGTTTGAGTATGGGGACATGACCCATGGTCACTGACTTGAGCCCAAAGATCACTGGCTTGAAGCCCAACATTGCTGGCTTGAAACCCAACATCAATGGCTTGAGCCCAAGGGCACTGTCTTGAACAAAGGGTCACTAGCTCAGCTGGAGCTCCTCCAGTCAAAGCACGTATAAGAAGTAATCAATGAACAACTAAGGTGCTGCAACTATGAGTTGATGCTTCTCATCTCTCTCCCTTTCTCATCTCTCTCCCTTTTTATCTGTCTATCTGTCTGTCTCTCTTTTTCTCTCTCTGGCAAAAAAAAAATAAATTTAAGGACCATGTGATTCTTTGCAAAACTCACAGGATTTGATTTGTTGTATCATAATACAAGTCCAATTCTTTTACATTATATTCCAGAAAAGATGTTTTATTTACTATTTAAGTGGTCAGTACTACCTAATTACCATTTTTGTAAACTTACCTAAACAACTCTTTCACTATGCTTAAAAACTTCTGTTGGTTTTTTTTCTATAATTTAAAATCATTGGACTACTCATGCAACCACTTTTAACTACTAGAAAACAAAGGTTTGAATCTGACTCAGTAATTCTCCCCTTTGGAACATTTGGCTAAATTACCATCCTGAAACACAATGTCAATTAGTTAACATGTATGACCACCTGAATTGGTCGACTGACAGACAATCTTTCTACCGAATTATCATGTGCTGAAATTATTTTGTAAATAGGCACCTGCTACAGTGTTTTCTCTTGCAGAGTTCTTGGTGGGATTCCCACCTTTACAGAGAAGATTTGGCTCACTCAAAATTGATCCTCTTCACTTTTTCACACAGATTCTGGTTACACACACACAAGTAAACTAAAAAAATTTATATTTGCTTCCTCTTTTAGGATAGGTTACCATCTTGCTTATCAGTAATAACTATATACATATTAAGTCCTCACTTAATCGACTGGTTCTGTGACTTGAACGAAATGACATAGCAGAACCAATGCTACCATAAACTAATTGATGTGAATAAGAGCTAAGTTCCCAGTATCTCCTCAATGTTATAACAATCAACACTGAATGAAATACTTGTATTAGAGTACCTGCTCATATACACTTATATATACATGCACTTAAACATTGACACAAAGAGAAATGTATATGTAGAATACATGTAAACATACATTCTAGTCTACTTATTAAAATCAATGAAAACCAATCATCTATTATCAAAGTTACATTTTTTTTGGTATTACAACTACTGCACTGCACATTTAATTTTAGGTTTTTCTTTGAGTTTCATGTTGAACTCATGGCCTTGTATAAACTTGAATTATTTAATTACTTATAATTTCAAGCTTACATTTTCACCTCTTAGCCGGCGACAGCCTCCTTCAGCCAGATTCCTTATCCACTTAGTAATAGAACCAGTATTTCCCAAAAGCTTTCTTGCATTTTGGAAGTAATGGAAAGTTTTTTTTGTTTGTTTGTTTGTTTTTAATTTTTTTGTGTTTCTTTTTTTACTTTTTTTTTTTTTGTATCTTTCTGAAGCTGGAAACAGGGAGAGACAGTCGGACAGACTCCCGCATGCGCCCGACCGGGATCCACCCAGCACGCCCACCAGGGGCTATGCTCTGCCCACCAGGGGGCGATGCTCTGCCCCTCCGGGGCGTCGCTCTGCCACGACCAGAGCCACTCTAGCGCCTGGGGCAGAGGCCAAGGAGCCATCCCCAGCGCCCAGGCCATCTTTGCTCCAATGGAGCCTTGGCTGCGGGAGGGGAAGAGAAAGACAGAGAGGAAGGAGGGGGGGGTTGGAGAAGCAAATGGGCGCTTCTCCTATGTGCCCTGGCCGGGAATTGAACCCGGGTCCCCCGCACGCCAGGCCGACACTCTACCGCTGAGCCAACCGGCCAGGGCCAGTAATGGAAAGTTTTATGCCCATTCTGAATTCTCTCTGTCCTAGAATAGAATCCAATCTTCCCTAAGAAAATGGTTCCCTTTTCAGTGACTTGGATTAAAAATAAAAATCTTGGCATGAGAGGGCACATGTGAGTAGCTGCTTATTAATTTCAATCTTAAAGTAATATTAAAATCAATTGATTAAAACAAATGAATACTATAGTTCTGTTCAGGAGCAAGAGCACAGCAAAAGTCCAGTGGTATCTTTTCTGTAAGTACTCTATTTTCTTTCTTTCTTTTTTTTAAGAAACTGTTTATTTTCTATTTAAAGACCACTTTGTGGTTGTTCCTACCCATTCAGTGGTGGCCTGCAGACCAGTCTTCAGTGGCTGGACGGACACTTCAGTTGCCAATAGAAAACTGCTGGATACAAACAAGGGCACCTGAGTCCCTTCAAACCCGTCAGTTGAGTAGCAGTAAATTTGGGAGCTGAAGCATTCAATCTACCTGGAAATTCCTCCGGGGTCACAACATTTTCAGTGGTGACCTGCTCTTTCATCTCAACCTCTTCAGGGTCTCTGTAGATGTAGAGAGAGATCAGGTGTGACCACCCACAGGTGATCATGGGAGATGGCATGACACATGTGCAGACCTTCTGGGCCAGCGTCCACCCCCTCTGACCATGGAGTGAGCTTGCTGGTTGCAGCATGGGATTGCAATGTCCACATAGCACAGAAGAGAGTCTGTGTTACACAGAGCAATGGCAAGCAGGTTGACACAGGAGTCTCAGTGAGAGGCTGGTGGTCAGCCCTAGATCAGTAACCAAGTCACAGCTCTGAAATCTGCCTGGCTCTGGTTAGGGAAGGTGCCAGGAGTGAAGCAAGCAGCAATAGGAGTAGCTGTCATGGCAGCAGCAAACATCAGCATGGCTTGCTAGACAATACGCCCAGGGTATACGACACTGACATCAGCCAGGTTTTCACTGGCAACAATGGCACCAGCTACCAGAAGCACCTTCTCCCAAGTTCTCTTCAAATTTGTTGAAATAGCTGCCGTCAGTTTTCTTTTTGTAGATGGACTGTCCTACTTGGAAGTCAAGGTTGATGCCAACTAAGTGGGTTCCTGAAGCAAGGATTCTAAAGACATCCGCCTCCTTCATTTGCAGGACATCAAGGGCTCTGGGTATTGTGAGTATTTCCCTTCAGTTATGACGAGAACCCAGAACAATCCTGTGTGGACCCCGTCTGGGCTGCACCTTGTACAGAATGCTGATACTGAATTTCATCAAGAGCTGTCTTGTGTCAGGGTTACCAAATTTTTCCTATCTTATTCTAAGACATTTTGCAA
This sequence comes from Saccopteryx leptura, assembly GCF_036850995.1. NCBI lineage: Eukaryota > Metazoa > Chordata > Mammalia > Chiroptera > Emballonuridae > Saccopteryx > Saccopteryx leptura. The sequence continues at coordinate 35,674,974 of NC_089514.1, read as the reverse complement.
GTATTTCATCACCCCTTTTATTAGAAATTTATTATTTTTATTTATTTCCCAAGGGCTACATTTTTAGTAACCAAGTATAAGGAGCTAGGGGACTGAATGAGGAAAAATAGTTTGATATAAACAGAGCATCTGACATCAATGCAACATTAAATTTCAACTTAACATTTCCTTAAACCTACTTTATTAAAGTATAATTTAGATACAATAAAATGCACACATTTTAAGTGTACACTTCACTAAGCTTTGACAAATATAAAGACCTATAATACTAAGATACCAATCAAGAGAATTTATCAACTATTATGAAGTGTCACCAAAGGGAATGTAATTTTACTTAAAATTTTTAAATTACTCTAACTCCATTGTCATTAACCTTTTTGATTCTGCACTTTTAAGATTATTAGAATTATCTATCCTTTTATCAATTAGAAAGCAATAGATAATTTTCCTCAGACAAACTATATTGGGATTCCAAAACACCACATAATGCATGTGATTGGTTTATTGTCTGAATACATAGTTCCAGTCTTCAGCTTCTCTTCTCGGCCATAATGTCTGCAAAAGCCACAATTCAAAAATAATTCATAACATAGCCTATATTCCTCTGTCATTTTTATGTTATTACAATTGAATTTGGTTAGAATAATAGTCATTCAAAATGATACTTTTTTGCAAATTTTTTTCTTAAACATAATTTTTTTTTTCTCACTGGAAACTGCCACTTACTCTCAAGTATCTTTAGTTTCCAGAGTTCAGATTATTTCTGATTATAGTTTCCCATCTGAACCTATACTTTAAATGGCTAGACTTTACTGGATGTATTGAAAATTAGATAGATGTGAAAACTTGTCCCATTCCTGAAGAATAGTTCTTTGTAATTTTTAAAACTTGTAAAATCTCCCTAAAAAACATCTAATCTCATTTTCTCAATAGTGTTTCTGAGCAAAAATATAATAACTCAGTAATTTGTGCATAAATTTGGAAATATGTAAGTATACAAAATCAACTAGGAGCCAGTATTTAGCCCCATTCTTGTCACTAAAACCCTGAAAATATCACCTCAAATCACTGGTTCTCATTTTCCTATTTAATGAGGATGCATAAATACAAAATCAATTATTTTTAAACCTTTTTAGGGGGAGGGCATTTGTTTTACAACATAGCTCGGACAATTTGAGAAGCTTTACCTTCTCATGGAAGGTCAATAGAAATAAGGCTCTTTTTTAAGCCAAAGATGAAACAAACATTCAAATAGGAAAACAATGGATTTTTTCCCCATTATATTATTAGCAGAAGTAATGAAATCAAAGCTATCATACCCTACCAGAACCAGTTTTTCTGAAACTCTCAAACTCTAAATTTCCATATTCTTTCTTTCTAACATTTTTTAAGGGCTGAGTTCCTACTTTTTTCATCTTATTATTTGTAACATCCTAGAAAGAAGCCAGGCACATATAATCACTTAAATTAAAAAAAAATAACTAAAGAGCCTCAGTTATTCTTCATTGCCATCTTAAAAGATAAGCTATTTTTAATTATTATATTGATTAGAAAAATAAAATCAGAAAGGTTAAGTAATGTTCTCAAAATCCCACAGATTGTAAATGACCACATTCTCAAATCTCTTGAAGTTAAAAAAGGTAAATAACTCTAATTACAAAGGCAAATATGTTTCCCTTGCAGTCCTATACATTGATTCTCTTAACATGAACAAAATGTATTAATTTTTTTAAAAAAGAGGAAGAGTAGAGAGCAAACGAAAGCATAAAGAAAACACTTAAAAAGGATAAGAATTTAAAATTTTTAAATTTGTATTACCCAAATATAAATTGAAGGTTAAAAAATAAAAGGATTAAAAATAAAAGGATTGAATAAAAATAGAGTTTAGCTAGATCATTCATATGGATATATTTTCAAAATTCCTAAACTCCTCAGAGATTATATTTGTACACTAAAAAATTTGTTAAGAGGGCAGATCTCATGCTAAGTTCTTATTACAATAAAACAAACATAAAAAAGGAACAGAAAAGAAATGGCTAGACTAGATGTAGAGTTCTGCTTCTTCAGTCTGGCCATCAGATCTGTTTCTAAGGACAATATGGTAGGAGGAGGTTAATTTCTTTCTCAACTTGTTTTGCTTTGCTTTCCTGAAGGGTGAAACTGTATTTCTGTGGGTAGGTCTGGGAGAGGGTACAGCTTAAGGGAAATTTGAAACAGCAATACTTAAGTCAGTTACATCTGAGATGATTGATCTAGAATATACCTAACAGAAATCAACATTATTGCTACTAACAATCTTTCCTTTCATTTGCTTGGGGGGTAGAGTATAGGGGACAGGGGCCAAGACCTGGAACAGGAAGGAAAACAAACAGACAAAAAAAGAACTCCTATTTTTTTCTGGTTATAGAAAGAGAATATTCACTGTGGGTCCAAACTCTTGTATTTCTCACCAGAACTTAAAAACAAGCTATGCTCATCTTCCAAATAGATCTTCAAACCAATGTCAAACTATATTGAAATTAGTTTAAGTAGAAAACTATGCTGTTTCCTGAAACTGTAAGAAAATTTTAAGTGTGTCTCTTGAGGTGAAAAAGAAAAAAATCCTGATGAATAATATAGGATCCTAAATTAAAATGTTTAGTGATGTGTTGATTTAAATAACTTTAAGCAGAAGCAAATACACATGATAAATTTCTGTATTTATGAGATGGGAGGACAATGGGAAATTTTCACTGATGTGTTTTCTGATAGAAATAGTACACATTCAGGCTAAAATGCATCATCATTGCCTTCTAAAGAATGTATATGTCAAAACTGGTTAATTTATTTAAGCTAATATATATCTTAAGTGTATGTGGCTGTATCCGCGGCTACCATCAAAGCCACCTGGCCAACACAGGTTCAGGTTTGACTTGGACCATTGGTAATGAAACAGTTGAGCTAAAAGTTAGTGTTCCATTGGCCTTTATTCTAGACTCACACCCGGTGGGCAAAAATATACACACACTGGACTCTAAACCCCACTCATTCAGCGCTCACAAAGCTACTGACTCATCCGAGTTTCCTAGAATCAAAGGTTTCTACCTCACCAGTCTTATTCATCTCTATTCCCCATTCCTTCTCCTAATCAAACTGGCTTCTCCTTCCCCTAATCCGCCATTCTGGCTGCCTCCTCCATGTGGCTTCCCTGCCCTGCCTCCATGGCCTCTTCCTCTCTACACGCACATAATCACTCTCTTCCAGGACAACATGAGCTCTCCCCAAATGGCCTCTTAGCTCCTCCTTTTAAAACCTTTTGGTACAAAAGCCCTCCCCCAACACATATTAGTATAATCACACCCCTCCCAAGCAAGAAGGGCAACTAATATTATCACCTGGGCGCCGGGCATCCATGTGGGCAGCGCCATCTTTAACAAAGTGAGCATAATATATTGTGTCTGCCAAACATTAAGCCAATAGTTTCACATATATTAATGAGTAAAAGGAAATAAATAAAAATATTTATTTATTTATACACATAATATATGTACCTTATAAGATTAAAGCACAAAAGATTGATAAAAATGGTTATATGTTTTAAGTTCCATATAACACACAAAGAAAAAAAAGGTAACTAGTAGAAAGAAAAAATGGTAATATACATGACAGGAAATTTGTTATTATATTTTACAAATGAAGAGCTTTAGGAATTAATAAGCAACAATAATTTTAATTTTAACTGAACAAACAACATAAATGAGCAGTCTATCACAAGAAAACAGTAATATTCAGTAAATGTAAGAAAGAAGTTTAGAATCTTAAAGAAAGAGTTAGAGATACCTTTCAAATAAGATACTACTTTTCAAAATCTCTAATTTTAGTTTTTGCCGTAAACTCAAGGATTATCACCCAATATTGAAGAGATACTAAATTAAACGTTAAAAAACTATTTTTGCAAAACAAAAGTTTTTAAAAATGTGCTTATACTTTAAATAATTTGAGTTGTTAAAATTTCTCTTTTGGGCATGAATAGAATTCCATTCAGATGTTAAGTGGATATATCATTTATAAGTAAAAATTTGGAGACTAAACATTTTATAATCACTAATTGCTTAAATAAATATTGAAACATTACCACTATGGAATACAATGGAGCCATTTAAAAATAATCATATTGTACAAGACTAATTAAATATGTAATTTAATGGTGGTTGGCTGAGGCTAGGGATTTGGGAAGGAAATTGAAAGTGACTGCTAATGGCTATGGAACTTATGGTGGGGGGTGATAAAAATATTCTGAAATTAACTATGTTTGCATAACTATGTGAATATACTTAAAAACACTGAATTGGGCATGTTAGATGGATGAATTGTATGATATGTGAATTATATATCTAATAATCTGTTATTTAATAAAACACCATAAGGAAAGTCAAAAGATAAATGCAGCCTGACCTGTGGTGGCGCAGTGGATAAAGCGTCGACCTGGAAATGCTGAGGTCGCCGGTTCGAAACCCTGGGCTTTCCTGGTCAAGGCACATTTGGGAGTTGATGCTTCCAGCTCCTCACCCCTTCTCTCTCTCTGTCTCTCCTCTCTCTCTCTCTCTCTCTGTCTCTCCCTCTCCTCTTTAAAAACGAATAAATAAAATTAAAAAAAAAAAAAAGATAAATGCAAACTGGGGAAAATATTTGCAACATATATCACAAATAAAGAGCTAATATTCCTAATATTCAAATAACTTAAAATTTGAGAAAAAAAATCTGAAAACCAAATAGAACAATGGGCAAAAGACCTTAACAGACAACCCACAGAAAACATAAAAATGATGCGTAGCCTTATGAAAAAATTTATCTTCATTTAACATCAGAGAAATAAAAATAAAATCTATGTTGAAGATAAAATTTCACAGAAACACAACATATGCACTCACAGATACACAAAGTTGAGTTGCATACAAAATCTGGCAAAATCCTAATGAAGTCTTTAGTCAAGAGTATTGTACTAATGTCAGTTTCCTGCTTTTGATCATCGTAAGCTGGTTATACAAAATGTTATCACTGGGGAAAGCTGGGTACTGGGTATACAGAAAAAGTGACATTTTTTACAATTTTTGTGTGAATCTAAAATTATTTCAGAATATAAGTTTTTGAAAGTATGTAAGAAAATGTTAACAACATATTGAACTTACAAGGCAAGTTATAATAAAAATATGTATATAGGATTCCAATATGTTGAATAACATAGGCTATACACTAAATAAAAGTATAGAACAACAAATTATATTTCCTTTAAGTGATTGAATAGAAATGATTTGTATTTATATATTTGTTTTTTTACATGAGTGGATATTTCTGTATTTTCAAATTTTCTAACACGAACATTTTTGTAATAAAGAAATTTTTATTAAAATAATAGAAAAAAATGTCCGTTGTTTCTGCTATAAGTTTACCTGCCTGAGAGAAGTAAACTGGACAAGGTCTTCAATTTTCTTTTTAATTATCTTTCAACAATTCTATAATAAACCAATTGATACATATATTTTAGACAAATTAAAGCTGAAATCACCGCTAGAATTTCCAGAAGGAATTTATACATAGAACATATAACTTTAATGTTCTGTGTCCAAAACACTACTTCAGAGAAAACCTGTTATCACTCAGTTTGAAAGGCCTTTTTACAAATATAATTTTTTATTTCTGGTATGGATCACGTTGTGCACTGGTTAATGTGATCAGCATGAACTTTTAATCACATAATTTGAGTCTCCTCATAACCTTTGACAACACAAGCCTCAGTGAAATTCTTTTGTGGCAACCAAGTGTGATTTGGTGTGTAAGAAATCCTCTGGACTACCTGCAGTATTTTTTATTTCCCTCTTAGCCCAACTAGAGCACACTCATTAAACAAATCATGCCACTGTAGCATTTTGCCGAAATGTCAGTGGACATATAAGAGATTATATGATAAAATCATAAATCAGTAACGAAATAGAAGCTTAACGAAATTTATTCTAACAACTAAAATGTATGGTTTACAAATGCATTTAATATGTGAAAAAAATACTTAAAGATCCAAGATCAAGTGAGATGATGAGAATTAACACTAAAATTTATACTATTATAATCATTAGTGTAATAACATATTCAGAGTAAAATTTTATAGTACAACTTATGATTAAAATAAGTAACACCTATTGATTTTCATCTCATGGAGAGTTTTATATCAAAAGTAAATGTCTTAACTTTAAATTTTTTAATAAACAAATGACTGTTTTCAGGTTACACAGGTCTTTAGGGAACTCATGAATATATGTCATATAGACCAGTGGTCCCCAACCTTTTTTGGGCCACAGACCGATTTAATGTCAGAAAATATTTTCACGGACCAGCCTTTAGGGTGGGATGGATAAATGTATCATGTGACTGAGACAAGTGTCAAGAGTGAGTCTTAGACGGATGTAACAGAGGGAATCTGGTCATTTTTAAAAAATAAAACATCGTTCAGACTTAAACATAAATAAAACAGAAATAATATAAGTTATTTATTCTTTCTCTGTGGACTGGTGCCAAATGGCCCATGGACCAGTACCAGTCTGCGGCCTGGGGGTTGGGGACCAATGATACAGACCATTACAGTAAACATTGAAAGAAATTGTGGCATCTTAGCCAAGTTGGGCAAATGTTTGTAAAATTTGTATTTTTTGAGTTTGCTCACTTTTAGTGTTAAAAATGGTGCTGGGCAGTACCAGGTCTGTGATCCATGAAATTGCAAATTACCTTCCTGCTTGGGAACGGCCACTGTTTTGCTGATGTGTGCTGGAGGAGAGAGTAACCTTGTTGAAAGAGAGGAGCAGAAGAAGGAGTGAGAATGCAGAGTGCTGAAGAAGAAGCCAGTTTGTGCAGAAAGTCTGAAGAAGGAGATGGGGAACAGAGGTGAGGGGCTTTTGTGAGCTCCGCTGAGACTGGTGGGGCCTTTGATTCTAGGAAAAACCGGAGAAAATTCTCCGGGTTGTGGAACCAGAGAATGTGTCAGTGGCTTTGGGAGCCCTTAGCGAAAGAAAAGTGTTTTCCCTGTGTGTTTGCTCGTTGGCCAGTAAAAGGCTAGAATAAAGAATGTCTCACTATTTGTTGGCTCCACTGTTTCTTTACCATCTGCCCGAATCCAATGGGAACCTGCAAGTGAATGATGGCGACGGCTGCAACTACTGGCCCTGCAGCCACTTTTATTATATGTAACTTCCTTAGGCTTATTCAGAAGAGGAAATTATTTAAATGATCATTTGCAAAGTTTAATCTCAAATTCTGGCTTAAATGAGTTTGTTCACTTTCCCTTGAATAGGATCACATTGGTTCACTAGTTACTCCCTCAACTGTCTTCCTTAAGCTTTATGATTTATTACTGCCAGAAGGGACGTCTCACCAAGCAAGCATTCCTGAAATAATGATTGATATTTAATTAGTGAACAAACTCAGGTCCATGCGACTTTGGCAGAATGGATTCAGTACTATGGTCTGGTCAACACAACCCTCAACAGTGACCTCATGGATCAAAAAAAAAAAAAAAAGGATACTTAATCCCAACAATACATGTCTAATAATAGATAAAGATAATTGATAAGCCCCAGCGAAACAATTACCTCTTCTTTCTCTATCCTCATGAGAGTTCAGTAGCTGAGTAAAGACAGATGTATTTGGTGGAGCAGTAATGGGAACGCAGGGTACTCTTATAGCTACCGAATAGTTAATCTGTCAGATGATGTAATTGTTTCCCCCCTAAATCCTACCTTTAATGACATCTAGGAAACTCACTGAGCCACAATAAACTAAAGAAAAACTAGAGTTCTTCTGATTGTAGGTAATTTTTAAAATGAACAATATATCCTCTACAAAACTATATCACTTTGTATTGATATATTTTGAAAACTGGCCTACACTGTTATCTGTTACATACTTTTCTATTATTTTCTTATAGAAGAATCTATTCTTCAAACTTACTTATTGTTCACTAAAATATTAACTAATATTTACTGAATGGCTAACATGGTTAGGCCCAATTCTAAATGCCTGAAGAAATGGTATTTAAACTAAATGTGGATAGATAAGTAAGACATGTTGTTTAAACTAAAAATGGATAAAAGTGTGGTTGGGCAATTTGGTATGTGTTCAGGAGGTGGGGGTGAGGCGCATAACACTCAGAGGAAACAACACAGGGGAGACCCTGCATCTGCATGAATAGACTGGGGAATTCTTCTTTGAACTGAAGACACTGTGTCATGGAAACTGAAAGGCCCTGAGGTGGGTTTGAGGTGGGTTGAAATGGCACTCAGGAGAACTTTCTGAGGTGATGAAAATGTTCTCTACACTGATTATATAAATATACAAATTTGTCAAAATTTAGTAAAATGTGCATATAAAATGGTTGTATTTTTATTGTACATTAACTGCATCTCAATAAAATTGATTTAAAAAATAAAAAAGGAGTCCAGCACCAGAAAAGTCTAGAGTGTTAAACTTCATTTAGGGCCTTGAAGGCCATCCTAACAATTTTGGTATTATCTTCTAAGGATATTGAGTGCTCTAAATATTTATTAGTATGACAATAAGAAAAAGAACTTGGGAAAGTACATTTGGAGAGATAATTAGGAGGCTACGCATAGGAAGAAGGTCAGTAACTTAACCTAAACTTGTTGGCAACAGAAATGGAAAAAGAAGCTTAGAAGGTAAAATCAACAAGACTCAGTAATTATTTGATGATTATCAGTGGAAAGAATAGTCCCCAAATTTTTTATATAAATGACAGTGTGCACTACAGCGTTATTTCTTAATAGGAAATGCAGTTTGAGCTACTCCTACAAAAATATATGTGTGTGTTCACATGTATACACTCACAAAAGAAACATCACTGTGTCTCGAAGATTTGAGAATGGAGAGGAGAGAGATGCGCGCAATGGATAATGAATTTAGGTTGGGTCACATACAGTTTTTGATAGAGAGATAGTGAATTTTAGGTGCTAAATAAACAGTTTAAAAAGTGGAGCCTGAGCTCACATAAGAGAAAAAAAGTGAAAATGCAATTCTGGGAGGCTGTTTGGAACACCATGAAGGCCATCAGCATTATCACAAAAGTTCCTCTACATATGTGCCCAGTGATTTTTAGTTTATATATATGCAAACATACATATAGATATGTAGAGGCCCTGAATAGGAACATAGAACAGAGACAGAATTCAGTGCCCTGAGGCAAAAGCCACAGTGGCTTTACTGACAAAAGTACTGAAGGCAGCACAATAGGGATAAAATTAGCAACTCAGATTATTCAATAAGCGGAGACATTTGAGCTACCGTGTTCCCCCATGTATAAGACACACTTATTTTCAAAAAATTTGGGGTCTAGGCCCTGGCCAGTTGGCTCAGAGGTAGAGCATTGGCCTGGCATGTGGAAGTCCTGGGTTCGATTCCCAGTCAGGGCACACAGGAGAAGTGCCCATCTGCTTCTCCACCCCTCCCCCTCTCCTTTCTCTCTGTCTCTCTCTTCACCTCCTGCAGCCAAGGCTCCATTGGAGCAAAGTTGACCCGGGTGTTGAGGACCGCTCCATGGCCTCTGCCTCAAGCACTAAAATGGCTTTGATTGCAGCAGAGCAAAGCCCCAAAGGGGCCAAGCATTGCCCCCTGGTGAGCATGCCCAGTGGATCCTAGTCGGCCCATGCGGGAGTCTGTCAGACTGCCTCCTCACTTCTAACTTCGGAAAAATACCAAAAAAAATTGGGGTCTATAAACTGAGTGTGTCTTATACAGTCATTGAAGACAGTGATTTGTCATCAGACACAGATGAGGATAAGCTATTGAATGGATGGGAGTTTTGACAGTGATGAGGAGTTGTATGAATTTTATGATTAATAAAACTTGAATTCAATAACTTTATGTAATATATTTTTTTAAATTTTGGGCCCCAAAATGAAGGTGTGTCTTACACATGGGATTGTCTTATACATGAGGAAATAGGTTTCTTCCCTGGCCCTTTTATATGCTCTAAAAAGTGCCCCTTCTTGACTTCCTCATTCTCTTCTCTGCTTCCTGACTTCCTTATTCTTGTCCCTGCTTTGACTTGTATGTATCAATAAATACGCAGGAGAATTGGGGGTTGGGCGATCTCATGAATCCTGTATAGGGCATTGTGAGGCAATCTTCCCTAGGTCCCTCAGTGTACTCACATAGTCTCCGAGGAGTCATTGTCTCCACAACAAGTGGTGCTCCGTGTGAGGAATGGTAACTGAATGACACATATATGTTTGCACAAGTAATTCAGGTCACAAATATTTTTAAGCTGAATAATTTATGAGATAACACAGACCAGAATTTAAACTAACTCTAACCACAGTAATCAGCTAAGAAGAAGAAATATAAGGATCTGTAAAACCAGTAGCCACGGCCACCATCACAGCCACCTGGTCCATGCAGGTTCGCATTTGATTCGGAAAGATGGTAAAGAAACAATGAAGCCAAGAACTGGTGGGCCATTAGCTTTAATCCTTGCTTGCACCGGTGGGCAAGAAATAAACACAGTGGGAAAATACTTCCCTTTCCATTCAGGGCTCCCAAAGCCGCTGACTTATCCAAGTTTCCTAGAATCAAAGGTTTCTAACCTCACCAGCTTTATTCATCTCTGTTCCCCATCTCCTTCTCTCTGCACAAACTGCACAAACTGGCTTCTGCTTCAGCACTCTGCCATCTTGGTTGCTTCTCCTCTCCTCCACGTGTCTTTCTCTGCTCTCCTCCAGCATGGGCTCCTCTGCCTCATTTTATAGTATAGAAATCAAAACCTTTAATCCAATATACAAACAAGGAAGTCTCTGATACAAAGTCACTTATCTGAGGCATAATGGGATTCCTCATAAGAGTGTACCACCCCACATCATGCAACAGTCAAGGGTGTGGGGAAAAGCTTAGTCTTAAAACTAAGCCTTAGGCTATAATGACCCTGCCTGCTTACAGCCTGTCTCCCATACCCAATGCAAACTATAAGCAAGCAAACATATATATCATATTTACAAACTTATTTGACCAACAACCTCTGTTCCCCATCTCCTTCTCTCTGCACAAACTCGGCACAAACTGTCTTCTACTTCAGCACTCTACCATCGTGGCCGCTTCTCCTCTTCTCCGCATGGCCTTTCTCTACTCTTCTCCTCGCATGGGCTCCTCTGATCCATTTTATAGTGTAGAAATCAAAACTGTTAGGCCAATATACAAATAAGGGAATCTCTGATACAAAGTCACTTATCTGAAGCATAATGGGATTTCTCATGAGAGTGCACTACCCCACATTATACAACAGTCAAGAATGTGGGAAAAAGCTTAGTGTTGAGAAGATTTTAGGATTAAAAGAGTGGGAAAGACTTAGTCTTAAAACTAAGCCTTAGGTTATAAGGACCCTGCCTGCTCACAGCCTGTCCCTCACACCCAATGCAAACTATAAGCAAGCAAACATATACATCATATTTGCAAACTTATTTGACCTACAGGATCCAAATTGGAAACGAAGAAGTAAAACTGCCATTATTTGTAGAAAATATGATTCTGTATGTAGATAATCCTAAAAATTCTACCAAAAAGCTACTTGAACTGATAAATAAATTCAGTAAAGTGGTAGGATACAAAATAAATTATCCAAAAATCAGTTGCATTTTTATATACCAAAATGAACTATCAGAAAGAAAAACTAAAAAAAAATCTCATTTATAATTCCATCAAAAAATATTAAAAATCTATGAATAAACGTAACCAAGGATGAAAAAGACTTTTGATCAGGAAATTATAATACACTAAAGAAAGAAAATAAAGAAGGCACATATAAGTGGGAGCATATACCATGTTCATGGAAAGAATTAACATCATTATAATGTCCATACTACCCAAAGCAATCTATAGATTCAACACAATTCCTATCAAGATATCAGTGGCATATTTCACAGAACTAAACAAATATTCCAAAAATTTTTATAGAACCACCAAAAACCCTAAATGGCCACAGCAATCTTAAGAAAGAAAAATAAAATTGAAGGAATTATACTATCAGATATCAAACTATACCACAAGACCATAGTACTCAAACAACATGGTACAGGCAAAAGTAAATAGATAGATGATAGATAGATAAATAGATAGATAGATAGATAGATGATAGATAAAACAGACATATAGATCAATGGAACAGAATAGAAAGCTTACCAATAAACCCATCCCATAGTAGTCAGTTAATAGTTGGCAAATAAGGCAAGAACATACAATGAGGTAAAGCTAATCTATTCAATAAATGGTGTTGGGAAAATTGGACAGATATATGCAAAAAATAAAAATAGACCACCTTATACCATATATAAGAATAAACTCAAAAAGGACTAAAATTTTAAATATTAGAATCAAACCATAAAAAAATCCTAGAGAAAAACATAGCCAGTAAAAGGAAAACAAAAATGAAAATAAACAATTAGGACCACATCAAAAACTAAAAAGATTTTGCACAGCAAAGGAAATCATCAGCAAAAAGAAAAGGCAACCCACTGAATGGGAAAATATATTCACTACTGATGCATCTAATAAGGGATTAATATCCAAAATTTATAAAGAATTATAAAACAACACCAAAAAAATATGAATTTCAAAATGGGCACATGCCTGGTTGTTGGTTCAATTCCCAGTCAGGGCACATACAGGAACTGATTTGTTCTTGTCTTTGTCTCTCTTCCTTCCTCTCTCTTTAAAATCAACAAATAAAAAAATATTTTTAAATGGACAAAGAACCTGAATAGATACTTTTCCAAAGAAGATGCACAGATGGTAAATAGACACATGAAAAGGTGTTCAATGTCACTAATCATCAGAGAAATGCTAATTAACACCACAATGAGATATCACCTCACACCTGTTAGAATGACTATCATCAATAAGTCAACAAACAACAAGTGTTGGCAAGGATGTGGAGAAAAGGGAACTTTAGTGCACTGTTGGTGGGAATGCAGATTGGTGCAGTCACTGTAGAAAGCAGTATGGAGTTACCTTAAAAATTAAAAATGGGACTCCTTTATGACCCAGCTATTCCACTTCTGGGAATATATCCAAGGAAACAGGAAACACTAATTTGAAAAATATATGCATCCCTATGTTCACTGCAGCATTATTTAAAATAGCCAAGATATAGAAGCAGTCCAAGATGAGCAGATAAAAAAGCTGTGGTACACTTACAAAATGAAATACTAATCAGCCATAAATCAAGAAAATCTTACCTTTTGTAGCAGCATGTATTGACCTGGAGAGTATTATGCTAAGGGAAATAAGCCAGTCAGAAAAAGATAAGTATCATATGATCTCACTTATACATGGAATTTAATGAACAAAAATAAACTAACAAACAAAATTATAGACACAGAGGACAGACTATATGAGGGAGAGAAATCTGGGGGCTGAGGTGGAAAAGGTGAAGGGATTAAGCAAAAAAAAAGCACCCAAAAAACAAAGAAAATACAGATAATAGCAGGGTGATTATTAGAGGGAAAGGCAGGTGGGAGGAGGCAGAAGAGGGGAAAGGGCGGATAAATGGTGGTAGAAGGAGGCTTCGCTTGAGGTGGTCAACACACAGTGCAATGTACAGATGATACACTATAGAGTTGTACACCTGAAACCTATGCAGTTTTACTAGCCAATATCACCCCAATAAATTCAATAAAAACTTTTAAAATTTTATGCGAAAGGTATTTCTTCATATTATGAAATTATTTGTTGATCTGTATCAAAATCTTAAAGGTTCCATGATCAGTAAGTTTGTAAAAAATACTATGTACTATATCCTTCTCTTAAAACTAATAGTATATATCACACATTAAGAATATTAAAGCTCTTAAAAAGTTAACAGTTGTAATATGACAATTTTGTTTAAACCAATGTTTCCCAAATTTATAAGAACACAATGCCCATTTTTGAGCAATGGGATTTTTCAGACCTAGTGCTCACAGAATAATTTTTAAAATATTAATATACACAATTTTCCCAGTGTTTCTCTGTTTTGTTACTTATTTTTCCATATAACATCTGGCAGCAATAATGGGAAAAACTGTTTTTATCTTGGAAACAGACTCACTTTTATTATTTAGTTCCCAAATATTTCTTTCTGCTAGAAAATTCTCCATACAAAAACGTCCTATTAGGCCAACCTGTGGTGGCACACTGGATAAAGCTTTGACCTAGAACATTGAGGTCGCTGTTTTGAAACTCCAGGCTAGTCTGGTAAAGGCACATATGGGAGTTGATGCTTCCTGCTCCTCCCCCTTCTCTCTCTCTCTCTCTTTCTCTCTCTTTCTCCTTTCTCTCTAAAAAATAAATAAAATCTAAAAAAAATCCTTTAAAAAAAACCAACTTCTTATTAATATGAATCAAGTCCATCCATATATCACCTTATTTTTAGCATTGTTATTGTACCAGTAAGTCCACATAAATTTTCCAGGATCCTTCTTGGCTCTAAAATTATGTAACCCTATGCAAAATATATTCATCATTCTCCATAAAATAAATCCTCATTGCCAAGAGTTTTTACCCTATGAACTTGTAATAGTAAGTTATTATGACTATTGTAAAACAAAAATGTTAAAGCTATACAATAACGATGCTTTGGAATTCACCCAACCTTAGCAAAGCAACCATCCAACTACAGCTCATGGGCAAGACCTTGGCTTAAACTTAATTTATATCTAAAAGCCCTAATTAGACCCCTGCTGATGCCATTATCATTAGGTTTTCTTTTGTGCCTGGCCACTAAAAGAGTTGTTAACACTGTGTACAATAAAAGAGAAGCAACATCAAATCATAATATTTCTATCTGAACGACACCTTGGAGATTAGCTATTCCAACCTTTTCAATTTATAGATGAGGAAAAGGAAGTTCAGGGAGGTTAAGTGACTTGCTTAGAACTGGTTTAAAAATAAAATTTGTTATAGGTATTTACAGTTTATTGTGTGAATGAAAAGTATTTTGTCTAATCAAATGCATAATCTCAATTGTAGAAAGGAAGAAATAGAAGTACTAAACTCATTAGATTTAAGTTTGATGACTGAGATTATAGTGTTTTCTGATAATGCTCTATCATTCACTCCCAAGTATTTTCATTTCCCACATATTTATTTGCAGTGACTTTAAGTGCATAGATCATTAAACCTTACAGAATCTTAAATTATCTATGTTATGAGAAATCTGATTTTATTAAAAAGCACACTGGCTTGTTCACAACAAAATATTTGCTGACTTGGCAATTCAAAATTTATTTCTCAGACAGGAGATAAGCAGATAAAATAAGTGCTTCTCCTCTTATATTGTTCTGTTTTAGATTGCAGGAATGAGATCCTGGCTGGTTAGCTCAGTGGTGGAGCATCAGCCTGGTGTACGGATGTCACGGGTTTGATTCCAGGTCAGGGCACACAGGAGAAGCACCCATCTGCTTCTCTACTCCTCCCCCTCTCGCTTCTCTCTCATTTCTCTCTCTCCCTCTCTTCCCATCCTACAGCTATGGTTCAACTGGAGTGAGTTGGCCTCAGGTGCTGAGAATGGCTCCATGGCCTCTGCCTCAGGTTCTAAGCAGAGCTCGGTTGCTGAGCAATAGAACAACACCCCAAATGGGCAGAGCATTTCCCCCCTAGTGGGCTTGCCGGGTGGATCCTGGTTGGGGTGCATGTGGGAGTCTGTCTTGCCTCCCCTCCTCTCACTGAAGAACAATAATAATAAAAGATGGCAGGAATGAGACAGATTAGAGTTGACTCCATAGGAAACCAAGTCAAATAATTTGGTGGATATTGGACTTAAGTGAAAAGCAACATCATATAGGTATAGAATGGGATTCGGCTTCTAAAAAATGTAAAAACACTGAGGACCAGAAAGGATAAGTGACTTTCTTGGCTTTTACACTACTAAGTGGATATGTCACGAATAGAGGCCAGCTTTCCTGAGTCCTAATAGAATACTTTATTTGAACGTTCCATGTGGCGACTAGACAACAAGGTTTCTGCCCACTTCTGCCTGCCATCATGTGTGTGGAGAAGTCAGGAACAGAGTAACAGGACAAGGAGTGTCTAGGCTGTAATCTGAGTTTCCCTGGGATCCCAGAGTGTCTGATTGGTACCTCTGGTTCTCTTATACCAGATGCACAGAGGCTGGTGTCCTGTGGTCACTGGATCCTGTAAATTAAAGTCATTTCTTTCCCTTGCAACATTTTTTTTAGCTGATTGTTGGAGATAATTAAAAGAAAGTCCATAGTGCATAAACTATGGTATTATCACTATCACCAGTGCCAGTACCTCTAGCTCTATGCCTAAAGCAGCAGACATTCTGATAAATGTAAATCTGCAAGATGAAATCAATATCCTTACTTCTGCACCATGATCAGCTCTCACAGTACCCCACTCAGCTCCTCCCACTCTCCCTAATGCAGCCTTCCATCTGCCTTTTTGTAACAGTGCCACATTTGAACAAAGAACCAGATGAAGACAAAAGTACCAAAAAAACCTCTAATACATTACTGCCTTTTTTTCCAAGGCCTTTCTCAAAACCACACCATTGGCTATTTCTTCAGTGATCATAACTATCTATGATTAATCTCTCCTTCTCCACTAAGAACTATTATCATCCACTAGCCATTTGTCCTAAATTCCTTCCTAGACTTGTTTGAATAGTACTGCTGATCATAAATATCTAGCTCATATTATTTTGTCTGACAAATCCACTTATTGAGGACAAACTTAAGTTGAATTATGGGATAGGGTTCTAGGCTCTGGAATGGGTCAGGTGCATTCTAAAAAGCTAGTAAGCCAATAACAATACAATATATTCAGTGTCAGGCAGACAGGAAATTGCAAAAAGCAGCTAAGGATATAGCAAAGGGCCAGAAACAGGGCAAGAAGTGGTGTTTAAACAGTATTAATTTTGAAGGTGCCAGACTAGGTCAGGTTCCTACATCCCTGGATTAGTAGCCTTCATATACAGACAATCAGTCTTCCCACTTCCTTTGTTTTTTCTAACTCTTTCAGAAAAACAGGGTTTATAGGAAAGCTTATCAGGCACAAAGCGAACCACAGAGTCAAAGTCAGCATGCTGCAGCTGCCTCGTTGCCCTCTCCCTCAGGTCACAGAAGCTACTGCTCATGTTTCTGAAGTCGCCACTGTGTGAACCCGGGCTTCTGCTGCCCCTTGGGATTTGATGCCTGTGCAAGTAGTTTTCTTTTTTTTTTTTTTTCTTTTTTTTTTTGTATTTTTCCGAAGCTGGAAATGGGGAGAGACAGTCAGACAGACTCCCGCATGCGCCCAACCGGGATCCACCCGGCACGCCCACCAGGGGCGACGCTCTGCCCACCAGGGGGCGATGCTCTGCCCCTCCAGGGCGTCGCTCTGCCGCTATCAGAGCCACTCCAGCGCCTGGGGCAGAGGCCAAGGAGCCATCCCCAGCCCCCAGGCCATCTTTGCTCCAATGGAGCCTTGGCTGCGGGAGGGGAAGAGAGAGACAGAGAGGAAGGAGAGGGGGAGGGGTGGAGAAGCAGATGGGCACTTCTCCTGTGTGCCCTGGCCGGGAATCGAACCCGGGACCCCTTGCACGCCAGGCTGACGCTCTACCACTGAGCCAACCGGCCAGGGCCACAAGTAGTTTTCTTATTTACAAATCTTTTCTTTTCCTGTATTGCAAACCTTCATAGACCTATTTGATCACTACTGCTGGTTATAAATCAGGAAGGAAACAGTTTTCAAGTGTTCAGCCATCAACAAGTGCATTGGCCCCAGTAGCAGAAGGCACCGTGGATATCCAGGGCTGCTCAGCTGGCCACCATCTGGGACTGAACAAGGTCATGTCCAAGTACATCTGGTTTAGTGCCCTGGAAACCACTGCTGGTCCCCACAAGGATCTCCTCCCTGTGTCTCCTGCCCGCCATTCAGCCCCCGAGCCTGAGTCCGATGCCCTCTGCAGACTTGGACCATTCTCACAGTCATCTTTTGCTCCTAGAAACATTTTTGTCCCATCTGCATGGTGGCTTCAGTCAGGGGAAAATGGATTTGCTAAACATGTCAGTAAATATCTGAACCCCACGTGTGGATAGACTTCATATTCCTACATCCCCAGGAAGGACCAGTGGGCTGTAGCTGTGCAATAGTCATCACAAAGATGGCTTGTTAGTGTTTTGTTCTGAGTGTTTTGCACTCTGGTGTCACCTTTCGTGTATACACAGACTATGTTTTTATTGAACTTTTATAAGTAGACTCACAGAGGTCATTCTTAACACCTCTAACAAAACTTTCTACTAATGATTGAGTAGATGACTCTTGATTACTCCAGATAACTGGGAGGACCATTGATGTAACTCAGTCAAAATGGAAAAGCATTTAGATGCTGTTTGCTTATTTCACTTGTATTTACAAGTGGCCATGAATAGAGCTATCTTTGCAATTTATGTCACTTCAAAACTGTGTTGCTATTGTCAAGCCCTATTGTATTGTATCATTTCCTACCCTGCTTCTCTGTGGAATTACCTCTTTTTCTCTCTACAGTATTGATTAAGAGGATCAATTTCACAATTGAGAACAAGCGTCAGACTAAAAATAGAACTCTGTCCAATTGTTCTTATGCTAAAACTGCTGATATTTTGCCCGTCCTTTCCCAGACTGAAAGCTGTCATTGAACAGTTTGAGCTAGAAGGTCTTCCCTTTCAGCGCCAGCTGGCCTGGAGGCTGCATTTAGCAATAACTATAAACAGGAGTGGCAATAATGTTGATTCATTTTAAGCAGAGAAAATGCCTAGAAAAACAATCAAGATTAGTTGTGGATAAACTATAATGAGGCTATCTAATCAATATTCTGTGTCCATTTTGGGGGGGGAGGGTGGTCCTATAAAAATAAAGATTGCTCTTGCCCTGGCCGGTTGGCTCAGTGGTAGAGTGTTGGCCTAGCATGCAGGAGTCCCGGGTTCCATTCCCGGCCAGGGCACACAGGAGAAGCGCCCATCTGCTTCTCCACCCCTCCCCCTCTCCTTCCTCTCTGTCTCTCTCTTCCCCTCCTGCAGCCGGGGCTCCACTGGAGCAAAGTTGGCCTGGGCGCTGGGGATGGCTCCATGTCCTCTGCCTCAGGTGCTAGAATGGCTTTGGTTGCAACGGAGCAACGCCCCAGATGGGCAGAGCATTGCCCCCGGGTGGGCATGCCAGGTGGATCCCGGTCGGGCGTATGCGAGAGTCTGTCTGACTGCCTCCCCATTTCCAACTTCAGAAAAATACAAAAAAATAAAATAAAGATTGCCCTTGTCTCGATTTTTTAAAAATTCCTTAATGAAACCAAGGCAGTTTTCAAAACTTCAACTAAGACAAATGAAAGACGTTTTCTGCAAAGTTCCACTGCCTTGAAAACTGATTAGAATGTCATATGGTAAAAGAATATATATATATAAATGTACTGTTAGTATTCCTATACTCACATAATCTTTCTAAATTGCATTGCCATTAACTTGGATAAGAATCAATGACAGTTCATACGAGCACCACAGTGTAGAGAAAATTTTGGATTTCTATCTACCTCTAGCAACTATTGCGTTGCTACAATAACAGAATAAAATGTTCCCAAAAGACAATGGTGCTCCAGCTTTCTTTCTCATAATGAAAAGAGCCTCAATTAAAGTATACATAGTATAAACAATGGCAGACTCAAAAAAGTAGTGGAACTGTGATCTAACTGCTATGTATATAATAGGGTGGGTACTGCAATATGAGTTACACTATAATAACTCATTTTTCTCAACTGGCAAAAAAATGGTATTTTCTTTAAGGACTGTAGGTTTTCTTTCATTTTTGTTTGTTTGTTTGTTTTTTATAGAACTATTATAATTAGAAAAAAAATTTTAAAGAAAAGGAAACAACATTTTCCAGAAAGAATGTTTGACTTTGACATTTCTGCCTTTGAAGGCCTGTAAGTATTGTTCATAAGGCTGCAATTCTAAATTTCTGCAAAGGCATGGTACCCTTACAGCTAACTAAAGGATTTCGTTTAGAGATAAGAGTTACTACTAAGTAATTGTCATTGTTTTGGAACTGCAACCTCTTAGCAGTAGCAATTTTGGCAATACTATATTGCCCTCCTCCCCATCGTGCTGCATATACAAGAGATATATTTAAAATTTTAAAGTTAATCTGCCTGACAAGGTAGTGGCTAAGTGGATAGAGCGTTGGACTAGGACACAAAGGACCCAGGTTAGAAACCCCAAGATGGCTGGCTTGAGCGCAGGCTCATCCAGCTTGAGCGAGGGGTCACTGGATTGAGGTTGGGACAATGGACATGACCCCAAGGTCACTGGCTTGAGCAAAGGGTCACTTGCTCTACTGTAGCCCCTTGGTCAAGGCACATATGAGAAAGCAATCACTGAACAACTAAGGAGCTGCCATGAAGAATTGATGCTTCTCATCTCCCTCTCTTCTTGTCTGTCCTTATCTGTCTCTATCTCTCTCTGTCTCTGTCAAAAAAAAATTAAAGTAAATCTGTGTTGAAAATGTTGGGGGATGTATAAACACTATTTATACTGTTGAAAACAAACAGAAAATCTGTGATTATTGGGTAGAGTCACATATAGATTTTTTTTATCTGATTATTTTATAAAATAATTCTTTCATTTGAAGCAAGATTTCAAACAAAAATGAATTGCAGTCTTGGAATTACTGTGAGTATGTAGGAGTGCCCACTAGGCTGGGACCTGCTGCTGAGTGGCTGGCAAGGAGCTGTTGTGACCCCCTGGTTATGATTTACCATAGCTCCTTTGTAAGGAACTACAAAAGTAGTTCTTGACATTTACACAATAGATACTTTTGTGAATTATAAACCCATGTCCTGAACCACCTTTCACAGACCAGATTCAGCTTTTCACAGTAGAATTCAGTGATTTACAGAAACCATGGAGGTTTGAAGGAGCGCAGCCTTCATGATGTGCTTGTGGCATTTGTAGACTATTATTTGCAGTAGCACCAGCCAAGTCAAAAAATCAGAGTAGTTTCTGATCATGTTCACCATAGTATATCCACAGTCTTTTTATCCATCCTATTTTCTTTTCCATGGTTCGGAATCCTATGCAAATTCCTAGGAAGTTAGGACACCTCAAATGATCAGTTCACGCATATCATCACCAAGGACTAGTGTCACCTTCCCTCCCTCAGACTCTTTTTCTTGCAAACCTTTTCCTCTTCCTAGGTCCTAACTCAGCTCCTGGGCATGAGAGTCACAGTAAGAAGAGCAGACACTTGCAGTTCTCCTGAGGAAAGCAGTTGGGGTGTCTCCACCTCCAGGGGGCCACGTACACAAGTGTGGAATATCTGCCCACACTCCCTTCTGTCTTAGTCGGTTCCAGTACTCTGTGGGCATCTAGTCTAGGTTAGTTAGAGACCGAAAACCACCCAATACTGAGATCAAGGCACCGTGGAAGGGATCAGCGAGAGGCCATAGTCCTGTGAGAGGGAGGTTCATGGTTTGGCGTCTCTGGTGCCCAGAAAGGAGCTGGCAGGAACTCATGGTAGAGTCGCTCCCTTTGTGCCTGCCAGGGTTTCCCCACCTGCTGGAATGCCTGAACCCTAGGGCGAGGGAGCAGTGACAGCAGGGATGGCATTTAACCTAATATTTAGCTTTCCTAAAATGGAACACTATACTCACTTTATAAAAAACCACGTATTTTATTTGTTTTTGAAACATTTGGTTTCTCAAACAAATCTTTCAAGAATATATTATATAATCAAGTATGGGCTGAGTCTATCCTGCAAAAGATGTCAACAGTTACGAATATATATGCCCACCTTAGAGATCATATATTATATTGTAACTAAAAAAATGTTTCTTTTATATTTTACTTATACTGCTAGAAAAGAAGTGGCAAAAACAAAATCCTTTATTTATTACATGGTCCTTCAAAGAGCGACCTTTGGGATAGAGCTTTTATTACTACTTCAAATGACATGGAGTGCAGAAAATTGATTAAAAATATCTAAAGGGGCTTCAAATGTTACCTTTAAAAAGCTTAACAGGACAAACTATATTTCCAAGTAAAACTTTGATCAGTTTCTTGACCTTGCCAAAACATAAGAATCAACCATTCTGAGAAAACTTCAATAAATGCCAAGCTGTCAATTAAGCAGGAAAGCCAAAATTTATTCTAGTCTTCAAAAACAATTTTGCTAAACTTACTGGAGAACAGGTCTTTAAAAATCTTTATAAATTGTTATAATTACTTTCTACCTGGAAGCTCATGTTCTTCATATAATTGTTCAGGCATAAATTTTTAAATTGATTTTTTTCTATTCTTATAGATTTTTTTTTTTTTTGCATTTTTCAGAAGCTGGAAACAGGGAGAGACAGTCAGACAGACTCCCGCATGCGCCCGACCGGGATCCACCCGGCACGCCCACCAGGGGCGACGCTCTGCCCACCAGGGGCGATGCTCTGCCCACCAGGGGCGATGCTCTGCCCATCCTGGGCGTCGCCATGTTGCGACCAGAGCCACTCTAGCGCCTGAGGCAGAGGCCACAGAGCCATCCCCAGCGCCCGGGCCATTTTTGCTCCAATGGAGCCTTGGCTGCGGGAGGGGAAGAGAGAGACAGAGAGGAAGGCGCGGCGGAGGGGTGGAGAAGCAAATGGGCGCTTCTCCTGTGTGCCCTGGCCGGGAATTGAACCCGGGTCCTCCGCACGCTAGGCCGACGCTCTACCGCTGAGCCAACCGGCCAGGGCTATTCTTATAGATTTTTAAAACTTATTAGCACGTAGCCAAAGCACTTCTGTGTCTGTGGTGGAGATGAGCAAGGAGGAAGCGTTCTGAGTGAGTGTGCATAGTCTTGATGTGGCCGACAAAAGCTGATGGGACCCATCACAGGGGGTTGGACTGAAAGTGCCTCCGGGACTCCACTCTTCATTGCAACCGAGAATAAATCAAGGAGAAACAGAAAGTGCGTGGTGAAGAAAACACAGCCAAGCACTCCAATTATCTCCCACTGCTGTTTATTTACAGAATCTGTTGTTGTTGTTGTTTTTGTAAATATTGACATTAAAAACTATGGGAAGAGCCTAAAATGTTCTAATTATGTCAACCACATTGTTTTTGACATCTAACTAAAAAACAGAGTGGTACTAACAACAAGACTCATGATGAGTAATTTCACTGAACATTTTGTTAGACTTGACCATGAACTGTGATTTTACAAGCATTACCTCAATGTAGATGTATCAGTACAATTAGTGTCCCAATTTTACAAATGATACAATTGCAAGTTAGAGACACCATGCAGCATTCTGATATTAAGAGAAACTAAATGGCAGAGCCGGAAGTTATCCAGTGCTCCTGACTACATGTCTGCATTTCTTTCGCTATAGCCTACTGCAGAATGCCCTCAAAGTGAACCCAAATCACCAAATCACCTGGTGCACTTTGTCAGTGACTATTTCTACATTATCAACTCTTTATTCCCCGAGTATAAAATATTTGTCTACATAGAAAGAAAGAAGGAAAGAGAAGCAACATTTGTTACCACCAAAGATATCATAGGCGGGGAATTTTTAACGATTGTCATAGGTATCCTAACAAGTGTATTAAAATTCAGTCCTATCCACATAAAAAGAATTTCAGCTGGGAAAAAGATAGGTATAATTGCTATTATCACTTTGCTTTTGAAATGACTGGCTATGTTACTCATTTAATTAGGCTAAGCTCTGATATCTCAGTAATCATTTTGTAGAAAATCTAACCTACACACCGTCTTTAAATATGACATTTTTGTGAATATTACATTTAACAACTCATGAAATTAACATAATGTTATACTTTATAGCCATTTAATAAAATATTTATTCATTTGGATTTTGACATTTTCTTTTATAGTCTCAGGGAATGATTTTTGTTTTTTTGATTTGAACTCTTTTTTTCTTTCTTTTTTTGCAGGCCCCTGAAAAACCTATAGCCCCCTAACAGTGTGCCTCTTGTGCCTGATAGATAAAGTGGCCTGGGCGTGTGCCAGGCCATATAGAGAATTTAACTCATAAGATTTTCTGTTTAGGAAAGAAGGAAGGAAGGAAGGAAGGAAGGAAGGAAGGAAGGAAGGAAGGAAGGAAGGAAGGAAGGAAGGAAGGAAGGAAGGAAGGAAGGAAGGAAGGAAGGAGAAAGGAAAGAAAGAAGAGAGAAAGAAGAAAGAAAGAAAGAAAGAAAGAAAGAAAGAAAGAAAGAAAGAAAGAAAGAAAGAAAGAAAGAAAGAAAGAAAGAAAGAAAGAAAGAAAGAAAGAAAGAGGGAGAAAAGCACACTGGGCTACAAATGATAGGTAGTTGTAACAAAACCCCAGAAAATCTATCTATAAGTAAGTAGGACAATTTCCTAGGGAATTCCTAATATACTGGCAATTTTAGCATTCCTCTATTTGAATAACAATTGTGTTCAGTGGGAGAAATACTAGTTAAGTTTAAGGGTAAATTGAAGAAACATGAATAAAATTTTTTCTCCACTCTAAAAATATCAGAAACATGAATAAATTGTGGGCTTTTTTGAGTAAAAACATATCAAAGTTGGTTCATTAGTTGTAAAAACTGTATCATACTATTGTAAGATCTTAACAACAGGTAAACTAGGTGTGTTTACCAGAACTCTGTGTTATCTTTTCAATCTTTTCATAAACCTAAGGGTATTCTAACATAAGTGTTTTTGTTATAGGCAATTATAAGGAAACAGAAAAATATGGTTCTAATAATCACTTTACACTTTCTTTTTCTTCCTTTCCTTTCATGGATGATTCAGTCACAAAGCCACAGCTGGGGCAGCGCCCCCTGCCCATACCGAGGGCAGCTCCTTATGGAATGACGGAGCTCAAGCGTGGTGAGCAGGTCATCTATGTGCGAGAAGGACCAGGTTTCTTGTGGTAAAAAGGGGAGTTACAAATGTGAGAGGAAGAAAACGAAAACACACTGCTCTGATGGGCTGGAACAGGCAGTGTCAGCATGGACTGATGGTTTTCCACATATACAAATATAGAAATATCAATGTAAATGTGTGTGCACCTGTCCGCAAAGTGTCCACTGTGAAGGATCCGGAGTCAGTTTCACCTCAATAGCAACTGCTGGACCTAGTGCCCAAATACTAACTTCTAATTATCATTCTCAACACAAAGAAACTAGGGCTCCTTGGAGGAACAGCTAATAAAGAGGGCTGAGGCAGGAGAAGTGGAAGACGAAACAACTACCCATTGTGCTAGAAAACAAGAAAGTGTTCAAATAAATGAGGAGGATCACGTCAGAAGAAGCCAGGAGCCAGCTTGAAAGGGTTCCTATGGCCTAATGTGGGACAGTAACAAATAATAAAGTAGTGGAGAATAAAAAAAAAATCTGTGAGTCCCTAGAGATATAAATTAATAAATGAATACACTAAAATTTGATAAAGAATAAACATTTAAATAGTCTTAAATTACCTTATGTGATAGGCAACACATCTTCTACCCACCCCCCCAAATGACCAAGCCTTTGAGACTTGTATCATAAGTGTATGTGTTATAAATATGACAAAAGAAACTTTACAAATGTAATTAAGTTTACTAATCAATTGACTTTAAAATGGGGAGATTATCTGGACTATCTGGGTAAGGAAGTCAGGAAGATTCTAAGTATAAAAGAATTTGATTCATATCTTGACAATGTTTTTCATTTATAGTCTAAAAAGAGTTTGACGTGCAAAGCTACTGAGTTCCTGTTATTGTACACAGTAAGTGTACTTTCCATGCCAGGTTTTTGTTCAAGTTATCCTTTGTCATGCTAAATGTCTACAGAATATTGTGGATAGCACAGATTGCTAAAACAAAGAAAGGATGCATCAAAAAATGAAGAAACTGACCCTGTATAAAATGACTACTTTAAAGGATTTAGATAACAGAATACATTAAAATAATAAAATAACATTTGAAATGTATACATATCTACTACACGAACATTTGATTGACTTCTGTATATCTCTCACAAATCGCAGTCAAAATGCGTAAAGTCTTCCTCCTGACAAATATGTCTGTATGCATGCATATTTTGCAGGTATAAAGCAGGAGTGAGAAGATGGTTAAATCACTGGTCAACTATTCAGTTCAGGACCAAGGAGACCTCCCTGTCTTCTTGCTCCCAGATCTTCTAGCCCTGGCAAGTTAATAACATAATACTTACTAAAAAAAATAAAAATAAAAACCCAGCAAATAAGTTCTACTTTTTGTAAACCTATCATTTATTTTTTTAAGGGATCAGATGGCTTCTCCAGTTTACCTTTGGAAGAAGGAAAAAGCCTGTCTCTAAGTTCCAGCTCAAGTGCTCAGCCTGTGACGTGGTGTCACGTGGGCACGCGGGGTTAGCTGCGTCAGAGCCATCAGCCGCCCGTCATCCAACACTCAAGCGTTTAGCACGTTCGTGGTGCCTTTCCCATTCCAACCACAGGATCTCCTCTGGCTAGAGAATTTAAGAGTGGAGGAGGAAAAATGCTGCCTTGTACGCCCTCCTTAGGGCAGAAAGGTAAAGTCAACCTCATTGCACCCAAGGATTTCTTTTAAAAGCAATTATTTCCTGATTCTCTGTCCTCATAAAAGGTTGAAAAACCTTAAAAGCAGTCCATAATTTTACAGAAGAGTTACACCCGAAGATCCTTCGCATTGCCTCTCTCACTAGCCTAGGAGAGCGCCAGCTTTATCTTCGCTATGAATCAAAAGACATTGGCATCCAGCCCCAGGACACGCAGAAAAAAATAATTAATTTGAGATAAATAGGTGCTGCCTTCAGACACACTGACCGTATTTCTAAGATACTGCTTCAGTTACACTCTCTCTACCCAGACACTGTACAGCATTCAGAGGGGACATTCTTTTCTACTCACGTAACACACGGCATTCAGAATTTAATCTTGTTCCCTGAACGGTACAGTTGAATTTTATTTTAATTTACCAACAACCTATCGATACAAATCTCCTCTTTAATTTTACTTTTCCGAACATAAACTTTTATTTTTTTCATTACTCACTTTTATATTGCATTATATAAAATGGCTTAACTATAAAATATTACAGTATAAATGTCACTTAAAACAGTAAATTAAAGAGAGGATAGGAATCACCACCTGTTAAAGTTTTGCAGAGTATAACTATGCTTTAGTTTTTCCCCAAATGATTTTTATTTTTCTAAAAATAAGCTTTTAAAAGTATAGGGTTTGGCCCTGGCCGGTTGGCTCAGCGGTAGAGCGTCGGCCTAGCGTGCGGAGGACCCGGGTTCGATTCCCAGCCAGGGCACACAGGAGAAGCGCCCATTTGCTTCTCCACCCCTCCGCTGCGCTTTCCTCTCTGTCTCTCTCTTCCCCTCCCGCAGCCAAGGCTCCATTGGAGCAAAGATGGCCCGGGCGCTGGGGATGGCTCTGTGGCCTCTGCCCCAGGCGCTAGAGTGGCTCTGGTCGCAACATGGCGACGCCCAGGATGGGCAGAGCATCGCCCCCTGGTGGGCAGAGCGTCGCCCCATGGTGGGCGTGCCGGGTGGATCCCGGTCGGGCGCATGCGGGAGTCTGTCTGACTGTCTCTCCCTGTTTCCAGCTTCAGAAAAAAAAAAAGTATAGGGTTTAAGTATAAAGTTGTCTTCAGTCAAAAAAAAAAAGCTATTGATTATTTTTTAATTCACAAAAGAACAGCTGCACTTGGATAATAATATAATAAAAATATGACCAGGAAGAACTTTCCTTTTATAAAGGATGGGTCTTACAGAATGACCTTCTAAAAAATGTAAGACTAAGCTGGTTCTCAAATACATCACTGGAGGCAAGTTTCTAACAACTAAGGGAGAGTTACTGAACACAAGTCACACCACTGACCTCCACCTTTGCAAACTCATTAATATCACTTTTCCAAACCCTGTGAGCTGATATCCAAAGAGAGGGCTTAAGTCAAGACTCAAAGCTTAAAGGCATCCTTTCTTTTTACTGTGGCACAATCTTATTATTGAAAAGTTATGCACTCAAACACACATAAATGTTGATGAACACTGAATATGGGACCATGGTATCTAGATGTATTCTTTTAAGAAATACATAGATTTGAGATTAACCCATCAATGACTAGGTCAGGCTATTTCTTTTTCTTATAAAAAAGATTCCATAACATTGCCAGATAAGGAATTAATGTTACACTTTCAGTTCTATTTATGATAAAAAAAAAAAACAAAGTTATCCTACCCATCAAATTATACCCAAAAAGCATGGCCTCTCTCAGAGCCCGAAATCCCTAATAAAATTTATAATCATAAATAAATTTAATCTCAGCAACTGTAATCAATATTCAAGTTGTTTTGCTAAAATAGTGAAAAATCCTAAGGAATGGGCAATCCAAACAATCTTAATAATTTGGACCCAAAACTTATTATATGATTCTGAGAACTATGTTTTTATCTTGTATTACTAATAGTTGGATTTTTATGAGTATATCACAACTGAACAGTAGAAGTGGTTTAGCCAATTGTAAAGTGTTACAAGGATACAAACTATTCACACAGAATCATAATTACCTACATCAATGGGTTAATACTTAAGACTTTCTAGTTACTCTAGCCAATAGCTTTAAAAAAGTGACGCTCAGAACCTCTAAAGGCTAAAAGAGACTCAAAATGATTATACATCCTATTTCAGTATGAAAAGGCAGAGAGTCCAAAACAGCTCTGCCTAGGAACTCTCCTGGTGAGTATCCATATTTAAATGATCTTTCCATGAGATCAACAGTGGCACGGATGTACCTGAAAGGTGCCTGTCGCAGAGATGAGGAACTAGAGTGATAGATGAGGCTAGGACCAGACAGGCATTTCTGCATCTTTAGCAGATGCCAAATCTGAAAGCTGAGGATGGAAAACCAGGTGCCTACCCTCCCCCACTGTGAAGTCACTCTACTCTAGGAATTTGTCCTCCCTAATGAAGTGTTAGCCTAATTTATTTCCATTATCTATAATCACTTCACAAAAAAGTGATTGTCCCTTAATAATCACATATCTTACACCAGTGATATCTAGTAGCCCATGAGACCCTGAAATATATTCAACTGCTAATATTAGTGGGGGTAGTTTCTGAAGAAATATGAAACTGTCCTGAATTAGAATGGGCAAAAGGTCTTTAACTTTAGTGTGTGATGAAAAAGGCTGGGGGATAATAAAGGTTTGCTTAATACATTAACAAAAATCTGTTTAAACATTTAGTGCACAGCCAATCTTTTAAAATATTTTACTGTATTGTTTTTACCATATTGCTGGTTACATGAAATAAAATTATATCATTATTCAGACTTAAATTAACATTACTTTTACTTTAAATTGAAATGTCTTTTAAAGTTTTTAATTCTAGTGAACTCCTCATCACATATATGGGACAATATTTCAGTAGACATTTGTGACTAAGATATTGACTTCTGAACATCCTCAATATAGTCATTAACATCATTAAACATAGTACCCATCATATTATTTTCTATGTAAAAGCATTTAATAGTTCACTATTAAGCAACAAAATTCAGATTGCTACGACTGTTTTTGAACAACTCTAGCTACCACTTTACTTACCGATATATCTATCGTATTTCCTGAAAAGTACTATAGTAAAGAAATATCATCTCATTGTTTCAGTATTTTATGTATCTATGTTTTTTGTCAATCTTGCTATTAGGTAAGCACTTGGGGAAAGTAATATCAATTAGCCTCTTTGTGCTGTTTTCCTTAACCGTAAAAGGAATATGTTATGGCAATGGTGCTAAATTCCTTTCCAACACAAAACTTCTATTAGTTTAACTTTCTCCATTCCATTGATCAAAGTTAAACCAAAAGCAAGCACTAAAATAGATATTAACTTAGTGATGATGTGTTTTATCATAACAGGTTATATGGACCAGAGTAAATACTTGTACTAAAATTACAAAGATCCTGACTAGACAGTGGTGCAGTGGATAGAGCATCGGACTGGGATGCGGAGGACCCAGGTTCGAAGCCCTGAGGTCACCAGTTTGAGCACGGATCGCTGGCTTGAGTGTGGGATCATAAACATGACCCCATGGTCGCTGGCTTGAGTCCAAAGGTCACTGGCTTGAAGCCCAAGGTCGCTGGCTTGAACAAGGGGTCACTCGCTCTCCTATAGCCCTGCCCCCCATCAAAGCACAAACAAGAAAGCAATCAATGAACAACTAAGGAGACTAATGAGCCACAATGAAGAATTGATGCTTCTCATCCCTCTGTCTTCGTGCCTGTCTGTCCCTATCTGTTCCTCTCTCTGTCTATGTCACAAAAAATAGTAAATAAATAAATAAAATAAAATTACAAAGACATTAGTCCAGTGATAATTATCTTTACATGTGGAAAACAACTTTGCTATTACTCAAGAGATTTTTATAGTCATGAAAAAGTAAAGTAAGATTTGTTGTGTTTATGTAACCTGACATAACATGCATTGATAAAAGAGAAAAAATAAATATAATTTCGAGTTTAGTGTTAATGGCAGTCTCTAAAATCTCTGTAAAGAACTGACAACCTTAAAATATTTTCAAAGTACACAATACATCGTTCCATTTTTAGACTCCACCTTCCTGACTGGACACAATGGCAATTAAAAAAAAAGCATGCTAGTTTTCAATAAAGAAAAACCTAGGATTACTGTCACACAAGTACCTCTACAATTTACTATGGAGTGCTTTCGTCCTTTCTACTGCAGTGTTTGGAGGAGAGGCCTAGTTTTCCACCAATTATTTTATGGTGACTCACTCAATACAGCCTGGCTTCCCTCAACTATTTTTACCAAATCTCTTCTACTAAGTCTCCAGGAAACTTGCAATTGCCAATATTAAAAGATGGTCTTCCTCCTCAAGCTTTTTGACCTTTCTTTAAAAATTTTATCATTACCACCCACTTTTTTTTATTAAAAATATTTATTTATTTGTTTGTTTGTTTATTTATTTATTTATTTATGAGACAGGGACAGACAGGGAGGGATAGAGATGAGAAGCATCAATTCTTCATTGCAGCTCTTTCATCTCTAGTTGTTCATTGATTGCTTTCTCATGTGTGTCTTGATGGGGGAGGAGGGTTCCAGCTGAGCCACTGACCCCTTGCTCAAGCCAGCAACCTTTGGGCACAAGCCGGCAACCATGGGGTCATGTCTATGATCCCACACTCAAGCCAGTGACCCTGTGCTCGAGCTGGTAAACCCATGCTCAAGCCAGATGAGCCTGCACTTAACTTAAGCTGGTAACCTCAAGATTTCAAACCTGTGTCCACAGAGTTCCAGGCTGATGTGCTATCCACTGATCCACCACCTGGTAAGGCTAAAATTTTTATCTTTAATTTATTGTGTTGGCATGGTTTCAAGTATCCCACTCACCCAGCATCATGCCCGTCCTGGTCCCATGCAAAGTCTCTTTCCTATTTCACCCCTTTTTAAACCACTTCTAAATTGACCTTCATGGCCCTGTATTTTCTTAGTTCTCCATCTATTTCTGATGTTTTGTTACCTTTTTCATCGGCTTTCTTGCCCACTCTTAAAATCAGGTGTTCCACATGGAAGTACTCTTCTTCACATTCTTCTTCCTTTTCATTATCTCACAATCTCATTGGTTTCCATGGTTTCAATTCTTCCCTCAATGCAGATAACTATCAAATTTGCATCACAATCCAGATTTCTCCAGATGTCTAGACTCCATTGCATTTATACCTGAATGTTTCTATGGCAACTCCCTCAAAATAATACAAACTATTTTTCTTCCTAAAATCTGTGCTTTCTCCTCTATCCTCTATCTGTATTTTTTTTTAAATTAAAATCCTGTCATCCCAGTGACTTACATTCAAGCCCACAAAGTCATCTTTAAATCCTTGCATATTTCACTTCCCACATCCAGTTGATCAAGTCTAACTTATTGGTAACTTGCATATCTTCCTCAGTGTTAGTAAATGCCTTTGTTTTCTGGACTCTAAGTGTGCAACTGGGCTGAAATCTTTAAAGAGCCAGCTATCTCTCAGTTATATCCTGTAGGATGTTATACAAAGATCTCACCATGCAATGTTTTTCTGGACTGAGGTTCCATAGTAGGCAGCTCGACAGGCAGAAGCAGAGTGGGAACAATAAGCCAGGTATGAGATGTCACCAGGGCTGAGTGGCCCAGGTAGCTAGCAATGGGAAAAACTGGGAAAACAAGGACCTCACCCCAGGATGACGTTTCCTCCCCTAGCATGTGGCTGGTCCTGTGGTTTAGACCCCTGACCTTTCCTATCAGAGGTCATGCTGTCTGGACACTCCCCTGACTCTTCCTCCCCTGGGGTGTCACTGGTCCTGTGAAGACCCCTTAAAGGAGGAACAGGGAGGCTGGAGAATAGCCTCCTATGACTCCCATAGAAGCCCTTGCACAACCACATCCTTAAGCCTTAAGCCCTGGAGACAATGAGGTTCCGACTTGCATCAAATAACCTTAGAAAGAAAGCCTCAGGTCTGTTGACCATAGAGAGAGTTTTAGTCAAGTTAAAGAAGACATTTAAGCCTCAGCTAAGTCTCATCTCCAGATCCAGAAGAGGAGCAGAAGCAGAGGGAGCGACTCAGTGGCTGACATCAGGACCAGATGCAGCCACTAATGACGGCTCCCCCAGCACCCACCAATCAGTGGAGACCATGACCCTGAAAAGACATACCTGGAAAAGCTGTTCAATATTCTATTAAGATCCTCTCCTGGGACCTCCGGTCCTTTAGAGACTGAATTAAAAAAAAAAAAATCTCGGCCCTGGCCGGATGGCTCAGTGGTAGAGTGTCAGCCTGGCGTGCAGAAGTCCCGGGTTCGATTCCCGGCCAGGGCACACAGGAGAAGCGCCCATCTGCTTCTCCACCCCTCCCCCTCTCCTTCCTCTCTGTCTCTCTCTTCCCCTCCCGCAGTGAGGCTCCATTGGAGCAAAGATGGCCCGGGCGCTGGGGATGGCTCCTTGGCCTCTGCCCCAGGCGCTAGAGTGGCTCTGGTCACGACAGAGCAACGCCTCGGGTGGGCAGAGCATCGCCCCTGGTGGGCGTGCCGGGTGGATCCCGGTGGGGCGCATGCGGGAGTCTGTCTGACTGCCTCCCAGTTTCTAGTTTCAGAAAAATACAAAAAAAAAAAAAAAAAAAAAATCTCAGGACTGGGGGCAGAGGCAGCTTGGCTCTCTGTGGAGCACACCCACAGGCTGTTTTCCTTATGTGTCTCTCCTAGTTTCCAAGGGCCCTTCTTTTGCCTCTGTCACTTGTTTCCTGATCCCATTCCTTCTACACCACAGCTCACTTCTACCTCTGTGACTCTCTAAATAGACTTTCCCTTATAGTGTGAGTCTTGGCTCTGAGTTCTTTCCTGGCCAGAACTCTGTACCAAGGCTGCTGAACTGAGGGCCATCTGACTCCACTGGTCTAACATCTGGTGCCCTTTTGCCACAAACAGGTCCTGGACTATGTCTTGAAAACTCCATCATTTACCTAACTGTATGCCTATCTTGATTCTTAGTCTCTAGGCAGAAACATTCCTGAGTTTTCACCGTCCATGTTCAACCTGGCCCAGGACTCGCTGTTTCACCAGTTCTGCCAGCAGCAGGCTTTGAGCTCAGCTATCTGTAATGCTGGTGGCTGAGGCCAGGCCGGTTCCCACTGGATTCAGGCAGATGGTAGAGAAACTGCGGAGCCAGAAAGGGTAGGGCAGGTGGCAGAGAAACTGCGGAGCCAGAAAGGGTAGCCCGCTCCCATTTATTGGAGGTTTGGGAAGACAGACCAGTGAATAAACAACATAAGGAAAAGAGCTAATAAAAAAAAATCTGCTTTTCAAAGTGAAGGGCAAGGGAACAGGAAAACTATACACCTCACGGTGGTGGGAAAGCCATCTGGGAGAATCGCTCCAAGGGAAAGCCCCCGCAGCCTTACACAGACCACACACACACACACACACACACACACACACACACACACACACACACACACACACACACACACGTCACTGCCATCAGGCAAAGTGCTTGCAGCCAGTAAACCCTTGAGCAAGCCTGACACAGCTGTTTCCCACACTATCCCAGACACACATGTGCATTGCCTTTCCCCAGACAATCACCACATCCTTATTGATATAGGATGTTGTTTTCTTTACAACAGAACAATAATGTAAACATGCTTTAAATTTTTGGAAAATGTAAAACAAATATTACCATCAAACCCTACTAGTTTTAACATCTGGCAACATGTCTGTCTACGCTGATTTCTATCTATCTGAAGAAATAAAATTGGCATCAGATGCTATATACATTTTCTGATATTTACGTCAGAGAATAACTTTGCGTGCATTTAAAATGCACTTCAAAATGGTTTCAGGGTACCATAAAATTCCATAATTAATACATCTATTCAATTTTTCAAAGTTTACTTTTTTATTATTCCTATAATAACCATCTTTACATTAAAATGTCAGTATTTTTATTTCTTTATGATATGTACCAGGAAGACACATTACCTAGTCAAAGCATATGAAAATTTTAAGCTCATGATCCATATTGTAAAGTACTTTCCAGAAAAGCTGAACCAATTTACTCTTCGACTGGAAGGAGAGAAGAGCTCTCATTTGCCAACTGCAGAATTCTTAAAAGTGCTCTGGCTGCCTCTAGAATTTCCCACCTCTAATTCCTCCGCACTTCACAGGCCACTACAATACATATTATAGGCACTCAAAAACTCCCAGCGATTCCCTAACACCCAGCGGGTAAAACCCCAGCCTCCAAGCATGGCAGCCGCGTCTGCCACACACTAGCTGCAACTTCCTTTCTTCTCCTTTTCCACCCTCCCCTCTGCTCACCCACTTGCCTCTGCCAGCACTTCAACTCCAGGCTATGCTTAGAACCACCTGGAGAGGCATTAACAAATGTGTATGAGTTCCATTCCGCACGAACTACAGAAGAACAAGGAGATAACATTTTTAAAAATTCCCCAGCAGGTGATTCGAATAGTTAGCCAGGGTTTGAGTCCCCACAAGCTAGCCTAAGTGAAATAGGCAGATACTGGGAGATCACTGGTCAAAAATGCAAATTCTTGGACTTCGCTTTAGGGAAGCTAACTCAGACCCATTAGGGCTAGGGACCAGGAATCTGCAATTTAACAAACCTGCAGATCCTGTAGTTTGAGAACTACACGCTAGCCCAACCAGACTATAGCCATTTTCTTAATGAAGTGCCTCATTCTTAACTCTGTAATATATACCCTCTGCCTTTATGCTTCACCGTTAGTCTTCCATTCCACACCTACACTGCCTGACTCCCTTCTCTGTCCCACCCTCCCTCTCCCCCATCCAAGCCTGAAAAACCACATCATTTTTTTTTTATGCCCAACTTAAATGCTGGTTCTCCCAGCCAAGTTTCATTGTTCAGCATTTCACGTGTTTGGTGTTCTTTATGTCTTTATTATATAGTATTTCTTCTCTCTATTCCTTGTAATTGCAGAGACTTTAAGCTCCACTAATAAAACTGAATTTTTCATAGACAGATAGAATATCTGATTCACAAGAATATCTCCATAATATTTGGAACTTTTTTTTTTTTTACAAATAATAGATAAATTTTAATGTTCAAATTAAATAACAAAGTATTCCCAGCCTGTGCTCTCCTTGATAAATAATTACCAAACACTGTTCCATAATGTTTGGGGCAAAGAAGCAATGCTAGAGAACGTAATCTAGTTTTCCTTTTTTATAAACCTTCAAATATCTAGGGACTTGGTAACCAATCT
Organism: Saccopteryx leptura; assembly: GCF_036850995.1. Taxonomy (NCBI): domain Eukaryota; kingdom Metazoa; phylum Chordata; class Mammalia; order Chiroptera; family Emballonuridae; genus Saccopteryx; species Saccopteryx leptura. The sequence goes on along the minus strand of NC_089514.1, from coordinate 35,639,184 downwards.
CACTCTGGTTTGCTCTGCCAAATCAGATATTTTGTCTACTTAATAGTTTATGTATGTATTCCTAGTTATTAGCAATTTATTTAGACCATGGATCCTCTTACACTGTTTATTTATATATGTCAAAATGCAGAAGAGGTGAGTGGAAGCGCTCTAGCGTTTTCTCTGTCCCTCCCGGACAGGAGTTTAAAGTGGCATCTGGCACTCCAGGCTCCACAAACCACGTATGGTTAATGCACTTCTTCACATTCTAAAGAAATGAATCCAAGAAGCACACACAAAGCCATTCCCCAACTCTGTTCCCTGAGGCCATGACCTAATAAGAACTCTTTCATTAAGCTTTCCAAAAAATTCCCCCACCCTTTCTACCTTGGTGTTTCCACAGCCCTGAACGTCATTCACAGGGTGTCTATTCTATTTGTCCCTGTGCCGTGGTGATCCATGAACCCCTCATCCTCCCTACTGGACTAACTCCTAGAATTACAAACCAGGTGTGTTCCATGTTTGTTTCTTGCAGTGCCTATCATATCATCCAGCACACCAACTTGTAGATAAATCTGAGATGAATAAAAAGGTAAAGACAGTATATTAATTTTGTTACATCACCGGTATAATATAGGGATTTTCTGTTAAAATTATTTTATTCAAACCATATACTATCCTCCACTTCCAAAGGAACTTTTATGTCATAGAGGAGCAAAGAATGACCCTGTGGCAGTGTATATAGAAGTGCTGAGCATCCGTTGAGAGTATACAATTAAAATTCATTACATGCATCAGTCAATAAAACTATGTGTTGATTCTCTTCCTATTCCTACCTGCTCAAAATTTTACTCTTGACACTTAAGAATACGGAAAGGACCCCTTGCCTTCCTATTTCTCTTGCAATGCTGTGACTTGGATGACACTTAATATTATAGTTCATAAAAAAAAAAGAATATGGTTTGTGAAAGTCAAAGTAACAAGACTACACTGGAAAAATGAAGAAATGAAGGTCAAACTATTATCTATGGTGGTAAAAACTGTGGTTTCTAAATGTATTAGGTTAAAGCACACAAAACTGTCAAAACCAGACAGCTTTTAAGTTTTAGAAATGACAATTTCATATATTTTAAGCCAGCGTTAATAAAGAAATTATCACTCTTTTTAAGGAAGAATATTTTGTACAGTTTATATGGAAACTGTGATGATGAAAGATTATAATTTTCCTATTAGGTTTATATTGGAAAAACCAAAACATATAAAAGAAGGTGAAATAAAAAACACACACGAGGAGAAAAATCACAATTGAGCTCCTTTTTTATAGGGGCAAGAAAGTAGAAAAATTGTTCTCTAGGTAAGAATGGTATCAGGTAGAAGAAGAATCTTACCTATATATAAAAGCTTAAGTTTGTATATTCATAATAGGCTTCCAGAGAGTAATGCCCAATAAATTCTCCCACTGCCTTTGATCAAAGTTAGTGTTAGATAACAAACCCTGAAGTTGCATTCCCCCCTTTTCTCTCTGGTAAAATCTGCCATTGTGAATTTGAAATAAATAAAATATAATAAAATCACTCTGGACATGATATAAGTATATGCTTCCTCTCCTAGCAATCTATTGCTGGAAAGTAAGCAGGGAAAATTTTGTACAACTAGTGTCTTAAGGTCTTAAATTTTTAATGCTCTTTGAAAAATAGGTGAGGAGATAAAATTCTAAGGAAAGACATAGGGTAGAAGACTAATTATAAACTGAATAAAAATATAGATCTATGAAGGAAAGAGCAAAAATCTAGAGCCCATACACTTCAAAGTAAATAAAAAGACTTTGTAACAGAACAGAGTTGGGCCATACCTTTTAGGAAACATAAAAAGGTAAGACCACAGATGTTGACCTAGGAGATAAGAGAAAAAATATTGAAACATAGATGGAGTATTTTTGAAGGGAAAAATAAAGAAAATAATAACTAAAAGGTTGCCTTTAAAATTTGAAATGTAGAGATGATACATCTAAGAAGAATGGTTGTAAAGAAAATTACAATTTGGGGATCTTCATACAGAGAAAACACTGGAATGAGAACTCAGTTTTCTTCTTATTTGTCAACTCCAACAAATTGGTTGTATCTGCCTTCATCCTTAGATTGAGGAGGGGTCCAAGTCATAGTTGGACTCAGCAGGAAAGTCTATAACCGTTCACAAATATCAATCATTCAATTTGGAAGCAAGAGTGACATGAAGAACCACCTATCTGCCCTCAAAAAAAGAGAAACTTTGATGGTACTGAGCTAATTGGGCTTGGAGGTAGAATGCAAGAAGTTTGACTTGATAAGAACAGAGCCTGAGCATTGCCCAAAGTTGGGTGTGGAAAGGAACTGGACTAAGTCACAAATAGAAATTTGGGAAGAAATTTAGGAAAGAATACAGTCAAAGAAACTGAAGGAGGAGAGAAGGCCATAAAAGAGGTCGTGGTCAACATAATTACATTCTGCAAAGTAGTAAGATGAATAAGATGAGAACAGTCTGGGCAATAACAAGTGTTTGTACACCTTGGGAAAGATTATATTGTTTCAGGGAGTAATGATATGAATAACAGTGAGAAATTACTGTCAGCTGAGGAATTAACTGAGGAGTTATCAACTCTCAGCTTCTACTTTCTGGGATAATTTATCACTGGATAGTATTAAAACCAGATAATTAGTTTGGATAACACAAACTTTATGGAGGTAAAAAGTACTCTAAAGTTTAATTTTTAAAAATTGAATAGGGGTGTTTTCTATACTTGTTTAAAAATATGGTTCAGAGGTCACACAAATGCAATTTTAAGATGTAGTATTATTAAATTTTTATTCCAAAATTTAAATTAAGAAAACTAAGTCTTATAGAACTTTCTAATATGGGAATACATTTTATTGTGCTTTATTTTTTTTAAATTGTGCTTCACAGATATTGAGTTTTCTACAAATGGAAGGTTTGTGGCAACCCTGCCCCCCAAGCAAATCTATTGATGCCATTTTTCCAACAGCATTTGCTCGCTTTCTGTCTCTGTGTAATACTTCGGTATTTCTCACAATATTTAAAACTTTTCATCATTGTTCCATTTGTTATGGTAACCTGTGATCAATGATTTTTAATGTTCCTATTGTTTTGGGAGTGCCATGAACCATGCACATATAAGACAGTAAACAATAAATCAATACTGTATATGTTCTCACTGCTCCACTGACCAGCTGTTCCCTTGTCTCTCTTCCTCTCCTCAAGCTTTCCTATTCCTTGAGACACAACAATATTGTGATTAGGTCAATTAATAGCCCTACAATAGCCTACAGTGAAACCAAGAGTTACATGTCTCCCACTTTAAATCAAAAGGTAGACATGATTAAGTATAGTGAGAAAGGCATGTTGAAAGCCCAGATAGGCTGAAATCTCAATCTCTTGCATCAAACAGTTTAGCCAAGTTGTGAATGCAAAGCAAAAGTTCTTGATAGAAATTAAAAGTACTGCTCCAGTGAACACACAAAGAAGGAAGTAAAACAGCCTCATTGATGATATAAAGTTTAAGTGGTCTGGGTAGAAGATCAAACCAACTACAACATTCTTTTAAAGCCAAAGACTAGTCCAGGTCAGGGCCTTAACTCTCTTCAATTCTGGGAAGGCTGAGACAGGTAAGCAAGCTGCAGAAGAAAAACCTGAAAATAGCAGAGGCCAGTTCATGAGATTTAAGGGAAGAAGACATGTACGTAATATAAAAGTGCAAGGTGAAGAAGCAAGTGCTGATGTAGAGACACTGCAGCAAGTTATCCAGAAGTTCTAGCTAAGAAAATTAATGAAAGTGGCTACACTATACACCATTTTCAGTGTAAATGAAGCAGCCTTATATTGGAAAAAGATGCCATCTAGGACTTTCAGCTAGAGAGAAACTGACACTTGGCCTTCAAAGCTTCAAAGGACAGGCTGAGCCTCTTATTAGAGATTAACACAGCTGGTTACTCTAAGTTGAAGCCAATGCTCTTTTATCATTCTAAAACCCTAGGGCCTTTAAGAAATGCACAATCTACTCTGCCTGTGCTCTATAAATGGAACAACAAACACTGGATAACAGCATATTTGTTTACTACATAGCCTGTTATATATTTTAAGCCCACTACCATGACGTACTGCTCAGAAAAAGATTCCTTTCAAAATTATACTGCTCACTGACAATGTACCTGGCCATCCAAGAACCTTATGAATATATACATTAAAATTAATGTTTTCATGCCTGTTAACACATCTCCATTCTGAAGTCCACGGATCAAGGAGTCATTCTAACTTTCAAGTCTTATTATAAAAAGAAATAAATTGCATAAGGCTATAGCTGCCATAAACAGTGATTCATCTGATGATCTGAGCAAAGTCAGTCTAAATCCTTCTGGACAGAATTCACCATCTTAGATGCCAATAAAAGAATATTTGTGATTCATAAAAAGAGGTCAAAGCACCAACATTAAAAGTAATTTGAAAGACACTGATTCCAACCCTCATAGATAACTTTGAAGAGTTCAAGATTTTGTTGGATGAAGTAACTACAGATATAGTAAAAATAGTAAAAGGACTAGAATTAGAAATGGAGCCTAAAGATGTGACTGAATTTCTGCACTCTCATGAGGAAACTTGAATTGATAATCTGCTTCATATAAATGAGCAAAGAAAGTGGTTTCTAGAGGTAGAATCTACTCCTGGAGAAGATGCTATGAAGATTGTTGATCTAACAATAAATGATTAAGAATACTACACAAATCCAGTTGACAAAGCAGTAGCAAGGTTTGAGAGGATTGATTCCAATATTGAAAGAAGTTCTGAAAGAAGGAAGGAAGGAAGGAAGGAAGGAAGGAAGGAAGGGAGGGAGGGAGGGAGGGAGGGAGGGAGGGAGGGAGGGAGGGAGGGAGGGAGGGAGGGAAGGAAAGAAAGAAAGAAAGAAAGAAAGAAAGAAAGAAAGAAAGAAAGAAAGAAAGAAAGAAAGAAAGAAGAAAGAAAGAAAGAAAGAAAGAAAGAAAGAAAGAAAGAAAGAAAGTTCTACCATGGATAAAATGCTAGCAGTATTGCATGCTATAGAGAGAAATAGTTAATGAAAGAACAAGTCAATTGATAAAGCAAACTTCATTGTATTTTTTTAAGAAATTGCCAGTCCCCCAACCTTCAGTGGCCACCAACCTAATCAGTCAGCAGCCATCAACATTGAGGTATGATTCTTCATCAGCTAAAATATCTAGATAAAGGTTCAGATGATGCTAGCTGGTTTTAGCAATTTACTATTTTTAATCAAGGTATGTACATTTTTAGATATATTCTTTTACATACACACTTAATAGAATACAGTACAGTGTAAACATAAGTTTTATATGCACTGAAAAAACAAAATATTTGTGCAACTCACTTTAATGTAATAGTCACTTTATTGTGGAAGTTTGGAACAAAATTTGCAATATCTCTGAGGAATGCCTATAACAGAGCCACCATTACACAGAATCTGATATGTGTTCTTATAGTCTCTAATTAGCTCATAAATATCTCTACCCTAGGTAAACCGAGTATGGGTCTTATTGAGAGCATGTTTGAATGGTGCTCAAGGTATATAACTTTAAAAATCTCTATTCTAAATTATGGACAAAAAGAAAAGTATATGTCTGGAAAGATGTCCCAGTCCCCCATCTGTCTGACTAAAAGACACCTGTCTAAAAATAAGCCATACCAGCAAAGAAGCCTACATTTCCTCTACTGGGAAGTTGAGGTGTCTGTGGAAATATCCTCATTAAATTGAGACATGTAAGTTGCCAGAGCTCTCTGGCCCTTTAACACTGCTGACCTTCAGATTCACTAGGTCACTATGAAAACCAGAATAGAACACAGGACAGCTGGGAGCACCCAGACATACTGGCAGTTGGAAGAGTGATGGAGGACAAGCAGGACCTCATGGACAGTTGAAAAAGAGAAACCCTTCAAAAAAGAAAAATGGTAAGTTGATCTGGAGGGAAGAAAAGGTTCAAAAGAGTAAGTTAAAAGTAAAGAATTTTTTTATTTGACCCCCAACAACAAAAAAAGGATAAAGAAAAAGAGCCATATATGAGGTTTATAGATAGAAAAAAACAATCAAAACTAGTTACTTCCAAGGTTTATCGTTATTATCTAATCAACATTAACTTTCAGTGTACTGAATAAAGGTTAAATAAGCCAATTAGGACTGAAGAGATTCACAGATTTAAAAAAAATATATTAACCAGTATTATAAAAGAAATTGGGAAATTATTATGAAATACCATTAAAAAAAAAAGAATGACAAAGAAGGACAATCTGTAATCACCATTACATAAATAAAATAACAGTTAATTTTTTAAATTTATTGATTGATTTTAGAGAGAGAGGAAAGGAGAGAAAAAAAGAAACACCAACCTGTTTTTGTATGTGCCCTGACCAGGGATCGTATCAGCAACCTTTGCAAGCAGTACAACACTCTACCCAACTGTGCTATCCAGGCAGGACTGAAAATGTTTAAATGTGATGCCAAAGCTGCTGTCAGCGACTGTCAGCAGAGACCTTCTCTCTCCTCTTTCTCGCTCTACTATAAACAACATACATAACCATGTAGATATATCTTTATCTCTATCTCAGTCTCTGTGTGTGTTTGTATAATTTAATGATGGGGTTGAGAAAAAATGGACTGTAAATTGAAGAAGAAAATAATATTGTAAACAAAAACAGAGTTAATTTCTCTAGATCAAATTCTCTCTTTTCCCCACTCACCAGTTCATTGCAGAGTTTTTCCCTAGGATTCAAACGTTAGTTATTTCATTGTAAACTTTAAAACAAAATCTCCATAATTTGAGTCTTGTTTTCACATTATATTCATTTTGAGGGCATTGTTTATTGATAACTCCGAGAAGGGATTTTGCTATTTAGTAGCTTATGACAAACTGAGTAAACTTCTTTTCTTTTTGTCAGAATAAATAAAAATAAGACCTCGTCACTCAAGAGGTATCTTGATGATGTCAATATTGTAATAAGCTAAAAATCAGAATCATCTAGAAGAATAATCAGGACTCACCATGCACTTCTCAGGACATACCCAAAAGGTCCGCAAAAGATCTTTTCCACCGGAATCTTTTCTACTGCCACAAATTCCACGAAGCAATTATTTGCATTTTCAGGAAGAGAAGCAAAGACTCCAGCTAAAGAAATTCCTTCTTCAGAGGATGTTTTTAGTGGCCAAGACAACAGCCAACATAGAAAAAAAAGATGTTACTGAATACTATGAACGAACATTTCAGTCAATTTTGAAACATCACTTAGGAGAACCAGTAACAGGGTTATTGCTCATCTATCCTACCTCCATGCTGCATATCATTGAGTCCTCCAGTGGTACTCTTTATCAAATTCTTTTAGATTATCTCAACCACAAGGCGACTGATACAGGATATTTTATCCAAGGGATAAAAATTATAGTCGTGTCCCATAATATCCCAACAAGAATCTTCACGCAATGGCATGTGTCAGTAATAAGAGTGCCAGTCATGTATCTTGATGACGTGACACAGTCACAGTCCCTACAAGAGGTCACCACAGAGTTTCTCACCCAAACTCATAAGCTGGCATTCCACTTTTATAAGACTCTTAAGGTGGGCTCTAAAGGAGCAAGCGACAACTTGCACCAAGTTGCACCTGAATTACTCATCCCAGAGCAAATAATAAAATACTTGTACAAATCTGAAGAATTCATGGACCCAGAAACTTTTCTAAACATGTATAATAAACCCATGCATGTCACTTTGGATTCTGAGGTGGTGTGGCCTGCTCCTTCCTGGTTCTAGGATCGAAAGAGACGAGGTGGTAGCCAGGGCCCAATCTCCTAAGGTGTTGGTGCTACTTAAATAAAAAAGAAACATTTCTAAGGTTACTTGTCTCTTTTTCAAAATTTCTAAATTGATTTGAGAGAGAGAGAGAGAGAAAGAGAGAGAGGGAAACATTGATTGTTCCACTTTTTTATGCATTCATGATTGATTCCTATATGTGCCCTGACCAGGGATCAAACCTACAAACTTGGCAAATCAGGACAATATTCTAACAACTGAGCTACCTGGCCAGGGAAGGTACTTGTCTCTTTAAAAATATAAACAGAACATTACAATATACACAAAGGTAATGTACTAATTTTTACAGAGTATGTTGAGCTAAACTTGAAAATTTATCTGTTCTGATATTAAGTTCAATATGTAATTGTGAATAGGTGGAGCAGTTTATTAAGTCTTCAAATGTTAACATTATTTTGATGGAATGACCTAATTTATTATAGAAAACTATGGATGAAAAAGAGAAATCACTTGATTCAGATTCTCATTAATTCTCTAAATAGTCAATGAGCAGCTTCCCCCACACAGAACCAAAATTGAGAAAAGACCATTTTGTTCTGGGAGTACAAAATTTAGGGCAAAAATACCATTATTGAGTTGCTTCCAATCTAAGGTTTGAGGCAAGTATATGCAAAGGTAAATAGATATGGCCTGTTTAATGGTGATGCAGTGGATAGAGTATTGACCTAGGACACTGAGGTCACAGGTTGGAAACCCTGAGGTCAATGGCTTGATTGCAGGCTCACCAGCTTGAGTGTGGGGTCACTGGTTTGAGTGTGGAATCATCAACATGACCCATGGTCACTGATTTGAACCCAAGATCACTGGCTTGAGCCCAAGGTCGCTGGCTTGAGCAAAGAATCACTGGCTCTACTGGAGACCTCCGATCAAGGCACATATGAGAAGCAATCAATGAACAACTAAAGTAATGCAATTATAAGTTGATGCTTCTCATTTTTCTCCCTTCTCACTCCCGCTATAAAAAAAGATATGATGTGATATAAAATTATATGTATTATATATGATATGATGACATATGTTCATTATTATAATAGCAGTATGTATGAAAGACTTTAAGAGCACAAATGGAGTAATCTCTGTCTGATTCCTGAATTCAGAAAACAAAACCTAAACTTTAAAAATAGTTCCAAAGCTCACATATTCTGAATATTGAACACCTTTTATGTGACACATTTTCAAGGTGCCACAAATATGGTAGGCTGCACATAAGACTCCTATTCACTTGTAAAGAATTTCTAGCTAATTCCACACAAGGTATACAGACTGGATCTTTTTCCATTTCTTCCTATAAATCAATTAATTATATGCAATTTGTATATGATCTATTTCAAGCAGGTCTCTCCCTCTAATGCTTTTTTTTTTTTCTACAGAGACAGAGAGAGAGTCAGAGAGAGGGATAGACAGGGACAGACAGACAGGAAGACAGGAATGAAGAGATGAGATGCATCAATCATTAGTTTTTCGTTACGCATTGAGACACCTTAGTTGTTCATTGATTACTTTCTCATAGTGCCTTGACCGCAAGCCTTCAGCAGACCGAGTAACCCCTTGCTAGAGCCAGCAACCTTGGGTCCAAGCTGGTGAGCTTTTGCTCAAACCGGATGTGCCCACGCTCAAGCTGGCGACCGGGGGTCTCGAACCTGGGTCCTCCACATCCCAGTTTGATGCTCTATCCACTGCACCACCGCCTGGTCAGGCAATCCCTTTAATGCTTTTTAGTATTACTTAAAATTTTATAATATGTTTTAAAAAACAAAATTAATATTTTTACTACTTCAAAAATACTTTTATATAAAATTACTTCAATATCTTACGAAACACTGGATTTCATTGAGAAAACACTGTTAGTTTCATTTTTATTTGATTTTCAGTCTCTTTGGGGAAAATGCAATCTCAATATGCACCTCAAATTTGTCATATGGAGATAATTTGTCGTCATTTGTTCTATATCAGAATCAAATTTCAAAATGGACCATTTCCATTTTTAAATGTTATAGATTTAGAATCAGAATGGCATTTTTCACTTTTAGCTGAACTTGAAGTTCTGTTCATTTAAATTTATTGACAGAAAGAGTATCTTTTAGATAAAATAAGTAATTCTTTTGGTTAGCAATGAGCATATAATTTACAAGCATTTTGTCAAATTAGTACAAATTTAACACCTAATATTACTCAGTAATGTAATTTTACTCTTTGAAATGTCCAAAAAACACAGGCACCAATCAAGAGTAAAAGTCGGAAGGAAGGAAGGAAGGAAGGAAGGAAGGAAGGAAGGAAGGAAGGAAGGAAGGAAGGAAGGAAGGAAGGGAGGGAGGGAGGGAGGGAGGGAGGGAGGGAGGGGGAGGGAGGGAGGGAGTGGGAAGGGAGGGAGGGAGAAGGGAGGGAGAGAGAGAGGGAGGGAGAGAGGGGGAGGGAGAGAGGGAGGGAGGGAAGGAGAGAGGGAGGGAGAAAAGAAGGAAGGAAGGAAGGAAGGAAGGAAGGAAGGAAGGAAGGAAGGAAGGAAGGAAGGAAGGAAGGAAGGGAGGAAGGAAGGAAGGGAGGGAGGGAGGGAGGGAGGGAGGGAGGGAGGGGGGAGGGGGAGGGAGGGAGGAAGGAAGGAAGGAAGGAAGGAAGGAAGGAAGGAAGGAAGGAAGGAAGGAAGGGTAAGGAAATAGAGAGAACACTTAAGAAAATAAATAATAATTGTTCATAGAAAATTATTTCATTAACTCAAAGGAAAAACAGTAAAAACCTGAGTCATTTTGGAAGAAGTTATAGAACATATCAAAATAATAACATGACTAATTTAGTATATTGCTATTATATACGATACTAAAGTGACTATAAATAAAGCTACTTGTATATTTATTTATTTTTGTGAACACAATAGAATGAGTTTATTCAAATAAAAGTTACTTTTCCTAGTAGTCACCTTAGGAGGTTTTATACTTATTCCAGTGATATCTTTGCTGAAAATATTTTGTGACTCCTTTATGGCAGATGGATTAAAAAAAAGGTTTATAAATCAAAGGGAGCTTAAATATTTTAGTAACATCTAGTTTTCTCATCTCCCCAAAATGTATACTCCAACTTGATTTGTGACTTAATATTCAAACTTTGTTCATAGATGTGATTATTTTTAAGTATTGCCCTCTCAAAGGAAGATCAGCTGTTACTGAGGATATTAAAAGAGTGTGATACTACCTCTACAGGAAAAACAAATGCTTTCAGTAACAGCTGTATTGCTGAGGTTCCTATATACCTAATATTATATCTTTAAAGAATACAGCACTCATTTATCTGTGTATGTTTGGAAATATTTTAAAACAAGCAGAGAGATTATATTTCTAACCTACAAATATAATTTAATTTGATCAAGTTCAAAAATATGACTCATTAAACTTTAAGAAGACTCATAGGTGGTTCAGAACAAAATGAGAGTGATAATTTCCTTACAATAAGACTACATAGGCCCTGGCCAGTTGGCTCAGCGGTAGAGCGTCGGCCTGGCGTGCGGGGGACCCGGGGTTCGATTCCCGGCCAGGGCACATAGGAGAAGCGCCCATTTGCTTCTCCACCCCCCTTCCTCTCTGTCTCTCTCTTCCCCTCCCACAGGCTCCATTGGAGCAAAGATGGCCCGGGCGCTGGGGATGGCTCCTTGGCCTCTGCCCCAGGCGCTAGAGTCTCGCGGCAGAGCGACGCCCCGGAGGGGCAGAGCATCGCCCCCTGGTGGGCAGAGCGTCGCCCCTGGTGGGCGTGCCGGGTGGATCCCGGTCGGGCGCATGCGGGAGTCTGTCTGACTGTCTCTCCCCGTTTCCAGCTTCAGAAAAATACAAAACAAAAAACAAAAAAACAATAAGACTACATAAAATCAGAGTGCAGAGTGAACCCAAACAGAAAATGAGTCCTTTAAGACTGAACATACAACAGTCAATATTTTCATAATAATGGAAATATAACATAAACTCATATATAATGAAAATGTAACATTTAAATGGTGTGACCAGCACTATTCTAATCTTTTCGTGTAGATGTGGATATCTTTACAACAGACTGACATGTTGATTGTTTCAGAAAGGTTAAATAGTTTTCTCAAAAGATAACTAAAATAATGTTATTTGGAAGGAAAAACCTTCCCGGGGTAAATTTTAAAATTCTACTGTCTTTATTTTAATTTAAGAGGTGTCTGAATTCCTTCATGGAGAATTGTTGGTGAATACAAATAAACTTTGACATTTGATGACTTTAATCACATCAAAACCACATTTCAATTCAGTTAAAACGGCCTCTAGTTGTCAATTTCTCTCATCTTCCATGAGGAAGTAGAAATGAGACAGCGTATCACTAACTTTGTATAGCAAGAACTTTCAGATTATTTTATATTGTAATAAATGACTTAATATAGAATTAGAGTTCTCCCCCTAGTGGTCGATTAGGTAAACTTCCAGGTTACCTGCTGGCAGGAATACAGTTCATACAGTAAAACAAACACCTCCAGAAGTACCTTTCAAAGACCTGTTCTACTCCCCTTGTTTTGCAGATAAAGAGTCTGACACCCAAAGACATTAAGTGTTCTGCCAACAATAAAAGCAAAGTTAAGAACAGTAGTCCCTTCTTTCTACTTCACCAATTTAAACAAGGGAGATCATGGTTAGGGGTCTGGACTTAATCTAAGCGTTCTCTTCACACCCAGACCATCGCCTGCTGTGCTCTACTCCTCACGCAGTGCGCCTCCTCCGGGCATCCCTCTGGATCTCTCCCAGGGACCTCCATCTCCAAATGATCTAGATAAAATGTGTTATTCCTGCCACCTCTATTCCCTCAATCTACTCCCCATTTGCACTCACTGTCACTATAAAATGGGCCACTCTACATAGTGGTCAAGCCAGACAGCTGAAAAATTGTCATCATTTCCTCCTTTCCTTTGCATCACCAATATTCAATTAATCCAAGTGCACCCACTCTTCATGGTAAGTATTTCTAGAGTCTGGCATGTTTCTGTGCGCTCCTTTGGGGTCTCCCTCACTCCAATCTCCTCTTCCTCTTCTCTCTCTTTCTAGCCCATACAATATTCCTATCAAAGGTAAAGGCACTACTATACATAGCACAAGAGCTAAGGGCATTACCTCTGGTATTTAATTGCTGTATTGAAACCTGGTTCTGTAACTTTTTATAGAGTTGTAATTTGTTTCTTCCCCTTTCTGCGCCTACAACTCCCAGTTTCCTCATCTACAAAGTGGATGTCTACGTTATACAATTGGTTATGGGCACTGCATGGAATAATGGTGTACGGATCCTGGCATACAGTAAGCGTTCAATAAATGTTGTGTCTCTGATCAAAAGTCTTCAATGGCTTTCTTTTCAGCTCCAGGATAAAAAGCAAAATTCTATTGAGATCTCAGTCTTGATTCTCCAATCCTCACTTACTTAGCTACCCGGTTTCACCTTTCTCTTTCCTTATACTTTAACGGTGTACCAATATTTCCACGCTCTTTGCCTTTAACTTCCTTCCTCACTTCTCTTAGAAAAAAATGCGCTTATCAATCAAATTACATTTCCTCTGTGAATCTTGGCAAACTCAAGAATCCCTTTTCTGCCCTCATTGTGTATGGCATTCGATCGCATTGCAGCAACACTCTTATCATATTATAGTTGTTTATTTGCACACTCATTTCCCTGCCATAGTATTTTTGTGTATGTGTTTATATCTTTAGTGCTTTATTTTTAAAAAAAGTCGTCTACAATATCTGTAAGAATTTCTCTGTAAGGGTAATTTTACTTTTATTAAAATGGTTATAAAATTTCAATATATTAAAATATTCCTCTATGATGAGTGAGGTTTGGGCTACTGTCCATGAAGTTTTTTAAAATAGCAAATCAAAATATAATGGTTGCACTTTAACTGAAATCTTAAATTTTACCCACGTTATAATTTCTTCCACTCTAATTTGGAAGGATGACAAGAATACCTTCTGGAAATGATTCAACTGAACTTTTGTATTTATATGTTACTGCTCACTGAGCCAAGTACTGGAACTCATTTCCAATTCATTAGATTAAAAATACTCTTTCCTGTTGAGCCAGCTACTAGTAAGGTACACAACCTTTATTCTGTATTTTAAAGATGCTTTTTTAATGTCCTTCCAGTCTTTTTCTTCACTCATGCTTATCTGTTCTTTGAGATATGTGCTTGGTAAGACTAATAATATTTATCTATTATCTATATTTGCTTATGTTATCATAATAGCATAAATCTGATTCTGTGTTAATTATATAGTTCACTGTCTAATATGTTTTTAAAATACCAAGCCATTTTTAAAGACACTACATAAAAATAGCACATTAAAAACAAAGCCTTGATTTATGGAGGAAGAAATAAACATCTTAGTATTGAGCATATTTACAGTTTACCAAATTCACTCTTGTATAATAACCTCCTCAGGGATTTCAGGGTTCTCTCTCACTCACATCCCCTTCCTCTTTCTCGTCCCAGTTTATACTATACTTTGCTTTGAAAGCAAAAAATGATAGATTATTCTACAACCAGGTTAACTTTATCATAGATAAAAACTACACTCTTTGCAATATTTTAATTCTTTGATTATTCACTTTCTAGACTACACTATGGCAGTTCTTGAGCATATATTCTGTTCCAGCCAAAATCAAAATGCAAGTAACAGACAAAAACATTGACATGAGATGAAATATCTTTGTTATGTTCTCTTCTATTTAACTCATTCTGAGCCCTTGAACAACTAATTATTCCTTCTGAGAACTCTGCTCATCTACGTCACAGAATCTAAGAACTTTATAAAGAAGTCCACATAGCTCTTGAACTGTTATCCAAAAATGTGTCTGAAAGGAAAGGCTATGCTGACATACAATGAGGCAGGCAGAAGATAGTATTAAAAGGTTTTTATTAAAAATTTAAATCCTAATGTTGAAATGAATGACTAGCCACCTAGGTGTGAACAATACCAACATTTTCCTCTAAAAAAAAAATCCATCCTGGTTGCATTTATTAGATATCCTAATCTAATCTAATCTATACTATATAACATTACAGATTATATTAGATTACAATTATATAATAGTATACATTAATTAATTCAATCTAATTAATATACTGCTCCCAAAAATGAGAGGGTATTTTATCACTTCCTATTCATTTTGAAATATCCCCTAATTTTCATAAGTAGTATATTATTATATTTATATTAGATTAGGACCTCTAAGAGCAAGTTTGGTAGCATCATGGACTCAGAAGAAGCCAGAAGACCAGGACATCTTTCTTGAAGGCTGAAGGAGAGCCACTGAAGATTTTAAACAGGGCATATCAGACTGGTTTGGCGGCTGAGTCGAGAATGAGCCGGGAGGGGACATGTTAGCACAGACAGGCTCCTCAGTAAGTTGTTACAAATCTTTCAGGAGCTGGTAATAGCCTGAACTAGATTAATGACTGTGGAAATGGATCTAGGGGGACCAGTGTGAGAGATAATCAGGAGTAAAATAAGCCTGGGTTATGAGGGAGAGAAAGGCATAAAATATATTAGGTTTCTGGTTTTTTTTAACAAGATGGTGCCACTTCTGAGGTAGAAAATATACAAGCAGTATAAAGTTTATAGGAAAAGACTGAACTTTTTAATTACTGACATATTATAGCTAAACCGGTTTGGGACAATTTTTGTTTGATATTTCCATTATCAATCTCTTGGGATGAAGTATAGAGCATCCACATTGTATTAAATCTCATACTTTGCCTAAATGGTTAATATGTATTTTCTAAAACAAGTAATTTCAAGAAAGAAAAAGTGAATAAAAACAGTCTAATAAATTAAAAAACATTAAGAAAAATTATCCCAAATATTACCTTGAGTCTGACAATTCACCACATCTTGCCTTAATCTTATGTCTGCGTTCAGTGTAGCCCAAAATAAAATCAGCAGCACTTATTAAGCTTAATTTTTTCCCTTAGTTAAATAAAAGTCACTCAAAACAGTAATTCAATAATTATTTATTGATTGCCTCCATATGCACTTTTACATGTTAGGGGTCACATAAACCACAAACACATAAAAGGCTCCATACGGCCCCTACCAATTCACTGGCATGTCATTTATTCCATTTGCAATAACAATTTAGATGAAAGGTGTTCTTTGGCATTATATTGAGATGGCTTTCTCCTGTTTCAGTTGGTTGTGGGACGACATGACGTACATTGAACCCTTTCTCTCACCACATTTAGCCATTCAGCAAGTGTGAAATGAAAGATTGTGAGGCACTTTGTCAGGCACGAGGCTCAGGGGTGCAATGCAGTCATAAGAAAATCAGCATAATTTCTACCATAGAGAGTATGCAATCTCTGTCTCTCTCTACCCCAAACACATAAAAGAAAATTAAACAATTAGAGTAACTGTCATTATCATGGATATGTAAGTCACAGTGGTTTTCAACTTTACCTAATTCAAAGGATTAGGGGATGCCTCAGGAAAAAAAGATACAAATATTTCTGAAAGTTAAATAGAAGTGAGCCAAATGAAAGGCAGAGTAGGAGGGAAGTAGAGAAGTGTTCTTGGCAGAAGATATAAATATATATCTTCATTTCCTAGCAGAGTGATATTCTGAACCCAAAAGCAAGAAGAGTTATACCATGCTTGAAGAACTGAGAGAATTTCAACAAGGCAGCACTTGAACTACAAAGGGAAATTATAAGGGATGAAGTGGGATAGTTAGGCATGGGACCAGATGATGCAGACACTTAAAACTACTTAAGTACCATGCCTTCATCTCCACTGAAATGGGACACAGTTGTGTTTTAATCAGGACATGCCATAACCAGATATACATGTTGAAGAACCTCTTTGAATTGAGGGGAAGAGATTAGAAAAGAACTAGGTAACTAGACTGAATAGATACACCAGTTAGGAGCCTATTACAGTAATCAGGAATAGAGATGATAGGAATCTGTAAAAACTGATGACAGAACAGAAATAGGTGGCAAAAATCAAGAAATATGTTAGAAATTTTGGTGTTTGATTGAACGTAGAAAATGCGAAGAAGAGGAACTAGTCAAGAATGAAAGGTTTAACAGGTGGCGGTGCATCTCCCAGAAGGTAATAGTGGAGACAGCAGGTTGGGTGCGCAGGGAGAAACTTTCTGTTTTGAGCATACTGAATTTGAGGTGTCTGAGAAACATCAACGTTAAACTATCCAAGAGATTTGGATGTGCTGTCCTGAAGTTCAAGAAGTGGGTCTAGTATAGAGATGGAGATCTGAAAATCGCTGTAGAGCAGGGGTTGGGAACCTATGGCTCACAAGCCAGATGTGGTTCTTTTGATATCAGGCTGCATCTGGCTCGTAGACAAATCTTTAATTAAAAAAATAATAACGTTAAAAATATAAAACATTCTCATGTATGATGAGAATGTTTGTATTACAATCTATTCATTTCCTACCGCTCATGTTCATGGTTGCGGGTGGCTGGAGCCAATCACAGCTGTCCACCGGACAACACCAAATTTTTATTGAATAATGCATAATGTACACAGGTCATTGTACGGCTCTCATGGAATTACATTTTAAAATATGTGGCGTTCATGGCTCTCAGCCAAAAAGGTTCACAACCCCTGCCGTAGAGGATGCCCGAGGTTTCAGGAGTAGTACCAGCATCCAGTACAAGTACATCAAGTGAACAGAGAAAACGGTTACTTCAAAACCCCGAGAACGCCAAAGGCAGAACAGGAACCTACAGAGAAGTCAAAGGAAATGGTATTTCATTTAAATTGTGTAGAAGCAGAAAAGGAGATGCAGATGAGGGCAGTGTCATGAAGTCAAAGGGAAAGAAGATTTCATAAAGAGAGTACTCAGCTGTATCAGCTGCTGTCTCAAACTCAAATAAAAAAAGGACTAAAAAGTAGACTTAATGACAAGGAGATCATTGGTGACCTGGAAAGAGCAACTTATGTAGTGTACTGGAGGCAGAAGCAGGATGCAGCAGGCTAAGGAGTGAGGGCGGCATGAAGACACAGAACAAGTATAAACATATTTCCGAAAGCTTGGCTGTTTAGTTATTAGTGAAGCTGCAGAGTTAATTTGGGAATGTGAAGGACCTATTCAAGAGTCTACAATTTTTACAGAAAGGAAGACCGCCAGTTTCTTCTGGTTTCAAGTAAGGGACCTGCCCTTTCCTGTGAGATTAACCATCCAGTCATAGCCTGAGAAGAAAAGAGTTCTACCCGATTTCAAATGGCAAAAATATGGTCTTATACCTTAAAGTCTTTTAGTGACTGTTCAGTTCTAGAAAAGAATGGTTGCTCAATAAACATTTGTTTAGAGAAATAATTGCACTAATCTCTAGAAAAAACCTAGCTATGCAGAAAGTGACTTAAGATTATATACGAGCCTCCAATGTTACAGCTCAAACTTTGGATTATTCCATTAGTATTTTCATGGTCAAATTTCTATAGTTGATCACATATTATGCCATGTACTTTATCTCCTTTATGAACCAACCACATTATATTTGCAAATTGTTCTCTGAAATCTGGCCCTTGTCCAGATTGCATATTTCTTTGCCCACTTGGGGCATGCTAGAAATTGGCAAATTACAATCTCAGTTTTCCAAACTAATGATTTTAAATGGCAATAGTGTATAATCTAAAATGATGGTGAATTCATGAACCATTTATCTCTGTAATGTATATTCATTAAACTTGACTATAAGTACATCTTATATGATATTCTTAACAAGATGATAAAGCATTTTAACTAAAATGACTCAAGGGGATTTGCAAAGCTTTCCAATATCTCTATTTTTGTTTCCTACCGCATTCTATTGCTTTTGTGACCTTTCATGTTTAGGTCACTCATTAAAATAAACTAACATATCATGTTGTTTAGGATGGAGGAGATAATCAAGTTTCATTTGCTCCTTACATCTTTTCCCTATTATTGCCACCATTCTCTATAGCTAGGGTGTCCTGTCTCTGTCTTTCTGAAAAGTTTCATTCATAAAAGATAATAATATAACGAACCCATGTATACATCACCCACCTTCAACAATGATCGGAAAGTACTTTTACAGTTTACCCTTTATGAACAACCATGACTCTCATCTCTCTGAGATAGTATAGATTCAGAAGGCACATGACCACTAGAAGTAGGAGGAGCTTTAGAGATTTAACAAAGCACAGTACTGATTGGTAGTAAGGCAGGAGCTAGGCATCACCCACATCTTTCTTACTCTCTCTGGTGAAATCACGACTACATTTCTACTGCCTTATTCTTGGTATAGAATACTTTACAAAATTCATATGAAGACCAGTCATGTGCATCTGCTGCAGAAGATGATTACTCAGGTCCCTGTGCTGTGGCAGAGAAGCTGGGAACCCACAGCTTACAGGCAGACACATTCTGCTAACAGCAGCACCATTTGTCATTTTTGGCACTATCTGGCTCTTCTTGCTAATATTAACCAAATGAGAGTTGTATAAGCACAAGTAATTAGTTTACTAACAATAAAAGATAATGTTATCCCCTTTGTATTATAGAAGAGACACCGAACTATCTCTTTGAAAAAGATGACTCCCAGTTGATTAACAGGATATGCTTGCATAAATAGAATTAAATATGCATATTGGAAATGTAATTATAGATACAGATAGATAGAGATATCAGTGTACATATCAGTGTGTATATACACAATTCTTCAAATCCAAACTAGAGAAGCCAATTAAGATTCATTAAACTGTTCCCAGTCAGGGGGGAGAATCAGGAATTTAACTATCCAAGTTGAACAGTGCAGTACAAGACAGGCTTCATGTAAATAATGTAGATCATTTCTCTACCAATCACGTCCTCTCCACCTCTGGTCTGACTCCCATCTGAGCAGCTGTCCATGCACCTTTCACAGAGGGTCTCTTCTCATCGTTTCCTGTGGGGGCCGCAGACTATGTGACCCTGTCACTCTCTCCCCCACCCAATCTCGATCTTTCTCTCTCTTTCCTCCTGCTCTATTACACACACACACACACACACACACACACACACGCACGCACGCACGCACGCGCGCGCGCGCGCGCGCGTCACCATGAACTAGGCATTATCTACTAGGAGCAGAGAGAGCCCATGTGTAAAACAGCAGATGATGAAGCTGAAGAAACATATCCAGGAATACCAAGGAGATAAACCACTTCAGCTCCTGATGATTCCATTTCCCAGTCCGTAGTGGGGTCCGGGAGCATTTTTGTCCCCTGAATCCTTCCAAGAATCAATTCTCTTTTACTTAAGTCCTCTTGAAGCAAACAAGCTGCTCTTAGCAGCTTGACAAACAGCTGTCAAAGCGAACCACAGTACAGAGTGCGAGGTGCTCTAGGATTCCCAGCGGAAGATTCGTGCTCAAAGCTCACATGTGCTGCTGGCTAACTGGGATCTTGAAAAAGTTCTTTAACGTCGAAGGGTCTCAGGTTTGTCATCTATAAATTGAATTGAGCACCCAAATTTGAAATGACATAAATCACATATGAAAATAACCAGCAACCCAATAAATTTATGTTGACTTTGTCAGAGTTAAGCCTACATTTGGCAAGTTTGCACTTTTCATAATGCAGTTATGACAACAAGCTTTGTGACAAGAATATCAAGTGGTTTGAATTCTGACCAGCAGCCTAGGGAGACCTCAGGGATGTCAAGCCAATTAGTGAACCGCTGATACACAGGGTTTCTGCAGCAGGATCCAGTAGTCTACAGATGGTCTACAAACTCTCCTAGCAGGGAAAGCACAGAATAATTCCTTCAAGGCTTTTGCTGCTTCTCTTAATATCCTCTCGAAGAATCTGAGCTCTGCTTTGTGCCAACTCAGAAAACTCAACCCTTAATCAGTTAATTCACTTTTCTTAATCTGTGTTGTAAATAGCCTTCTTATATTCTTCAGTAAAAATGTGAACAATAGAAAATCACCCCACCATTTTATTAAATGGCTTAATATACTTATGAAGGGATTTTTTTACTACTATTTCAAAGAACTCCAATTCTAATAAGATGAGAATAGACTTATGTTGGTATTCTTGGGTTTTGTTTCTATTATACGCTTCTAAGAAGTGTTTCCTTTATCCCTCCTACCTCAATGCCCCACTCATTTCAGGCTGGGACCTACTCCTAATTTAGAGCTCTCTTTCCCCCTTTTGCCAACTTCTATTATGAATCTACCTTTGCCACCCAGCTTAGTGTATCCCAAGGTTCTCTTTACCATGACACAGTCACAGTTACAGAGCTCCAGGGAAAAGCAACCTGGTCTCATCTCTCCAGGCAGAGGAGAACAGAAGCTCCATATCCACGCATGCTGCAGATGGCTTTTCCAGTCTACCTGAATCATTACCAGCTAGAAGCAGCGGTCATTGGGACTTGGACATGAGCTGCAAAGTATAGAATGGTGACAACAATTCCAGTGCCATGAGGACTTTTCCTGGATGTGGACTTTTCCTGGACTCTGGCTCCCTGTGACAGCTCCTAACAGACTGAACGGTGGTTGGGTTGCATTTTTCAGGGATTTGGCATGGTGATGGGGCCAACTTGGGCTTGGTGAACATGTTAAGGACACTACTCTTTTATGGATTCTTGCTATATTGGCCAAGAGTTTGCTTAAAGGCTTTTAATCACTGTAAAAAAAAAAAGAAGACTGGATAAAGAAGATGGGGCACATATACACCATGGTATACTATTCAGCTAGAAGAAATGATGACATCGGATCACTTACAGCAGAATGGTGGAATCTTGATAACATTATGCGGAGTGAAATAAGTGAATCAGAAAAAAACAAGAACTGCAGGATTCCATACATTGGTGGGACATAAAAACGAGACTAAGAGACATGGACAGGTGTGGGGTTGTTACGGGGGGTGGGGGGAGGGAAGGAGGGAGAGGGGGAGGGTACAAAGAAAACTGGATAGAGGGTGATGGAGGACGATCTCTCTTTGGGTGATGGGTATGCAACAGAACTAAATGACAAGATAACCTGGAAATGTTTTCTTTGAATATATGTACCCTGATTTATTGATGTCACCCCATTAAAATAAAAATTTATTTATAAAAAAAAAAGAAACTGGTTGTTTAATCATCTGTCCCTCAAGGAATAAAGTATATACAACACTGTGTGTCACCTGCTATACAAAATTGATTTTTAATATTCATACCTGTGTAAAGAATTAGTATGTGAAAAAATGTGAAAAGTACATAATAATAGATGTAAAATATACATTTGTATTTCCCCTTATGAAGAGAGATAATTTGGGGTTTTCACCTTGAAAATTATAATGTAGTCTAACCTGTGGTGGCACAGTGGATAAAGCGTTGACCTGGAATGATGAGGTTGCTAGTCAAAACCCTGGACTTGCGAGTCAATGCACATACAAGAAGCAATTACCTTGAGTTGATGCTTCCCACTCCCCACCCCCCTTTCTCTCTCTCTCTCTCTTTTTCTAAAATCAATAAGTGAAAATGTTTTTTAAAATTATGTTATTTGCAATTCATAGAAGATAAAAATTTTGAAGTATTTGCCTCACTTTTAAATTGTCATGCATTTTTAGCGTCACTGGGTTCTTGGAAAGTTTCTATAGTTTTGTGTAGTGCCAATAACAGGAGTTCTTACCTTCAGTTTCTTATTAAAGTCCAAACATGAATTATAACTATATCTTGACTGCTATACATATGAATATGCTGCCAAAGTTTTATTGTTTTAACTTTGCTATATGTGTAGGCATCCAAATCTGATATTTACTTTAACTTAACATTTTCATTCTGACCCACTGAAATCAACAAAGATTGAATACATGACGGGAAGAATGAGCTAGGGGACGGTCTACTGAGCGCCGACTGAGGCTAGACCCTGCAGTGCCCAGGTGCTAACATTTACCTGGATGAAGAAACCCGAGATGCTTTTGCTAGGAAACTCAAAGGAAGATACACAAACATGTGAACCAACAATAAAATGCAATAAAGAAATGTGGAGGCTGCCATGGCAGGGCAGAGTGAGAGTAATCCACTTTCAGTAAAGTGGTTTCACACCGAGTCTTTGGAATCTGAAGGTCTGAGAGCCAAGCCCAGCTCTCCGCCAGGTAGTTGCTGGTAACATGTGAAACCTCACCTCATCTTCAAAATGGAAGATAATAGCACCTACATCTAAAAGAATGGTTCTATTCAGTCTAGAGTGGGGTCTCTAACTGCAGTTTAACTACATTTAACCCCTGATGAAGATGAGCTTTAAGGGCCATTCCGGTGTGATTTTACTGTAAGTAGCTAAGTTGCCATATTTGACAACTTAGCATTTACAGTCTTATTTTCCACCTGTCTATTTCAGGATCATGAAAAGGTGACACGTACTCAAAAAGTACTTCCTGTTGATTGCATTTAAATCAGCCAACTTGATGGTCTTTCTCTAGAATGTTCATAAATTTTTAAGCCCAATTCTTTTTTTTTTTTTTTTTTTTTTTGACAGAGATACAGAGAGAGTCAGAGATACAGATAAGGACAGACAGGAAGGGAGAGAGAGATCAGAAATATCAATTCTTCATTGCAGCTCTTTAGTTGTTCAATGATTGCTTTCTCATAGGCTACAGCAGAGTGAGTGACTCCTTGCTCAAGCCAGCGACCTTGGGCTCACGCCAGCGACATTGGTAAGCCTGATTTTTAAAAAAGTGAACCATAATTGGAAAATCAGAAATATCCTCTTCTAGGACATGTTTTATAGAGACTTACTTGTTTAAAGTGTGTTTTCCATTCTAGACTGTAAATTTCACTAGGAAAGGCACCATGGGGACCTTGTTCGCATCAGCCAGCACAATGCCAGACAGTTAATAAAAAAGCATTTTGCTTTCAAGACAATGGGAAATGCTTTCAATCCTTAGCACTCAGAACAGGGGTAGACTGGATAATTATTTATAAATTAAAATCAGAAAATTTACCAATCTGATGAGCCATTAAAGGAAAAAAAAAATCCCTCTCAATCTTTAAGCCTAGACTGTGGGATAAAGAGGATGTGACTACCCAGGGAAAAACACACTTGTGGAATATTACTTTAGTTTTAGGGACTATACATTTGAGATGGGAGATAATAACCAAGTAACAGCTACAGATGTGTATGAATGCAAAATTCTGAGGTGTGGTAAACAGAATAATGGCCCATGGCCCCATGGATGCCCAGATGCCCATGATTGGATTTTCAGAACCTCTGGGTGATTTCTTACAGGCCAAAGAGAATTTGCAGATGTGATTCAAACTAAGGATCTTGAGAGGAGAGGCTCCTAGATTATCTAGGTCAGCCCAAATTAATCACACAAAAGTTTTTCTAGCTACAGGGAATGAAAGAGATGGCAGACATGCTGGCTGTGAAAATGGAGGTGAGTAACCATGAGCCAAGGAATGCAGGAAGATTCTAGAAGCTGAAGCAGGCAAGGAAATGTTTTCGGCCTTAAGGTCCCCAGAAAGGACGGAAGCCATTTCTATGCCTTGATTTTAGCCCAGTGAGGCTTCTGTATGATTTCTGACCTACAAAACTAAAATATAATCAAGTTATACTGTTTCAAGACACTAAGTTTGTGCCAGGTGGTGGCGCAAGGGATAAAGCATTCACCTGGGACACAGAGGACCCAGGTTCAAAACTCTGAAGTCACCCATTTGAGCGCAGGCTTATCCTGCTTGAGCACAGGCTCACCAGCTTGAACCCAGGGTCGCTGGCTTGAGCGTGGGATCACAGACATGACCCCATGGTCGCTGGTTTGAGCCCAAAGGTTGTCAGCTTGAAGACTAAGGTTGCTGGTTTTAGCCCAAGGTCGCTAGCTTGAGCAAGGGGTCACTGGCTTGGCTGGAGACCCTGGACAAGGCACGTATGAGAAAGCAATCAATAAACAACTAAGATGCCACAACGAAGAATTGACGCTTCTCATCTCTTCCTACCTGCTTGCCTGTCTGTCCTTCTTTCTCTATCTCTCTAAAATGTGTTCTAGTGTGCTAAAAAAAAAAAAAAAGACAGTTTGTGATAATTTGTTACAGTAGCAATGGAAAACTAAAATACAAGGTTAGTGTAGAACATATATATTTGTGCTCATCCTTCAGATTATACTGTTCACAAAAATTAGGAGATATTTCAAACTGAATATGAAGTGATAAGAAAAAGCATTTGATTTTTTTTTTTTTTTTTTTTTGGTATTTTTCTGAAGCTGGAAATGGGGAGAGACAGTCAGACTCCCGCATGCGCCCGATCGGGATCCACCCGGCACGCCCACCAGGGGGCGATGCTCTGCCCCTCCGGGGCGTCGCTCTGTTGCGACCAGAGCCACTCTAGCGCCTGTGGCAGAGGCCAAGGAGCCATCCCCAGGGCCCAGGCCATCTTTGCTCCAATGGAGCTTTGGCTGCCGGAGGGGAAGAGAGAGACAGAGAGGAAGGAGGGGGGGTGGAGAAGCAAATGGGCGCTTCTCCTGTGTGCCCTGGCTGGGAATCGAACCTGGGTCCCCCGCACACCAGGCCGACGCTCTACCGCTGAGCTAACCGGCCAGGGCCTGATTTTTTTTATTAAACAAGAACATCAGAAAAGCAAATGATAAGTCAAAGAAAGTTGTTCAATTATGCAAATGAGATGCAAAACCAACCTTTATTTCATTGGTGAAAATGCACTATACACAAGGCTGAAAGTACTGGAGTATCGCTTCATATTCATTTGGAAATATCCCCTAATTTTTGTGAGCAGTATAATTTCCTTCCTTAGTTAATGGCACAGGCCTACAGTGAGCTGTGTAAACACAGTCCTGGGTATTTCTCAGTTGGCAGTTAGTTCTGTTCTCACCATCCCTACACTCCTCCGGGTCTGGAAGCCAGTGAGCTGTACCCACTCCAGCTGCTTGCCAGCTGCTGTTGGCTTCAGCATGCCAATGGAGAGCACTGGTGGGAGAGTGGAAGTTAAGTAGAGAAAAGATGCCCTGATTTCCTGTCTTGTACTCTGGCTCCAGCTGCCTTGGCACATTAGCACTCGTGGACTGGGGTCATGACGGGAGCAGTATCAGGCAACTGCTGGCCTCTGCAATGGCAGCAGGCAGCGGTCGAAGGTATCCGCCTCTCAGGTAAAGTAGCAGCAGCGAGACAGCAAGACAGCAAGCTCTGAAATGCCTGCGGAACTCCCAGGAGGTGGTTGCAGCAGCAGCCACAGGGCCACCAAATAAAGCATTACGGTTCCGGTAGTACCAATCCACCTGTGCTCAGCTGTAGTGACTTCCCGCGGTTTCTGATCTCTGGGTAACTGGGTAATGGTTCCTTCTCTTCTTCTCTCTCCTGCAGGCTTGTCAACACATTTGTGTAAAAAAAAAAAGTCCTTGCACTGAACCCCTCTAAAAAACTAAGAATAGTTTTCTGTTACCATGACTAGACACTGTTACAAATGCTTTTTGCAACATGAAGTGGTCACTGACAGACACTGATGGAGTACTTCTTCTATATGTGCTAAGAGCACAATGTACATGGACAAAAGCTTAGATCTACACATGGACTTTAAATTTGTTGCTGGTGCCTGACCAGGCGGTGGCACAGTGGATAGAGCATCGGACTGAGATGTGGAGGACCCAGGTTTGAGACTCCGAGGTAGCCAGCTTGAAAGCTTGAGCGCGGGCTCATCTGGCTTGAGCAAAAAAAAAGCTCACCAACTTGGACCCAAGGTTGCTGGCTCGAGCAAGGGGTTACTCCGTCTGCTGAAGGCCCGCGGTCAAGGCGCATATGAGAAAGCAATCAATGAACAACTAAGGTGTCACAAGGAAAAACTGATGATTGGTGCTTCTCATCTCTCTGTTCTTGTCTGTCTGTCCTTATCTATCTATCTGTCTCTGTAAAAAAAAAAAAAAGAGAGAGAGAGAGAGAATTTGCTGCTGGTGATGTGAACATACATATGACAACTCCCAGTCACACATTTTTCTCCTTTCAAATATTTTACTGTCATAGAAGTTTTTTGTTTGTTTTTTATTGGGGAGGGTAAGTGATGGAGGGAAAAACAAATGATAGGTTCATTAAAATTTCCAAAGGCACTGAAAGATATTTAAATATAGTAATCAGATTTCATGCATATCAGCAAAGAGGCAGCAGTTTTAATTATTTAAGTGTCTATCCCTAGAGAAGAGAGGAAGAAAAGGCCTCCTTCATGGCAGCAAGATCTTGAAAACTCAACTGTGAATTTGCTTTTACAAAAACATGAACAATAGAAAAGCCACTTTAAATGTATCATCGCCTTGAATTATAGCTCTATCAGGAGAGAAGGGCACACCGAGCACTCTCATTCCATAAGCTATGAAAAGGCGGGGCTGCTATTTGCAATCGTGTGTTCAACAGGAAGCTAACTGACCTCCATGCCTACCCATCTTGTCCAAAGAAAACACAGCTGCAGTTTAAGAGCAAATTTATAGGGCCATTCCAAAGAGCAACAGTTTCAAAAATTTGGCATAAAAAGTGTTAAGTTCTCAATCAGTGCTCGGAACATTGTGAAGGGTCAAGGAGACCTGTTTTTGACAGAACAAGCCAAGTGCAGGAGCAATAACCATTGACTGCCTTTCATTGTGCACTTACTATGCGCCAGACACTTTGCTGAGCGCTTAATATTCGTTAGGTCACTCCCTTCTTACAGTGGCCTATAAGGCAAGTCACGTCCCTTTCAAACAAACAGAGGCTTACTATGGTGAAACAGTCACCCAGCTAGTCAGAGATGGAGAGGGGATAATGCATAAAACAAGGCAAAATACATATACCCTCCACACATCACAGTTTTTATTTTAAAGTTTTAAATAAATATAAAACATGGAACCTTTTTCACCGAGCAATCCTGGAAGGAGCTCATCTGGTAGTGGCCATGCATACATTTCAGAGATGAGAGGTACCCCAGCTAGAGAGATGATTATTACCTTCAATTTTCAATGTTAATATGTGAATGGTTTTTCATACCTTTGCTCAAATTTCCTAACAAAGACAATGTGTTTTTATAATTGCTTCAAAGCATTCTTTTAAATCTCCATTTTTTTCCTTTGTCTCTTTTTTTTTTTTTTTTTTTTTTTTTTTTTTACAGTGACAGAGAGAGAGAGTCAGAGAGAGGGATAGATAGGGACAGACAGACAGGAACGGAGAGAGATGAGAAGCATCAATCATTAGTTTTTCGTTGCGACACCTTAGTTTATTGATTGCTTTCTCATATGTGCCTTGACCTTGGGACTGCAGCAGACCAAGTAACCCCTTGCTTGAGCCAAGGACCTTGGGTCCAAGCTGGTGAGCTTTGCTCAAACCAGATGAGCCCGCGCTCAAGCTGGCAACCTAGGGGTTTCGAACCTGGGTCCTCCGCATCCCACTCTGACGCTCTATCCACTGCACCACTGCCCAGTCAGGCTCCTTTGTCTTTTGATAGAAATGTTTTATACCCTTAAGCGGGAAAATCCTCATTTGGCCTGACCAGGCAGTGGCACAGTGGATACAGCATCTGACTGGGATGCCAAGGTCGCCAGCTTGAGTGCAGGCTCATTTGGTTTGAGCAAGGCTCACCAGCTTGGACCCAAGGTCGCTGGCTCGAGCAAGGGGTTATTTGGTCTGCTGTAGCCCCCTGGTCAAGGCACATATTAGAAAGTAGTCAATGAATAACTAAGGTGTTGCAACGAAAAACTGATGATTGATGCTTCTCATCTCTCTATTCCTGTCTATCTGTCCTTGTCTATCCCTCTCTCTGACTCTCTCTGTTTCTGTGAAACAGAGAGAGAAAAAGAAACCCCTCATTTGGCCAGACCACCCAGATTACCCCAAAGCAGCAAAGAGAAATACTTTGGGTGAACTTTAAATGCTATTCTCATTCCTGTGCGTATTGATTTTTAAAGCTAATCCTCAGTTCTTCTCACCTTGAAAGAAAGGGCCTATTTACAATAAACTTATGACACAACAAACTAAGATTAATGATGATTTAAATTTGGTACTCTTATTTTCTTGCTTATAAATTGTTGCTGATTTGTTTGTAACAATGACAATGACAAAAATAAAAAAAGGTCATGGCTACCTATCTCAATTGCCACAACCCACAGGAAGTCATTAGAAATTCTCATGTGAGAACTACACAGTGCCTAAGTTCCGTAGTAAGATGACTGAAAGCCATATTTCCAACTGAAATGATGCTTTCCTTCCTTCCTTGTTACATGGCCGCAGGATCCTACCTGGTTGGCCCGAACCTGACAGTCCTGCCTTATCTTGCACCCCTCATTCCTTCAACTCACAGCCCCATTCCAGGCCGGGCAGCCCTCTGCACCAGGACACCTCCTACTCATTCTCCATGTCTCATATTATCCGTAATTTATTCTGAGACCACTCTGTGATATCCCACTCTAACATCAGTGACCTTTTCTTCACAAGAACCTATGCATTTATAAATAGTGCATTATGAAATAAAAACCTAATTATCGCCTATTTCCCTTCCCTGTCTGTAGTCTCTACTGGGACAGATACCATGTCTACTGTGTTTACCTTCCTGTCACCAGCTCTGCGTACAGTACCCAGCATCTCAAAAGTGCCCCCGAAACGGTTTGTGAAAATTTAGGATCTGAACTCCGCCAGCTTTCAGGCAGAGCCATAATTGCCTTGAGGCCATTATTTCTCCTGGGAGCCTGGGGTAGCACATAGCTCTTCTGGCCAGGGACGTTTAAATTCTCCTCTTTCGCCTGACCTGTGGTGGCACAGTGGATAAAGCGTCGACCTGGAAATGCTGAGGTCGCCGGTTCGAAACCCTAGGCTTGCCTGGTCAAGGCACATATGGGAGTTGATGCTTCCAGCTCCTCCCCCCTTCTCTCTCTCTGTTTCTCTCTCTCCCTCTCTCTCTCTCCTCTCTGAAAATGAATAAATTTAAAAAAAAAAAAATTAAAAAAAAAAAAAATTCTCCTCTTTCTTTCAGGGGATCCCAATATGGTCTCCAGTCTCAAAGGGGACCTGAAGTCTTTCCGGAGCAGAGCCCTGAATAAAAACTCCTCTTCCATGCTCCCATCTGGTGCTTTCCTCTTCTCTTCAGTGGTCTCCCTCCTTTTCCTTCAGGGAACTGACACCTGAGATATTAGGTTAAGGGAATTATCGTTCCTAGATCCCTTACACTGAAGAGTAAATAAACAGTGTGGATGAAAAGGGGGGGGGGGCTACAGAAAGTAACCTCACAGGGTGAGCTGATCACAAATTTCTAACTGGGCAGGTCATGGTGGGTAATCACATCCTAGGCATATAACTTCTTCAATAAAGGGTTTATCTTTACCTTAAACAAGTCCTAGTCACTGTTTCTGTGCATCTAGGTTAACACACCTGTGAAATAAGCTTAACCACCCTCAAAGGAGTACATCACCTTAACTGTCCTGTAACCCAGTCCCTGCCTTGCTCTCTCCCGTCTTCACATAATCTTCTTACGTTCCCTCCTTAACTTCAAATGCATAAAAGAAACTGGAAAATGTCATTTTCCAAAGCAGTTGAGATGATGATTGCTTCCTGGCAATTGTCATCAGTTGGGCTCAAATAATTATTTTTAGTTTTATTTATTGATTTTAGAGAGAGAGTAGAAGGGAGAGAGTGAGAAAGGCAGGAACATCACTCTGTTCCTGTATGTGCTGGCAACCTCTGTACTTCCAGTCGACTTGCAAACCAATGAAACTATCCAGCCAGCTCTCAGATAAGTTATTTTCTTAAATTTTTAATTTTTATTTTTTATTATTGAGAGGCAGGGAGGCAGAGAGACAGACTCCAACATGCACCTCAAATGGGATCCACCAGGCAAGTCCCCTAGGGGGTGATGTTCTGCTCATCTGGGCCCATTGCTCTGTTGCTTGACAACCAAGCTATTTCAGCTTCTGAGGTGAGGCCATGGAGCAATCCTTAGTGTGTGGGGCCAACTCTGCTTGAACTAATTGAGCCATGGCTGCAGGGGAGGGGGGTGGGGTAGAGAAGCAGATAGTTGCTTCTCCTGTGTGTCCTGACTGGAATTGAACCCAGAACTTCCACAAGCTGGGCCGACACACTACTACTGAGCCAACTGGCCAGGGCCAGATAATTCTTTTAAAAATTCTTTACAGTTTTGTATGTTTCTTAAGTCAACAATAACTAGCAGGATAAAGAGAGGTTTCTCAACATATATTTACATTGAGCAGCATCTAAAACATCTGGCATCAGTCACTAAGACGGGAATATTCCCCTGGAATAGAGATGGGGCCTTCCCTATGGGTAGTGGCTAAACAAGCCTCCTCTACATACAGCTCCCCCAGAAAAAGGGGGCTCTCAGGCTCTCACAGCACATGAAGCCCAGTCTAGTGCTATTATACTTTTTTCTATGTTCTATGCCTACAACATCCCTTAAGCCCTTAGTGGATCATACTTCCGGGCTGATCCCTTAGGCTGCCTCTCACAAGGACATCAGCAGGATCACAGGAGCCCCAACTTCAACTGTTATCAGCCCCTTGGTCTCAGGCAGGTGACCGAAGTTTCAAATTTAAAAATAAAATTTATTTAAAATTCCAAAAGAAACCAAAACTCAAAGAACAAAATTGAAATGTATATAAACAAAAACCTAAAATTGTCTAGGTCTAAATTAATTTTAAACTTGACCCGAGTGAGCACTGCCATGGCCAACTGAAGCACATACTCAGGGATAGCTATCTCAGCTCATTCTTGCTATGTTTTTCTTTTCTTTTCTTTTTTCCTTTTTTTTTTTTTTGTATTTTTCTGAAGCCGGAAACGGGGAGGCAGTCAGACAGACTCCCGCATGCACCTGACCGGGATCCACCTGGCATGCCCACCAGGGGGTGATGCTCTGTCCATCTGGGGCGTTGCTCTGTTGCAACCAGAGCCACTCTAGTGCCTGAGGCAGAGGCCAAGGAGCCATCCCCAGCGCTTGGGCCATCCTTGCTCCAATGGACCCTCGGCTGCGGGAGGGGAAGAGAGAGACAGAGAGGAAGGAGAGGGGCAGGGGTAGAGAAGTAGATGGGTGCTTCTCCTGTGTGCCCTGGCTGGGAATCGAACCTGGGACTCCTGAACGCCAGGCTGATGCTCTACCACTGAGCCAACCGGCCAGGGCTGCTATGTTTTTCTTTTGGTAAATTTGTTCACTTACCAAAGCTTGTACATAGTACTACTCAAATTATTTGGTTCATGGAAAATATGCCTCTCTTCCCACAATGTGAT
This sequence comes from Saccopteryx leptura, assembly GCF_036850995.1. Classification (NCBI taxonomy): domain Eukaryota; kingdom Metazoa; phylum Chordata; class Mammalia; order Chiroptera; family Emballonuridae; genus Saccopteryx; species Saccopteryx leptura. The sequence goes on along the minus strand of NC_089514.1, from coordinate 35,607,127 downwards.
TTATCTTTCAGTTTTGCTACATGGCCAGCAAGTAACTAGCATATAGTAGTAGACATTTAACTATATTTGTTAAATATATGATGGAATGAATGATTGAATGAATAAATAAATACCTCTGACTTTCCAATTGAAATATTTTTCTGTTTTTAATTCTAAAAATCTTAAATTCTCCCAGATTAGCCTTCTATATCCAGATTTCTGTTCCACACACTGGCTAGTTTCCACTGACTCTATTTAAAACCAACCTCCTCTCCTCCTTGAGCACTCAGTATAGGGGAACATTTTTGAGCTTCCTTTAGTTTATCCACTAAGGTGCTCCTGAGCTCCCTAAGTGACATCACCATATTCTTCCAGCAGAATCATACAGAACTCTTGAACTCATACTGGATAGAAAATAGATATCGGAAAATGGGCATTGAATTTTAATGAAATACGTAATTAGTTCTTTAAATACATTTAAATTCATTTCCATTAGGATTAACATATGTACTGTTTGGGTTTTATCTATAATCTTCCTGACAATAATCCTGTTTGCCTAATAACACAAACTTATATTTTATTCTCATGCATCTGTGTGAAATTACATTTGTAATAAAGTTTTCATATCATTTGCACATATATTTCATCTTATGAGAAGTCCTAGCTAGAAGTTTCTATCCTTTAATTATTTATTGTTATCTTGCCACTAAATGCATAATTCACAACTTCTTTCAAATAATGAAAACTCAAAAGAGACATTTTTAACCACCTGCAACAGATTTCTAAATCTACATAGTGGTCGGCTCTTTGAATTTTATCATATAGTATTAAGGAAAAAATAATGAAATACTTCATAGATGTTACGATGGATATAATCCATGTGTTTTATTAGCATAAATCAATTTATGTTTACCTAATAGGTTTTCTTTTGTTCATTTCAAATCATTAGTAAGTTAGCTCTGGTCAAAGTGAGGTAGAAGAGTAAAGTCTAATTATCAATCTCACACCAAAAAGAAGGGCCTTTATTCAATGGTTTGCTGTCAGTTGAGCTGTAAATATATGTGTTCTTTACTAAAATTCCTTTTAATACCATTTAAAAAATAAAGTCAATTATAGTCTTGTTAGGACAGTCTTCGCATTTGGAGAGGATGGGGCTTGTAAAGAGTACACCCGGGTCTTCTGGGGAGTTACAATGTTCTGTATTGACCTCTGGAGCATTAAAAAGCTGTACACTTGCCCTGGCTGGTTGGTTCAGTGGTAGAGCTTTGGCCTCGTGTATGGATATCTGGGTTCAATTCCCAGACAGGGCACACTGGAGAAGTGCTCATCTGCTTCTCCACCCTTCCTCTTCTCACTTCTCTCTCTCACTCTCTTCCCCTCCTGCAGCCATGGCTCTATTGGAGCGAGTTGGCCCCAGGCACTGAGGATGGCTCCATGACCTCTGCCACAGGCACTAAGAAGAGCTCAGCTGCTGAGAACAGAGCAATGCCCCAGATGGGTAGAACACTGCCCCCTGGGTTGGTTTGCCAGGTGGACCCTGGTCAGGGCGCATGTGGGAGTCTGTCTCTGCCTCCCCTCCTCTCACTGAATTTAAAAAAAAAAGCTGTATACTTATGACTTGTGACAATTTATATATTTATTATGTTATTCTTCAATACAGAAGTTCAAAAATAACTTTCCATTTTAATATCATTATGTCAAGCATAGGCAATGTTGGGGATTTCATGAAATTATAATAATTTTTTCAATAGATCCCATCACTTTTTTAAAACTAATATTCATTCCCCTAGGAAACTTACTGATGTCTAAATTGAAGACTACACAAACTGAGAATAGTAGCCTTAAGATGTGCCTTTGAAATGATATGGCTTTTGTGTTCTTAAGTTTATCTTTTGTATAGATTATGTATATATAGTACAAAAAGGAAATATCTGATAAAAGTAGATACTACTTGAAATTGTGGGTAGTATTTTACTAAATAAATAATGATGCTTTACTTAGTTTACCACCTTTCAAGAATATAAGAATCATCAATATGTTATACTTCAAAACTTGTAGTATTAAAAAAAGTGTAATAAAGCATTTTGAGTTGCATTAAGTTCAATTAATATATAAGAAAATGCTGTACATGGAAGAAGATTAGTTAGTTCTCACATAATTTTCAGTCCTTTACAGGACTTAGCAATAAAAAAAAAAATCCCCAGCTGTCTCTGAATAGTTGTAGGAAATGTCACATTAAAGAGTGGGCAGATCTACCCTCTTGCTTCCAAAGAGCACATTAAGAACCAGTGAGTAAACGGAAGAAGGAGGCAGACATTTGGGTAAAGACAGAAGGGGACTCAGTATGAATAACGTTATTCTCACAAGAGCATCAGTCATTTTGGTAAGCAAAGGAGCCCACCCACCACGGAAATGTTCACCCATGCTAAGAGTGGTTGTATTTGTTTCCTATGGCTGCTCTCACAAATAATCACAAATGTACTGACTTAAAAGAAAGAATATAAATTTCTTACTAATATCTTATACTCCTTCAGTCAGAAGCTTTTCTGGCCTAAAATCAAGGTGTTAGTTAGGCTGTGATTTTTCTGGAGGATCTACGGAGAAACCATTTACTTGCCTTTTCCTGCTTCAAGAAGTCACCTGTATTCCTTGGCTCATGGCTCCTTCCTTCATCTTCAAAACCAGCACCACAACATCTTTAAAGCTCTGACTCCGACAGGCCTGATTCACTCTTATAAGGATCCTCATGATTACACTGGGCCCACATGCAAAACCCAAGATTATCTTTACAATCTCCTTAATTTTCTCACATCTACAAAGTGTCCTCTGTCATGTAAATGAAACATTCATAGGTTGTAAGAATTAAAACATGGGTATCTTTACTTTATCATGGATATATTAAGAAGTATACAGTAGGAGGCTAAAAAGATTGCCAAGGGACCTGTGGTGGTGCAGTGGATAAAGCGTCGACCTGGAAATGCTGAGGTCGCCAGTTCGAAACCCTGGGCTTGCCTGGTCAAGGCACATATGGGAGTTGATGCTTCCAGCTCCTCCCCCCCTTCTCTCTCTCTGTCTCTCCTCTCTCTCTCTCCCTCTGTCTCTCCCTCTCCTCTCTAAAATGAATTAAAAAATAAAAATAAATAAAAAAAAAGATTGCCAAGGGCCCTTCCAAAATTTATGTCCTATAAGTAAAGCAAAGAAATCAAATATCTGTTAACAACTATAAATGTGTTTATTTGCATTAAAAAACTGACCACACCATAAACCTGATTCTCTTCACTCCAAGAGATTATGAACTATCCTCTGTATGTCTACCCTATATGGTTGGATATTTTAGCCAAAAAATACTTGTCTACAAGAATTCTAAATGCCTCTGTGAACATCGGTCTTATCCTGACTGATCCAAAGAAGGACAAGTGCTAACAAGACCCTGTGGGAAAGTGTCCAACTGATAAGTTCAGGCAATAGTAACCACTGAGCAGGGAACTACTGCCCGCCATTTGAAAGAGAGAGCTAGAGACGGAGATGAAGAAAAAGAGAGGGAAGGAAAGAATGAAAGAAAAGGTTTACATACTACTATTTTTCCTCCTTACTACATACTACTAAATAGAAAGGGAATGATCAGGTTCCTGACTTGCATTCATTTCTCAGAAACTACTAAATGGGCCAATGAAAAATATGGCTTAACTAATTCATGTACGAATTGCATCCATTTATACATAACCCACCTTTAGTCTCTTGTGGCCTTTCACAAAAGATGTTCTGAAATAGTTACATGGAATAAAGAACTCTGTAATTTGGGTTAACGAGAAGTATTAAATTATGCTTGAAGCAACTGATCGAGTGGCCTTGGTAGATATTAAAGTGAAAAAGCATCACCATGAAAACAGTGACCACTTTATCCAACAGGGGAACAGTTTGCGTTCTAGAAGATTCTGACTAATTTGGGAAAATTTTCCCTAAGAAAAAGTTTTCTTCATAAAGTTACCAGTAGGGTTAAAAAACAAATGCTTACATCAATTAAATTTTTATTAAATCTTTTTTATTATTAAAATTGATAATAAAGCAGAAGCTATGCTCAGATTTGGAGATATAAGGGTAACAACAGATGTGAGCCCCCAAATCTCACATCATATGGAGACCAATAAATACATATGGTTCAGTGATAACCAAAGCAGGCAATGGATGTGACAGCAGCCTGCAAGACAAGCACCTGGCTTATTACAGAGAACACAGTATATACTCTTTCATAAGTCTGTAAGCTTGGCCCAACAAATGAAGGCAAAAAGAAAATCTGTGACAGAGGAAACAGTACGTGTAATGGTAGAAAGGTCTACAAACACCCATTGTAATCAAGAACTCTGAGTAATTCAGTATGGCTGGAGCACAGCATCATTTGGAAGAACAAAGGGAGTTGACACAGAAGATGGAGGTAGAGGCCAGATAGTAAGACTCTTGGATATCATCCAAGGGCTTTGAGCATTTTCAGATAATGTGTATGCAATTAATATGGCCACTTCCACGTCTGCTGACTTCATAATCAGATGAAGCAAATCAACAGGGAAGGTCAAACTCAAGTGGAGTCTCTATCCCCTCCATCATTGGAAAAGGAGTCCCATGGTTATTCTGCTTGTCAAGAAGATAGTGGAAAATATAAATACAGCAAAATGGAGTTTGGACAGAACATGTTGAGTGGTATGGGGGGCTGCTGACTGTATTTGTTGCTAGGGAGGGAGATTGGACAAGTGAAGTATGGAGTGATAGCTGTGGTAAGGAGAGCAGGGGGACACACTGAGGGACAGGCTCTGAATGGAGATATAAAGGAAGCTTTACATTCGGACCTAAATACGAAAGCTACATGTGAATGGTAAACAGAGAAGGAAGTTGTATGCTTGGGTCGGGAGCAGGCAGAATAGAGTGCTCACCATTTGCAAGGGTTTGTACATCTGGAATTAAAAGTATATGCCAACAATTATGCATGAACCAAAATAGATATTGAAAAAATTGATACTCATACTAATGAAAATAATAAGAATCAATGGCCAGAAGAATAAGAGGGAGGGAAAATATTGTTTAGAAAAAAACAAACTGGCAGTATTTATTTTAAAATAAAATACACTCTGCCTCTACACCTACACAAAAGCGAAATAAAAGTTGCCAGAAGGAATTTGCCAATTGTCAGAATGAAAAAATTGGCAGCCCTAATTGTACTTGCTACAAGTGAACAAAATGAATGCTCTCCATGAACCATCCTCAAAGTTGTCCTGTCCAAAATCCAAAGTGCTACTCTACATTTGAATATTCTATATTTTATTATTTATTTATAGCCTGTCTTGCTTTCACAAACAGACCTAAGCCGATCCAAAAGAAACTTTGTACATTAATAAAATAAAATATAAATTTAAGAGAATGAGACCCATGGAAACTAACATTAAAATAAAAGCTAAACTTGGAATAGGAAACGAGCGGGGTAGGAACGTGACGCTGCTTTGAAGGCCGACATCAACCGTCAACACTTTGGTAGGCCGCTGCTTTGTCTCCGACCAGCCAGAGAAGAAAAGAAAAATAGGTAGCTATACAGCTGTCTTTATCTTTTTTTTTTTTTGCATTTTTCCAAAGCTGGAAACGGGGAAGCAGTCAGACAGACTCCCGCATGCGCCTGACCAGGATCCACCCGGCATGCCCACCAGGGGGCAATGCTCTGCCCCTCTGGGGCGTCGCTCTGTTGTATCCAGAGCCATTCTAGCACCTGAGGCAGAGACCATGGAGTCATCCTCAGCGCCCAGGCCATCTTTGCTCCAGTGGAGCCTTGGCTGCGGGAGGGGAAGAGAGAGACAGAGAGGAAGGAGAGGGGGAAGGGTGGAGAAGCAGATGAGCGCTTCTCCTGTGTGCCCTGGCCAGGAATCGAACCCGGGACTCCTGCACGCCAGGCCGACGCTCTACCACTGAGCCAACCATCCAGGACCCTCTCTTTATCTTTAAAGAAAAAGTGTATTAGCAATTTTTCAGAAGTGTATGTGTACATTTTAGGTATGAAATATGAATAAGAGAAGAGTTTTAGTTCAATGTATGTTATCAGGGTCTCTGTAGGAAAAGTAAGATCGTAAGTGAATATCATTAAATGCCCTTTCCTGTTTTAAACAATATGTAATGGTCTTTTGCATTTTTTGTCTTCAATAAGCTAGCAATGTCTTAGTGACAACTAAGAATACAGTCTAAGGTCTGATGTATTCATCTTCCCAGAATTTCTTTACTAGTCCAATAAGTACTTCAATGCAAGAGAGACTCTGAAACTCTGTGATTGGTATATTCTATTATCATCATAACTATAATTTTTCATGAAAATATATGAAATATTTAATATCTCTTTCCAGACCTTATTTACTAAGTAAATCTGATTTACAAAATCACACTGAAATGTACTTCATAAAGTTATTTGAAATATTTATATATATTACTCTTCTTGTGCTCAATTCACCCTTCAACCTATGAACCTATTGACATTTCAAGCTCTGTTAATACTTAACACATGAAAAATATGTATCTTAGTGCCCATGTATTATACAACAAAGATTTCACAGTTAAAACTGACACCGAGTTTTTTTAATTATCTATAAATAATGAAGTTCTATGTTAAATACAATCCCCATTTAGCCTACACATGATGCGAATCGGTTTTATTTTTATTTTGTTCCCATATTACAGGTAGAAACCTAAAAAAGAGTTTATCTTAATTATATGTCTAAAATAAACAAGTCAAGGGATTTGATATGTCAAATTTTATTATGAAATAAATGTATAATCTGATAAAGTCACAATATACTCAAAATACTCATTTTGATTCTTCTTATCATATAAACTTTCTGAAGTCAGCTAAAAATAATTTTAGGTCCTAGAAAGTTCACACATTTTGAAAGCATGAACACCAACTACAAGTTCCTGAAATCAGCTGGGGGAAAGACAAGAGGGTTGAAAAGGCAATGAGAAAAAAGGAGGTTGCTTAATACAACATTTGACATGAAAAAAACCCATGTATTATAAGAATTGTAACTGAGTCTTCTTTATTGAAAATATCTAAAAGTTTCCATGAGAAAGGCAGTATTATACATTCATAAATTCAAGAACAGGAGGCAGGTGACTTCTCTATGGGAGAGCATCACTTTGTGATTATTTTTGGCACATGAATAGTGCATCAGTTTGAGAGCATTTGGGGTGCATTTAACATGTACATAATGAAAATACATACAATTGAAGAGCATAGACATTAGAAAAAAGAACAAAGTTGTAACTGCTCATTTCTTCATTTAAGGAGTTCTCTGAAAGATGCAACCTCAAGATAATCTTCTCTAGAATGTCTTTCATTTATACATATGCATTTGTAATTTTTTAAAGGGAGTCTCATGGAAATGTTTTAGCCCATTTACAATGCTTGCTTGTGAAAGTTAGAGGAGGGCAGAGGGGGGATAAAGGGTGAGAGACGGAGACTTGACTGGAGTGGTGAGCACACAATGCAATACATAAATACAAACAATGTACTATAAAATTGTATACTTGAAAAATAAATAAATAAAATTAAAACAAAATCAAGTGGCTTGTTTGTATGTCATTTCCTTTTCTTTTTTAGAGAGAGAGAGGAGAGGGACAGACAAGAAGGGAAAGAGATGAGAAGCATCAACTCATATTTGTGGCACTTTTGTTGTTCATTGATTGCTTTCTCATACATGCCTTGCCCGGGGGGTTCCAGGCAAGCCAGTGACCCCTTGCTCAAGCCAACAACCTTGGGCTTCAAGCCAGCAGCCTTTGGGCTCAAGCTGGTGAGCCTGCACTCAAGCCAGATGAGCCTCTGCTCAAGCTGGCAACCTCAGGGTTTCGAACTTGGGTCTTCAGCATCCCAGGTCGACACTCTATCCACTGTGCCACCACCTAGTCAGGCTGTTACCTCCTTCACTAAACAAAACAAAATAAAAACAACAAAAATCCAAGGACCCTAATCTGTTCCTCAGATAAAATCCCAAGAATTTCTTTCATGTCCCATATTTCAGGGGGAAACAATAGGCATTTCAAGAAACATTTATCCCTGGATGGTGCTTTCAGGAATAAGCACTTTGTAAGAAGTATCAGTCTAAGCTTCAAAAGAGTGGTAATAAGCTTAACATGTAACTCAGATAAAATATACAAATATGATTATTATTAATATTCAATCAAAAGAGATCCTGAATAATGGCCTTACTATTAACCACACACAGATTAAGTAAACTATAACTATATTTGAATCTAAATTTGAGTATTTTATATTACATTAAATAAGAATCCATTCAAATACATTTTTGTTACTATATACAGGATGTTACTTTGTTACTTAGAAGTTCACAAAGAAATGATTTCACCTAGAAACTGTTTTCTTAATGAATACTTTAATTATTGTAACAAAATTTTACCATCAACATATTTATATTTGATGTAAAAAAGTTTACAGGTTAACTTTTTATGCTTGAGCACTGATATCAATGTGTGTAACTGTGTTTGTGTGTGTGTTTGTATCTCAGTGATTTTTAAAGTCATCATTCAGTCATATTATTTTAGAGTTCTGATAGGGAACGGTGGAAATATCCTAAAATGTGGGAGGATGCAAATTTATTTTCTAAAATTAGAGATTTTTACCATTGAACACTATGCAATACTTGCTGTCATTTTTTTCTTTATCCCTAGATTTAAAATAACATAACTATCTCAAATCAATTATTCACATTCTAATTAGTATGTAAGGCAGTATGCTATTATTTTCTCATACCAAGTTTCTAAAAAGAAGAGAGATGCAAAAGATAAGACATTTGCATGTTTTCACTTTGAAGATAGAAGCTGAATTTCATTCTAAGATTTTCAGTTTGCTGATCTGTGAAAATTGTTTGGGGGTAAAAGGCTTTATTTATTTATCAAATATTCAATTAAGTATAGATTACAAGAATTCCACATAATGATTCACTGTTTTCTAAATGAAATCTTTTGAAATATATGTATATGAATATATATATGTATTTTATACATATATATATGTATTATATTTATATACATATATAAATATAATCATTCTTTTTTGCAGTTTATTTTTTTAATTTTTTTTATTAAGTAAGAAGTGGGGAGGCAAAGACAGACTCCCACACGCACCCCAACCAGCATCCACCCAGCAAGCCCACTACTAGGTGATGTTCTGCCCTTCTGGAGCCACTACTCTGTTGCTTAGTAACAGAGCTTTTTTAGCGCCTGAGGGGAGGCCACAAAGCCATCCTTAATGCCCAGGGCTAACTTGCTCAAACTGAGCCATGGCTGCAGAAGGGTAAGAAAAAGAGAGAGAAAGAGAAAGAAGAGGGAGGAGTGGAGAACCAGATGGTCGCTTCTCCTGTGTGCCCTGACCGGAAATTGAACCCAGGACTTTCACACGCCAGGCCACACTATACCGCTGAGCCAACCAGCCAGGGTTGCAGTCAGTTTAATGTCATGTGTTCAGATTTTATAACATGTGATTTGTACATGAAAAAATATACAATTCTTTTAAATATATAACTGAAGAGTTATATCTACAAGACATTGAAATGTTAACTTCATATTAGCTGTTTTTATATCACAACTCCAAGGAAGAAACTCTAATTACATCAAAAAAGAATTGTAGCTCTTCTCCTTTCTATAACAAAGTAACAAAATAGTCTCATTCAACTGTGTTATGTGCTACTTTTAAATAGCTCTATTAAAAAAATATGGATTTATATATCTTAGTCTTAGAATAAAAGAGTAAGAACTAAAGGTGCAGTATTATAGAATTTAGTGGAAGTGAATTAAATCAACTAATGAGATCTCAACCCATAGTCCCATATTAACTGACTCTCAGTGAGTGAAAATAATAATGCCATTAATGTAGAAGTCAATTTGAAACTATTCTGAGCACTAAATTTGAAGGAAAAAAGAGTACTCTAAGATAGCTATGCGTTTTAAAAAAAATAAATATATTTATGGATCTGTGAGTTTAATATTTATGCTGATGAAAAAAATCAGTAAGTGTATGTTAACCTGAAAGTTTACTGGATGTATATTGCTGATTATAAAAAGAAATGATGTCTAACCAGAGAGTTTTGTGCTTCATAACTCATTACTAAAAAAGGCAAACATAGGCCCTGGCTGGTTGGCTCAGTGGTAGAGCGTCGGCCTGGCGTGCAGAAGTCCCGGGTTCGATTCCTGGCCAGGGCACACAGGAGAAGCGCCCATCTGCTTCTCCACCCCTCCCCCTCTCCTTCCTCTCTGTCTCTCTCTTTCCCTCCTGCAGTGAGGCTTCATTGGAGCAAAGATGGCCCGGGCACTGGGGATGGCTCCTTGGCCTCTGCCCCAGGCGCTGAAGTGGCTGTGGTTGCAACAGAGCGACGCCCCGGAGGGGCAGAGCATCGCCCCCTGGTGGGCGTACCGGGTGGATCCCGGTCGGGCGCATGCGGAGTCTGTCTGACTGTCTCTCCCCATTTCCAGCTTCAGAAAAATACAAAAAAAAAAAAAAAAGGCAAACATAAACTCATCTATACCAGGAAACTATTACTTAAATGCCTTAAGGTCTAGGGTACAGAAGGTAGTGACCAATTTATTTCAGTGAGAAAGACTGTTATTTAATGTGAGAGTAATTCTAACTTGTCTAACAACTGCCCATGACAGAATGAATGAACATCAATTTTTCATATACTACCCAGCTCATGTAAAAAACTATTCAAACCTTGAAAAAGTCATTCAAATTCCACAGCAAAATGTAAATGAAGATCAAGTAAACCAGGTTTAGAAAGTACATATGCACACTGATTTAGATATTTTTAAATGATGCAAACATAATTTAACTCGAATGTGTTAAATATTGGAGAGAATAATCCCACTAGTCATAGTATTGTGCTCAAAGAAAAGTAAACAAATTACTATTTTAGTAAAAAAAAACAGCCCAAAACTAATAAGAATAGGATCCTGTGTGAGCGAGTGACTAACCAGCCAGAAGAGCCATAAGGACTATGACTGTCTTCTCATATCCATAGTCACCTGTCCAGTCCCTATGGGTCAGACTCCTGGCAGATGAATGACCATCGTGGGGGAGAAAGGACACTTCTTGAAGATGTGACAGAAATTTCTTCTACAAACCCTTTAGATTTTGGAAAATTAACCTCATATTCTAACCAAGTTAAACGGAATTAAACAATGTAGAAACTATGAAGTGATTCTCATTTACTTTGTGAATTATTAAGGTGTTTATACTACAATACAATATACAATTCAGATTTCCACAACCAAAGAGAGGGTTTTGGAAGACAGCCACAGAGATTATTAAAGGTTGAAAAATAATACCTACCAGAAAGGTGGAACATTATAGGTTGAAAAAAAGATAAGCTTGAAAAAAGAAGAAAATGAAGGAATTAAGTTTGCTATAAGGAAGATCCTGGCACTGTGGGTTGTTAAACATTAAGGTGGTTTGCTGAAACTATGGAAACTCCATCCTGAGAATCTTTTAAAATAGGAAGGATTCCAACCAGCTGCTCGAGTTGACTGTAGGCTTTATTCAACTAAAACCCTCAGACTCTTCTAATCCTATGAATTTAATTGTAAATGCCAATGCAAACAGTATATCCCATCTAACACTCCTGATTCACTATCATTTACCAATTGTGAGGGGAGAGATGATTGCAACGACCCACTTTTTATAGTACAGAGAAGCATACGAGGCAATACTTGATCATAATTAGGAGTCCTAGTGATATCTTTGGGTACTTAAACTAATTTTGGATTTCTCATGCAAATCACATATAGAAATTAATCAAAGGTTTTTATAATATATTACAGTTTTGATTAATTCATGCCAATGAAGCATTAAACCATGAATATCAAAAAATAAACAAAAAAACTTAACTTTTCCTTCTTTATATTTTAAGGACTTATAATACTGGTTTTTACTTTAAACTAGAGAAATTGTAAAGTTTAGACATTTAGTCACTAATAATCCAAAACTTTTCAGAATATATCATGACACATGTTTTCTTGAAATACATCTGAATCTTCAAAATATTAGTCTATATATAGTATTACTAAGGTATAAATTAATAATAAGTTAAAGTCATAGATTCTGGTCCAAATTATTTCACAAAAAATACTTGAATAAATTAAATAGTAAACCAAATTAAATAGTTTACTAAATTAAATAGCAATCAATCAAATTGCATGTAAATACATTTGTATATAACAACAAACTATCCAATTCATATTTCCACAAGAGCCCTTTGCCTGTCCTTAGAGAACCTACAAGGTTAAGCATTAGATTTAATCAAGTTTCCACATCATCCAACACCTTTCCTTTTGCTAGTACCTTCATGCAAAATCTTTAAAAAAGTTCATTTTCTTAAAAAGTAACAGCAGCATTATTAAACCAATCCCAACTGCTGACTTCACAAAGCATGGTTATGAAGTGCCACTCAAACTTTCCACACTGCCCAAATCAGCAGACTCACAACTTGACACAGCCCACAGGCGCTAAACCTCCACAGCCAGCCCCCCAGTTAGCTGGACTCAGTCAATATTTGCATCCATAGCACTATAGACACTGACCGTGTTGAAAATACACATGTCAATACACACCCCTCACTGCCTGTCAATAAACTGTATAAATAGACACCATATGCCCATGCCCACGGGTAGGACAGCTGTCCATCACCCACTCAGTGTTCCAGGACAATATCTCTTTTTGTTTATATTGATTCTGAACGCGAGCGTGTGCGCGCAGGTTACCGGAGAGGGAGGTCCGTTCTTGCAGAGGGGTCCCCTGAAGACGCCTTTAATGCCCCGGTAGTGCCCATTGCTGAGGTGTCTGGAACTGATGACCAGGTAACAAGCCATGTGGGTCCGGGCAGGAGGTGCCGTTCTCAACTTCTCGCCAGGCGACCCTCCGTGGAGATGCGGGCTGCGTCCTCAGCAGCCTCAGTGCCTGCCACCTCCGGGGAAGAGGCGGCCAGCAGTAGGCAGGGGACGCTGTGGGCGCGCGTCCCCGCTCCTCGCCCCGCGTGGCGCTTCTGCCGGCCTCGGCGGCTGTTGTGACGACGGCGGCAGCCACGGCGCACTTAGGGGCCCCGGCGAGCCAGTCCGCATGCTGCTCTGACGAAGTGGCTGCTCAGCCGCCGGCCAGCGAGATAGGTTTTTAAGGACAACTTCCTGGGTCCGCGGGGGAATCGGGAACTCCCCTCCCCGTCCCCCGCCTGCGCCCCGCCCGCCCACCCGCGGGGCTCCCGCGTCCCGACGTCTGCGGGGTGTGGGCGGCCGCGCTCTGGGCTGCGGCGCGAGGATCCGCCAGCGCGGGCTGTGCGCGGACGTGGAGCGCAGTCCTTGGAAGCGCCCAGTCGCTGCGCCCGCCGCACGCGCTGCAGTGGCGGGAGGAGGCGGCGGGCGCCACGGGCAGGCGGCGGGAGGATGGGAGCCGGGGACGCGGCGACGGGGGAGCGGGAGTCCTTAGTGCCGCCGCCCGGAGCGCCGGCCTGGGGCGGCGGGACGGGCGGGCTGAGGGGGTGGCCGGGGCCGGGGCCGCGGCGGGGGCTCTCCGGGCTGCAGGCGCCCCGCTCCAGCGTCCTGCTACCGGCTGCCCGGCCCAGGGGTCGCTGCGCCCAGGCTCGGGGCCGAGTGGGCGCTGTGTTTGCAGGCGGGGGTCCGGGAGGACGAGCGAGTTCCGCGGTGGAAGGGACGCTGGGAGGGGACCGGTTCCTGGACTCTCCCTGCGGGCGCAGCCTGAGCACTTCCCCGGCGCGGCTGCGGGCCGGGCGGGTATCGCCAACAGCTCCCGGCGGTCGTGAGGGTGAGCTGTGCTGCTCCCAACAGGGCAGACGAACTAGACGCTGTGGCGGGTAATGGACGCAGGACGAAGCAAGTTTTAAATGGAAAACTTATATAAGGAACAGAAAGGAACCCTGTGTACGTGCGTTGTACATCTGTATCCAGTTACATCGCCTTACAAATCTTTCTGTATGTTAGAGAGAGATATTTGGGGTCTGTATAGCACATTTCTGTCTTCACCCCTCAGAAATGTGTTTTAACGGGTATTCTATCATTTTCTCTAAATGAAGCCACCGGTTGCGAGCTGCGCGAAGAATAAAAGGCGTGTGCAGAAAGGTGCTCTGGAAAGAGAAGGAAGCCCTTTCAGAGTCAGAAGGCAGAGCGCCTCTCCGCCACCCGGCTGACTAAGGGGCTATGTGGTCCCTCGCACGCCCCCTTGCAGGCCTGTGCTGGGGAGATGAAGGGAGGCCTCCTGTCCCTCTTCGCTAAGCCCTGGAATGAATTGCAACCTTAAGGCTGATGCTCTCAGCTCAGTTCTCTCCCCAGTTTTTTCCTCTCTGTCTCCCACAATGTTCAGTTTGCATCCTGGATGACATTGAAGACAACTTACAAATGACACAAACTGGTAAACAGAAAATAGGTAATATATCGATTCCAATTAAAATAACTATTGTTAACTGCCTGAGAAAGGCTTGATTTTTTGTTTATATTATTACAATAGCTTATACTCTTAGTATTTTATTAAAAAACACATAGATGTATTCCTTATTTTAAATGTTTTAGTTTTATCCCCCCAAAGGTTTTTAAAGTGTTTATAAAATGTCTTTGTATGTAAGGTAAAGAATACCAATTCCTTGCAAACTTTGAATTGAAAATGACTGAAACTGAGATAGTGCAATGTAAATCTTGTAGAAATTGTTTGTTTTGTAACTATCTTATTGGTAAGAACTTTTGAAATTAAAAATATTAGGGGTAGTGGCAATAGATATATATAACACATCCAAAATGTCCTTTCTATTAAGACATAATGTCTCGGCCCTGGCCGGTTGGCTCAGCGGTAGAGCGTCGGCCTAGCGTGCGGAGGACCCGGGTTCGATTCCCGGCCAGGGCACACAGGAGAAGCGCCCATTTGCTTCTCCACCCCTCCGCCGCACTTTCCTCTCTGTCTCTCTCTTCCCCTCCCGCAGCCAAGGCTCCATTGGAGCAAAGATGGCCCGGGCGCTGGGGATGGCTCTGTGGCCTCTGCCCCAGGCGCTAGAGTGGCTCTGGTCGCAACATGGCGACGCCCAGGATGGGCAGAGCATCGTCCCCTGGTGGGCAGAGCGTCGCCCCATGGTGGGCGTGCCGGGTGGATCCCGGTCGGGCGCATGCGGGAGTCTGTCTGACTGTCTCTCCCCGTTTCCAGCTTAAGAAAAATGAAAAAAAAAAAAAAAAAAGACATAATGTCTCAATGTTGTCTTTATTAAATTTAGAGCTGAAAAATGTTTCATGAAGCTGAGAGTAAGTAATGTTACTCATGTATAGACATTAGATCTACAAAGAAAACAATGTGTTTGCAAATAGTAAAATTTCAAATTCAGAGGAAGTCTTTGCCAAAAAATAAATAAAGGAGATAGTGTGACTTAGTCTATAACCACTATTTTATTCTTCATAAACGTAAACACAAACAGCATGGAGAATCTACGTGTAAGTATCCTTGAGTGGACTTGAAAAATGAATGATGTCACATCCTATGAATAATAGTTCTAAGGATATTATGCCTTCTTCGTTAAGCAAATATAATTCCCAATAATTCATTATTATTTTTAAGAATCAGGTAAACATTTCTAAAATGAAAAGACTAAGGTAATTTAAAAGTATACAACTCAAATATATCACCCTATTGTAGTATAAATATATTTTTTAATTCAAAGTATTTGTTACCCACCCTGGCATTCAGGTTCATTTAACTATTATCTTAAATGCATTTGAGTTTTCCCCTAGAAAACAATTACCTTGTATTGTAATGTTTCAAAGACTATAGTAATTTCCCCAAAGTTCTTTAAAATTATCTTTGAGATCATTCTTCTGTAGAAATGAATGATACCAATTCTGTTAATTTGCCATATTTTAAAGCAGTTATGGTTGTTCTTTGCTTTGCTTTTTATCTTCTGCCATACATCTTAAAATGTTGAGACAAAAAATTGGCACATTTGCTACCCTCAGCCAAATTTTAAGAATAGTTTTTTAAACAAAGTACAATTCTTTTCCTTACCAGATTGTGATTGATATCTATCAGTGTGATATCATCATATTCAACAAGTCCCCTTCATTGCTGCCTACATTTGAGATGTGGTGTGCTCACTCTAAACATGTGTTTTTATTTGCAGAGTTGCTACATAGACACAAAGTTGCTCAGTTGTATTAATTTCTCTCTTTACTAAAGGAGATACTTTCTTTTTACCTCCAGTAATTAAAAGTTCTTAGAGAAAGTGAAAGGAAGTAAAACAACATAGGCATCAGACATTTCTCATAGCAATATTTTTTTATATATATCTCCTCGGCTAAGGGAAATAAAGAAAAAATAAACATATGGGACTGTATCAAACTAAAAAGTTTTTTGCACAGTAAAGAAAACAATCAACAAAATGAAAAGACAACCTACTAAATGCGAGAACATATTTGCCTATATATCTGATAAAGGATTAATATCCAAAATGTATATAAAACTTTTAAAACAACACCAAAAAAAAAAAAATGGGCAAATGACCTGAAAGGACACTTTTCTAAAGAGGACATACAGATGGCCAATAGACATATCATAAGATGCATAACATTACTAGTCATCAGAGAAATGCAAATTAAAACTACAATGAGATATTGCCTCACACTGTCAGAATCGTGTTCATCAATAACTCAATAAACAAGTGTTGGGGAGGATGTAGAGAAAAGGAAACTCTTGTGTACTGTTGGTGGAAATGCAGATTGGGACAACCACTGTGAAAAAAAGTATGGAGTAACTTCAAAAAAATAAAAATGTAACTGCTTTATGACCCAGCAATTCCACTTCTGGGATTTTATCCAAAGAAACCCAGAACACTGATTAAAAAGAATATATGCACCACTATGTTCATTGCAGCATTATTTACAATAGCCAAAACTTGGAAGCAGCTCAAGTGCCCATCAGTAGATGAGTGGATAAAACAGCTGTGGTACATATACACAATGGACTAGTACATGGCCATAAAAAAGGAAATCTTATCTTTTGCTACAGAAGAGATGGAACTGGAGAATCTTATGCTAAGTGAAATGAGCAAAAGAAAGACAAGTACTGTATGATTCTACTTATGTGGAATCTAATGAACAAAATGAACTAACAAGCAAAATAGAGACAGACTCATAGATTGAGAGCAGGTACACAGCTATCATGGGTGGGAGCTGGGTGAAGGAGGGATTGAACAAATAAGGACCAGGAGAGAGAGAGAGAGACTGACTCATGGACACTGAGAACAGTATGGTGACTGCCCTGGTGAGGGGGAGATGGAGAAGGGTTTAGGAGCCATAAATGGTAATGGATGAAGACTTGACTTGTGGGGGCAGGGGTGAATACACAATACAGAGTACAGCGATGTGTTGTAGAATTAGGCACCTGTATAATTATGTTAACCAGTGTCACCCCAAAAATTTCAATTAAGAAGATTAAGCCTACGTTAAATGAGTTTTAGATACAGTTGAAATTCTATTACAACAAACATTATGAAAACCAAACATCATGTGCAATTTTATAAGGCCTATTTATTTAAAGAAAAAATTTTTTTTTTTTTTTTTTTTTTTTTTTTTTACAGAGACAGAGTCAGAGAGAGGGATAGATAGGGACAGACAAACAGGAATGGAGAGAGATGAGAAGCATCAATCATCAGTTTCTTGTTGCGACACCTTAGTTGTTGATTGATTACTTTCTCATATGTGCCTTGACCATGGGGCTACAGCAGACTGAGTAACCCCTTGCTCAAGCTAGTGACTTTGGGTCCAAGCTGGTGAGCTTTGCTCAAACCAGTTGAGCCCACGCTCAAGCTGGCGACCTCAGGATCTTGAACCTGGGTCCTCCGCATCCCATTCCAATGCTCTATCCACTGCGCCACGGCCTGGTCAGGCATTAAAGCAATAAATAATCTGATGAGTTTTCATTCCATGAAAAGGGCTATGAATGACAAAGGGCATGGATTTCAGCCTATAAGCAATTTGACATTCCCACATATTTTTTTACTCATGGCTGTGTCATTGACAGAGGGAGAAATTCTCTCTCCCATTACCCCTATCAGTACATCCCAAACTGATCCCCTTGGCTCCGTATCTACTGCTCCACCTTAGTCCAAGCCATCATCAGCTCTGTTTGGACTGGTGCAATATCCTCCTATCTAATCACCCTGCTTCAGTGTCATACATAATTTATTCTCTATATCCAACAGCCAGAGTGATACTTTTAAAACTTAGGTCATATCCTAATACTTCCCTATTAAACCAATGCTTTCATATCACACTTAGAATAAAATTCAAATTAGATACTGTTAAAAAAAAAAAAAAAGCCTTCCTCTGGTCCCTGCCCCCCACCCTCGGCTCTTCATGGTGTTCCTCAGACTCTCAGCTTGTCTCCTCTGTTCCAGCTGCTCATTTTACAGGAGATGTTCCTATCTGAGACTCATAAGGGAAACATCTTCTTGCTCACATTTAAAGATCCATTGAAGCAAATGAAGCAATCGAGATCTGTCTCCCACAGGAAACTTTTAAAAAGAAAATTAATAGATGTTTTTTAAGAGAAATTTTAGGTTTACAGAAAAATTGTTAAGTTTCCTCCCCCTGCCTTTTCCCCTGTTATTCAAGCTTTGCTTTTTTGTGGTACTTTTGGTACAATTGATAAGTCAATATAGATACAGTGTTACTAACTGAAGTCCATAGTTTCAGGGGTCCCCAAACTTTTTACACAGGAGGCCAGTTCACCGTCCCTCAGACTGTTGGAGGGCCGCCACATACAGTGTTCCTCTCACTGACCACCAATGAAAGAGGTGCCCCTTCCGGAAGTGCGGTGGGGGGCTGGATAAATGGCCTCAGGGGGCCACATGCGGCCCGCGGGGCCGTAGTTTGGGGATGCCTGGTAAGGCTCACTCTTTGTGTTATACATTCTATGCTCTTTGACAAATGTATAAGGACATGCATCCACTGCTACAACATCATAGATATATTTTCACTGCTCTAAAAATTACCTGTGCTCCCTCTCCTATTCCGACGAACCCTGGAAGCCAATGATCTTTCTACTATCTCTCTATTTTTTCCTTTTTAAGAATCTTTATTATATGCGGCTTAAGTGTCTGTTTGTCACCAATAGCTTATTGGTTGCTTGCGTAACTGTACTAACCAATGGGGTGAAGTTGCCACAGCATTCAAATAGTCCTGCCTTCTGGCATGCCACCTCACAAATTGAGGTTAAAGATTAGAGCAATTATTATGCTGTTAAGAAATCTTAACACCAGAAAGGGTCTTTGCAATGATACAAGACTAGAGGTTCTCCAATTGAAAAATAATGTCATAATAGCTAAGTCTTTGACTGGCTCCTCTAAAGGTGAAATACATGTCATTCCAAGAATTGATTTGGCTCCATCTCAAACAGGGTTGCCGTTTCAATTGAGATGTAGACAATTTCCTATAAAACTTGCCTTTGCTATGACCATCAATAAGTCTCAGGGCCAAACGCTTAAGCGTGTTGGCATTTTTTTACCTGAGCCTGCATTTGGACACGGCCAACTTTATGTTGCCTGTTTAAGAGTTTGTGAAAGAATGGATGTAAAATTAAAAATAATTGATGGTCCTCTGCAAGGCGAGCTTAAAAATGATGGAAAGATCTACACAAGAAATGTTGTGTACAAAGAGATCTTTGACATGTGAATTAACATTTTATTATTTAAATCACCTTTATTTATTGAGCTAGCAGTGGCTCTTAAGAAATGTACCGCCAGTGGTTTCCTTCATTGCACTCTACTTTAAGCAATTAAGCAAGTAGAAGGGGGAAACCCCGTGGGGCAGTAAGCAAAGGGGCGTCCTCGCCGCCTGCCCTGGGTAATTCAGTTTGAATTAGCAGACACCTTTGCACAAATCATTTTAATTACAATTTATAATATCTAGAACAGCGGTCATTTCGTATGACCGCCGGGCTTTCTAGTGTCATATAACTGGGATTATACAGTATACAGCAGTGGTGGGATTCAAATAATTTAACAACTGGTTCTCTGCTCTAATGACCATTTTAAGTATCAGAAAACAATATGCCAAAAGGTAGTTTATTATTTCATGCATTTAATACTTAAATAAAAACAATAAAAGAGGTACACAAACAAATTATAAGAGTTTTAAAATATTAATAAAAAATATTAAATTATACCTGACAAAAAAAAACAATAAAACTATTATTTAAGATATTTCCACATTGCTTCTGATTGGCATCCTCACTTGCAATGTTTTTCACCTGTGGACAGAATGAACATTACTATAGGCACTTAGAATACGCTCTTGCACAAATGGACGTTAAAAAAGAGTAAGGAAATCTATGATTTCCACATTAGGCAGCTAGCTGCCCAGGAGCCCACTTTGGAGACAACCCTGATTACAAGTGCCATTTTAACAACTGGTTCGCCAAACTCGACAAAAAATTAGGTATCAGTTCTGCCGAACCGGTGGGAGCTGGCTGAAGCCCACCCCTGGTATAAGCTTTTTCAGATCGCGTTCTTTCGTTTAGCTACATGCAGTTTAAGTTTCTTCTGTGTCTCTTAGTAGCTTATCTCATTTATTTTTATTGTGGAATAATGGCATATTTTAACAGCATTCCATTATATTATGGGTTTCATTGTGATCACTCCCCCCACCCCCAAAATATTGAAGTCCTGAGCCCTGTGAATGTGACTTTATGTAGAAATAGGGTCTTTGCAGATGACTAAGTTAAGATGAGGTTATTAGAGTGGGCCCTGATCCAATATGATGATGCCCTTATAAAAGGGGGAAGTTTAGACACAGAGACAGAGGCACAGGTATAATGAATGGCATGTGAAGATTGGAGTTTTGCTGCCACACGACCAGGAAGGCACACAATTACCATCACATCACCAGCTAGGAGAAAGATGTGGAACAGACCGTCCCTCATGGCTCTCAGAAGGAATCGCTCCTGCAAATACCTTGATATCAGACTACTAGCCTTTAGAATGGTGGCAATTAAATTCTATTGAAGAAAGCCAATTTTTGGTTATGTTGTTACAGCAGTTGTAGAAAACTAATACACACCATACAGATAGATGTACAACAGTTTGTTTATCCATGCACGTGATGATGGACAATTTGGTTGCTTCCAAGTTTTGGCAATTATGAGTAAAGCTGCTATAAACATTCATGAGCAGGTTATTTATGTGGACATATGTTTTTGGCTTATTTGGATAAATACTAAGAAATTTAATTGCTGGATCTTGTGATTAGTTTTGTAATGAGCCACCAAACTGTCTTCCAGAGTGGCTATAGCACCTAACATTGCCACCAACAATGGATAATAGTTTCTGTTGCTCCAAATCTTCACCCACATTTGGTGCCGTACTTTGGATTTTAGCCATTCTAATAGATATGTAGTGGTCTATTATTGTGTTTTAATTTGCAGTTCTCTAATGATATATAATTTTGAGCATCTTTTCATATGTTTATTTGCCATTGGTACTTTTTTTTTTTCTTTTGGTGAGGTGTCTGTTCACATTTTTGTATTTTAAGTTGGGTTACTTATTAAGTTTTAGGAGTTCTTTGTATATTTTGGATATCATTCCTTTATCAGCTATGTATTTTAAAATATTTTCTCCCAGTGTATGGTTTGTCTTTTCATTTCTTAACAGTTTGTTTTTGGGGTTTTTTTGTTTTGTTTTGTTTTGTTTTATTTTTTTTGCAGAGCTGAAGTTTTTTATTTTAATATAGTCCAATTTATCAATTTTTCTTTTATCGATTGTATTTTTAGTGTTGTAATTTAAAAAGCCACCACCACACCTAAGGTCATCTAGATTTTCCTCTATGTTATTTTCTAGGAGTTTTATGGTTTTACACTTTACATATCTCCATAATCCACCTTGAGTTAATTTTGTAAAACGGGTAAGGTCTGTGTCTAGATTCTTTCTTTCTTTCTTTCTTTCTTTCTTTCTTTCTTTCTTTCTTTCTTTCTTTCTTTCTTTCTTTCTTTTATACTGATATCAAGTTGTTCCAGCAGCATTTGTTGAAAAAACTATCCCTTTTCCATTTAATTACTTTTATTCCTATGTCAGAGATCAGTTGATTTTAATTGTGTGGGTCAATTTTGGGACCCTATAGTCTGTGCCAATGATCTATTTGTCTATTCTTTTGCCAATAACACACTGTAATCTTTTGATTACATAAGAACATATTTTTATCACTTTAAACTATTAGACATTATAGTATTTTCTTGTGTATTTATTTCTTATTCTTGAATGGTAGCTATGAAAGCAGAGAACTTCTCCATATTGCCTGCTTCTGTGGTTCTATCACATAAAGCAATACCTTGTCAATATAGAAGTTAATTGATATTTGGAAAGTGAATGAGTGTTTTCTATTTTAACCTACTAATAACATAGTTAAATTATTTTTATAGGATTATATGTGTTTGTGTATACATACACCTATAATATGAAGTTCTGAAATTTGGGTAGCAATATTTTGCTTATTAGGTCTGCAATCTAAGAAACATTTGGTCAAATTCTACTAATTTCTCTACTTAAACTAAAATAATTCCACTATTATTAAACATTATATGAAATCTTAGTTTCTCCTCCCAACTTCCATACTTTCTGTCCTTATTTATTTTTTTTGAACTATTATAGAAAGTAAAGTACTAATTCTTTATTATTTGGTGGCCAGAGATTTGGCACTCATAAGTACATGACACCCGGAAATGATGTTTGTTATCTATGAAACTGATAAAGTCTATCATGGCAAAACAGTCTGGTTAGCAGAACTCAGACTTTAAAAATAGAGATCTTAGAACAGGGTCCCCTGCTGGGTGCCTGTAGGACCAGGCTGGAAATGGAACCAGCAGGGACCATGGTGGGCATCTTATGTGGGCAGCTACTATGAGGAGTCTCAGATATGTATGATCTCAAGCAGGGTATGGTAGAGTCTTCATAGTATTTTAAGAGAAATCAGAAATCCATATTTTATATAAAATCTCCTAGCATTCAATTATTGTTAACTAAGAGAGTGTGGGATTTTTTTTTAAATAGCATGGGAATTTCAACAAAAAACACCATATTATTAGTGAAAAGGCAAATGGCACTGGGAGAAGGTATAGACAATACAGAGATACAATAAAAAACTTACATCTAGAATATATTAAAACAACTACTACAAATCAATAATAAACTAAAAAGTAAGAAAGGTACTTCAAAGTCACTATAACAAAAAAGAAATTGACATAGTCAATAAAAGATAATTTAGTTACTCATGAGAGAAATGCAGATTAAGACAGCAAAGACATATCACTGTCCACCCTCTAAAATGACTGAAATTTAAAAAGCTACAGTATAAAATAATGGCAAGGGTCTGGAATTCTCTCACATTGTGGTAGGAGTTTAAATTGGAAAACCCCATTTAGGAAACCGCTTGCCAATTTATTTCATGACCCAGAAATCATATTCTTAAGTAAAAACCAAAGAGAAATAAGTACTAACACCTATCTCCTGCCACAAGTAAAGGGCAGAAGACCAATAAATTGGTCATCATTTGATACAAGTACAGAAAGTGAGCTTAAAGCCTCGTAAACTTTCTTGGTCCATGTACAGAGTAATAGTTCAAATAACAGCTGTGTTGCCGGGGCCAGACCAGTGCCCAGGTAGTGGTCTAGGTTCTCTTTATTCACCTTCTGCACCTGTGGGAAATGGCTTCCATGAGGGTTATGAGTAGAGGATGGTTGCCATCTTCCCAGGAAAGGCACTGGGCTCGATGCAGGGATGGAGGTCGGCGATGAACTGCTATGTTTCATGCTCATCGGGAAAGCATTCATCATGCTCACTCCCACCCTGGAAAGCATGATGCAGTAGGTAAGGGCCTTCCACCTTCCACCTGAGCACGCCTCACTCAGGATAGGCTGCCCTCACTGTAGCCAGACCAAACTGGCAGCCCAGAAACGCAAGTCCTGCTGTCACCTTCACTGCTGACCTGGGCCACCACAAAACCAGACATGGAAGCAATGCATCATTGTGTGACCAACATGGGAGTGCACTTACATAAGCCTAGATATAATATATATATATATATATATATATATACACACACACACACACACACACACACACACACATACATATATACGTAATATATATTACAGCCCACTACTGCTATTGTGTGTGCTATACTTTTATATAACTGGGAGCACAGTAGGTTTGTTTACACCGGCATCACCATAAACACATGGGTAAAGTATTGAGCTAAAACACATGAGAATATGTTGAGCTATGACTGCCACTGCATTGCTAGATGATAGAAATTTTTCCACTCCATTATTATCTTATGGGATGACCATTCTATATGCTGGCCATTGCTGACCAAAACATCCTTATGTAGCGGTTGTCTCTTTATGTAACCGAGACTACAGATACTTCATCTCATCTCTTTCCTTCAAAATTGCCTACTGGTTTGCTAATGTTACCTCGTTTCTCATATTGGTTCTTTTTTTAAATTTTTTTTAGGTCTGTTCTATTTTATATTAATATTTGACTGAATAGAGGCTTAAAGTGTTAAAATAGAATGAGCGACATTTTTCAATTGCCTAATATCTAACTTAGTTTATGTCTCCAAATAGAGCTATTCATTCTTTGTGATTGTCTCTAATCAGCACCAGATTCTAACTCAAACACACCACAGGGAACCGGCCAACCCACTGCCAGGCCATGATCACTAAAGGGTTCAAACAAGAAGTTTGTGAGTTAACCCTGTACTGATTCCAAGATGCCCCAGCTGCATGGCCCTATCCCTCATTTTTTTAGGTCTTAACTATCAGTGCAATTTTCTACTAAGTGTAGCTACTGTTCCCAACCTCTTTCTTATAAACATATTTTACCTGGATAAGCACTGAAGTCAATAGCAAACAGATGAAGACCTTTAGTATTTTCACACTGGCGAATCTAAAAGATAATACAAACTTCCAGGTGTGAAGTCCCATTAGTGCTTAAGCAATTTCAAGAAACAGAGGGATAGGAGATAGGAGCAGAGGTAAGAGAGCATAAGAGAACCTTTTGTTTTTAGCATCATCGCTAAAATCCTTAGGATGGTGTTGTTTCCCTCTGAAATGAGCCCGGCAGAGTTAAAGAGTGGGTTGAGAGTAACTATAGGATCCTGTGGCCCTTAAAGCACCAAGTGTAGGATTTTGAGTACTGCCTCCTAACAAAACAAATCACAAAAGACGGGAATGATGATTTAATCAAAGTCAAGAAAACAAGTTAGAATAAGGTTCCCTCAGACTTAGATTCAATAACTAATTTACAAAAGGGCATCAGGAAGTCAGACAGCTAAATTTCTACTGTGAACTGTGAGAATACTGGGAAAATAATAAGAAATCAAACTAACCTCATAGATTTATTTCAAAAGTATTTTCCAGGCTATGCCTTCAAGTAAAAATAAAAAGTTGGCCCTGGCCGGTTGGCTCAGCGGTAGAGCGTCAGCCTAGCGTGCGGAGGACCCGGGTTCGATTCCCGGCCAGGGCACATAGGAGAAGCGCCCATTTGCTTCTCCACCCCTCCGCCGCGCTTTCCTCTCTGTCTCTCTCTTCCCCTCCCGCAGCCAAGGCTCCATTGGAGCAAAGATGGCCCGGGCGCTGGGCATGGCTCTGTGGCCTCTGCCTCAGGCGCTAGAGTGGCTCTGGTCGCAATATGGCGACGCCCAGGATGGGCAGAGCATCGCCCCCTGGGGGGCAGAGCACCGCCCCTGGTGGGCGTGCCGGGTGGATCCCGGTCGGGCGCATGCGGGAGTCTGTCTGACTGTCTATCCCCGTTTCCAGCTTCAGAAAAAATGAAAAAAAAAAAAAAAAAAAAAAGAAAAAATAAAAAGTTGCAGTTCATCCTGGCCGGTTGGCTCAGCAGTAGAGCGTAGGCCCGGCATGGGGAAATCCTGGGTTTGATTCCAGGCCAGGGCACACAGAAGAAGCATCCATCTGCTTCTCCACTCCTACCCCTCTCCTTCCTCTCTGTCTCTCTCTTCCCCTCCCACAGCCAAGGCTCCATGGGAGCAAATATTGGCCCGGGCGCTGAGGATGGCTCCATGGCCTCCACCTCAGGCACTAGAATGGCTCCTGCAGCAACTGAGCGAAGCCCCAGAGGGGCAGAGCATCGCCCCCTGGTGGGCATGTTGGGTAGATCCCAGTCGGGCTCATGTGGGAGTCTGTCTGCCACCCCCAACCCCCACCCCGCTTCTCACTTCAGAAAAATACAAAAAAATAAAGTTGCAGTTCATTGTTTTGGACTAATTAAAACTACATCACAGAGAAACTACGGATGCTAACTGATGTCCTGGGTCATTAGGAGACAGACACACCTTTCTCACAGTAACTCAGAGATACACAAAATCAAATAAGACCTAATCATAAAGCTCTAATCGTCAAGCACCAAATCCCATTCCAAATCCTCCCTCTTCTCCGGGAAGGGTCCCCAAAACATAGAAGGTGGAGAAAGACTTCAGAGGACAGTATCACAAAGAAACAGAGGTCCTTGTGTTTCCATAGCATGTTGGTGTTCTCATTTCACTGTTTCAAAAGCTATGGTGTCAGTCGGACAAAAGCGTGTTGTGTGAAGGGAGCCCCGCTGCCAGCAAATGTCAAGAAATGTAGACCCCATTGTGTCTCAGCGCTCAGAATCCCAAGAGAGTCTGGAGTACTTCACTGTAGCCGAGATCCTCTCCTGCTTTTTCTGTAACTTGTCCATGTCACATTCAAGGGCGGGAACCATTTATTTGAACATAGTGCTTTTTTCAAACCTTACCATTTCTGATTTGCAAGTGTCATCATTTTAATATACACTTTACGGTATATAATCTTCAAGTTCAAAATGAACTTATTACACTTGAAATGTTATATCTGTTCTTATCACTTTGGAGATGATGCAAGACATATAGGTTCTTAAGACCAGCAGACAGAAAAATATTTTCTCCTCTCAAATCCACTCTGCATATTAAAAAAGAAAAGAAGAAACAATATCAAAAACTCACTATCAGCATAAATTGAGGGAATGATGGAAAGTGAAAATATTTATGGAGTGCCATTCAAATGCCAGATACTTCACATACATTATGTATTTCATCTCAATAACAATCACTGTAATGTAGGTAATACAACTGATGCTCAGAGAATTTAAAGGCTACTGTGTCTAAGGTCACAGAGCTAAGTGGTAGAGCTCAAATGCATCCATGTGTGACTCAAAGCTTGGAGTCTTTGCACTCATTCCCTTTTATCCTCCATCGTTCAGCCTCTTGGGGTGAGCAAGAAAGGAAAAGTCACAGGGGCTCCTGCTTTCCCCAAGCTTAACATCTTCTGGAGGACAAACGAATGTTTTCCGAAATTAGAAGCATGAGAACCAAATGCAATGTACGATTCTAGATGGAACGCTATGGTTCTAAAAGTCTCTAAGGGATTTTTGGTGATAATTTAGAAAAAAATTGAATTGGAATGATATTAGATAATATTATTATATTGAGCTAAAATATCGTGGGTAATACCAAGGTTATACAGGTGTAAATGATTAGGAGATATAAGCTATATTAGGGGTAAAATGTCACAGTGTCTAACTTATTTTAATATGGTTCAGAAGAAAACATGAGTGTGTACGGAGAGAGGGGAGAGAGAGTGAACGGTATACAATGTTTATAATTGCTGAATCTAAGTAAAGTATGTAATAAGGTTACTTAGTGTATTTTATAGCTCATTTACTTTTACAGAGGATTGAAGTCATTGGGCTAAAGGTAACATAATATTAACACTAGGGAGTCTTGACACAGTATTTGGTTACAGACAAGATAGCTACATAATTTGCAAGGCCCAGTGGAAAATGCAAAGGAGGGATCTCTTGTTAAAAAATTATTAAGACTTTTAGGAAAGCAGTATCTAAACATTAAACCATGAGTGGTTCCCTTAAGAATGTGCGACCGTACAGGTCACATGCCCTTGAAGCCTGTCCTTATTACAAGTAAAAAATGTTGAATATGTCACAGTTTTCTTCCCATAATTATAAAAAATCCATAGTCATTCAGCCAGCATAAAGATTGTATTGAATCACTCTACCTGTGTCAAGAACCATAGTTGAAATAAATGAGCTCTCCAATGCATTCATTCCATATATGTTCCATAATTTTATTAATATTGTTTGACATTAATAGTATTTATTATATTTTGTATTCCAAATATAAACTCATATATATTAATCATTTCTATCACGTGACCCAGGGCTCTGATATTTTACAGTATATGAAAGGTATGTAGAAACAGTGATGCCATCAGCCATGTTAAAAGTCCTGCATAGGCTATAAAATGAATTTGGTCTTCTCATTGGTGTCCATGCATTTGAAAGAAAAAAACTTAGAATGAATTTAGCAATTTAATAATATATTAGAAAACATGAGTTTCTCCTGTGTCTGTTTTCACATTTTCAATTATTTATAGATTAATTATTTTGTAATGTTTGCATTTTTGCTGTTAAATTGTGCTGAACTGGTTATTTACCTTGTGACCTTGTGCAATGTCTAGAAAGAAGTAGAACTAACTGTGAGCCTTTGTCCTAGGAAACTCATGCCTGGGGTAAACAAATCAAGCTAATAAACACTGGCTAATAAGTTTATCTTATTAACATTTCACATAGTTGTTTCATGTCACAAAATGTCAATGAATTGGGTTTGTTTGGGTTTTTTGGGTTGTTGAAATGTTTACCCTGTTAAATGTTTTTTATTAGTATAATTTTTAATCTCCTCTACTTATAGGACTACTTCTTTAGTCATCATTAATTATGCTTCGTGCAAATCAACTGCACAGGCAAACTGCCAACACACAAAAGTCTTAATGAAAATTTATCTTTATTTTTTCATAAAATACTTTCATTATGAATTAGACCATATTGGTTATAAGGTATAATATTTAATTAACTTAATATAAAAATATAGTTACATTCCTAAAAAAATAAATAAATAAAAGTGGCCCTGGCCGGTTGGCTAAGCGGTAGAGCATCAGCCAGGCATGTGAAAGTTCTGGGTTCAATTCCTAGTCAGGGCACACAGGAGAAGCACTCATCTGCTTCTCCACCCCTCCCCCTCTCCTTTCTCTCTATCTCTCTCTTCCCTCCCGCAGCCAAGGCTCCACTGGAGCAAAGTTGGCCCAGGCGCTAAGGATGGCTCCATGGCCTCTGCCTCAGGTGCTAGAGTGGCTCCGGCCGCAACGGAGCAACACCCCGAGGGCAGAGCCCATCGCCCCCTGGTGGGCATGCCGGGTGGAACCCAGTTGGGCACATGTGAAAGTCTGTCTGCCACCCGCCCTCCCACCCTGCTTCTCATTTCAGAAATATACAAAACTACAAAGAAAAAATAAGAAAGTAAAGGAAAACTGCATTTCCTGACTTATTAGAATAATGAACATTTTATTATTTTATTATAACCCTTGAGCTTAGGAAGACATTGCATTTAATCTTCTTCAAGGTTTTCAGGCTTCCATATTAAAAGAAGTGCAATAATCAGGGATGATAGGCATACATCTGGTGATATTTCAAGGCAAAATCTCTGCAACATATGTGCATATTTGAATTTAAAAATAAAGAGAACCATTCATAACGTAAGTTTTATTTTAAGAAAAAATAATCACTTATTTCTTAATTCTCATTTAAAAGAATACCTGTTTTTTGTTTTTGTTTTTGTTTTTTTTTTTTTAAAAAGCTCATGTATATTAGAACATACTGGTGGTTGCTGAGGCAGGGGTGGGGGTTAGGTAAAATGAGTGAAGGGGGTCAAAGGTATAAAATTCCAGTCTGACAAGGTGATGGTGCAGTGGATTGACCCAGGACGCTAAGGACCCAGGTTCCAAATGCCGAGGTCTCTGGCTTGAGTGCTGGCTCATTCTGCTTAAGCACAGGGTTGCCAGCTTGAGTATGGATATAGACATTATCCCATAGTTGCTGGCTTGATCCCAAGGTCACTGGCTTGAGCTCAAGGTGGCTGGCTTGAGCAAGGGGTCACTGGCTTGGCTGGAGCAACGCACCCCCCCCCCCCCGCATCAAGGCACATATAAGAAAGCAATCAGTGAACAACTAAGGTGCTACAACTATGATTTGATGCTTCTCATCTTTCTCCCTTCTCTCTCTGTTTCTCTCCTCTCTCTCTTGCATGATAAAAAAAAAGGTATAAAATTCCAGTTACAAAATGAACAAGTCAAGGAAATGTAATAAATAGCATGGTGACTATAGTTAATGATTCTGTATTGCATATTTGAAAGTAGCTAGGCAAGTGCATCTTGAAGTTCTCATCACAAGAGAAAAAACTGTAATTAGGTGTGGCAATGAGTGTTGACTAGAAATATTGTGCTGCTTATTTTCTAATATTTAAAAATTTAATCATTATGTTAGACACCGGAAACTAATATAATGTCATGTCAACTATACCTCATAAGAAAATAGCTATTTTTTTAAGAAGAAATTTATTTTTTTTATTTATTTATTCATTTTTTTTAGAGAGAGGAGAGGGAGAGACAGAGAGAGAGAGAGAAGAGAGACAGAGAGAGAGAAGGGGGGAGGAACTGGAAGCATCAACTCTCATATGTGCCTTGACCAGGCAAGCCCAGGGTTTTGAACCAGCGACCTCAGCATTTCCAGGTCGACGCTTTATCCACTGCTCCACCACAGGTCAGGTGAAAATAGCTATTTTTAAGCATTTTATGATTCCTTTTCAATGAAATTAGTGACCAATTGACAAATATTTTTTAAAGGGGATTGCCACTTAAGTTGTTCTGTGAAATTGGTACAATGTTCATTAACATAGTTCCTATTTCCTTGCTATTTAACAACACTTTTTAATATGCAACTTGTCATAGAGATTATTAAAAATATTTTTAGTGAAAAACTGTGAGGCAGAGCTACCAACTCAATCAGATAGCAAGTCACATTTTAAAACCCCAATAATGAAAACAGTATGCTACTAGAACAATGTATGAAGAGAAATAGAATGTAGTAAAAATGTCTGAAAGAAACTTTATAACAAAAAATTCTATTTGACATAGGCAACTTATGGAAATAACAAAGAAGAGAATGTTAATTAATAAATGACAATAATTAATCAGCAATTTGTGGAAAAATGAGTTCAGATCCACAGCTCACCCACCCCACATTAATCTAAGTTTTTGACGGATTGTTGAGCTAAGTACAAATATATCACATAAATTTTATTAAATATAGATCACTATAAGAATGACCCATCTGTAATGGAAACATTGTATTCAAATCAAGACCCCAACAAATAAGTGGATAAAGATAATAAATAATTTACTTTAAAAGAAGTTAACCCCATTTAGAAACTCATATAAACTTCAATTTTGATACAGAAGAAATACAATTAAATTAACCTTCAGGTAACATTTTATTTTCTTTATACAGGTATTGAAAAAATGATGTTAATGCCAACACATGATGATAATGACTATGGGGTCAAATTGGCTTACTCTGATGAGACTGTCTTTACATATTCTTTAAAATAGGCAAACTACAATCTATATAAAGAACTGTAGATTTATTCTTACCACTTCTATTAATTCCCACATTTCTAGGAAATTCATTTAAGGATAGAATTTAACTTTGGAAGTCTAGCTGTAGGAAACAGTTTATCACAGCAACATAGCAATAAATAATTAGACAAATATCCAGATTTAATAATAAAAGAATGCTAGAATTAATAATTTTGCATTAGCCTCAGCCTTGACAATCTCCCTTAAGACTTAATAGGAAAGTTGTAAACATGATTATATTTGTCACATGGAGGAATAAGTATAGGAGTATCTCTAGAAAGTGTTGGCAGGACTTTTCTGGGAAACATTTGAGTATAATCTTGGTTAGAAAACAGCAAGGATATCCTCCCTGCTTTGGAAAATGTAATTTGGCTGTGGCCGGTTGGCTCCATGGCAGAGCATTGGCCTGGTGTGTGTAAATCCCAGGTTTGATTTCTGGTCAGGGCACACAGGACAAGTGACCATCTGCTTATCCCCTATACCCATTTCTCTCTATCTGCCTCTCTCTCTCTCTCTTTCTCTCTCTCTCTTCCCTTCCCACAACCATGGCTTGAATGGTTCAAGTAAAGTTGGCCCCAGGTGCTGAGGATGGCTCTGTGACCTCACCTCAGGCACAGAAATGGCTCGGTTACCAAGTAATGGAACAGTGACCCAGCCTGGCAGAGCATTGCCTGGTAGGGGGCTTGCAGGGTGGATCACAGTCAGGGTACATGCAGGAATCTGTCTCTGCCTACCCATCTCTCACTTAATAAAAAAAAAATAAAGAAATAAAAATGTAATTTAAGAATATATATCAAAACTTCTAAAGACAAAAGTATTAGTTGGCATAGAACATATGAAAGAGGCTGTTCATTTTAAACATAAATATTTTTAGAGCCCATAAAAAGCCATTTCAACTTTCTGGCTTTTAATGAGAAGTGTAGTTGATTTAAATTTTGATTTAAATGACACTTTCCAAAGATCATACAATTTTGGACTCAACCAGAACTTATTACACTCTAACAGAAGTTAGGTAACTTTGGAAGTTTATTACTTCTATTGTGACACTTGGCTTTTGCCACAGGACCAGTTGTTTGCTAAGTGACTCCATGACCTAAAAGAGCTCATTTATTTCTCAGAGCATCTTTCCTATTAGAAGGCTCCCGTTCAGGTCTTCAGAGAAAGGCTGATAATAAAACAGCACTTGATTGCTTCGATTTTGAATAAACTATAGCCTTTTCTAGTTTCAACATTAATTTTGTTATTTATGTGAACTAATATAAAGTCTGAAAAATAAATGACTTCCTGGTATGCAATTTGAAAAACTTAACTTTGGAAAACTTAGTCATCCATTTTAGTTTTATAGGAAGGAAGTGCTTTCCAAAAAGATGAGAGGTGAAGGTGATGAATATGTAATAATGTTTTCATACACTTGCCAATTTAATGTGTTTGCATAAATATTTTATACATCAATCTTTTCAAGAAGAACAGGTTCTGCATTTCAACGTGTCTTTTCTTTTTCATTAGATTGCCTATTTCTCGGGTCCCCAGAAAAAATGTTATTATTTGGTGGACACGCCCAAGACAGTGATCTAATCTCTTATTTTGTGAGTATATAAGAAAAAAAAAGGCAATTTTTGTTTAAGATCTATGCAAAATCATCATTATATATGTATATAGGAATTATAAGAATAAAATCTGCTTTAATTTACTTGTATTATAAAATTTATAAAAAGCATAATTTGAATTAAATATTTTGAATGAGGCAAATGTGGTGAAATTATTTGACATTTCAGTCCAAAGTTGGAAGGCTTTTAATAAATGCTGGCACCAAAATATTGTCCAAGTTTGAGATATGTGTATAAAACACATTAACTTTTTAAATAAAAATGAGTTTAGCTCCATTCAACTGATACCTTTTTTTCATTGAATTTATTGGTGCGATATTAGTTAATAAGATTACACAGGTTTCCGGTGAGCAGTTCTATAATCCATCATCTGTATATTGTATTCTGTGTTCACCACCCCAAGTCAAGTCTCCTTCCAACACCGTTTATCGCCCTGCTTTTACCCTCTCCCCCTTCCCCTTTCCCTCTGATAACCACCATACTACTGTGTCTATGAGGTTTTTTTTTCTTAAGCCCTTCACTTTTCACTAAGCCCTCCAACCCCCCTCTCCTCTAACGCTGTCAGTCTGTTCTCTGTATCTATGTTCCATCCACATTGTTGCAAAAGGTAAGATTTCCTTCTTCTAATGGCCAAGTAGTATTTTATTGTATAAAGGTACCACACTTTTTTTTTTTTTTTCTGAAGCTGGAAACGGGGGAGAAACAGACAGGCTCCCGCATGCGCCCGACCAGGATCCACCTGGCACGCCCACCAGGGGGCGATGCTCTGCCCCTCGGGGGTCGTTCTGTTGCGACCAGAGCCACTCCAGCGCCTCCAATGGAGCCTCGCTGCGGGAGAGGAAGAGAGAGACAGAGAGGAAGGGGAGGGGGAGGGGTGGAGAAGCAGATGGGCGCTTCTCCTGTGTGCCCTGTCTGGGAATCGAACCTGGGACTTCTGCATGCCAGGCCGACGCTCTACCACTGAGCCAACCGGCCAGGGCCTAAAGGTACCACACTTTTTATCCACTCATCTACTGATGGGCTCTTGGGAGAAATTATATCTCTTTAAGGTTCTGTTCAGTTAATCACAGTTTCTCATTAAACTGGTCTCTCTTAATCTCATTCACATTGAACTGTTTTTCCAATATGCCATCTCAAAATATAGATATACCTGATTATTCTACTCCATTAATAGGTCTTCTCAACAACACTTTACAACTGTTAGTTCATCTTTTCATATGTGCTTTTTGGTCATATATATGTGTATTTATATAGATATATAATTATTTATATATATTATTTATAATAATTATAAATTTATAATGATATATTATTCACATATATGTATACATTATTTTATATATTATTTATATGTATATGTTGTATATATATAATTATTACTAAAGTTTAGTTTATTTACAATATTAGTTTTAGATGTACAATATAGTGATTCTACATTTATCTCCCTTATAATATGATCACCACACTAAATCTGTCACCATGCAAAGTTATTACAATATTATTGACAATATTCACTATTCCGTATATTACATGCACATAACTTATCTAATTTATAACTGGAAGTTTGTACCTCTAATTCTCCTTCACCTTTTCCACTCATTGCCCCATCTCCCTCTCCCTCTGGCGATCATCAATTTGCTCTCTGTATACATCTATGCGCTTGCTGCTTTATGAAATCATCCACTTTGTCCCACATGTTTTGTTGTTTCATTTTCTTTTATTTTGGTTTCATTTTTCTCCAGACATTTTCTACTGGGTTATATAATTTTGAAACAACACTCAGAATGCTTGTAGAACAAAATTACAGACCCGATATCGACTACTGTGAACCAGTACAGGTGTTGAGAGGCCACCTTCTCTCAGCTCCCAACTTTCCTCCAACTCCCAAAGAGCAGCAGAACATACCACCATCCCGGACCTCTCGAGGGCAGAGAGATACTAGGTACCGCTGTGGAGAAATCCAGGTCTACAAGGGCTGAGCCCCTCTGAGAGGAGCAAAGTATTCTTGTTGTCTCCCTTCACAAAGAAACTTTTGGGAGACAGAGAGTAGATGAGCATTCAGGTTGCCATTTTCCTCAGAATTTCTCAGCAAAAAGGTTTAGGTTATGATGATTAAATTTGATCAAGGGAGGAAAGTGAGAGTGCATAAACAAGAATTTCTACATCTGCATGTGGATTCCGAGCTACTCTGCGCACAGAGCTTTTGTCTAGTTTTATATTCCTCTGTGGTTACAAAAGAGCCTCATGCATGTGAAGTTCTCAGTAGTTAATAGTAGAATAAATGATTCAGAGAAAGACAATAATTTTAGAAAAAAAATAGTTTTGTAATGTGCCATTTATAAGATCAAATAATGAAATAAATCTCTATTGGGTAAGCTGTTCAAAACTGGACAGGCCTAACTCCAGGTTTGGCAAAACTCTAAGAACTTGGTCTTCTCTGAGAATATGCTACCAAATAACAACAATTTCCTTTTGCTGATACCCTGGGATCTCTGGTTTCCTTTTGGGCTATTCAACAAATATTTCAATGTGAGATCAGAAGAACATACACAATTCAACTGAAGTTTATAGAACACCTGTTATTGGCCAAAGACATTCTATTAAAAAGATGTGAGGCCCTGGCCAGTTGGCTCAGTGGTAGAGCGTCGGCCTGGCGTGCAGAAGTCCTGGGTTCGATTCCTGGCCAGGGCACACAGGAGAAGCGCCCATCTGCTTCTCCACCCCTCCCCCTCTCCTTCCTCTCTGTCTCTCTCTTCCCCTCCCGCAGCCAAGGCTCCATTGGAGCAAAGATGGCCCGGGCGCTGGGGATGGCTCCTTGGCCTCTGCCCCAGGCACTGGAGTGGCTCTGGTCACAACAGAGCAACCGCCCCGGAGGGGCAGAGCATCGCCCCCTGGTGGGCAGAGCGTCGCCCCCTGGTGGGCGTGCCGGGTGGATCCCGGTCGGGCACATGCGGGAGTCTGTCTGACTGTTTCTCCCCGTTTCCAGCTTCAGAAAAATACAAAAAAAAAAAAAAAAAAAAAAAAAAAAAGATGTGAAACATACTTTTGAACTGTTGAAGACTGGGAGGAGTGAATCACAAAAAATAATAGACTTTCATGTGAGAACACAACCTAAACTATGTGTTAGACATGTGGCCTTGTCTAAATCACTTCGATTTCTTTCATAGGACGATACTCTAGTTTAAATTAAGTTATGTATTTGTTAATATACACATTAGTTCTGTTTGTGGAACTTAATGAATACTATATATTACAGGGATATATAAGACATATTCACCAAAATTATGGAGGCAACATGATCATCATGCATTCTAAATATATTATGGAAAAGAGCAGATATAAAATACTTTTTTATTTGCTTTTATGTTACTTACAAAATAATCAGGAGACATGGACACCTCAAGCATTCAAACACTGGTATTCAAACAAGGACAACATACCAAATAGAACAGACACAATTACTGAGTTGAAAGGCTAACAACTTTCTCATAAATTTCTCATTAGTCCCCCCAAAATGCTAAAATGTATTAATATAAACTAGGAATTGATTACAACATTATTAAATATGGTAAAAATTGCTGGTGACCAAAATAGCCATTAATATATAATTCCACAATTGAATAAAGTAATTAAAACCTAATAGGAAAGTATTATTTTTCAATATAATTAAAACATTCCATTACTTATAGCAGAGGTCGATAAACATTTTAGTTTGTATAAATATTTTGTTTTATTCCAAAAACGAACAGATATTTCCTTATAAGGTAGACCTTATATTACATTATAGTTAATAATTTAGACTTTTCATGTCTTAGAGTTTCTGTTGCAACTACTAAACTGTCAACTCTGTCACTGTAGAGCAAAAGCAACCATACACATGAAAAAAGAACAAGTGTATCTGTGTTCCAATAAAACTTTATTTACAAAGGCAAGCACAGTCAGGTTTGGCTCAGAGGTCATTATCTGCCAAATCCCAAATTATGGCATATAAAGGCCTTTAAAATATAGCACGAACTTAAATGAAGATTCCACATTTGAAACACATTGGGCTACTCCCAAATGTACTACCTGTTCATATTCTCCCTTCCCACCTGCTTCTCCATCCCCTTCAACTCTCCTTTGCTTTCATTTTCTGAAATAGCAAATCAAGGGCAGGGTAGGATGAGCAATGGAAGTAACCTGCCCCAGAGAGAAGGAGTATTTTTTGACTCACATGGTTTCAATTTCAAGGTCATGTTAATAATAAAAGGAGGACGAATTTTAGTTGTTTTTATTATTGCCCTGAATTTCTCTATCATTTTTATTTATTTATTTTGGTGTTTTTCTGAAGTTAGAAACAGGGAGGCAGACAGACTCCTGCATGCACCCGACCGGGATCCACTGGCATGCCCACCAGGGGGCAATGCTCTGCCCATCTGGACCATTGCTCTGTTGCAACCAGAGCCATTCTAGTGCCTGAGGCAGAGGCCATAGAGCCATCTTCAGCGCTCGGGCCAACCCTGCTCCAATAGAGCCTTGGCTGCGGGAGGAGAAGAGAGAGACAGAGAGGAAGGAGAGGGGGGAGGGGTGGAGAAGCAGATGGGTGCTTCTCCTGTGTGCCCTGGCCGGGAATCAAACTCGGGACTCTTGCACGCCAGGCCGGTGCCCTATCATTGAGCCAACTGGCCAGGGCCTCTATCATTTTTAATAACCATGTAGCCTACACTCATGACAGACTGCTGCCACCATTCTCACCCTCCATACTCTTCAGTATCTTAAATTTAAAATATAATTGTATGTGTCAAACTTTCTTCTGAGTTCAAAAAGTTTCTTTAACTGTTATCTACTGGTTATAGGCATCATAACTTAATAAAGTCTATATTAATATATATTTTAGCTATTTCCAGTGTTCTCTGGTATAGATAATACTTTACTAAATATACTTGCGTACGCATCTTTGCACACTTGTGGGAGTGTTTTGTTTGGATAAATTCTTTAAAATTGAATTGATGGCATGTTTAAAATTTTAACATATAGTGCTATACTACTCTTCAAAAATGCTGTATCAATTTATATTCTATCCAAGAATAATAGTATCATTTTTCCATACTCTCTCCAACAGAGTATAAGACTAATAGTTTTTAGTTTTCACCAATTTGTTAAATCAAATATATCTTAATTTCAAATTGTATTTCTTTTTATAAATTTTCAACTAATTTAATTTTTTTTCCTGTGGAAGGCTCTTCAGTATAGAATAGTGTATAATTTGGGTTCAGATGGAGATAACGTCCCCAAAATATGTCTTACAAACACATAAATAAATTTTAATATTCGGTATAGTCTGTTAAAATTGTACAGTTTGTTAAATTGAATCAGTTGTGTTAAGAGTTATTATTCAGCCTTTTTAGTTAAATATGTTTGGATATTTCTGTCTTGATACACTTAAAAACTCTCACAGGATTATCAATGAATTATTTACATTCTGTCAATAAATAATAGTTTAAGTATGTCTGTTTGGTATTTAGTGCCATTTCAATCTAGTTTGAGTATGATATTTTCCAAAGACTTATCTCTTTCTCTCCAGGAAACCTTATTTTTCTTCATTTACTTAGTAATAAGAATGGGGTGAACTTATCCATGACAGCCCACAATATTTATAATAAAATTTAAAATTTCTAATCTAACTTCACAGATACATTATTTCGTCTCTGATCTGAGCTGACAACCTTAGACAAATGTATGCCATACTTGAAACCATTTTGAACATTTGACTTTTATGGGGGGAGTGTTGAGGGTTTTGTTTTGTTTTTAATTTTAAAAGTTCTAAAATTCTATATCCAAACAAGATATGTGCACTCTGCCTTCCTACTCTTTGCAGTGGTACAACCCTCCCCCCTCTTCCCCATCTGTGACCTGCCCCCTCAGTGTCTAGTCACTGCCCTACACTGAAAATAGGGAACTTACTTTTTTCTATTCATTTTAAAGGAATAGAGGTCCATTATTGTCATAATTAATATTCCTAAAAATATAATGATTTACACTAAAAAGAAAATGATCTCTGTCCATATCATACCAACCCAGGCAAAATTCTTCTACCAGGCAGAATACTCTGCCTTCTCCTTTGTCAGAGTGAGTGAACTGTCAAGGCCCTTATCCAAATTCAGGTGTTCCACTCATTCGTTGGGTACCATCCACTGCTGTCTACTCAAAGAAACAACTCCCCCTGTTGTTCCCTCTCTTTCTCTCTTGGTTCATTGTCTGCAATGTTGGCATGCATCAGGATTCTGTCATTGTACTCTTCTCATGTTGATATACTTGGTCTATTCTCTGAATGACATCATACAAACTTATAGCTTCAAATATTCTCAATCCCCTGAAAATTCCCCATTTGCAGCTCAAAGCCAAACCTTACTCCAGAACTCCAAATTAATACATTCAAATCACTTACTTAACATCTCTAGCTGCATAACAAAGAGGCAGCTTTAATTGAACAAATTTAAATCTGAGGTCTTGATGTCCCCTGTATTTCTCTCTCGTGGTTCCACACCTCAGGAATGGCAGTGCTATTTTTTTCCAGTTGCTTAGATCAAAACATTGCAGACATGACTGAGTTCTCTCTTTCCCTCATAACTAAATACAACCAACAAAACAATACTTTCAACTTTCTTGTAAAAATCAATCCATAATCTAATAGTTCTGAATAATCAAATTCCAATTACCTCCCTAGCTGCCACCCTGGTCCAAGCCACAGTCCTCACTCACTTCAGCTCTGCACACGCTCTCCTCCCCTCTTTGTCCCCAGCCAGTCTGTCTTCCCATAGTGGCCTTAGCCAACCTTTTCAAACAAGTCCTACCAGGCCAGGCCTCTGTTTCCAACTTTCCTGTGGCTTTCCAGCATCCTCAGAATGAAAGCCTAAGTGCTTCCACAGTTCACAAGGCCCTGCGTGACATAGTCCTACAGGACCTATCACTGAGCTCACCCATTACCACTCCCTCTTTTTTTCACATCTACTCAAACGGGCACATTTTCTATTTCCTCGAATACACCTGGCCCTAACTTAGCCCACGAGCTGGTGTTCCCTTTGTCTACGAGTTCCCTTTCCACATTGATCTACACTGCAGGCTTCTTCACTTTCTTCAATTTTCTTTTTTACTTATCACAGAGGCCTGATGAATAAATAGAATATTCATGAGGATGAGGACATTGATAATAATAAATGCTTCATAGATCCATTACTAGATATTACATAGAAGTTAATATTGTATATAATTAGAGAAATATACCCATAGTTTCAGCATATAAGAGAGTAGATTTTAAAGTATGTGACTGTGGCAGATAAATACTAATAGCTAACACTTACTGAATGCTGTTGTCCTGCACTCTGCATTCCTTATGACTATGAAGTCGCTTAATCATTAAAATAGCCTTAAGGAGTAAGTAATATTATTTCCATTTTATAGATGAGACACTGAGGCAAAAAAACTAACTTGCCCTGAATCACATAGAATAGGAGCTGTGATTTCAATCCAAGTGACCTACACCCTTGACAACCATACTCTTAAACACTACCCAAACTATCTTGTTTACAAAGTACAATTTCTTAAGTTTATCACTAGGAAATAAAAGCACCATTGTCATGAGTGATATTGATATTGGGGGGCTATTCATGTGGAGTACAGGAGTTCTATGGAAAATCTCAATACCTTCCTCTCAATTTCCTTGTAAAGCTAAAATGTCTCTTAAAAATAGACCTTTAAAGCACGCCTTTGGAAAAAAATTTAAAGTCCCAAATAAATTGTAAAGTAAGTTTACCTAGGTAAAAACAAGTATTGTAGGCACAATTCCAAGATGGTCCTAAGATTTCTGTTCTGTGGTGCACATTTCTGTATAATTGCATCTGTGAAGATAGGCAGGCTTTGTGAGCCTATTGGGATAGTCATAATTAGGTCCTATGATTAGGTCACGCTACTTTGCATAGTTGGATTATCTTCAGTGAGCCTAGGCATAGGTAAGAATAAGTTAAGTGATCACCCTTTCCTGTAAAAGATATTCAAAGTCTGAAAGACAGATTTTATATGCAAGAAGTTCTCCATTGAAGCTTTGGAGAGGGAGTCATGTGGCACGGATCTTAGAACATGAGAGTGACCCTCGGGAAGGCATCCCTTAAGAAACCGAATTCTGCCAACAACTTGAATCAGTTTACAGGAGGATCCTGAGCTTCAGATGATAACACAGCAAAGTTAAGAACCCCGTCTGTCTCTTTCTGCCTAAATTATGACCTATAGAACTGAGATCATATGTTGGCATAATTTGAAGCCACTATGTTTGCAGTAATTCTTTACTGGGTAATAGAAAACTAATTCAATAGGCATCTCAGTTAAATCGATGAATATAATTCATTTTAATTCCCTCAGGGAAAAAAATGATTCGTGTAGTTTGGGTAAGAATTATATCATGCCTACAAGAAATATATCTAAAACAAAATGCTGCAAAAATGTTTAAAATATAACAGTAGATAAAAGTCTGCCTAATTAAAAAAAAAAAAAAACTAGAACAAGCAGAAATGTTAACATTAACAGAGTAAATTAAAAAAAAAGAGAAAACTGCAAAGGCAACAAGGATTGCTTATATTGACCAATGGTATGATATATGGTATATGGTTACCATATAGCTATAACAGCCATGTGCTCCTGGTGTGACTGTTACATAAAATACATAAAGTAAAACATGGAAAGTACAAGAAGGATTTGACAGGTGTTTGTGAGAGTTTGTAATACATCTTTGTTGAACTCCAATGGGGCTCAGACTTTGTGCCTTTAAGGGAGAATGGGGTTTGCTGGAAGCAAGAACAAATGAGAAACAGCATGCATGGGGATTATTGCTAATAATGTTGACTTAATTTCAATTCTGCCCTTAGTTCAAGGGCAACCTTGGGATGAGAGCCTGAAGGGACATCTATTTCTCCATTTTTTCTGTATTTGGCTAAAATATATGGAAAACTTGAGTGTTTAAACCATAACCATTTTTTTTATTTACTTTTATACTTTATACTAGTTTATATACTGTTTGAGTCAACACATTGGTAAAATATTGAGTGAAAAATACATAGGGTATGATTGCAACTAATCTGAAACTATCTTGTGACATCGGTTTATTGTGGACTTGAGCTAATTTTGTTAAGCTTTTTATTGTTTTATTGAAATTAAATACCTTACCTATTCATTATTCTTTTTAGCTAAACTGCAAAGTCCACTGTGTTGCATGGAGCTGTCGTCTTCATCCTGGGCTGGTATAAACACACCAAAGAGTACAAAAAGACTCCAAAGTGCTAAAGCTTCCAAAGGAAATTGATGCTCTTCAGATCTTTAGCTTCTGTGTGGACTCTTTTCCAAAACTGCTATGAGGAAGAATAAGTTCTGCTCACTCTTTGTTCCAAACTTTCCTTTTGTAATCCTTTCATCTACTTTATGAAAGAAGTGATTATCTCTCACCAACCAGAATCTTGCTATGAAGTTAGCAAAACTACCCCAGGCATCAAATAGAAGGATCAGTGTGACTGAAACATTGGTATTGATGTTGACAATGTAAATGACACTGATGACAGGTTAACAACTTGTTTTGAAAGTCAGTTGGCAGAGTGATGGTGCGGTAGGAAGCGATACCGAAAATTTCCCCATAAACTCAACAAGTTATTCAACCAGAAACAGAAAAACCTATCCTTGGAGCCTTCAGATGCTTCACAACACACCCGAAGGTGGGGTCGAGCGAAAGATTGGCTAAATATATGGTCAAACCCCGGGGGAAATAGGGAGTAAGAGATGCTCCGCCTTCCTCTCTAACCCAAACAGGACGGCTTTCACTGAGAACTGAGAATATAGAAACTAAGGCGGGCATAGGGAGTGAATAGATCCAGGCTGCGGTACAAACAGCCAAACCAGGCTGTGGCACGGAGATCCAAGCCGCGGAAAAACCTGGGCAATTCAAGCTAACACGCATGCCAAACCCAGACAAAGAAAGACAAGTGGGGCAGCCATTTTCTGCATCTCCTGGTCGGCGCGCGTGGATAGTGGGCAAGAGATTCCTACGAACACTTCAGGGGTGGGCGCTGCCCGTGCTAACCCACAGAGAAGCAGAGTCAGAGGCCTCTGTGTGGGCAAAAAGCGGAATCTCCTAGGAGCCCCAGCGCCCTGAGGGGACCAGGCACGGGGAGGGAGCTGGAGCCAACTCCAACGGCGGAACTTTCTGTGCGGGAGGAGGGCTTTCTCGGAGTGAGAGGCGTCCCTCCTAAGCCTGATATCCTGGTCAGCGCGCACGGAGAGTGGGCAGGAAATTCCTC
The DNA here is from genome assembly GCF_036850995.1 of Saccopteryx leptura. Lineage (NCBI taxonomy): Eukaryota > Metazoa > Chordata > Mammalia > Chiroptera > Emballonuridae > Saccopteryx > Saccopteryx leptura. Next base: position 35,563,601 of record NC_089514.1, on the reverse strand, counting down.
CGAACTCCTCAGGGGTGGGCGCCCGTGTTTTCCCACAGAGGAGCAGAGTCAGAGGCCTGTGAGCGGGCCAGGAGAGGAATCTCCTGGCCACCCCAGCGCCCTGGGAAAGCCGCACAGGGACAGAGAGAAAGCCAATTCCAACGCCGGAACTTTTCCGTGTGAGCGGAGGGCGTTCTCGGAGTGAGAGAAAGCCTGATTCCAACTGGTCTGATATCCAGGTCAGCGCGCACGGAGAGTGGGCAGGAGATTCCTCTGAACTCCTCAGGGGTGAGTGCCCGTGTTTTCCCACAGAGGAGCAGAGTCAGAGGCCTGTGAGTGGGTCAGGAGAGGAATCTCTGAGCTGCCCCAGCACCCTGAGGGGGCCGCGCACAGGGATAGAGAGAGAGCCAATTCCAACGCTCGATCTTTTCCGTGCGGGTAGGGATTTCACTCGAAGTGTGACACGGCTGGTCTGACATCCTGGTGGGCGCGCACGGAGAGTGGGCAAGAGATTCCTCCAAACGCCTCAGGAGTGGGCACCCATGTTATCCCACAGAGGGGCAGAGCCAGAGGTCTTTGAGTGGGTGGAAGCCCCGCCTGATTATGCTAGCGGCTCTGACTGACTGAGCCTTACCCAGAGCCCTGTACTGAGTGGGAATAGAGTGGGGAGTTGCCAGCTCTTTGAGCCTCTTACTATCCAGGCAGAGGCAGCAGCAACCCCATAGCTGGATTATCAGGCTTCTAATTGTGGAAGGAAAGACTAGGAGAGAGGCTCCAGGAACACTCTCACAGTGAGAGACCCTCTCACTGTTGGAGCCTATAAACACTAATGAGCCTCAACTGCCAACGAGACTGAAGCCCAATACATGACATCGCCACAGAGAATTATCAACTGCAAACCTCTTCCAGAGCATGCCACAGGGGCAGAACCCGGGGTACAAAGTCACCGACCAGGAAGAGAGACAGAAAAGAAAAAGCAAGACGATAACCTCTCAAAATCAAGAATAATCTGCAGACTTTATAACCTATCCCATTTTATTATATTTGTTCGTCTGTGTCTCTTTTCTTCATTCTTGATTTTTTGTTTGTTTTTCTATTTTCTATTCCAATTTGGCCATTTAATTCTCTCTCAGTCTTACTCTCACCTCTCTTTGAACTACACTACCCATAAGTGTTACATCTCCCATTATCTTTTCTTTCCTCCTCCTTTCTCTCTATGAGGGTTGCAATCCAAAACCCCTAACTCTCTCTCTCTCTCTCCTCCTTTTTCTTTTTTCTTCTTTTAGTGGTTCCATCTTTTCTCTCTCTCTCTCTCTCTCTCTTTTCTCCTTCTATATTAGTCTCTTCCTTTCTCCTTTACGTCTTCTCTCATTCAAACCTCAATATCGAACAAATTATCTTATCTGGGACTCAAACTTAAGTTTGTGGCATTTTGGAGGGTTTTTACTTCACCTTTTTAACACATTAGCAGTGCTCCCATCCCTGGCTCTCCATTTTATCTAGTTATTGTTCCACTAAATACAATAGTAATTTTTTAATTTTCCACCCCTTTTTCCTGTTTCCCTCTTATTCCTCTCATCATAACTCTGAGTCAGCCAATATCTAAAAGCAAATCATTTTATTCTTGACCCAAATTTTTTCCTTATTTGCTTTTTGTGGGTCTATACTGCCCCACCTTTTATATATATATATATATTTTTTTTCTTTTATTTATTTTTTTTCTTTTTCTTTTTTTTTCTTTTTTCTTTAACCCTTTATTACTTCTCCCCAATTCAGGCCCTCCACTACAGGTATTGTTTGTTCTATTTAGTACAATATAATTCACAGTTCATCACAAGATTTTCTCAAGAAAGAGGGGAGAGGAGAGGAGAGGAAAAAAGGAGGGGAAGGAATAATTCCCTTTTTTTCTCAAATTTTTATCTTATTTTATTTTTCTTTATTTGATGATTAATTTTTAAAAAAACCGCAATTTTTTATTTTTATTTTTATTTTTTTAACTTTTTATTCCTTATAAAATCTCAATACTATCAAGAAAACCACCCTCAGATGCCATTAAAGAAGAGAAAATCGAATATCATGGATACAAAAGAAAGAGAGGTAACACAGAGAGATGAGGAAAAATCTATGGAGAAAAAATTTAAGATATTGGAAACCTTGGAGTTAAAAGACAGAGAATTTAAAATAGAAATCCTAAAAATACTCAGAGATATACAAGAAAACACAGAAAGGCAATTTAGGGAGCTCAGAAAAGAACTCGATGAACACAAAGAGTATATCTCCAAGGAAATTAAAACTATAAAAACAAATCAAACAGAGATAAAAAACTCAATTCACGAGCTGAAAAACGAAGTAACAAGCTTAGCTAATAGAACAGGCCAGATAGAAAAGAGGATTAGCGAAATAGAAGACAAGCAACTTGAGGCACAACAAAGAGAAGAAGAAAGAGATTCAAAAATTAAAAAAAATGAGATAGCCCTACAGGAATTATCTGACTCCATCAAAAAGAATAACATAAGAATAATAGGTATATCAGAGGGAGAAGAGAGAGAAAATGGAATGGAGAACATACTCAAACAAATAATAGATGAGAACTTCCCAAGCCTGTGGAAAGATCTAAAACCTCAAATTCTAGAAGCAAACGGAACTCCAAGTTTTCTTAACCCCAACAAACCTACTTCATGGCACATCATAATAAAATTGGCACAAACCAACTGCAAAGAAAAAAATTCTCAAGGCAGCCAGGGAAAAGAAGAATACAACATATAAAGGAAGGCCCATTAGATTATCATCAGATTTCTCAGCAGAAACTCTACAAGCTAGAAGAGAGTGGACCCCAATATTTAAAGTCTTGAAAGAGAGAAACTTTCAGCCATAAATACTATACCCATCAAAGCTATCCTTCAAATATGAAGGAGAAATAAAAACAATCACAGATACAGAAAAGATGAGAGAATTTATCACCAGAAATCCCCCCCACTCCAGGATATACTAAAGGGGGTTCTCCAATCAGATACAAAGAATAAAAAAAAAACAAAAAACAAAGCCACAAGTAAAAGCTCCAAGAAGAACATAACAAAACCAACTTTAAACTGTGACAACAAAAAGAAAGAGGGGGGGGAGAGGATGGAGATTAACAGTAGCAAAGGACGATGGAGTGCACTACAATGAACAGGGTAGGAACCCTTTTCATTACTTAATGGTAACCACCATTGAAAAAACCACCACAGAAGCACATGATTTAAAAAAGATAGCAACAGAGGAAAGATGTATGGAACACAACCAAATAAAAACAAAAGATAGAAAAACGAAAGAGAAGAATCAAACAAGGCACAAAACTAACAGAAAGCAATCTATAAAATGGCAATAAGGAACTCACAGTGTCAATAATTACACTAAATGTAAACGGATTAAACTCACCAATAAAAAGACACAGAGTAGCAGAATGGATCAAAAAAGAAAATCCAAGTGTATGCTGCCTACAAGAAACTCATCTAAGTAACAAGGATAAAAACAAATTCAAAGTGAAAGGCTGGAAAACAATACTCCAAGCAAATAACATCCACAAAGAAGCAGGCGTAGCAATACACATATCTGATAACGCTGACTACAAGACAGCAAAAGTACTGAGATAAAAATGGGCATTTCATAATGGCTAAGGGGACACTGAATCAAGAAGACATAACAATTCTTAATATATATGCACCAAACCAAGGAGCACCAAAATATATAAGACAGCTACTTATTGACCTTAAAACAAAAACTGACAAAAATACAATCATACTTGGAGACCTCAATACACCGCTGACGGCTCTAGATCGGTCATCCAAACAGAGAATCAACAAAGATATAGCGGCCTTAAAAAAAACGCTAGAGCACCTGGATAGGATAGACATCTACAGGACATTTCATCCCAAAGTGACTGAGTATACAGTTTTCTCCAGTGTACATGGATCATTCTCAAGAATTGACCATATGTTGGGCCACAAAAACAACATCAGCAAATTCAGAAAAATCGAAGTTGTTCCAAGCATATTTTCTGATCATAAAGCCTTGAAACTAGAATTCAACTGCAAAAAAGAGGGAAAAAATCCCACAAAAATGTGGAAACTAAACAACATACTTTTAAAGAATGAATGGGTCAAGGAAGAAATAAGTGCAGAGATCAAAAGATATATACAGACAAATGAAAATGACAATATGACATATCAGAATTTATGGGATGCAGCAAAAGCAGTGATAAGAGGGAAGTTCATATCACTTCAGGCATATATGAACAAACAAGAGAGAGCCCAAGTGAACCACTTAACTTCACACCTTAAGGAACTAGAAAATGAAGAACAAACACAACCCAAAACCAGCCGAAGAAAGGAGATAATAAAAATCAGAGCAGAAATAAATGAAATAGAGAACAGAAAAACTATAGAAAAAATTAATAGAACAAGGAGCTGGCTCTTTGAAAAGATCAACAAAATTGACAAACCCTTGGCAAGACTTACCAAGAAAAAAGAGAAAGAACTCATATAAACAAAATCCAAAATGAAAGAGGAGAAATCACCACAGACATCGTAGATATACAAAGAATTATTGTAGAATACTATGAAAAACTTTATGCCACTAAATTCAACAACCTAGAAGAAATGGATAAATTCCTAGAACAATACAACCTTCCTAGACTGAGTCAAGAAGAAGCAGAAAGCCTAAACAGACCTATTAGTAGAGAATAAATAGAAAAAACCATTAAAAACCTCCCCAAAAATAAAAGTCCAGGCCCAGACGGCTATACCAGCAAATTTTATCAAACCTTCAAAGAAGACTTGGTTCCTATTCTACAGAAAGTCTTCCAAAAAATTGAAGAAGAAGCAATACTTCCAAACACATTTTATGAGGCCAACATAACCCTTATACCAAAACCAGGCAAGGATGGCACAAAAAAAGAAAACTACAGACCAATATCTCTAATGAATACAGATGCTAAAATACTAGCAAATCGAATACAACAACATATTAAAAAAATAATACATCATGATCAAGTGGGATTCATCCCAGAATCTCAAGGATGGTTCAACATACGTAAAACGGTTAACATAATACACCATATCAACAAAACAAAGAACAAGAACCACATGATATTATCAATAGATGCAGAAAAGGCTTTTGATAAAATACAACACAATTTTATCTTTAAGACTCTCAACAAAATGGGTATAGAAGAAAAATATCTCAACATGATAAAGGCCATATATGATAAAGCATCAGCTAACATCATACTAAATGGCACAAAACTGAAGTCTTTCCCCCTTAAATCAGGAACAAGACAGGGTTGTCCACTCTCTCCACTCTTATTTAATGTGGTACTAGAGGTTCTAGCCAGAGCAATCAGACAAGAGAAAGAAATAAAAGGCATCCATATCAGAAAAGAAGAAGTAAAGGTATCACTTTTTGCAGATGATATGATCCTATACATCGAAAACCCCAAAGAATCCACAAAAAGACTACTAGAAACAATAAGCCAATACAGTAAGGTCGCAGGATACAAAATTAACATACAGAAGTCAATAGCCTTTCTATATGCCAACAATAAAACATTTGAGAATGAACTCAAAAGAATAATCCCCTTCACGATTGCAACAAAAAAAATAAAATACCTAGGAATAAACATAACAAAGAATGTAAAGGACTTATACAATGAAAACTATAAACCATTGTTAAGGGAAATCGAAAAAGATATTATGAAATGGAAGTATATTCCTTGTTCTTGGTTAGGTAGAATAAATATAATCAAGATGGCCATATTACCCAAAGCAATATACAAATTTAATGCAATTCCCATCAAAATTCCAATGACATTTTTTAAAGAAATGGAGTAAAAAATAATTAGATTTATATGGAACTATAAAAAGCCCTGAATAGCCAAAGCAATCCTAAAGAAAAGAAATGAAGCTGGGGGCATTACAATACCTGACTTCAAACTCTATTATAGGGCCATGACAATCAAAACAGCATGGTATTGGCAGAAAAATAGACACTCAGACCAATGAAACAGAATAGAAAGCCCAGAAATAAAACCACATATATATAGTCAAATAATTTTTGATAAAGGGGCCAACAACACACAATGGAGAAAAGAAAGCCTCTTCAACAAATGGTGCTGGGAAAACTGGAAAGCCACATGCAAAATAATGAAGCTGGACTACAGTTTGTCCCCCTGTACTAAAATTAACTCAAAATGGATCAAAGATCTAAACATAAGACCTGAAACAATAAAGTTCATAGAAGAAGACATAGGTACTAAACTCATGGACCTGGACTTTAAAGAGCATTTTATGAATTTGACTCCACAGGCAAGAGAAGTGAAAACAAAAATTAATGAATGGGACTACATCAGACTAAGAAGTTTTTGCTCAGCAAGAGAAACTGATAACAAGATAAACAGACAGCCAACTAATTGGGAAATGATATTTTTAAACACCTGCTCAGATAAGGGCCTAATATCCAAAACATACAAAGAACTCATAAAACTCAACAACAAACAAACAAACAATCCAATAAAAAAATGGGAAGAGGATATGAACAGACACTTCTCCCAGGAAGAAATACAAATGGCCAACAGATATATGAAAAGATGCTCATCTTCTTTAGTTATTAGAGAAATGCAAATCAAAACTGCAATGAGATACCACCTCACACCTGTTAGATTAGCTATTATTAACAAGACAGGTAATAGCAAATGTTGGAGAGGTTGTGGAGAAAAAGGAACCCTCATCCACATGGTGGGAATGTAAAGTAGTACAACCATTATGGAAGAAAGTATGGTGGTTCCTCAAAAAACTGAAAATAGAACTACCTTATGACCCAGCAATCCCTCTACTGGGTATATACCCCCAAAACTCAGAAACATTGACTCGTAAAGACACATGCAGCCCCATGTTCATTGCAGCATTGTTCACAGTGACCAGGACATGGAAACAACCAAAAATCCCATCAATAGATGACTGGATAAAGAAGATGTGGCACATATACACTATGGAATACTACTCAGCCATAAGAAATGATGACATCAGATCATTTATAGCAAAATGGTGGGATCTTGACAACATTATACGGAGTGAAATAAGTAAATCAGAAAAAACCAGGAACTGCATTATTCCATACGTAGATGGGACATAAAAGTGAGACCAAGAGACATTGATAAGAGTGTGGTGGTTACGGGGGGAGGCGGGAGAGGGAGAGGGAAGGGGGAGGGTGAGGGGCACAAAGAGAACTAGATAGATGGTGACAGAGGACAATCTGACTTTGGGTGATGGGTATGCAACATAATTGAACGACAAGATAACCTGGACATGTTATCTTTGAATATATGTATCTTGATTTACTGATGTCACCCCATTAAAAATAAATAAATAAATATAATTTAAAAAAAAAAAAAGAAAGTCAGTTGGTTTTAAATGTTGTGCTTTCAACAGAATTGAAGAAACACCCCTCCCAAAATCAATAAATTATATCATTAAAAATAATTTTTGAAAATTTTGGCATGTGTCTTCACATGCCAAAGGAATAAAGTAATGGTGGCACTTCCAATCCCACTCACTTCATTATATAAAAAAGATCTCAGCTCTCACATTCATAAAAATAAAAATAAAAAACAACAGACTTGATTGAATGTTATCTTATTCTCTTTTTTAATATTATATTATTCTAATAATTCTTAATATTTATCTATAGATAGAAAACTTGTAAAAGTTTTATCATTCCCATTTAGAAATGTATGACTAATAAGTTATATATTTTTCTATTTAATAATTTTTCATTAGCCTGTTAATATATTTATATTCTTCTGATCACATAAGAACTAATGAAAATCGTATTGGCAAATTAATTATGCAGCTAACTCTTAGTACAGTTTTATAATTATGAAAAATTTTAAAAATTAATTTTGAATTATATACACTTTTTTGTTGTGGAGAAATATAATAGGGTCATCAATAAATGATGTCAGGCTTAAGCAATATTACATTAAGATAAAATTTTGTAAAGGTTGTAGAATGAAACTCAGATCTAGGAGCAAAAGCTATTACACAAAATTTATAAATATAAAAATGTCTTTACATATTTTAAAAAAATAAATATTTGTGAAGTTCAAATCACTGTGGTATTACAGTTCAATTGGACACTTTAAGAGAGTGAAGTAGAGATTAATTTAAAAAAATATATTTACAATATGTCAAATAGCATTGTTAAGACTAAAACTTTGATTAAAACAATTTTAGCTATCAACTTAAATTTGCATGAGGAGCATATTTTTTTTAAGATTTTATTTATTCATTATAGAGAGGAGAGAGAGAGAGAGAGAGAGAGAGAGAGAGAGAGAGAGAAGGGGGGGAGGAGCAAGGAGCATCAACTCCCATATGGGCCTTGACCAGACAAGCCCAGGGTTTTGAACCGGCAACCTCAGCGTTTCCAGGTTGACGCTTTATCCACTGCGCCACCACAGGTCAGGCCAAGTAGTAGCATATTTTTTACACTTCATTCAAAGGATATACAAGCAAAGAATTTTGAAGGCATAACAATAGAGCAAGGTGCTTTGGACCTGGGTGCTCCTGGATATATAATTTCTATACTACTTACTAACCAAGAGCCTATTTCATCAGCTATAAAATGGGATCCTTTTTGGTGTTGCTGGAACCCAATAAAATAATATCCCTAACTGACTAGTCCAGTACAGGTATCCTCTGCCTTTTGAAAGTTCACATTACATCACTTTGCTTTTAAGAAAGACTCATTCTTGTTTTCACCAACAAAAAGAAATCCAAAGAGGATTTTCGCTTTTACAAAAAAAAAAAAAAGGCAAAAAGCAAAAATACTATTCATTCAGCACTTGTTTTGCCGTGATCTGGTACAGAGGCAGCGCCAAGCTCCTTCCTGGGAACTACACTTAGCATCTCTGTATCAAGCCGCCATGGCTTTCAACTGCGTCCATGAGCATCTGTGCTTTTCCCAATGCATTTTATGCATCCACTAGCAAAAAGTGTCCTAAGATATCAGAAAAGTACAGGAAAGCTTGTAAGGGTGTTACACTTAGAGTAAAACTGGAGGTATTAAAGCATTTTGATTGCAGGAAACTAAATAAAGACATAAACTAATAGTAATTGCTTCTTTGCTTAAAGCTATTTTGGCTAAGAGTGATTTCATAGGAAGACTCTACTTTCAGACAGTGAGGGAAACCTGTACTTGGTACGAGTACCTTCCTTATATCTTCCATTACAGGTAGTATGGTGCCTAACCTGTGGCACTAGTCAATAAGTGTGTTTACTTGATTTCAAATAATCAGTTTTAGCCATAACAGTATCTATAGCAAAAACTTCTCATGATAACAAAGAGAGCTCTGGTTTCTGACCATCATATGAAGACATGGATGCTATTACAACAGACTGCTTTACTTTTTAAAAGTAGTTTATGTCTGGCCTGATCACGCTGTGGTTCAGTGAATAGAGCATCAAAACCCTAAGGTCCCCGGCTTGAGTGCAGGCTCATCAGCTTGAGCGCAAGGTCGCTGGCTTGAGCATGAGATCACAGACATGACCCCATGGTTGCTGGCTTGAGCCCAAAGGTCACTGGCTTGAGCAAAGGGTCACTGGCTTGGCTGGAGCCTCTCAGTCAAGGCACATATGAAAAGGCAATCAATGAACAAGTAAGGTGCCACAATGAAGAAGTGATGCTTCTCATCTCTCTGCCTTCCTGTCTGTCTGTCCCTCTCTCTCTCTTGAAAAAAACAAAATAAAAAAAAAAACTAGTTCTGTCTCATCTGGACAAATTCAATTATTTTAAAGAGAATCTCTAAATTTTCCATTATCAATATATTATAGAACATGCTTGTCATTAAAAATAATAAAAATTCATATATTACATAAAAAGATATGGAAATGTTTTTCTTCAGGAAATACCAGGCTACCCTATAAAATGGCCCATAAAAACACTTATTTCCTGGAATTAGCATATTCTATTACAGGTAGGAGAGATTTTAATCTAGAATATATATATTTCTGAGCCTAACAGGGAAGTAAAAATAAACAACATATCTTTGTATTTGGCAAACTATAAGGTTGGAGTTTGCCTAATGAATATAATATGCCAGTGATCTTTTAATAGATATGAGTAAAATAAGAGATTGAAAATTCATTAGGAACGTAGATAAAAATTTGGATTAGAAGTTTCAGTAGGTCTTTCAAACCCATAAATAGAGTAAGACTATGCTTCTATGGACCTTATCTATCCCTCAAGTTAGGAGGAAGAAAAAGAAATTAGTAATCTTTAGGAATAGAGTAAGAAGAGTCAAATTTGAAGCAAAAAGGACTAAGATTATATATGTAAACAATGGCAGATCTATCCAACAGAGGTTTTGGTGACAATGAACAACTACAATTTAAAAGCATCTATAAATTAGGGCCCTTTATAAATTAATCTAAAATCTTATCTCTAGAAAATGGTTCATTGCCTGGTGTGATGGACACACAATTTAGTGTACACATGATGTTTTATTGAGCTTCACACCTAAACCTGTACCCCAATAAATTTAATTAAAAATAAATATATATTTTTAAAAAGAAAATGGCTCATAGATGAGATTTCTGATCATCATGACAGCTCAAATTCCAGAGTCTATTTTTGATTCTTAAAGAGAGAAACCTTAAATATTTCTGGTTGAACAAATTCTTGGCAAACAGGAAGGCAAATTCACTAAGTATAACTGTGGCTTAAACAGACAAAAGACAAGACTACTCCTATACCTATCCTTACACAAATATTATTTAAATTTCTTTTCATCATCCTTTCAAAGTTTACTTGTTTGTGTTAGTGAACAAAGGAGAAATTGGGCTAGAACTGTGAAGTAAATATTTGGAAATAGATTTATTTGATAAATCTGACTATACTTCAATCTTAGTAAAAAGGTTTCAAAGATGCTTATGTCTAATTATATTTAATCACCTTTATTCACATCTTTTTATTATTCTTTAGTTTTGGATTGTATAAGGAGTAACTGCTTATGAGAAACTCTAAACCTCTTTGAAAGCAGTCATTTAAAACTAAGTACTGGCAATAGCAAGAGCCAAATGAACCACTTAGTATATGCATATGGTGTATGCCCAAAGATTTTACAACATTTATATCTGAAAATAAATGGAAGGTATGTTCGAATATATACTTAGCCTTGATTTTATACACATCATATGTTCTAATAATAACAATCTAATTTATGAACAATACATGCTGTGGGTCTAACAGTGAAATTATAATGAAATGCAGTACCAATTTTAATTACATACAGTTCTAATATAGCGAGCACTGCAGCATTCCTGTCATCTTTGAAATGGTAACAGAATAAAAAAAAGTTTTTGAAATATGAGCATGAAGGTAATGAGATCAATAAATGTCAGCTAGAAAAAGTAATCACAACTCCTGAGACTCACTGACCTTTCTACAAATTCCAGAAATAATAGAGTAGCTTGGGATGAGAAATTCTTTAACAATGAGAAACTGATATAATTATAAGAAGAAAGAGAAGCAGAGATTGCCCTATAACTTCAAAAACATTGCCTATAATGATAATTTTGACACAATAATTTATTCCCTTGGTTTTTCCTCTAAGGTCACCACTGACACAGATCACAAATCTTTGGTCTTTACAGAGACAAAATTCCCATTGAAGCATTCTGAATACTGAAAATTCTACTTTATAAACTGTAATATTTAGCATCCTAATAAAGTTTAACCATATAGTTGCTTAATTTAAGTGCCCAAGTGAAAAACATTCTATCTTGGCATTTGTAAAATCATTCTATCAGTATCGGAATATATGATAATTTGGAAAAATTCAATTCTGGAAAGTATTTGAAAGAATCTTTGGAAAGATTTAATCCTCAGAAAATATTCAACATTTGAATATAAAATTAAACAAAATAGTAAAACTTTAAATTATGACATTAAAATATTTTAAAAGTCCACAGTTTCAGAAAATACTGCAAAATAAGACTTCAGAATGGCTAAGTTTGTATAGAACCAGAAAGGATCAGAATTGAGTAAGTGTTCAGTTGTCAGGCTTTTATCCAAAGGGCAGACTGAAGTTGGCCCTATCAAAATAACTAAATATTCAATAGAAAACCCAGTCTTTTTATACTAAGAGATTAAAGAAAAATTTAAGGAAATTACAGATGTTCAAAAGTGAAGGTGAAATCAAGGAAATAAGAAAGCTGGGCCTGACCTGTGGTGGCGCAGTGGATAAAGCGTCGACCTGGAAATGCTGAGGTCACCAGTTCGAAACCCTGGGCTTGCCTGGTCAAGGCACATATGGGAGTTGATGCTTCCTGCTCCTCCCCCCTTCTCTGTCTCTCTCTCCTCTCTCTCCCTCTCTGTCTCTCCTCTCTAAAAATGAATAAAAAATAATAAAAAAAGATAAAGTTTAAAAAAAAAAAAGAAAGAAAGAAAGCTGCCAGCCAAGGGGCAGAGTTTGCAATTTGACTCCAACCAAATTAACTACCTATTAAAACATATCACTAGTACACTTCAGAGAAATATAACAAAATCCAGAGAGCAAAACATCAAATTCCGGAAGCCCAAAACACAATTAAAAATCACTCAACTCCTGAAGAATCAAGAATGTATAACCAGGAGCCATGAAAAAAATATCCAACTAAATTTCATTGCAATAAACACCAGATATTGAAATTATCAGAAAAGGATTTTGAGGTACTGTTGTAACTATGGTAAATAAAAATATAATCATATAAGGAAAATAATCAAATCTTAGAGAAGAAATAAAAAAACTATTAAAAAACCAAATAGGAGAGGATTCTGAGAAGATAATAAAATAGGAAACATTGTAATAATTGGTCTCCCCAAACTAATAAAACAACTGACATAATCTGTCCGATGTAACTATTTTGGAACTCCAGAGTCCTATTAAAGCCTTGCAATTATCAAAGGAGGGGGGAAGCTTGAGTAGTAAATTGCAATTAATTTCAGATCATAGCACAGTAGCAGCTACCCATCCCTCATCCTCATCCCCTTTCTATGTAGCTGTGTGCAAAGCAGCTAGCATACAGTGGGTGGGAACCAGGGTGAGTACATATAAATCACCCTCAATAAAATTATCAACAAATTTCTCATTAGATACTTTGGAGGTCAGAGGTACTGGGTAGATGTGTTGAAACTGCTAAAAGAAAAAAAGAAATGTTGACCAAGAATTCTATATCTGAATAAACTGTCCTTTAAGAGTAAGAGTAAAGTTAAGACATTCCCAGATATAAGCTGAGGGAATCCATTACCACTAGACCTATACCCTGCAAGAAAATTTCAAGGGAGTCCTGCAGGGTGAAACAAAAGAACTTTAGACAGTAGCTTGAAGCATATAAAAAAAAAAATCTCAATGAGCAATTGTAAAAGCTAGTATTACTGTAACCATGGTTTGTAACTCAACTTGTTTTCTACATGATTTAAAAAATAATATATATTTTTAAACTACTAGTATAAAAGCTACTATTACTGCAACTTTGGATTGTCACTCAACATGTTGTTTTCTACATAATTTAAAAAACTAATGCATAGAAAAGAATTCCTAGTTCATATGCTAGGGCACACAATATATACAGATGTCACTGGTGACATCACCACTGAAAGGGGATGTGATGGAGCTGTAGAGGAGCAGAGTTGATCTACGTTACTGAAGTTAGTAAGCTGGTATAATCATTTAGGATGTTATAACTTTAGGATGTAAAATTTCATCTCCATGGTAAACACAAAGAAAATAGCTATAGAATATACCCAAAAGGAAATGAGAAAGGAATTTAAATTTCTCTACAAAAGAAATCAACTAAATACAAAAAAAGACAGTTGTGCAGAAAATGAAGAACATAAAGGATACAATTTTCTATTTCTACAAATAGAAAAATGACAGAAGTTAGTCCCTCCTTGTTAGTATATACTGTAAATGAAATGGATTACAGTATCCAGTCAAAATTTGGAGCTTGGCAGATTAGATAAAAACACAGGATCCAACTATATGATGTCTACAAGATTCACTTTACACCTAAAGACACAAATAGATTCAAAGTGAAAATGGAAAATGACAAGCCATGTACACAGAAACCAAAAGAAAGCAGGACTAGTTACACTAATATAAGGCCACACAGATTTTAAATTTAAAAAGCTTACAAAAGATAAAGGACATTATATGTTAATAAAAGGTTAAATACAGCAAAAATGTATAACAATTATAAACATTTACATACTTAATAATAGACTAGCAAAATATGTGAAGAAAAACTGGCAGAACTGAAGGAAGAAATACACAGTTCTGCTGTAACAGTTGGATAATTCAATACTTCATTATCAAAAATGGATATAATAATAAGAGAAAAAGTAAAAAAGGAAATAAAAAAACGTGAGTTATTTATATCTAACAGACATATACAACATTCTCTAGACAACTATAGCATACACCCTCTTCTCAAGTTCACATGGGACATTTTTTAGGCTAGATTATTTCTTAGGTCATAAATTACATTCTGTTTTATTTTAAAAGATAGATATTAACATGTGAAAGTAGAGTAAAAAGGAAGTAATTAATGTAATAAAATTTTGGTAAGGAAAAAGAGGAGTTGATAATAGTAACACCCAGAGCAATTTGGTATAATTGTAGAAATCATAAATAAATAAATAGATTTGGTAATTAATGTATTATCAATAAGTAATAACATTACTTTTAATTACATTGATTTCTGACTATATACTAGACAATGTAATAATTATTAATAACAATTTGAAACCATATCTCACCGTATGTCAAAAATACATTTAATAGACCTAACCTACTGAACATTATAGCTTAGACTACCCTACCTTAAACATGCTCTTCCTACTTAGGTTAGTCTACTGTTGGGCAAAATAATCTCACACTAAGTGCATCATAGAGTATCATATCTTTACCCTCGTGACTGAGTATCTGATAGGATCTCAGCACACTGTCACTGTTCAGCCTCACCTGAGAGTATCATACTATCTAATGCTAGCCTGGGAAATAATCAAATTAAAAATGTGAAGTCCAGCTTTTACTGAATATACATCTCTTCTGCACCATATGAGATTTAAAAACAGTAAGTCCAACAATTGTAAATTGGGACTGTCTGTATTAAGATTCATTAAATACAGATACCCCATTGCTCTATACATATTGAACATAAGTTTCTTTACCAATTGTCTTGTAATAAAGAAGTCATTAATTCTAAAAATATAGATATCACAGAAAATACTTTCTCTGACTACAATAGGATGAAGTTAGAAATAACTAACAGAAGCAAAAACTTGAAAATTCAAAAATTTGTGAAAATTAAACAACACACTCTTAACCAATGAATCAAAGAAGAAATCACAAGTGAAAGTATAAAACACTCAGAGAAGAGGACAGTGAAAACATAATACATCAAAACTTTTGGTACAGAGTAAAAGTGGTGTTAAGAAAGAAATTTAAAGGTTTGAATGCAGACATAAATAAAAAGATCTCAAAGTCAACCTAAAATCACAATTTAAGTAACTCAACAAAGAACAATGTAACCCAAGGCCATCAGAAAGAAGAAAATAATAAGGATTATTACACAGATAAACAAAATAGAGAATAGAAAAACATTAGAGAACAGATGGAACCAAAAGCTATTTTTTGGAAAAGTTCAATAAAATTGGCAAACTTTTAGCTAAACAGACTAATAAAAAGAGAGAGAAGACTCAAATTATTAAAATCATTAATGAAAGTAGGACATTTTTATTGATTCTACAGAAATAAAAAGGATTATAAGAAAGTTCTATAAACAGCTGTATGCCTGCATATTGAAAAAATTTGATGAAAGAAACAAATACCTAGAAACAGAAAACCTATCAAGAATAAATCACAAAGAAACAAAACATAGGTATATCCAAATAGACCTATAATGACTTGAAGCAGTATCAAAAATCTCCTGACAAATAAAAAGCCTTGGGTCAGATGGCTTCATTGGTGAATTCTAACAAACATTTAAAGAAATTAATACTAATCTTTCTCAAACTTTTTAAAAATACAGTGGTACCCTGAGATACGAACCGACCAACATACGATTTTTTTTTTTTTAAGATACGAGCTGTGACTCAGTCCATTTTCGTTCGAGATCTGAGCGAAATTCCAAGATATGAGTCATGATTCTGGAAGCTGCCAGTAGTTGGCGTGTTGGCACACGGGTCCAGTATCAGCAGTTTGATATTTGAGTTGAATGACTTACAAGCTCGGTTACAGAATGAATTAAATTTGTATCTCAAGGTACCACTGTATTAAAAAAAAAAAGAACACTTCCAAAGTCATTCTATGAAGGTAAGCATTATCCTGATACCAAAGCCAGACAAAAACACTACAAGAAAACTACAGACAAATATCACTTATTAACACTGATACAAAAATTCTCAACAAAATACTAGCAATCAAAATCCAGCAATATAATAAAAAAGATTATACAGCATGATCAAATTGAGTTTATTTCTGGAATGCAAAGATGGTTCAACAAATAAATCTATCAATACAGTAGTACTTCAGATTAACAGAATAAAGGAGGAAAAACAAATGATAATCTCAACTGATGCAAAAAACAACAACAACAGTGAATATCCTGTCATGATAAAAATGCTCAACAAACTAGTAATAGAAGGAAACTACCTCATAAAAGTCATGTGTATAAACCCACAGCAAATATCATACTAAATGGTAAAGAGACTAAAAGCTTTTCTCTAAGATTAGAAGAAATAAGTCAAGAATGTCTACTTTCATCACTTATATGCAACATAACACTAGAAGTTCTGGCCAGAATAACTTGGCAAGAAAGAGAAATAAAATGATCTAAATTGGAAAAGAAGTAGTAAAAGTATCTCTATTCATAGAAGATATCTTATATGTAGAAAACCCTAGAAATTCCACAATAAAAATATATTATAACTAATAAGTAAATTCAGCATAATAGCAGGATAAAGAGTCAACAAAAAAATTAGTTGCATTTTATACAAGAATAGTGAATAATCTGAAAAGGAAATTACAAAAACAATTCCATTTACAATAGCATCAAAAGAAATTAAATGCTTAGGAATTATTTTAACCAAGGAGGTACAAGAGTTATACAATGAAAACTACAGAACACTGCTGAGAGGGATTTAAAAGCACAATAACTAAAACCACATCCCATATTGTGAATTGGAAGGTAATATATATATTTAAGATGCCAGTACTACTCAAAACAATCTACAGATTCAATGCAAACTCTACCAAATTCCCAAAGACATCTTTTGAAAAAATAGAAAAGCCCATTCTAAAATTCATATAGAATCCCAAAGGACCCTACATAACTAAAATAATATTGAAAAACAAAGCACAACTTAAAGTAAAAAAGCAAAAAAAATGATTTTAAAATGGGTAGCCCTGGCCGGTTGGCTCAGCGGTAGAGCGTCGGCCTAGCGTGCGGAGGACCCGGGTTCGATTCCCGGCCAGGGCACACAGGAGAAGCGACCATTTGCTTCTCCACCCCTCCGCCGCACTTTCCTCTCTGTCTCTCTCTTCCCCTCCCGCAGCCAAGGCTCCATTGGAGCAAAGATGGCCCGGGCGCTGGGGATGGCTCTGTGGCCTCTGCCCCAGGCGCTAGAGTGGCTCTGGTCGCAATATGGCGACGCCCAGGATGGGCAGAGCATCGCCCCCTGGTGGGCAGAGCGTCGCCCCATGGTGGGCGTGCTGGGTGGATCCCGGTCGGGTGCATGCGGGAGTCTGTCTGACTGTCTCTCCCCGTTTCCAGCTTCAGAAAAATAAAAATTAAAAAATAAAATATAAAATAAAAAAAAATAAAAATGGGTAAAAGAACTGAATAGACAAAGAAGATATACAGATAGCCAACAGATACATGAAAAGATGCTCACCATCAGTAATCATAAGGGAAATTTAAATCAAAATCAGATATCACCTCACACCTATCAGAATGGCTATTATCAAAAAGACTAGAAATAACAAGGAAGTGGAGGAAAGGGAATCCTTGTGCAGTCAGTAGGGATGTAAATTGGTATATCCACTATAGAAGATAGTATGAAGACTTCTAAAAAGTTAAATATTGAGCTACCATATAATCCAGGAATTCCACTTCTTGGAATTTATCAAAAAGAGAACACTAATTCAAAAACATATATGAACACCCATGTTCATTGTAGCATTATTTACAATAGCCAAAATATATAAACAACCTAAGTGTCCATCAATAAATAAATGGATAAGGAAAATTATAATATATATATTATTATTTAATATAATATTTTACAATTAAATATTATTCATTCATAAAAAAATGAATAAAATCTTGCCATGTGAAACAACACAAATGGATGCCAAGGACATTATGCTAAGAGAAATACGTCAGACAGATAAAGACAAATACCATATGATCTCTATTATATGTTGAATCTAAAATATATACACAGATAAACACACACAAATATAAACACATACATACATACCAAGTTAATAGATAGAAAACAGATTGGTGGGTACTGAGTCAACTTTTTATTTTTTGTTTTTAGTATAAATAAATAAAATACATTTAAAAAACAAAGAGAGAGGGTTCATTGTAGAAAGGTCACATAGAAAAAAAACCACCCACAAATGTCTAAGATAGTCCAGAGGGAATGGCTAATACTTTATAGGATTTACAATGTGTTACATATTATTTTAATCACCTGTACATTTTAACTCACTAAAATTTCATAAGAATCCTCTGTAGATTGTGTTAGTTTCTTCATTTACAGGTACAGAAATAGAAGCAGGAACTTGTGACAAAGTTACACCCATTAGAGTCAGGATTTGAACTGTGGGATTCTGTTTCCAAAATCCATGATTTTTAACTATTACACTGTATTGCCTCTTTAGTTGACCTCAATAGGATGGATATAAGAAGCACATTAATTATTTAGGAGAATTTATCTAAAATACGCTTTGTGCCAAGTTTCCCTCACCTGCACACCCAGCATGCCTGTAAGTGGTTGTCTGCTCAGAAACCCTGAATTTATTTTATTATCAGTCTTTGTCAGGCATGGTTAGGAAAGAGAAATGGGGAAATTCACTGCTGCACAAACACTGTGGGATAGAATGTAAGAGTTTGAGAGCCATGTGCTAGTTTTACCTATTCACATCACTACTACTGTCTGAGTAACAGCAGATTCTTTAACAAGTAACTCTAGGCATTTCACAGACCTGAAGTCTTTAGTCCTGGGCTTCACTAGCACTTACGATAACAAAGTGGTGAAACTTGACTTGAGTAGCTGCTGTAAGGTCTCCATTTACATCCTTAAATTGTCTCAAATGAAGTGAGACATCATTTAAACAACCCTCGTATTCATCAATTCAACATATTTACTGAACATGTACCAGCTTTGGAACTGGTGGTAATATGCGTACATCTTTAGAAGCTCTCAAGGAACTAACAACAACAAAAGTTGGTAGGACTCACAACTTCCCAATTTCAAAACTTACTCCAAGACTAAGGTAATTAAAACATTTCTAAATCAATGAAATAGAATAGAGAGCTCAGAAATAAACCCTTCCATATATGTTCAAATGATATTGAAAAGGGTGCTAAAACCATTCACTAGGGAAAGGACAGTCTTTTCAACAAATGGTGCTGAGAAAATTAGATATTCACAAGCAAAAGAATAAAACCGAACCCTTATATAACACCACATACAAAACAACTCAAAATGAAGCAAAGACTTAAATGTAAGACCTAACACTATAAAAGTATTAGAAAAAAACATGAGCAAAACCTTTACCACATTGGATTTGGCAATGATTTCTTAGATATGACATCAAAGACACAACAACAAGAACCTAAAAACTGGATTTTATAAAAATTAAAATATTCTGTGTTTCAAAAGACAAAATAAAAGAGTAATTCACAGAATGGGAGAAAATATTTGCAAATTATAGATCTGATCCAGAATATATATAGAAGCACTAAAACTCAACAACAAAAAAAACAAATAGCCCAATTTCAAAATAGGTAAAGAATTTAGATTTCTCTCCAAAGAAGATATACAAATTACCAATAAGCACATGAAAGATGCTCAACATCACTAATCATTAAGAAAATGCAAATGAAAATTACAATAAATTACCGCCTCATACCCACTAAGATGGCTACTATTAAAAGAAAAACATAAAATAATAAATGTTGGTAAAAATGTAGAGAAATTGGTACACCATTAGTGAAAATATAAAATGGTACAGTTGCTATGCAAAACAGTTTGGAGTTCCTTAAAAAATGTAAATAGAATTACCATATGATCCAGCAATTCTTTTTCTAGGTATATATCCAAAAGTACTGAAAGCAGTGTCTCTAAGTGATATTTCTACACTTGTCTTCATAGTAGCATTCTTCACAATATCTAATACATGGAATCAACCCTATTTTTCACCAACAGATAATGGATAAGCAAAGTATAGAAAATACATATAATGGAATATTATACAGCCTTAAAAATGAAGGGAATTCTGCTATATGCTACAACATGGGAAAACCTTGAGGACATAATGCTAAGTGAACAAAGCCAGTCACACACACACAACTACCATATGATTCCATTTGTATAAGATATTTAGAAAAGTCAAAGGTACAGAGACAGAGTAGAATTGTGGTTGTCAGGCACTGGGGGCAGAAGAAAAAGGGGACTTACTGCTTAATAGGTATAGTGTTTCAATTTCACCAGATCAAAGGTGTTCTGTAGATGGGTGGTGGTGATTGTTGTGCAACATTATGAATGTATTTAATACCACTGAAGTATAAACTTAAAAATTGATTCTGATGTTCACATTGGTCAAACACAGAATAGAACATCTTTACAAGGTTTCTTTCTTTCTAGGAGTGCTACACATGGTAACTGCATTTACCCAAAAAGAGTATTACTAAGACAAGGTAGTATATTTCTATTCCAGAATTATGTCTGATGTTTCCTACTTGAGTAAAATGATAAAAATTCAGTATTAATGACAAGACATTAAGGCTGACATGTTTACCAAATGATTCTGGTGTTTCTTCAAATTTAAAAAGTTTTGTAAGGCAATCTCTACTTTACTATGGAAAAGATAATTACCGGGGATACATGCAACCTCTGAAGGGCCTCAGGGAAGAGACACATACATCAATCTGACATACTTTGATTACTGGGTTTTTTATTATTATTTAATGTATTGGGGTGACATTGGTTTTCAAAACCATACAGGGTTCAACTGGACACCTCAATAAAACATCATCTGCTCACCACATTGTTCACCCATCCCCCCAGCAAAGTCTCTTTCTGTCCCCATTCCTTGCCGTTTGCTCACCTCTACCTAAGCCCATCCCCCTCTTCCTCTGGCTGTCACCACATTGTCATCTGTGTCTATGTGTTACATATTTGTGTTTTTTAGTTAATCCTTTTCCTCTCTTCCTTTGAATTTCATTATAGGTCAAATTTCACTCCTAATGGTTTACAAATTGCTGAGCATATATAACCATCTTTTATATAAGTGTAAAATAATATGAGCTTCAGCAATAACTCAGGTTTTGTCTATGACTTAACTAAGAAAACAAGCCCATAACTTTTTCATGAACCTGAGTTACTTATTCAATGAGAAAATTATAATTCTACCATAAATGACTCTACTGTTAGAAAAAATGATTGTTTTTTTCTGGTTGCTAAAAAAAAAGAATACATGATTAAGTGAAGAGTCATAAGCAAAAAAAGAATGCAGTTCTGTCATTCATGTTTCTATTGTATATGTCCCATATGTCAGCAAAAAAATAATAATAATAATAAAGCTTTGAAAATAGTAAAAGGATTTCTAGCTAATATATAATATAAAGGTCATTTTGATTTTTTGCATTATATTTAAATCCAAAATTATTTTTAAAAATCTCCTTAGATATACTAATGTAAGGCAAAATACCATAAAGTGATGTCACTAACCTGCTGAATGATGAATTAGAGAGGATTATGATAAATGTGGTCAATAGAGAAACTATATATTTCTGCTTAAGCTTAAAACCCCAGCCCCCCCCCCCCCAAATCACTTGACCCCATTAAGATGGCTGCTAGAGAATTCACAAAATATAGTACTAATAAACCACAACTGCAAGCAGTAACCATAGATTGGGTGGCTCTGTAAATGTCAGGCAACCTAAGGGGAAGAATCAATAGCATGTTAATAGGGACTCCATAGGTATCATATGAGTAACATTCACTAAGTAAAGGGCTAGATTCTAGGTCACTGAGCACTTTAGACATACCTGTAGCAAGTGCCATCTATAGGGGCATTTCTGCATGGAATAGCACAGTATATGCATAGATAAGATGCTATAAAATTATATAATTGCCATTTGCTGTGTGGAGGAATAGAGGGAAGAAAATTAAAGACTTGTCAGATTTTATAAAGCAAGGCAGTTATGAAGTTGAAACTGTAGCCCACAGAAGAGCAAATTTACAGCTCTCATATCTGAAATATATCTGATGTGGTATTATAGCAATTGTTTCATGCTGAGCTGCCATTTTGTTCTTAGAAAATAAAAAGACCACCAGATGCATTATAATATCTGGATATTCTTAAGAACATAACCACTGGAAATGTGTATTTCAGCATTAAACAGGGCACTTCCTTCCCGTGTTCCCACTGCTTTTGTTTTGCAAAGTCATAGAATTTTTTCCATTAGTGAGCCCTTAAGTAAAGAAAAATGCACACATTTTCCATCGATACTTTAGTTCAAGTGGCACTTGGTATATAGTTACTCAAAAATACACTCTTTTAGAACATTCTCCAGTAATGGTCTTTTAAATTTTTCTGGAAAAAAAAAATCTATACAGCTCTTTATATTTAAAAATTTAGCTGTGTTTTTTTTTTTTGTTTGTTTGTTTGTTTTTAAAGAATGTCAACCAATAGTTTCCTACATATAATGAAAATAGGTAGCCCTGGCCGGTTGGCTCAGCGGTAGAGCGTCGGCCTGGCGTGCAGGAGTCCCAGGTTCGATTCCTGGCCAGGGCACACAGGAGAAGTGCCCATCTGCTTCTCCACCCCTCCCCCTCTCCTTCCTCTCTGTCTCTCTCTTCCCCTCCCGCAGCCGAGGCTCCATTGGAGCAAAGTTGTCCCGGGTGCTGAGGATGGCTCTGTGGCCTCTGCCTCAGGCGCTAGAATGGCTCTGGATGCAACAGAGCGATGCCCCAGAGGGGCAGAGCATCGCCCCCTGGTGGGCATGCCAGGTGGATCCCGGTCGGGCGCATGAGGGAGTCTGTCTGACTGCCTCCCTGTTTCCAGCTTCGGAAAAAAGAAAAAAAAAAAAAAAAGAAAATAGGTAACTTTCATTATAGGTAAAATAATGACCAGGTGGTGATGCAGTGGATAGAGCATCAGCCTGGGATGTTAAGAACTGAGGTTCAAAACCCTGAAGTAACCAGCTTAAGTGTGGGATCATAGACATGACCCCATGGTACCTGGCTTGAAACCCAAGGTCCCTGGCTTGAGCCTAACGTTGTTGTTGGCTTGAGCAAGGGGTCACTGGCTCAGCTGGAGCCCCTCAGTCAAGACATATATAAGAAAGCAATCAATGAACAAGTAAAGTGCCAAAATGAATTGATGCTTCTCATCTCTCTCCCTTTCTGTCTGTCTGTCCCTATCTCTCTCTTGCTAAGAAAAAAAAGAAAAAAGAAAATGGTCAAATAATTTAGATTTAAAAATGAATTACAGATTGTGACACTCTAAATTCCCTTCTTAAATATTGCTTTAGTGCACTACATTTTAAAACTAAGTAGTCAAGGCCCTGGCTGACTGGCTCAGTGGTAGAGCATTGGCTTGATGTGTGGATGTCCTGGGTTCGATTCTCAGTCAGGGCACACAGGAGAAGCAACCGTCTGCTTCTCCCCCTCTCTACTCCTCCCCCTGCCACCCTCATCTTCCTTTCCCACAGCCATGGCTCAATTGGTTTGAGTGCATCGGCCCTGGGTGCTGAGGATGGCTCCATGGAGCCTCTGCTTCAGGCGCTATAAATAGCTCGGTTATAAGCATGGTCCCAGAAGGGCAGAGTATAAGCCCCAAACAGGGGTTGCCAGGTGGATCCTGATCAGGGCGCATGTGGGATCCTGATCAGGGCGCATGTGGGAGTCTGTCTCTCTATTTCCCCTACTCTCACTTGGTAAAGAAGAAAAATAAATAAAAATAAGTAGTCAAAAAAAATCTAGTTAAAAAATACAAGAAAAATAACTGCCTGACCTATGGTGGCACAGTGTATAAAGCAGGGGTCTCAAACTCAACTCAGCATGTGGGCCGCAGGGCAAGATCACAGCCATTAGGCGGGCCGCACTAGGTCTACAAAAGGCAACTGTTACGCAACACTTCTTCGTGGATTAGTCTGCGGGCCACACAAAATTGTTCGGCGGGCCGCTGCGGCCTGCGGGCCACAAGTTTGAGACCCCTGGTATAGAGTGTCCATTTGGAATGCTGAGGTCGCTGGTTCAAAACCCTGGGCTTGCCTGGTCAAGGCCTATATGGGAGTTGATGCTTTCTGCTCCTCCCCACTTCTCTCTCTCTCTCTCTCTCTCTCTTCTCTAAAATGAATAAAAATTAAAAAAAATTTTAAATGCAAGAAAAATAACTTTCTTATAGTAGCAGCATTATGATTAATGACTGATTATTTTAAGGATAAAACTTAGACTACCTCCTGTACCTACCATCCACCAAACACATAGATTTATATAGTACTTACTCGTTAAATTAGTACCTTGATGAAAATTATTTGCAACTTTTATCCTACTTGATGTGGCAAATAATATTTACATGTATGCAAAATAAGAACCACAGACTATTTTTAAAGAAAAATCACTTTGATAAAGGTATGCAACAGAAGCATGCATTATTTTTGTATTTATCACTATCCAATTAAGTATATCTTTTTCAATTAATAGTAAAGTATATTATTATATATAACATTGTAACTATATCAATTATTATATATACATATTTATAATTATCATTTCCAGTATGAATATATAATCCAGATTCCAGGAAAATTTGTCATTGACTAGATATCTCTGAAAATTAAGTTTAAATCTTGAGAAACAAATGACAATTACTGATACAAATATTATTTTACACATTGAGATAATAAAAATATGCTCAGCATTTTGCAAACCATTAGTAATAAAGTTGGACCTATTAAGGAAATATGTATGAAAGACTGGTACATGTCATTTTTCTTGAATCACTTGGTCAGTATTTATTACGATTAGATAAATGCTATTTATGACTAATCAATATAATATACAATATCTACTTTTCCTTTCTTGCTCAAAATAAGTTTTTACTAGCCTAGAATTCTACATATTTATAACTATTCATACCCAAACTACATTTCAATTTTGTAAATCTTTACTCAACATATCTAAACCTATCAGAAATCCTAACAATTTTATCTTCACAGAGACATCTCTCCCAGACACAACTAACTTATTCAGTCTGGTCAAACTGCTCTGTAGTTATCTTCCTCGTAAACTCCTTCACCATCATCCTGGAGATAGTCTCTACTTCTCCCTTGTATGAGACCTCCCATACCTGGATCCCATAGATCTGGGTTCACCCCTGCTTTAGGGGCGCACATCCTTCAACAGTTCCCTAGAAAAGGATTCATGTGCTAATTATTTTTCATATCTTGTATGTCTGAAGTGTTCTATTTTGATTCATATATTTTTTACTCTTGAATGATAGAAAAGATTTCTATATTTGAAATATTTTTATTAGACATTTTAAAGTCAGTCTTCTAGTTTCTAGCACTGCTAAGTCCAATATCATTATATATTTTAATTTATTCATTTTTTTAGAGAGGAGAGGCAAAGAGGCAGAAAGAGAGAGAAAGAGAGAGAGAGAGAGACAGAGAGAGACAAGGGGGGAGGAGCAGGAAGCAACTCCAATATGTGCCTTGACCAGGCAAGCCCAGGGTTTCGAACTGGCAACCTCGGCGTTTCAGGTCGATGCTTTATCCACTGCGCCACCACAGGTCAGGCTCATTATACTTCTTAATATATTGAGGGAAACATATTATTTCTCTTTGAAAACTTGTCCAATGTCCTCATGATTGAAGTGTTCTCTATTGGACCAATGGAACAAGAACATATGTGATATGAACATCTCTCGGGCCCATGACTTAGATGTTTTGGTCCCTCAGATTGCTGTGTACTTAAAGGGAGAAACTAAAGGAGTTAATTCATGTCTTACACATCTCATAAACAAACAAAAATCTCATAAATCAAAAAAAGTAGTGGTCTCAGAAGCAACATATGCTGGCTAGGCCCATAAGGAGTATTTGCCGCAATTCTCCTTGCCATAAGAACCATGGCCTTATCTTTTTATTTTATTTTATTCATTTTAGAGAGGAGAGGGAGAGACAGATAGAGAGAGGAGAGACAGAGAGAGAGAAGGGGGGGAGGAGCTGGAAGCATCAACTCCCATATGTGCCTTGACCAGGCAAGCCCAGGGTTTTGAACCGGCGACCTCAGCATTTCTAGGTCGACGCTTTATCCACTGCGCCACCACAGGTCAGGCATGGCTTGATCTTTATTGGTTGACCTTTCACCAGGTTGTTACTTTGGGAATAGGGAATTTATTCTCATTGGTTTATTCAATCCTAAACCCAATCAAAGTTCTATTTGTTTTGGACTGAACATCTCATTCTGCTTTAGAGGCATAATACTTAATAATATTGGAAACTAACATTTATTGAAGTGGCTAGGTAAAAATGAACAATAAAAATGATCTCTAAATCATTATAATCACAACATGCTCATGATGACTTGCAGTGCCTCTTTCCCAAAAAGAAATATATAAAAAGACTTAAAACGCGTGCGCGTGCGCACACACACGAATTACAAAGAAGGTCATCTGGCTAAAGGCCCGGGACATTTGTTCATATCATCCTTTCCTCAACTCTACCTCTAAATTTATCCATTTTATACATGGCTTCCAAAGTTATATGAATCAAACAATGCTCAGGGTAATGAATTAAAAAATAAACTTGGTATGTCTTCGAGAGTCAATATATTTTATTTGCTGACATTTATTTAAAAATTTCAGTCTAAAAATTTTATTATTTTTTCAAATGTGATAGTACAACTTATTTTGTAAAAAGAGATTACAATTAAAATCGAAACAATTTGTATTCTTAAAATAGTGCAGCAGTCACTCTTTCACTTAGAGAAAAAGATTCTACTGACAATGGTTTTATGCACAGTAGCATTCCTGTTTCGATTTGATCTTTAAAATTCTTGTGAAAATTGTATTGTGATTGACACTGATATGTTAGTTAGGACAACCTGGGTAATAATTATATTTCTCTTCCCAAGTTAATCACTGATTAGCCCTTCACAGAGCTAGCAGATTCATGAACTGACTAATTCACAAGAAAGAGGATGAAAGATGTCCCATCTTTGTTATCCTGGTAACACACTGGACGGCAAGGCTTGCTTCACTCTGACTTTCCATTATACCCAACTCAGGAAGTGAAAGGACAGTTCTCATTTCCATTGAGGTTACTTTAGTGAACGTGTCTGCACCTGCAGACACAGGCTCAGGGCCTTGGCCAACCATCAGTGCCAAGTTGACCTTTAATTTCTTCTTTCCATTTATTTGACGTAAGTTGTAAATTAAGGAAACCGGGCCACACCTCTAGAATAGACTGGGTGTGGAGTCCCTCAGAAACATCCCATTTGATTATGCTTCTAACCCTTGAGGTTGTCCCCAGAACAGTACACACACACCCCCTTTCCACTCAGTTCCCTCCTTTTGGAAATTTCATTCTACTTTGTTTGACCTTACAATTAGGCACCATCTGACCTTGGTCATTTCCAAAACTCTCAACATTTGGTATAGATCATATGTGCAAACCAAATTGCACCTTTAGGAAGATGGTGAAGAGAATGGACTTTGAAGTACCACAGGCAGTGAGGGTTTATCCAGTTTATTACCTGCTTTAATGTGAGTTATGGTTAATATATTTATTCTTTTTAGGACAGGTTTTCTCTCCTTTTCAGGACCCATTGAAATGAGTACAAAAAATAGTAAATATTGTATAAAAATATTATAAGTAGAATACAAGGCCTCAGGAGGGAAATCTCCTCCCAAATGTCAATTATAGTGGAGTCACGGGCCCAACTGACATTTCTGTCCCAGGCACTGTCACTAGCTAGCTCTCCAGCTGCGGGGCTGGTATGGATTCCACAGAGAAGTTTTAAGCTGTTGAATCTGGAAAAATATATAGTAGGAGGGCCTGGGGAAAAGGCATTTATTTTATACATTAGTAGTACAGTAATTGAGGAAAACGTCAGGTGGCAGAACTAGCTGGAACCATGTAGGAGCTGGATGATGCAGAGGACGGGCTGGGTACCTGAGAACACTCTCCAGGGAAACTGCCAGAAGATAAGCTGTTCGGGACAGCTTGGAAATATAAAGGGCTTTTCTAGAATGGTCTGGTAGCTAAGGTAGCTCCCTTTTTATTTCTTTTGTCTCTCATCGTGGTCATATGAAAAGATGCCTCAGTATCCACGGAAAATGTGAAAACTGTACATTGGATGAGATTAAATTTTATATTCAATTTTATATTGTCCAGTATTGTGATACATTTTTAAGCAAGAGTTTGATATGAGAAAATAGCTTGATACCTGTGTGATACAAAGCAGGTGAGAATGGGATAGGAAGCTCTCGGTCACACCAAGGAAGAGATAGAGCCTTCCAAAAGACTGTCCCTCTAGAATCTGAGCTGGATGACAGGGAGGCAAAGGCATCAAACCCACCCTGTCCTGCGGACGGACCCAGGAGAGGTGGTTGTCCAACTGACGTTTCTGTCCCAGGCACTGTCACTAGCTAGCTCTCCAGCTGCGGGGCTGGTATGGATTGCACAGAGAAGTTTCAAGCTGTTGAAGCTGGAAAAACATGTAGTCTGAGGCAGGGTCTCCTCTAGAGAGGGGAACAGGTGGCCTCTAGCTCCCCTCCCCAACAAGTCCGCGCTCTCTCAGGATCTCCTGAAGTCTTCTGATTTCCTGCTCCTTCTCAGAGCACCTGAGCTCAAGGTGGTGGATCTTGGTGGCCAGCTGGACAATCCTATGTTTTAACCTTAACAGTTGCTGCACTGAGTGTGTCATAACCGACATAATGATCCCGTTGATGATGCGGGCCACCCGCCACAGGCGGAACAGAATCAACAGGCTGAGAGGCTCAAACTTGTGTTTCCGGAACAGGAGGAGGCTCGCCTCAAGGATGAACGAAATCGTGACAATGATGCAGTCCAGGATTTCAAACTTGTGCTGGAAGAACTCCAAGCGGAAAACATATATTTTAGAATAAACCTCTATCATAAAGAAGGTCAAGATGGTAATGCCCACGTAGCGGGTCACACTGGCAGCATAGTTATTCTTGTCGGGCTGGATGATCTCCATGTCCAGCAGGAGGTCGAACAGCACCAGGAGGGCGTCCAGAATCACCAGGCAGATGATGAGGACCTGAAACTTGTGCGTCCTGAAGAGCTTCCGCAACGCCGTCCTCACGTGTAGGCGGCACCCGGGTGCGGGGCGCCCGGGTGCGGGGCCGGGGGCCGCAGTCTGGCCGGAAGCTCTGTCCTCCAGGTCCGAGGTTGTCGTTGATGGCCACAGCTCCTCGTCCTCCTCCACTTCTTCTTCAAGCTCCCATTTCTCGTAGTTGACCTGCCAGGCCTGGAGGTCATCCCCAGCGATGCTGAAGTGCCTCAGGAACTTGCTCACCTTCATGGCCGGAGCCACCGTGGCCCTGCGGGCGGCTGACTTTTCATCCCCGGTGGCCATTTTCCTGTCTCTCCGGATCTGGGTATCTGTTCTGTGACCCAAGGCAAGTGGCTTGGACCCTTTGAGTCTTTGTTTCTACCCCCTGCGGTCCGCTCGCCTGCACCCCCCCCCCCCCGCAACCGCCAGCACGGGTCCTGCCCAGGCCACCGGCCCCTGTCCCTGCCCCCTCCCGGCCAGTTCAGCGCCCTCTCTTCTCAGACTCCGGCCTGTGTCTGGGACCTCCTGGACTTGTTCTTGACTGTTTGTCAGTCTCCCTCTTGAGTTCTAGCTAAAGATTTTAAATATATAAATATTTCAGAACTCATAATGCAGTGTTGCCTCTAATATTTAGCATAAAGATATTAGACCATATTATCTGCCTATATGATCATCATGATGTTGGGGGTAAAATACACACTCTGCTCTCTTTACAGTTTTGTGAAGACTTTTCTATATATATTCTTGATTGTCCTTATGTTTCACTGACATCTTTATGTTCATTAGGCAGCAGTAAAAGGAACTCACTTCTGGGGATGTTTCTAGTTATAAGGAGAAGCCTTTCATTTTTAGTTGAACAAATACTATATAATACGTGCTGTATCATCTTCATTTGTCCATTTCATAATACTGAATTCTCACTTAAGTAATGCATAGTAAATATTCTTATCCACATTTTGACAAAATTTAAAAACTGAAAGCTCAGAGAGTCTAAGTAACTAGACCTACTTCCCAAAGTTATTTAGACATCAAAATTTACACTCAAGTTTTTTTAAAACTCAAATTCTTATGCTTTGCCACTTTTGATGAGAAGATTTAAATAGGAGTTGATTATCTTTGCTAGTTGCCACTAATGTTCAAATGTTTAAGACATTTTGGTCTAAGGGGAAGAAAGGCATAAAAATATAAGAAAGATTGCCACAAAAATTTTACAACTACTATGAAAATGTTAAAAAGTCATTGATATTATTAAGTGGCCAGATATAACACTTCATGGGAAACATTTATGTTTTAATCTCTGCTTCTAAAACTGATGAACCAGGAGAATAATTCAGATTAGCATGGAGTAGGTAGAAGCTACTCTCACCTCTTCACAAGACCAAACTGAAATTACCATTAAAATATGAACAATCAGTTTGAATAACCTACTGGAGATTAGCTGAACAGAAGTCGTATAACCAAGGATTTATAGAAGCCACATCCACTGGTAGGAAGAGTGGAGACACAGAAAGGGCTGGTCCAGCTCCCACAGGCAGCAGCTAAGGTTCCAGACAGATATCTCTAGTGATGGGATTCAAATAATTTAACAACCGGTTCTCTGCCCTCATGATCATTTTAAGTATAAAAAGTGATATACCAAAAGGTAATTTATTATTTCATGCATTTAATATTTAAATAAGAACAATAAAAGAGGTACACAAAACTAGACTATGTTATAAGAAAGAGTTTTAAAACAATGAAAAAATATTAAATACCTGACAAAAAATGATAAAACTGTTATTTAAGATATTTCTAATGACAGCTTATCACCCCCGGGTTGTTTGGCACTTTTTCTCTTTACATTATATGTTTGTTTACTGAAGTAATAATTGTGAGGAAATTAAAATATAGTATTTTATCAAAGGTATAATGAGTTTTATGAAATGAATAAATAAATATTACAAGCATAGTTCCGTCAAATTATTTTCACCTATGGACAGAATGAACATTACTATGGGTGCTTAGAATATGCTATTGTGCAGATGAACATTAAAAAAGATTAAAGTATATAAATTTGTGATTTACATTCCCAGGTACCCACCTTAGAGAGAACCCTAATTACAAGTGCCATTTTAACAACTGGTTTGCTGAACTCAACAAAAAAATTAAGTATTGGTTCTTCAGAACCAGTGTGAACCAGCTGAATCCCATCACTGGATATCTAGGCTGCAAAGACTCCCCTGTAGGAGTGTAAGATCTCAACCCTGTGATGAGCTCCCCAGCCCAGAGTACAGTCAACCCTCGCCACATCGTGGTTCACTTTTCATGGTCTCACTGTATTGCAGATTTTTAAATTGTATATATCTAATTTTGTATCGCAGATTTTTCACTATATCACGGGATTTTGTGGTATATAGTTATTTTTATATATTTATTATTTTAATTATTTTCTGGTAAAATAAGCATTTTCCAGCCTATATAATTGAAAACAATATAAAAAATATTAATTAAAATATATTAGTATTCACTGATGAGTACTTATATAGAATTTTATATGTTGTTAAAATTACGTAGGTTTAAGAGTGTAAAAGTGTTTAAGAGCATAAGAAGTGTTTATAAGAGTGTGGGAAAGGTTTATAAGAGTGTAGGGAGGGTTTATTAAGCCTTAAAATATATATAAATAATAAAATATAAGGTTGCTACTTCGTGGATTTTTGTCTATGGAGGGGGGTTATGGCACCTAACCCTTGAAATAGATGAGGGACCACTGGACCAGAATGGAGAAGAGTCACCCACATCACATCTGGCTGTGAAAATGAGCAGAGATTCTGTCCACTAGACACAGACAACCTCTTAAAGAGACAATGCACAAGTCCTTATTGGTAACCACTCTCCTGGGGCTGAAAAAATATATATGAAAAAAAAAGAAAAGATGAATCATAATAAAAAATAAATATTCACCAGACAGCAAAGAATCACACTTCCAAAAGTAAAATATAGGATATACATAAGCAAGTGTTTCCAGTCCCAATGTAAATGCACTTCACTGAGATTGCTGTCCCAGTATTCTGATCTTCACACACACCAGAACACTCTAAAAAACTCACTCCTCTTGAATATAAAAGAACAACATAATTCAACCCACTCAAAGTGACAAATAACAAAAGATTCCTTCTTTTAATAAATACACATGTATTGCTTACTGTTGCTGTATCATCACAATTGCTAATGCATGAACTAACAAAAGAATAAAAACTGAAAGAAAGCAAAGTCATAAGGTCTATTATAGAAGAAGTATGTCTCCCAAAGACACAAAGAGGTGTTGAATTTTATGAATTATGTGTAAAATTCTTTAAACTTCACAGCAATGGGAAATCTGCAGTAGAATTTTATTATGTTTATTGGAAATAAGTATTACTAATATGATTGAGTGTTTTAGAATTTACAAAGTGCAATGATTTACTTTTTCAGATAGTTGATGGCTTTAATGTAGTACAAAACAATTTTTAAAGGAAAGTTCTATAATTTTCAATCTTAATTATTTCAAAAACATGCAGTCATGTGTTTCTGATGCAATTAATCCTTGCTCAAATTTTTGAACTCTAATTGGTCTCGTCACCACAGATTGGTTTCTTCTCAGACAAAAGGTTTTCCAAAAAAAAAAATTTCCAAATGGTTTAGTGTTGAACTTTGAATTTTTTTCCATTGATATTGTAATAGGAAACAGGTTGTCTAATACCACATACATTTAGTTAGATGGTATAAAGGCATTGCTACAATCTCCAAAATGATCAGGTCTTAAATTCACTGAGTCTCACTTTCATTCCCCTCACAGTTTTGCCAAAGAATGTTGTCCCTTACTATCACGTATTTAGAAATCCAGTTAATATTAGCTGAATAGTTTATAATCCAGAATTTTAGGAGTGGAACTAATAACTAATAAGGATAGAGCAGAATTAGCATAGAGAGCCAAATGTAAATGCCAAGAGCATATATCCTACTGGGTCTCCCTCAAAACTAAGATCAAATTAAAAGTCTTTAGCAGTGGTATGAAAGTGGAACATTCACGGTCAGCCTGCATTTTATGATGAAATTAAATATTGGCTATTAATATTAACCAACAAACTTTGGCAAGATTCAAAATAATATAAAGAAAATATTTGTTGCAAACTCTTACTTTCCTTATAATCCTATACATAATTGGATCACACAAAATGCTGATTTTCCTCAAAAAAAAAAAAATATTGATTATGTGGTTACAAGTGATTCAAAAGGTAGGATAAGCAATGAATTAAACTTTGTTATTATTCATTCGATATTTATTAAATCATAGTATGATGTGCCAAAATTATATTAAGTATATAAACACAAGCATATTCATATAAGTATATTATATTAAGTATGCCACATAAATAAGTCTCTAACATGGGTTCAAACAGCTATTAACATAAGACTTCTAGTGAGAAGTGGACCTGTGATAGAATCATAAAGGCCAGGCTATGAGAGCAGAGGCTGTGTGTGTACTTATTTCTACCAAGTTTAGCTCTTAGCGTGGGATAAAGAATCATTTACCCCAATTAACACATCTTAGATTAAGCAACTAATCTTTCAATGGAAATATTAGGATCTTATGATATTAAGGAGGACAAACATTAACAGGCCACAAAAGAAAATAAATAAAAAATTAAATAAATGAAACATCTTCAGATTAAATAAAAAAATAACATTTAGTATTAATTTAAATTAGAATATTAAGCCTTGCTTCCAATGAGTGTACACTCTATTAAGTAAAATGCTATCTAAAGAGCTATAAAAGAAGATAATAATAAATGTCACTAATTATCAGAGAAATGCAAATTAAAACCACAATGAGATACCGCGTCACACCTGTCAGGGTGGCTATCATCAATAAATCCACAAACAACAAGTGTTGGTGAATATGTGGAGAAACTGAACTCTCATGTAGTCTTGATGACAATACAGATTGGTGCAGCCATTGTGCAAAGTAGAATGGAGTTTCCTTCAAAAAAAATAAAAATGGAACTGTTTTATCACCAGTGATTCCACCTCTGGGCCTATATCTGAAGAAATCCAAAACACTGATTTGAAAAAATATATGCATCATTATGTTCACTGCAGCGTTATTTCAATAGCCAAGATTAGAAAGCAGCTCAAATGCCCATCAGTAGATGAGTGGATAAAAAAGCTGTGGTACAGTGGAATACTACTCAGCTGTAAAGAAAAAGAAAAAAAAAAGAAGAAGAAGAAAATCTCACCTTTTGCAACATGATTGACGGACCTGGAGATTATTATGCCAAATGAAAAGAGCCAGTCAGAGAAACACAAACACCGAAACCATATGGTCAACTTACATGTGGAATTTAATGAGCAAAATAAGCAAACAAAATAGAAACAGACTCATAGATACAGAGAAGAAACTGACAGCTGTTAGAGAGGAAGGGGTAGGGGAAACAATGAAAAAGATGACAGGTTTAATTTAAAAAGTTCATATACTCAAACACATTATGGTCTTTAGTAGAGGAAGGGGGTGAGGGATGTAGAAGAAGGTAAAGGGGTTAAATGGTTATGGAAGAAGATTTGACTTTGGGTGGTGATCACACAGTACCATACACAGATGATGTATTATAGCAGGGGTCCCCAAACTACGGCCCGCGGGCCACATGCGGCCCCCTAAGGCCATTTATCCGGCCCTCGCTGCATTTCCAGAAGGGGCACCTCTTTCATTGGTGGTCAGTGAGAGGAGCATAGGATGCATCACAAAGCACGGCGTTGCTCACGTACAGTACTACTTCCAGTGCTGCGGAATGCACGCGTCACGACTCCGGAAGTGCGTCATATCATTTGTTACGGCTAGCAGTGACAAATATGGAACTGGATATTGACCATCTCATTAGCCAAAAGCAGGCCCATAGTTCCCATTGAAATACTGGTCAGAGGCCCTGGCCGGTTGGCTCAGCGGTAGAGCGTCGGCCTGGTGTGCGGAGGACCCGGGTTCGATTCCTGGCCAGGGCACACAGGAGAAGCGCCCATTTGCTTCTCCACCCCCCCTCCTTCCTCTCTGTCTCTCTCTTCCCGTCCCGCAGCCAAGGCTCCATTGGAGCAAGGATGGCCCGGGCGCTGGGGATGGCTCCTTGGCCTCTGCCCCAGGCGCTAGAGTGGCTCTGGTCGCAGCGGAGTGACGCCTCAGAGGGGCAGAGCATTGCCCCCTGGTGGGCAGAGCGTTGCCCCTGGTGGGCGTGCCGGGTGGATCCCGGTCAGGCGCATGCGGAAGTCTGTCTGACTGTCTCTCCCCGTTTCCAGCTTCAGAAAAATACAAAAATAATAATAATAATAATAAATAAATAAATAAATAAAAAGAAATACTGGTCAGTTTGTTGATTTAAATTTACTTGTTTTTTATTTTAAATATTGTATTTGTTCCCATTTTGTTTTTTTACTTTAAAATAAGATATGTGCAGTGTGCATAGAGATTTGTTCATAGTTTTTTTTATAGTCCGGCCCTCCAACAGTCTGAGGGACAGTGAACTGGCCCCCTGTGTAAAAAGTTTGGGGACCCCTGTATTATAGGATTGTACACTTGAAACCTAAATAATGTTATAAACCCATGTCACCCCAATAAATTCAATAGCATTTTAAATAAATAAATAAAACTAGGAACCAGGTTATTCAGATAAGACTCTAGCTAAAAATCCAGAATGAGAACAAGTATTTGTATCCAAATATGCTAATGAAATAAAAATATTGAACTTAATCATCAGGAATATGGTATGAAGTATCATCAGTAGGTCAAGATTTCAACACATTTCCGCAAGATGGAAAGCCTAATGGTGCATTTCTCTTGATATAAACAGGAAAGAGAGAATACACTATATAGGAACCATAGGGCCAGAGTTGCCCCATCTGTCCATTGATATCCCAAACGGATGCAATGGAGGGGAGGGTGATATAAAAGGTCTGAAATCAGTGAATTGAACTGAAGATCTGTACACAAAGGAAGTGAAGCAGATATCCCCTCCTTCCTCTCTATTTCAACTGAGAACACAGGCATTTACTCTTGCCTTCTCTCAATCCTAAATGGCCCATTTCTAAAGGCATTATCAAGAAAGCGAGTATAAATATCAACTTCCCAGAATAATATTCCCCCTATCTGATTTTGAGGATTGGTAGCCTGATTCTCAATTCCCCACTTGTCCATTTGTTTGTCCAGAGTCAGTACAGGAAATTGAAACCACTCTGGGTTGGTTTTTGTTTGTTTTTGTAAGCACCACAGGATTAAGCAAAGGGAATTAGGTGATTATAAAATCAATTGGAAGTGATGGAACAGCAGGATCTACTGTCAGCTTCAGACATGACTCAGAACAATGTAGAGCTAATCCACAAAACAGTTGCTACCACTGCAAAAAAGCAGAAGTATGAAAACTGCTGAGTTCATGAACATACAGATTTATAAAGAGGGACTAGGAGAGAGCTGCTACCGACATCCTGAAACCGATGAGGGGAGAGACTGAAACATTCCTGCAGTGGTGCGTTCCCAACTCCCTCTATTGCCTGTGAAAACAGCCAAAGACAGCAGGAAGGCCCTTTTCTCTAATGTGCAGAATTTCACTCCTAGAATCTCGACTGATGGGGATTTATAGTATATATAGTTTCTAGCTTTCCAGTCAGCGCAAAAAATATGGCTCACTACAAGAAGGTAGATTCTTTTTTTTTTTTTTTTTTTGTATTTTTCTGAAGCTGGAAATGGGGAGAGACAGACAGATGCTCTGCCCACCAGGGGCGATGCTCTGCCCCTCCCGGGCATCGCTCTGCCCCGACCAGAGCCACTCTAGCGCCTGGGGCAGAGGCCAAGGAGCCATCCCCAGCGACCGGGCCATCTTTGCTCCAATGGAGCCTTGGCTGCGGGAGGGGAAGAGAGAGACAGAGGGGAAAGAGGGGGGCGGTGGAGAAGCAAATGGGCGCTTCTCCTATGTGCCCTGGCCGGGAATCGAACCCGGGTCCCCCGCACGCCAAGCCGACGCTCTACCGCTGAGCCAACTGGCCAGGGCCAAGAAGGTAGATTCTGATGCTGAAAGCAATTAGAACAAATCTACAACTCAGCCCCGAGAAACTGCCTCACACAAGGTGCTCCAATGCCTATCACACAGAGGGCTCCCAAAGTACCAGTCAGAACAGAACCCTGAAAGGAAAACACACGTATTTACATGGTAGAAAAGACACTCCCACACTACCTACTCATCCCTTCATCTAATCATCATTAAGGACGACCAAAGCTCATCAGGCGGAAGAGGAGAACAGACATTGTGAAAGACAATCATGACCAAAATAAGAAAACAGAAAACTGAACATCCCCCAGGAAGCAAGAGAGAAAGCTCTAACCTGATCAGAGAGATTAAATAAAGCTAGGATGCTCGAGAAAAGTGTAACTAGAAAATATGGTAGCATTTTTAGAGATTTAGACAGCATAAAAATACTTTAACATGTAGAGAAGAAAACACAGACAGGAAATATGAATGGCAAGAGACATATAAAAGCCCCGTTCCAGAAAATTCAGCCTCCAAATGGCAGGAATTCCAGAATAATAAAATACGTTCTAATGCAGACAACCCAAAGAGCAGCATGCATGGACGGAAGCAGGATGATAGAGGGCCTGCAGAAGAAAATTCTGGAAAAAGAACTCCATACACTAGGTGGCATATGTAAAACTTAAGCTAGAAACATATCTCCTAAGAGCAACCCAGTATGGTGACATTGATCCTATGGAGTAGAAACCTAGTCCTTAGTCCACTATTTGAAAATGAACAGAACTATAGAAATGCTGGTCACTGATTCTTCACTTTTACAGTCAACTGTAAATCATCCAGTTTTTAAATGTGAGCTCAAATGTATGAAACTTTCCACCAGCCAAGTAAACACACATGTGCAGGATGAGTACAGGCCACATGTCACAGATGGCAAGCTTTGCAGAAGCCATCAGTGGACAGACCTCCAAGAGGGTGACCTTAAGCTAAAGATTTTCAAAAGTTTCATTTATGTGAGCGGTTTGTAGCCATTATTCTGTTTGAGCATGAGAGTCAGGCAGCTAAGGAGAAGCATAGATAACAAAGTTGTGGTTTCAGAAAAATAATATAAATGTCAACACATTTAACAATATAAAAATAAAGCTGTAGTTGATTGATAATGGGAAGCAAAAGGTAGGGAAAAGTGCAGAAAAGCGTAGGGATATTGGAGCCCCTATCTCATGAGTGGGGAGCCAAGAGATGTTGTTGGTAGTTGAAAGCACACACAGAAAATATAGAAGTGTAAACAGCATTAGAATAGCAGAGATCAATAGAATAATTTGAAAGAATTAAACTATAAATATTTGAGAGGAGGAGGAGAAAAAGTGAGCCAAATACTCATCTTTCAGAGAAGGAATCAATAAATGTTTATTAAATACCTACTCTGTCCCGGGAACTAGTCCAGGTGCTGAGGACACAGTAACGCACATAGGAGGCGGGAGAGGAACGGATGCTTGAAATCATCTCATTGTTGTTCCTTCTCTCTCCTCTGCCTACAATATTTTATTATTCCTCTTTTCTGGCAAAGGTCTTCCCTCCAACACAAATCCATGCTTAAAAACATGGAATCTAACCATGACCGAGGAAACAGGTAAAAATATATATAATCTAGAGCTTTGTGGATAACCACTAGAAAATACCAAAACAGAAAATATAAAACAAGGTTGTCTGGGGGTAATAGTACTGGTTATAGAATTGTGGGGAGAAGGGACTGTTCTATTTCCTAAAATGCTCCTTCTATTATCTAATAAGCCACTGTAGCAGAGACAGGTATGTGGCCCCTTCAGTGACAGACTGGTTGCTCTGGCTGTAGAGCAGGGGTAGTCAACCTTTTTATACCTACCAACCACTTCTGTATCTCTGTTAGTAGTAAAATTTTCTAACCACCCACTGGTTCCACAGTAATGGTGATTTATAAAGTAGGGAAGTAACTTTACTTTATAAAATTTATAAAGCAGAGTTACAGCAAGTTAAAGCATATCATAATAATTACTTACCAAGTACTTTATGTCGGATTTTTGCTAAGTTTGGCAGAATAAATCTTTATAAAACAACTTACTATAGTTAAATCTATCTTTTTATTTATACTTTGGTTGCTCCGCTACCACCCACCATGAAAGCTGGAACACCTACTAGTGGGCGGTAGGGACCAGGTTGACTACCACTGCTGTTGAGTGCTGTTGACAGACAGTCATCAACTGTCAGCTCCTTCAACAATGATCTCAGCTGCAGAAAACCATTTCTCCCAAAGTAATGTAGATTCCCAGGCAGGCCACATTTCAAGGTGGACTAATTTTGAAGTTCGCTTGGCCATTTCAACACAACATGGGGCAGGTAACTTTTAAGAGCCATTCTATTCATATATCTCTTAGGCATTTGTATGTGTTCTTGGGAGAGGTGTCCGTTCAGATCCTCTGCCCATTTTTTAATTGAATTTTTTGGTGTTGAGTTGTATGAATTCTTTATATATTTTGGATATTAACCCCTTGCGGGAGCTGTTTGTTTGCAAATATCTCCCATTCGGTTGGTTGCCTTTTAGTTTTGTTTGTGGTTTATTTTGCTGTCTATTGTCTCTGTGTCTGGAGAGATGGTCATTGGAATGAGCCAGTCTTCTTCTCATAGGACAGCACGGCTTTCTTTACTGAATCATTGGGCAACAGAAAAAAGGATGCCTAATGATATTTATGGTGTCCATGCACTCAGGGTCTAGAAATGCCTAGGCAAAATAAGTATGCTGATACTTAAAAAATATATTTCTAAGAATGAATGATATGAAAGTGTAATATCAGGTGTCATTATCAAGTGTTAATTTCTGGAGCACCCTTATGCACCAGTATAAGGGTGTTGTTTCACAGAAACTGTCATATGTAACGGTTAAGACTTCAGGCTCTGGGCCCTGGCTGGTTTGCTCAGTGGATAGAGCATCATTCTGGTGTATGGTCATCCCAGGTTTGATTCCTGGTCTGGACATACAAGAGAAACAACCATTTCCTTCTCTTCTCCTTTCTCTCCCCCTTCTCTACTCTTTCTCTTTTGCAGCCAGTAGCTCGATTGGTTCCAGAGTTGGCCTGGGCACTGAGGATAGCTGGTTGGTCCCAGGGTCAGCCTCAGGCACTAAAAATAGCTCAGTTGCTGGGTGGATCCATGTCAGGGCACATGCCAGAGTTGTCTCATTATCTCTACTGCTCTCATTTAAAAGACTTCCTGCTCTGGCTCTAAAGTTGCAGGTTCATAGTCAGAACTGAACATTTTCTTGCCCTTTGCATCTCAAAACCCTTATATCTAAAATGGGAATAATAATGGTTCTTATATCATTGGGAAGTTCTAAGGATTATTTTGGTTAAGATGTATAAAGTGCTCAGAATATTGTATTGTTACTAAGAAATACAGAATGAAGCAATCAATCTCAGTAGAGGGAAGAAAATTTCCAAAGTGTTCTTTGTCAGATATAGTAAATAAAAACACAGGATACCCAGTTAAACTTTATTACCATGTAAGCAATGAATATTTTAGTGTATGTCCTAAATATTGCACAGACACCTATGTTAAAACTTTGTGTTTATCTAAAATTTAAACTGTGCATATTTTATCTGGCAACCCTAAAGGAAATATACTGAGAAATACTGGGAAAAAATATCAGAGAGCAAAATATCTTGATTTTCATAGGTATTTTAATAAACACATATCTTATGACCTAATGAATGATTTGGTAGACTCAGGGGTCTATGGCAGCGAATTTCAACCAGTGTGCTACGAGAACACTGTTGTGTTCTTGTAAAACATGCAATACCTGACTACTTAGGGGCACCAAACTCTTTTCCCTTAGATTGTCAAATAAATAAATGACAACAGCTAATACAACTATAGCTGTCTGGTATGAATGAATCACAGTTATACCTGTGTTTTGTTGTTTTTCAAATCAGCAAAACTATAATATATTTTGTGGTGTGCTGCACAAGTTTAGTAACTAGTTTATATGTGCCATGTGATAAAAAAAAAAGGTTGGAAATCGCTGGGCTATAGGATAGAAAACTGACAGAAATGGGAACATTCAATTGACTTGATGCATTAGGAAACTGTGTAGCTACTTTAGAGAAGGAAAATGAATGACCAAACCTCATGAAAGTAGTGACTGAATTATAACTGTTTCCTAGCAGACTTCATGGCATTCAGAGGCATTCAATAAAAGTTTGATAATGATAAATTAGTGAGTGATCACACAAAGAAAAATAATTTGAATAGATAAAATACTTGAAATTTGGTAAACTGTAAAGTATGAGGTTAATGAAAGGGATCGTGAATTCAAGGTGATAAATTAGTAATGACTTGTGGTAATCCAGCTGGAAGGAAAGGGGAACATTCTAGAACAGATGGATTTGAAATGTAGAGGAGAGAGGGGATTCTGAATATATTTCAAGAGAAAAGTTGCAGGATGGGGGAACTGTGCACACACTTGATAACCACCATTTAGCTGTGAAATCTCCTCAGAAATATCTTGGTTACTTTGCCTCAGACTTTGTAGAAAATATATTCCAAGAGGTAAAACCCTCTATGTTGAAAGGCAGAAAGCACAGGCTGAACCAAAAACACAAAGCTGGTGTGTTCACAAAGGAAATTTTATTTTAAAAACGCCTGGGTGCAAGCGGGCTGAGACCAGCAAAGGGTATCAGCCCCAAAGAGGGTATAGGGCAGGGTTTATATGGATTTATCAAAGGGCTTTGGGCAAAAGGGGCTGGCATTGCTGCATCTGCAAGTGCAAGATAGTTTCCTGTTTGTGGATTGGTATGGGGCCACAGCTCCTCAAAATTTGTTTGTACCCTGACTCAACTAGTCCTTATCAGCACCTGGCTATAAGAGAGGTCTGGGCTGGGTTACTAAGTAAGCGAGTTCTTCTTCCTCCTCTGGGCCTGCATTGTTCTTGAGATGGCAGCTGAGTAGCCATTTTTTCTATGACATGCCAATTCACCAAGGCTTTCCATTTCAAGGAATCTGGGTAGACTAACAAAAGTTGTTACAGTTGTTGTTTGCATGTTAAGAACAAAAGAAGAAAGTAGAATCATGATTAAAATAAATATTCATTTGACAGAAAAGAGTCCCATGTCTCAAGAGGACTTCCAAAAGTAAAATATAGGATATGTATAAGCATGAATTTCCAGTCCCAATTTACATAAATTTCACTGAGATTGCTGTCCCAGTATTCTGATCTTTACACACACCAGAACACTTCCAAGCACTCGCTCCTCCTGAACACAAGAGAACAATATAGTTCAAACTACTCAAAGTGGCAAATAACAAAACATTTCCTCTCTTACTAAATACACATGTATTGCTTATTGTTGCTATACCATCACAATTGCTAATGCATGAACCAACAAAGAAATAGAAAGAATTGAAGGGAAAGTAAAGTCATTAGGTTTAGTATAAATGAAGTATGTCTTTCATAAGCACAGAGAGATGTTGAATTTTACAAATTATGTGTAAAATTCTTTTAGCTGCAGAGTGATGAACAGTCTTCAGTAGGTACCATTTTTATTATTTTTGTGGAAAGTAAGTATTATTAATATGATTGAGTATTTTTGAACTCATGGAGAAAGAGCAATGATTTATTTTTTTAAATGTTTGATGGTTTTGACACATAACAAAGCAATTTTTAAAGTATTGTTCTGTAATTTTTAAACTCATTTATTTCCAAAGACATGTCATCATGTATTCTGATGCAATTAATCATTGCTCAAACTTTTGAGCTCTAATTGATCTCCTTAGCACAGATTTTTTTTTCTTCTCACTCAGAAGGAGACAAAAATTGTTCCAAAAATTTCCCAAATGGTTATTGGGCTGAACTTTGAAAATATTTCCATTGAAATTTTAACAGGAAAATAGTCTAGTACCACACATTTAGTTGGATGTTATAAAAGTATTGTCACAATCTCACAAATAATCAAATATTATATTCACACAGGCCCACTATTGTCCCTCTCAAAATTTTGCCAGAGAATGTTGGTCTTTCACTGTCTCATATTTAGAAATCCAGTTACATGTTTTCTGAATAGTCTATAACCCAGAATTTTAGTTGAGTAAATGCAGTAATGGTGGAACAGAAATAGAGCAGAGAGCCAAATATAGATACCAACACAACGTATCCACCACTAGAGCTCCCTCAAAATTAAGGCCAAATCAAAAGTCTCTAGCAGTGATATGAAAGAAGAATGTTCAAGTTCAGCCTATGTTCTATGATGAAATTAAATATTGGTGGTCAGTATTAACCAATGAACTTAGCAATATTTAAAATAACATAAAGAAAAAAAAGTTTTTTCAAATCTTTACTTTGTTTAGTCTTACATGTAATTTGACCCCACAAAGTGTTGAGTTCTTTCAAAAAATGATTGGAAATGTTGTTATAAGTGATTCAAAATTAAGCTTTCTTTTTATTCATTCAATATTTATTAAAGCATAATTCAATGTGCCAGTAATTATACAGGATTTGGCAAAAGTAGGTTTAAAGTTGATTGTATGGAAAATAATAACATAACTGATAATAATACAAGAATAAACTCTGTTTCATGAACTCACAACTATAAACTTACTTTTGCTTCACCCAGTATCCTAAAAGTATATTAATACTATATCTTATATTAAGTATGGCATACAGACAAGTCTCTAATGTGGTCAAGAAACTTCTGACCAAGGTTCTATTAAAATGAGAACCTTGGTCAGAAGTGCACACATGGTTGTGTTCACGAGGGCCAGGCTGTGAGAGCTGGGGCTATGTACTTACTTCTACCAAGTTTAGCTCTTAGCACGTGAACAGTAAGAATTATTTGCCTAAATTAACACATCTCCCCTGATTAAACAACTCACCTTCCAACTGAAATATTAGTGTCTTATGATATTAAGAAGGACAGGCAAACAAACATTAACAAGGCCACAGGGGAAAATAAATAAATAAGTAAAATCTCTTCAAGTTGAAAAAAAAAGTAATATTCTATATTACCTTAAATCAGAATCTTGAACCTTGTTTCAAATAAATGCACAATGTATTAGGGAAAACGATATCTAAGTAACTATAATATAGAT
Organism: Saccopteryx leptura; assembly: GCF_036850995.1. Lineage (NCBI taxonomy): Eukaryota > Metazoa > Chordata > Mammalia > Chiroptera > Emballonuridae > Saccopteryx > Saccopteryx leptura. Next base: position 35,518,875 of record NC_089514.1, on the reverse strand, counting down.
AGAAGGTAATTAAAAGCGATAAAAGAGGGTCATACTGTGAGATGGTAGTTCAAAAAAGGAAGAGAAGATAATCAGTTAGGAAATCTGCCACATGTCATGGAGTTGTATGCTGAAGTCTTTGGATATATTAGAACCCATGGAGCTAAGAAAGGATTTCATTCTATATAGAGGGACTATCATAAGCAAAACCATAGAAGTGAGCAATTCTGAGGCATAACAAGTCCAGAGAATGATTCTGTTGGTAAAACATGTTCCGTATGAAGGAAAAAGTTGAGTGATGAATAGTGGGGGGACAGTGAGAGCATAGGGGGAACAGTGAGGGGACAGTGAGAACTTATAGGGAGATAGTGGGGGGATAGTGAGAGCATGGGGGGAATAGTGGGGGACAGTGAGAACTTATAGGGAGATAGTGGGGGACAGTGAGAACTTATAGGGAGATAATGGGGGGACAGTGAGAGCATAGGGGGAATAGTGAGGGGATAGTGAGAACTTATAGGGAGATAGTGGGGGACAGTGAGAGCATAGGGGGAATAGTGGGGGGATAGTGAGAACTTATAGGGAGATAGTGGGGGGACAGTGAGAGCATAGGGGGAATAGTGGGGGACAGTGAGAACTTATAGGGAGATAATGGGGGACAGTGAGAGCATAGGGGGAATAGTGGGGGACAGTGAGAACTTATAGGGAGATAGTGGGGGACAGTGAGAGCATAGGGGGAATAGTGGGGGGATAGTGAGAACTTATAGGGAGATCATGGGGGGACAGTGAGAGCATAGGGGGAACAGTGAGGGGACAGTGAGAACTTACAGGGAGAGAGTGGGGGGACAGTGAGAGTTTAGAGGGAACAGTGAGGGGACAGTGAGAACTTATAGGGAGATAGTGGGGGGATAGTGAGAGCATAGGGGGAATAGTGAGGGGATAGTGAGAACTTATAGGGAGATAGTGGGGGACAGTGAGAGCATAGGGGGAATAGTGGGGGGATAGTGAGAACTTATAGGGAGATAATGGGGGGACAGTGAGAGCATAGGGGGAATAGTGAGGGGACAGTGAGAACTTATAGGGAGATAATGGGGGGACAGTGAGAGCATAGGGGGAATATTGAGAGGATAGTGAGAACTTACAGGGAGATAGTGGGGGACAGTGAGAGCATAGGGGGAACAGTGAGGGGACAGTGAGAACTTATAGGGAGATAGTGGGGGACAGTGAGAGCATAGGGGGAATAGTGAGGGGATAGTGAGAACTTATAGGGAGATAGTGGGGGGACAGTGAGAGCACAGGGGGAATAGTGAGGGTACAGTGAGAACTTATAGGGAGATAATGGGGGACCGTGAGAGCATAGGGGGAATAGTGAGGGGATAGTGAGAACTTATAGGGAGATAGTGGGGGACAGTGAGAGCATAGGGGGAATAGTGAGGGGATAGTGAGAACTTATAGGGAGATAATGGAGGGACAGGAGAGCATAGGGGGAATAGTGAGGGGACAGTGAGAACTTATAGGGAGATAGTGGGGGGACAGTGAGAGCATAGGGGGAATAGTGGGGGGACAGTGAGAACTTATAGGGAGATAGTGGGGGGACAGTGAGAGCATAGGGGGAATAGTGAGGGGATAGTGAGAACTTATAGGGAGATAGTGGGGGGACAGTGAGAGCATAGGGGGAATAGTGGGGGACAGTGAGAACTTATAGGGAGATAGTGGGGGGACAGTGAGAGCATAGGGGGAATAGTGAGGGGATAGTGAGAACTTATAGGGAGATAGTGGGGGACAGTGAGAGCATAGGGGGAATAGTGGGGGGATAGTGAGAACTTATAGGGAGATAGTGGGGGGACAGTGAGAGCATAGGGGGAATAGTGGGGGACAGTGAGAACTTATAGGGAGATAATGGGGGACAGTGAGAGCATAGGGGGAATAGTGGGGGACAGTGAGAACTTATAGGGAGATAGTGGGGGACAGTGAGAGCATAGGGGGAATAGTGGGGGGATAGTGAGAACTTATAGGGAGATCATGGGGGGACAGTGAGAGCATAGGGGGAACAGTGAGGGGACAGTGAGAACTTACAGGGAGAGAGTGGGGGGACAGTGAGAGTTTAGAGGGAACAGTGAGGGGACAGTGAGAACTTATAGGGAGATAGTGGGGGGATAGTGAGAGCATAGGGGGAACAGTGAGGGGATAGTGAGAACTTATAGGGAGATAGTGGGGGACAGTGAGAGCATAGGGGGAATAGTGGGGGGATAGTGAGAACTTATAGGGAGATCATGGGGGGACAGTGAGAGCATAGGGGGAATAGTGAGGGGACAGTGAGAACTTATAGGGAGATAATGGGGGGACAGTGAGAGCATAGGGGGAATATTGAGAGGATAGTGAGAACTTACAGGGAGATAGTGGGGGACAGTGAGAGCATAGGGGGAACAGTGAGGGGACAGTGAGAACTTATAGGGAGATAGTGGGGGACAGTGAGAGCATAGGGGGAATAGTGAGGGGATAGTGAGAACTTATAGGGAGATAGTGGGGGGACAGTGAGAGCACAGGGGGAATAGTGAGGGTACAGTGAGAACTTATAGGGAGATAATGGGGGACCGTGAGAGCATAGGGGGAATAGTGAGGGGACAGTGAGAACTTATAGGGAGATAGTGGGGGACAGTGAGAGCATAGGGGGAATAGTGAGGGGATAGTGAGAACTTATAGGGAGATAATGGAGGGACAGGAGAGCATAGGGGGAATAGTGAGGGGACAGTGAGAACTTATAGGGAGATAGTGGGGGGACAGTGAGAGCATAGGGGGAATAGTGGGGGGACAGTGAGAACTTATAGGGAGATAGTGGGGGGACAGTGAGAGCATAGGGGGAATAGTGAGGGGACAGTGAGAACTTATAGGGAGATAGTGGGGGGACAGTGAGAGCATAGGGGGAATAGTGGGGGACAGTGAGAACTTATAGGGAGATAGTGGGGGGACAGTGAGAGCATAGGGGGAATAGTGGGGGGACAGTGAGAACTTATAGGGAGATAGTGGGGGGACAGTGAGAGCATAGGGGGAATAGTGAGGGGATAGTGAGAACTTATAGGGAGATAGTGGGGGGACAGTGAGAGCATAGGGGGAATAGTGGGGGACAGTGAGAACTTATAGGGAGATAGTGGGGGGACAGTGAGAGCATAGGGGGAATAGTGAGGGGATAGTGAGAACTTATAGGGAGATAGTGGGGGGACAGTGAGAGCATAGGGGGAATAGTGGGGGGACAGTGAGAACTTATAGGGAGATAGTGGGGGGACAGTGAGAGCATAGGGGGAATAGTGAGGAGATAGTGAGAACTTATAGGGAGATAATGGGGGGACAGTGAGAGCATAGGGGGAATAGTGAGGGGATAGTGAGAACTTATAGTGAGATAATGGGGGGACAGTGAGAACTTATAGGGAGATAGTGGGGGGACAGTGAGAGCATAGGGGGAATAGTCAGGGGATAGTGAGAACTTATAGGGAGATAGTGGGGGGACAGTGAGAGCATAGGGGGAATAGTGGGGGGACAGTTAGAACTTATAGGGAGATAGTGGGGGACAGTGAGAGCATAGGGGGAATAGTGAGGGGATAGTGAGAACTTATAGGGAGATAGTGGGGGACAGTGAGAGCATAGGGGGAATAGTGGGGGGATAGTGAGAACTTATAGGGAGATAATGGGGGGACAGTGAGAGCATAGGGGGAATAGTGGGGGACAGTGAGAACTTATAGGGAGATAATGGGGGGACAGTGAGAGCATAGGGGGAATAGTGAGGGGACAGTGAGAACTTATAGGGAGATAATGGGGGACAGTGAGAGCATAGAGGGAATAGTGGGGGACAGTGAGAACTTATAGGGAGATAGTGGGGGGACAGTGAGAGCATAGGGGGAATAGTGAGGGGACAGTGAGAACTTATAGGGAGATAGTGGGGGGACAGTGAGAGCATAGGGGGAATAGTGAGGGGACAGTGAGAACTTATAGGGAGATCATGGGGGGACAGTGAGAGCATAGGGGGAATTGTGGGGGGATAGTGAGAACTTATAGGGAGATAATGGGGGGACAGTGAGAGCATAGGGGGAATAGTGGGGGGATAGTGAGAACTTATAGGGAGATAGTGGGGGGACAGTGAGAGCATAGGGGGAATAGTGGGAGGATAGTGAGAACTTATAGGGAGATAATGGGGGGACAGTGAGAGCATAGGGAGAATAGTGAGGGGATAGTGAGAACTTATAGGGAGATAGTGGGGGGACAGTGAGAGCATAGGGGGAACAGTGAGGGGATAGTGAGAATTTATAGGGAGATAGTGGGGGGACAGTGAGAGCATAGGGGGAACAGTGAGGGGACAGTGAGAACTTATAGGGACATAATGAGGGACAGTGAGAGCATAGGGGGAATAGTGAGGGGATAGATCATGTGGGGGAATAGTGGGCGGATAGTGAGAGCATGTGAGGATATAACATTTTCTTGGATTTTTCAGGGTTCCTATAAAGAGATCTAACCACCTGAGACATGAAAAAATAAAAATGTTTGCTTTTATTTACCCTAGAAACCTTTTTACTTTCCACATACCATGAATTTAGATCTGCACTTATTTGTACAGTTCAGTTCTTTGATCCAAAAGTAAAATAAAACATGTCTTATCTCTACTAGAGGGACAAATTATGACAGTCTGGATAACCCACTAGGTTAAGCAATCAGGGTACCAAGAAGATTGTTTCCCTAGGAATTTATCATGCAAAAGGAATGAAGTCCAGACCTTCGATGTGTCTTTAGGTTCTAAAATCTGAGGCCTTGGGCTTTTTTGTTCCTTGAAAAGATGTATTTACGGTCTAAAAAGTTAAAGTAAGAATACATAATCCCTACTATTCCCTATCAGTAGAGCAAAGGGATTTTTCTCCTTTCAAAAGCAGATAGGGGTGGCCCTGGCCCGTTGGCTCAGTGGTAGAGCGTTGGCCCGGCGTGTGCAAGTCCTGGGTTCTATTCCTGGTCAGAGCACACAGGAGAAGCACCCATCTGCTTCTCCACCCTTCCCACTTTCCCTTCTCTCTCTCTCTCTCTCTTCCCCTCCTGCAGCCAAGGATCCATTGGAGCAGAGTTGGCTGAGGCACTAAGGATGGCTCCATGGCCTCCACCACAGGCTCTAGAATGGCCCCGATTGCAATGGAGCAATGGCCCAGAGGGGCAGAGCATCACCCCCTAGTGGGCTTGCCAGGTGGATCCTGGTCAGGCACATGTGGGAGTCTGTCTCTCTGCCTCCCTGCTTCTAACTTCAGAAAAAAAAAAAAAAGTAGAAGAAAAAGAAAAGCAGATAGGGGCAGCTTTCTCTTGAACAAAGCCACTGGTCTCCATCTGTCCTCTATGCAGTGAACTCACCACTTGACTTGCCTTGAAAGTGTCCATAGGAGCTCATTATATTGCTTGTAGTCTAGCTGTGGGGGGCCAATTCTGCACATGGTTGATGTGGTGTGAGCATCAATACAAACTCTTTTTCCTGACCCAGATGCCTTCTGTTTCTGCTGTATTCATGCCCACATATGCATGAGGGATGTAATATCTCAATATCTCATAACCTTCAGAGTTTTTTGCAAAACAAATGTCAGACCACAAAGAACTCCACTGGCAAGCAAAAAGTTTTAATTTAAAAATATTTCCTTTTTAACTATGTCTACACCTTTCAAAAGCTGCAGGAAAGTAATGACTTATCCTTGCAGGTATCACAACTACTTTCAGCATAACATCAACTCAATCAAGTTTCCACTGTATAAAATTTGCTGCAGCTCACGACAGAGAATGTAGAAGCAGGTGAAAATCAAAACAGAAATTGAAACCTGGGATAATCTTTTTCAACAAAGATTAAACTTTAATTCAGTTAATGTTGCTCTTGGAGACATGGGGGAACTAAAGAAATATATTTATTAACATGGCTGCCTTTAAAGACCTGACATTTTTTTCTAGTGAAACAAGACAAATATACACCCAAACTAGACTAGTGCTAAGATTTTTAGTTCAGATTATAGTTGCTAAATATAGTTTTGAAGGGAAAACTCAATGTAGTTATGAAACCATATTTCTGAAGGAGGGGTATTCACAAAACAATCTTCCTTCTTACTTTGTAATTAATAATTTCATTATTTTGTAATTTTATAAACAGAACTGATATATATATATATATATTTTGTTGTTGTTGTTGTATTTTTCTGAAGCTGGAAATGGGAGGCAGTCAGACAGACTCCTGCATGCGCCCGACCAGGATCCACCTGGCATGCCCACCAGGGGGTGATGCTCTGCCCATCTGGGGCATCGCTCTGTTGCAACCAGAGCCATTCTAGCTCCTGAGGCAGAGGCCACAGAGCCATCCTCAGCGCCCGGGCCAACTTTACTCCAGTGGAGCCTTGGCTGCGGGAGGGGAAAAGAGAGACAGAGAGGAAGGAGAGAAGGAGGGGTGGAGAAGCAGATGGGCGCTTCTCCTGTGTGCCCTGGCCGGGAATCAAACCCGGGACTCCTGCACGCCAGGCCAACGCTCTACCACTGAGCCAACCGGCCAGGGCCCAGAACTGATATTAATATAACTACCTGCCTGCCACCCTCCACACTGTTCCAAAGCACCAGATGTCAAAAAATATAACAATGGGGAAGGGCTGGGTTGACCAGGTTTAGAAATCATATACAAGAACATCTAGAAATGTCTTGTTTTTTCTCATTCAAGATACTTGTACCTCTCACTTTGGAGCAGATAAGCTTGAGTTTGATCTTAAGCAACTTTTAACCTCTCTTTGACAGTGTTTTCTTTTGCAAAATAATAAGGCAATGATGATAAAATTAGATGCCAGGTATAAAATGCCCATCACATCATCTGACTCAAAGTCATTCTATACATATGTCCCTTTGCTCTCCTGAAGTCACTCTGCCCACATATCCCTGATTCTGGAAATGTCTGTGAAGTGTAATGTGGAACAATAGGGATGTCATTGTGTTGGGGAGAGGTGTACAGTCAGCAGTATGTAAGAACATAAAATTGCTGTAATTTTCAGCTTCAGTCATAAATATGGAAAGTGACACAGGAAAAAATATTGAATGCATTCCCCACAGTATTGCAAGTTGTCAAATCAGGGAAAAAATGAAAAGCAAGTGTTTGAATTGTTTTTCCTCAATGAAGAATAGCAATGACAGATATACATATAGGGAAAGACAGGGATCTAATCAAATGTTGAAAATACATTAACAAATAAGAACGTATTCAGTTATAGGAAAGTATCACTGCCTGGTCAGGCAGTGGCACAGTGAATAAAGCGTAGGTCTGGGACTCCTGAGGAGCTAGGTTCGAAACCCCAAGGTCACTGGCTTGAGCATCAGCTCAGCAGCTTGAGCACAGGGTCACTAGCTTGAGTGTGGGATCGTAGATATGATCCCGTGGTCATTGGCTTGAGCCCAAAGGTTGCTGGCTTGAGCCCCCCACCTTCTGTCAAGGCACATATGAGAAAGCAATCAATGAATAACTAAGGTGCTGCAAGAAAAAATTGAGGCTTCTCATCTCTCTCCTGTCTATCTCTATCTGTGCCTGACCTCTTGCTAAAAAACAAACAAACAAACAAAAAAACCGGAAAGTATCACCATCACATACAGTGATGACAATGTTTCTAGGTTTGGGCCTAGCTGATTGGATAGAGTGTTGGCCTGGCACATGGATGTCCCATTTTGATCTCTGGTCAGGGCACACAGTAGAAATGACCATCTGCTTCTGTTCACCTCCCCCTTCTTTTTTCTTCTCCTCTCACAGCCAGTGGCTCAGTTGGTTCAAGCGTGGGCGCTGAAGATAGCTTTGTTGGTCCAAGTGCATCAGCCTCAGACACTGAGGCCAGCTCGGTTGATTGAAGCATCAGCCCCAGACAGGGTTGCCAGGTGGATCCTGCTGGGGTGCATGTAGGAGTCTATCTCCCCTCCTTTCACTTAAAAAATGTTTCTAGGTTAAAGGGCAAAAACATTAAGAAAATCTTACCCTTTGCGATAACATGGATGGACCTGGAGTCTCTATTATACTAAGCAAAATAACCCAGGCAGAGAAAGAAAAGTATGATATGACCTCACTCGTATGAGGAATCCAATGAACAATGTGAACTGAGGAACAGAAGAGAGGCAGAGAAGGGGTCAAAGAGTCCAGAGGGAAGGTGCGCAAAAGGAAAGGGGATGAGAGGAGGGGATCAGAGAAAGGAAAGATATTAGTGAAAGTATATCCACATAACCCAGAGAGGGCAGGATAGTAAATCATGGAGGAAAGGGGCGAAGGCAGTTGAGGGAGGGGCAAACGGGGTATCAAGGAGAACAATGGGGGAGGGAGGGAGATATATTCGGGGGAACACTTGTAACTATGTAAACACAACAAATTAAAATCAATAAAATAAAATAAAAAAATTCACAATCCCTTAGATTTATTTCAAAAATTTTGATAATTTAATTGACTCCTAATTTTAATAAATTGCAAGATTTTTCCAGGGGTAGAGAATAAAGAATAGCAATTAATCAGATAAAAAAGAAGAAATTACATGTAGTTGAACAACAACATTAAATTTGAGAAGCAGCTGGAAACTCAGGGAAGTCTGAGTCACTATTGAATTTCATGAATGATTAAACCTCAGTTAATAGCCTCTTCTGATAATATTCTTTGTGTCTTTTTCTTTTCAGATCTGGGATCATTGTCATCATTTAATGGAGAGCAAGGATTTAACTATAATAAATCAGTATGTTTTCATGGTGCTACCCGGTTGTCAAGTCTGAAGTGACATCAAGCACAGAAAACTTGGAAGAGGTACAAATCCAATTTGGTCTAAATACTGTATTTTTGTTTTTCAAGAGAAATTATTGCTGTTTAAGAATTTATTTCTTTTATATAGGTGGCATCTAAAAATCTATTGACTAACTGATTTGATGCCGAGGTTTGGCTTTCTAAATAAGGAATTTCTAGGCTTATAGTTTTGCCTGTTGAGGAAAAGAATTCTGTGCCTCACAATTTCCCCCTCCATACTATATATTCAGTTCAATAAGATTCTCAATAGATTTCACTTCTTTGGCTTTAAGCCCCCTTAGTACCGAATTGCTTCCACTGTTTCCTTCTATCTTGGGAAGGTAGAAATAAGTTGAGGATGTCACGTTTTTCCCCTAGCCTAGCTTAATTTCATTGTAGACAGCTTATATTTTGTAGGATTATAATTCAGTTATAATTATTTTAACTCCTCAAAATATGGTCTATCTTGTTGAATATTCCATTTTTAAAAATTATTTTCTCAAGTATATCCACCAATTCTATTGCATACATTTCTCAGTAAATTTTACATTTTTCAATAAACTTGCAAAGCTTCTTTTAAAAACAATTTGCCAGAAACAGTGCTAGGCTGCTTTTAATTGATGTTGTAGAGCTGAGAGGGACCTATCCACTGAACCTGCTTCAAATGAGGTAATGGAATTATGATTAAATATAACCAATGCCAAGGGAGGCTGTGAGAAAGGTTAAAACACCCACTTCCACCTCTCCCATTCTTTTAACCTTTTTATTGAAGTGTAACATGTATACAAAGAAATACACAAGTCATGACTACATAATTCAATGAGTTGCCACAATTCGTTTGATTTGCCTGTGCAATGAATGCCAAAAAAAGAGAAAACTACAAGCACCTTTAAGACCCTTGTGAATTACTATTCTGTTTAGTACCCCCTCCAAAAGAATAACTACTTCCAAACTTTTAAAGTATAGATTTATTAGCCTGTTCTGAAGCTGACATAAATGGAATCATAGAGTATATGCTCTTGTGTACAATTCATTTTGCTTAATTGACTGGTGATACTGAGGACCCAGGTTCGAAATCCTGAGATCACTGGCTTGAGTCTCCTCCCATCACCATTTACCCCCCTTGACTATCTTTGACCTCCGCCACCCTCCTTACATCTTCTTTAAAGGACCATTGTTCACTCATTTTTGTATTTATGTTGTATCTGTTATATGGATGTACCAATGTGTTTATACATTCACCAGTTGAGGACCTTTGTGTAGTTTCTATATCTGGCAATTACGAATAAAGCTGCTATAAATATTCATGTAAAAGTTTTTGTGTAAATAAATGTCTTAATTTTCCTAAGTCATTAGCTAGGAGTGTGATAGCTGGGTCATATAATAAATGTATGTTTGGTTTTACAGGAAACTGCCAAACTGTCTTCTCAAGTGTCTATAGAACTCCGCATTCTCAGCAATGAATTAAAAGTTCAAATTGCTGTCAGTTTTATGTCTATTTCCTCTTTTTCCATTCTTTCCTTTCCCTCCCTCTTTTCTTTCCTTTCTCCCTATTTTCTTCCCTCTTTCCTCCCACCATTCTAATAGGTGTATACTGTAATGAAATTGTGGTTTTGATTGGCACTTCCCTATTGATAAATGATGGTGATGATCTTTGTATGTGCTTATTGGCCATCAGTAGCTCTCTTTGATAAATCCTGTGTTCAAATTTGAGATTTTGTATCATTTTATATGGAGTTGTGAGATTTCTTTATATATTTTAGATACTAAATCTCAGATATGTGTTTTGCAAATATTTTCTCCTAGGATTTGGCTTGTCTTAATTTCTTAACAGTGAATTTAGAACAGTATGTGCTTTTAATTTTGATAATGTCCAATTTGCATTTTATTTTATTTTATGGTGTGCATTCTTTTCTGGCTGAATCTTAAGCCACAGAGATTTTTTTATGTTTATTTCTAGAAATTTTAAAGCTTTTTCTTTTTTTTTACATACAGTTCTATGATTCATTTTGAATTGCTTTTTGTATATGGTGCAAAGTATAAATCAAGACTCATTAATTTTGCAGATGGATGTCAGATTGTTCCATCACCATTTGTTAAAAGGCCATTCTTTCTCTATTGAAGAAATTTGTCAGATAATTTGGAAATTTGTCAGATAATTAGCTGTGTACAGCGGTTGGCAAAAGTAGGTTTACACTTGTTCATATGGAAAGAAATATTCAGGTTATGATTATTACAATAGTTTATTAACTCAAGAGAATGTCACAGTGTAAACCTACTTTTGCCAACTCCCTGTATGTGTAGGTTTGTATCTGGATGGTCCATTCTCTTCCATTGTAACTATCTTTTAACTCACACCTCAATCTCTTGATTACTGTTGCTTTCTAGTAAGTGTTAAAATCAAGTATTTTGTGTCCTCACAAAATTTGCTCTCCTCTGAGATTGAGATTGCATTGAATTGAATTTACAGATCAGTTTTCAGAGACTTGAGATGTTAATAATAGTGAGTTTTTCTGTCCATGAACACAATATATTTGTTTTTCTTCTTGGAAGTCTAACATGAAAGATTTATACTTTTTAGTAGAAAATATTTCACATATTTTGATAGATTTATCTAACTATAAATATTTTATGGTTTTTCTGCTTTTGGGAAGGGTACTTTTTATTTTTCAATTGTTTGTAGCGAGTACGTAGATTTGATTTTAACAAATAGTGCTTATAGCCTCTGACTGTTAACAAGTCACTAGTTAGTTGTAATGACTTTTTTAGAATAATTATTTGGAATTTCCTAATTTAATAATCATATTGTCTGCAAATAAAGAGTTTTACTTCTTCATTGCAAATCTGTATACCCTTTATTTCACTTCTCACCTCATGGCATCAGCAAGGACATTCCATGTGATGTTGAACGGGAATACTGAAAAGGATTTCCTTGCCTTATTCTCAACCTTGGGAGAAAAACATTTGCAATTGTATATGATGTTACCTGCAGAGATTTTGTAAATGCTCATTTTCAGGTTGAGGAAATTCCCTTTTCTTCCTAGTTTGATTCCATTGTAGTCATAGCTTATACTTTGTAGGAGTGTAATTCATTTGTGATCATTTTAATTGCTTAGAATAGTTTATCTTGTTGAATATTCCATTGTATATCTGAAAAAAATGTGTATTTTCTTCATATTGGTTATTCTATGACTATCAATCAGGATAAGTTAGTTTATAGTATTTTTCTATATTCTGAGTGATTTTTCTTTTTTTAACTTTTTAATTTTATTTAGAAAATAAACTTTATATGGTGACATTGATCAATAAGAATACATAGGTTTTAGGTAAACATTTCTATAGCATTCAAACTGTTAATTATGTTGTGTACCACCACCCAACATCAAATCACTTTCCATTACCTTACATTTGTCCCTCTTTACACCCTTTCCCCCACTCTGGCCCCCGTTCCCCTCCCCCACATCCCCTTCCCCCTGGGAACCACTTCACTTTTATCTGTGTCCATGAGTTTTATATCCCACCTATGTGTGAAATCATACAGTTCTTAGCATTTTCTGATTTACTTATTTCACTCAGTATAATGTTCTTAAGATCTATCCATGGTTTCATAAATGTCACTATGTCATTATTTCTTATGGCTGAGTATTCCATTGTATATATGTACCACATCTTTTTTATCCAATCCTCTATCAAGGGACACTTTGATTGTATCCATGACTTAGCCACTGTGAATAATGCTGAGATGAACATGGGGATGCATGTGTCTATATGTACCAATGTTTTCAAGTTTTGGGGGTAGATACCCAGTAGAGGGATTGCTGAGTCATATAGTAGTTTTATTCTTAATTTTATGAGGAACCACCATACTTTCTTCCATAATGGTTGTACTAAATGCATTTCCACCAGCAGTGAATGAGGGTTCCTTTTGCTCCACAGCCTCTCCAACACTTGTTATTACCTGTCTTGTTGATAACAGCCAATCTAACAGGTGTGAGGTGATAACTCACTGTAGTTTTGATTTGCACTTCTCAAATAACTAGTGAAAATGAGCATCTTTTCATATATCTTTTGGCCATATGTATGTCCTCTTGGGAGAAGTGTCTGTTCAGGTCCTCTTCCCATTTTTTAATTGGATTTTTTGCTTGTTTGTTGCTGAGTTTTGTGAATTCTTTATATATTTTGGAAATTAACCCCTTATTGGGTTTGCAAATATCATCTCCCATTTAGTTGGCTGCCTATTTGCTTTGTTGTCAGTTTTGAGTAATTTTCTATTTGTTCTATTGATTATAGAAAGAGGAATAAAATATACTCCAAGTGTATTTGTTTATTTTTCCTGTCAATCATATCAGTTTTTGCTTCAAGTCATTTGAAGCTTTATTGTTAGGTGAAAACCCATGTAGTGTTATTCTTTCTCCTTAGTGAATTAGTCTATTCATTATTATTCTCCCCTTTATCCTAGCAATATTCTTTGTTCTTAAGTCTACTTTGTCTTACATAAATATAGCCACTCCAGCTTTCTGATAAAAACAGAATATGTGGCCTCTTAGGAATATTTACTTAATTGTAAGTATATCCTGCTTGCCTATACTCCCTTGAGTCTTTCCAAATGCCCATACATTGTTTATTCAGTGGAATTCTGTGTTAATGGAGCATAGTGAACACTATGCTTGAACAGAGAAGCAAGGGACACTAAACATGTTATATTGCATGTATCACGTCTACCCACAGGTATTCTTCTATCATTCTCCTATGAATCACAAACTCAAGATAAAATTAAGAATGTTAAGATGGCAACAGTAGAGCGTTAAAGCAAGCAGCGGGTCCTTTATAATGTGGAGCCCTATGTAGCTGCTTTGGTCATATGCCCATAAAGCCAGTTCTATTTCCAATTTGGCTGCTCCTTCATCCTAATCATTACCCTGAATACCTCATACCTTCATCCTCCTCAGATACCCTCCTATGATATCATATCATATGAAGATGACACCATGCTACTCTCAGGGAACTGTTTCTGTCACACAAGAAACACATAATTCTTACCATGTTCACACATGACTGTCTCCCAGTTGCCAGTTAAACCAACTGCAAAGCCCTTCTCCTTCCTCATACCTCAACTTGTACTTTAGGCTCAATTATTACCTTTACCCCAAATGTATGCCAGAAGTTCAAAACTGTGACCCTTGAATTTGGGGTTACAGAAGTATTGTAACCTCTACAAATCTTTGAGTTTTCCCTCCTTCTCCTTCAAAGGCTTATTCTATTTGTCCTTATAGACACATACTGATTTATAAACAACTCCAACCACCTCCCCCTGAGAAGGACATGTCATTGCTCTGCCTTGATAGTTTCTTTAGGTTGGCAAAACTGAGTATAAGATTGTTAAAAAGGATATAAACAACCGTCTCTAAAAATAGGGTGAGAAGAGGAGCAATGGTATTTTGATAAATGTTCAAAAACCATCCTTGGTGGAAATAAAAGTCCTGAATTATTGTATTTTACAATGTCTATGATATAAATACTCCCACCAGGACCAATTTCAAGCTACAAAAGTGAGGTAAACGAGCTCACAAAATTTCTGAAAAAATGTAACAGTGGACAATTTTTGTAAAATTCTGTGCTGGAAGACATTTCATTATGTTTCCAAATACTTATTATCTACCATTACCAAAAGTCACACCATTACTGTGCAACTAATTTTAACATCACCTTCTTTTATTTTTATTTTACAGAGCACTCTTAGAGAAACAAGAAACAGACTTGACACACTTCTGGCTTTTCTAACTTCAAATGGACACCTCCCCACCCAAGACCCTATCTCCCACTACTTAGCATAATTTTACTCATGTCTAATTGGTCATCTCTTGTACATTCTATCAACTAATCAAAATCTTTTCTAATTAAGGTAATTCTTCAATCCCATATTCCAAACCACTGGTTTTGGATGGTCACCTCATCACTTAACTATATAAGATATAATTAAATTAAAAAAATAAAATTAAATAAAAGGAGAGTTGACATGCGTTTTCTTTGTTGCAATCAATTTCATTTCAAGCTATTTTCTTTCTCTCATTCTTTCCCTGAATATCAGAAACATGGGTGTACCTCTTACCATGTATACCCAACTATTTTTGCTGTCTATTAATCCTACTACCTATTACTTCCTTCTTTTATTATGTCATTCTATGTTCTTATTTCAATCTTCTCTTCTCAACTGGTACTTTACACTCTTAACCAAACACAAACATATCTCCCATATTTTAAAAATTACTTTTCACCCAATGCCCAGATCTTGGTTTCTAATACCATTTTCTATTTAAAGGAATCAGTAATTCCTTGGTTGAGTGTAGTATAGGGCAGTAAAAGTACAAGACAAACCTGGACTGGAGTATCTTGAAGTACTGGAAAGTAAGAAAGTGCTCGGAAACAATCTGGAAGAACTATGTCAAATGGAATTAGGATCAAACATTAAAAGAGCTCTTGATGGACAAAGATGGAACAACAAAGTAAACAATGTAGTATTGGATTATAACTTAAAATATAAAAAATATATATATTAAATAAATATATAATTGATTGAGTAAATAAACAGAGAGGAAAAGACAATGTTTCCTTACAATTTGTAGTTTAATTCTCCTGTTCCCATTCCCATCGAGTATGGTCTGACCTCAGTGGCTCACTTCCGAAGAATATAATCTGGAAAGGAAAAAATAGTAACTATAGAGTGAAAAAAAAAACACGAGCAAATACTACCTTAACTACATGATCAGGTTTTATACTGCTTTGTTTTTTGTATCTGGTCAAATAACCCTCTTGAGTATTTCCTGTAGTGGAGGTTTTCTAGCGATAAATTCTCTCATGATTGCATTGGGGTTATTATGTTGTATATCAATCACCCAAAGTCAAATTATTTTCTGTCACCTTATATTTGTCACTCTTTACACCCTTTCTTCCTCTCTCTTCTTCCTCCCTTACATCTCCTCCCCCTGGTAACCACTGCACTCTTATCTATGTCCATGAGTCTCAGTTTTATATCCCACCTATGTGTGAAATCATGCAGTTCTTAGCTTTTTCTGATTTACTTATTTCATTCAGATGATGTATTATAGAGTTGTATACCTAAAACCTATATAATTGTATTAATCAATGTCACCCTAATAAATTCAATAAAAAATTAAAAAGAAAAAATATAATAAATAAAATTATCATCAAATTATGCAGAAAAAATAGTACAGTAAGTCCTTAAGTTACAAACATCCAACTTACACAGAACTCGAACTTAAAAATGGAATACTATTGGTAATTAAGTGCAGCTGGACATCAGTAAAAATAATATCACAGAGTTACTCGACTCCCATGGCAAAGAACTAACTTATGGAACTAGAACAGCGCATGATAGCATTTAGGGAAGAAAACAGGGACCCAGAAACTTCAGAACCAAAAAAGTTTTCTACAAGAGTTAGCTGTGTTTTTTGTCTCATTGAAGCAGGAATGGCAAAGTTAGGGGAGGAAGATCCTGATACAGAAAGTTTTGCCAAAATTTACTATATAGTTACTGAAGGCCTGAAATGCTACAAGGTCATTCATGAAGGAAAAAGAAAAAGAAGAAAAAGCTCTTTACAAACCTCCCTTGATGCCTACTTCAAGAAACTGACTCCAGCAGCAGAATCAAACCCTGACTCTAACAGCAGTTCCATCCTTTCCAACAAGTCCATCATCTTCTGCCTCATCCAAGATTGTTTAAGGATATATTTGAAAATGTTTAAGTATTTTTATGCACAAAAAGGTAAAAATACATACTGTGTTTAGACAAATATCTGTCTAAGTTGCATTTAATAGGTAAATGTACCTGTTCCAACTTACATACAAATTCAACTTAAGAAGAAAGCTACAGATACTCTCTCATTTGTAACCTGGGTACTGCCTACATATCACTGAAGCAAACAAACTAAAACTTCATTCTTCAAGAACCCCCAAAATAGTCTGTCAAATATCTTAGTTATAGAAAAAAGTAGCATTTATGCAAGAAACTATAGATTCTATATATAGGTAATAACTTCAAATCAGCAACCAATTTTGGAAATTCATATTTTTTATTATTAAACATTCGCAGCCCTGGCCGGTTGGCTCAGCGGTAGAGCGTCGGCCTAGCATGCGGAGGACCCGGGTTCGATTCCCGGCCAGGGCACACAGGAGAAGCGCCCATTTGCTTCTCCACCCCTCCGCCGCACTTTCCCTCTCTGTCTCTCTCTTCCCCTCCCGCAGCCAAGGCTCCATTGGAGCAAAGATGGCCCGGGCGCTGGGGATGGCTCTGTGGCCTCTGCCCCAGGCGCTAGAGTGGCTCTGGTCGCAACATGGCGACGCCCAGGATGGGCAGAGCATCGCCCCCTGGTGGGCAGAGCATCGCCCCTGGTGGGCGTGCCGGGTGGATCCCGGTCGGGCGCATGCGGGAGTCTGTCTGACTGTCTCTCCCTGTTTCCAGCTTCAGAAAAAAAACAAACAAACAAAAAAAAAACAAACAAAAAAAAAACATTCGCCACCTTAAAAAAGGTAAATTTCATGTTAATATCAAAGTGAGTTAACCGCTCCTTTCACGATTTTCATCTATTTTTAAATAAAAGCTATTGAGATAACTGTAATACACAAAGGAGTACTGTTCAAAGTTAAGAGAAAATATGTGGCAGAAGGATAAAATCTTTGTGTAACCATGCTACATAGCTGGTAGCAACTGGAAATATACTGTGTAGACCTTCTCAAACGGGCATCTCAGAACTATTTTCTGTATGACTTAACTACCTTGATAAACTGAAATTACATTTGCAGCAAAGGTGTTGGAGAGGAAAGGTATTGACCCAGTGTAGATGAAAAACTCCCAAGGCACTCTTTGAAGATCATTTATGGTCATACTTAAATAATTACATATGACCCCAGCTGCTTTAACCATATAGCTCTTGAATTCATTTGTTGAACCACAAGTATATAGTGTAGGTTAATATATCTTTAGTAAGAGTATAGCAAACAATTCTGTAAAAGTGAAATCAAACTGTTATGTAAAGATACTGTACCACGGTATATTTTAAAGTCAATATAATAGGTTGGATAATGCTAAACAGTTACCCTCCTTTTGTGATAATGGGCTTTCTAGGTGTTCATTTTAAATTTTAATTCAAAGTTTACTATTACCAAAGTTGCACGTATAGTTTTTTTCTGTTTGTTTGTTTGTTTGTTTAGGTGAGAGGAAGGGAGATAATGAGGCAGACTCCAGCATGTGACCTGACCAGGACCCACATGGCAACTCCATCTGGGGCTGATACTCAAGTATCTAGCTATTTTAGCACATAAGCCTGATGCACATGGACCAACCAAGCTATCCTCAGTCTGGGTGCATGCTTCAACCAATACAGCCACTGGCAGCAGGAGGTGAGGGGGCAGAGAAGGGAGAGTGGGGGAGAAGCAGATGGTTGCTTCCCCTGTGTGCTCTGACCAGGAATCAAATATGGGACATCCATACACCAGACCAACACTCTATCCGCTGAGCCACCAGCCAGGGCCACATAGATATAGTTTTAAGAGCCAAATAGATGACATCCTTATGTCATTAGAAATAGCAGTGCCTGCATGACTCCCTCTGTTTACCAATCTTGAAATAACCAAATACAATTGTTTTAGATGATTCTTTACTATATTATTCTGATAATTTTTATATCTATATGTATTTTGTTCTAACAGTAAACATTAGGTTTATTCTAATGGTAAACAATAGAGGCAGACCTATTATTTACTTACAAAATATCTTGCCATAGTTCTCCAATTTTATCCATAGGATGACACATGATGGTAAATAGCACTTCACATACAGGGGATATTTCTAATTTGAAATTATAAAATTGGGAGATTATATAGAAGCTGACACACCCATCCCTTCAATCCTGCAGAAAGAAAGAGATAGAGACAGAGAGTTCATCTTAGGGAAACAGGGGAACTTGTCTACTTTCAAATATAAGTATTTGGTCCTAGGGAAGATAAGAAAGATTTCTATGACCCTATTGCTCTTTGAACGGGAGCGGATGGCTCCAAAGTGAAGCACAAGTGGTAGCACGTCTAACACCCCTAAGGGTAGAAAGAACAAATGGTTTGGGGGTAAAAAGGAACATTTTCTATCTATATAGCATGTCAATGTCCATTGTTCAGAAAGTCTTAACCATGCACAAACATAAAAATATTCACATTAGTCTACAATTTATAAATGATATACTCATATTGCTACTTCTAATTTACAATTTCAGTCATTATTATTGGTGCCTCACTCTTTCCCTCAGCCCTAAATGAACAACCCCTGCACCTACAACTCTCCATGTAGTGGTATCATAATTTTAGTTAGCTCAAAATTCAGTTTTTATATTAGTATTACCATGTAAATGATGTTCACTAATGAGGCGCATAACAAACTATAATAATTTTCCTTTATTGCACAATAATCACTGTTCCCATTGTTAATTTTCTTTCCCAATTACTTAGTATTCTACTTACTTATCACTAACTTAAGCCCACTCTCCCCCCATTGTATATTCACTTATTAATGTTAAAAAGCCAAGAGAATCTATCCAGTTCATCTTCTTGAACTCTTCTGAAGAGTTATGACTTGCTGCTATCTTGGACAACAGCTCTGTAAGCCTAAGACCTGGGGATCTATAGCCACCACCTGTGCTGTCTCACCTTAAATGCTTTGCACTACTCTAATTTCAGCTGAAGCTGCGGTAGATTGTGCCCAGTGATCTCAGACTGTTTGTTCTGGCATCATCCCATCTCAAGCCCTCTTTGTATGATTCTCTGCTCTCTGTGCCTTACCCTCCTCCAGTGGTGGGATTCAAGTGGTTTGCACCGGTTCAGAAGAATTGAAACCTATTATTTTGTTGAGTTTGGCAAACCAGTTGTGAAAATGTGACTTGTAATCTGGGTTCTCTTTAAGGTGGGTTCCTGGGCAGCCTCCCAATGTGGAAATAAAAAATTTACATTCCTTACTCTTCTTTAATGTTATCTGTGCAACAGCGTATTCTAAGTGCCCGTAGTAATGTTCATTCCATCCATAAGTGAAAAAAAAGTTGACAGAACTACACTTGTAATATTTATTTATTCATTTCATAAAACTCATTATACCTTTGATGAAATACTACATTTTAATTCCCTCACTTTGTTACTTCAGTAAACAAACATATAACAAACAGAAAAAGTGCCAAACAACCAGAGGTGACAAGCTATCATTTGTTTCAGCTTTCTGTTGTGCCCAAAATTCCCTCAAATTATTATGAGTGCTCTGACGTTCCCCAAACGGTGAAACCAATAGGAAACTAGGACACAATGCACCAATAGAAATGTAGATTTCAAGGGTTATCTTATCGCCCGTTTTGGAGGCGATGGAAGTATTAAATGCGTGAAATAATAAACTACCTTTAGATATATTGTTTTTTTAAACTTAAAATGGTCATTGGGGCAGAGAACTGTTTGTTAAATTATTTGAATCTCACCACTGGCCAACTCCCAAATGTAGACCAGAAGTGAGGAGTTAACCTGCCAGGGTAATATTGAACTGGGATGGTTGCCACTGGTTAGTGTTGTTGCTTACTTTCCTGCAAGGAAAGAGTTCTGTGAGCTATTGTGTTGCCTCCTCTGGAACTGGACCATAGTAGCTTACCAATGTGACCTCAATAAAGGCGACCTTGTTTTATTATTTTAATTTTTATTTATTAATTTTAGTGAGAAAGGAAGGGAGAGATAGAGAGAGACACAGAAACATTGAGCTATTCCTGTATGTTCCCTAAGCAGGAATTGAACCAGCAACCTTTGCACTCTGGGAAGATGCTCTGACCAGCTGATCTATCCAGCCATGGCTAAGGGTGATCTTATAGTCCCTCTTTCCTTGTCTCATTCCTTCCTCCCCTCACCCCTGCTCTCTGGAATCATCTGTCACATAAACTGTACCCAAGTCCTATTTCAGGCTTTGCTTTGAGGAAACCAATATAAGACGGGTTCTCCCTTTACCATCTACCTGGAACTCTTCCCCTCCTTTCTTGTGTGTGTGTGTGTGTGTGTGTGTGTGTGTGTGTACATCCTTCAATAGTCTCCTGAGAGACTCTTTTCTTTAAAATTTTCAAGACTTTTTACAGTGTTTTCTGGCTTTTGATAAAGCTTCTAAGACATCTAATGCAATCTTAATACTTAATACCTTGTATTAAATTGATTTTTCTCTGGAAATTGGCAGGATCTTTTCTTTTTTTCCTCAATGTTCTGAAATATCACAATGATGTCTTTGGATATCATCATCCATTCAGTTAAGAAATCAATCAGGCCCTGGCCGGTTGGCTCAGCGGTAGAGCGTCGGCCTGGTATGTGGGGGACCCGGGTTCGATTCCGGGCCAGGGCACATAGGAGAAGCGCCCATTTGCTTCTCCACCCCCCCTTCCTCTCTCTCTCTTCCCCTCCCGCAGCCAAGGCTCCAGTGGAGCAAAGATGGCCCGGGCATTGGGGATGGCTCCTTGGCCTCTGCCCCAGGCACTAGAGTGGCTCTGGTCGTGGCAGAGCGATGCCCCAGAGGGGCAGAGCATCGCCCCCTGGTGGGCAGAGCATCGCCCCTGGTGGGCGTGCCGGGTGGATCCTGGTCGGGCACATGCGGGAGTATGTCTGACTGTCTCTCCCCGTTTCCAGCTTCAGAAAAATAAAAAAATTAAAAAAAAAGAAATCAACCAAAATTCTAGAATCTCAAATTCCTGTTCTAGAAAATGTACTCAAATCAACTTTCTAAATGATTGCCTTACTTTCTCCCTCTAGCTCTTTTCTAGAACTTCTATTTCATTGATGCTGGACTTGTTAGAACAGTCTTCTAGTTTCTTCATATATAGCTCTGCACTATTTTTCATCTCTCTCTCTCTCTCTTTTTTGTTAATGTAAGTGAAAGGAAGTAGAGATAGACAGCTGCATGTGCCCCAACAGGGATCCACCTGTTAATTCCTATCGGGGAATAATGCTCTTAACTGAGCTATTTTTAGTGCCTGAGGCAGAGGCTCCACAGAGTCATCATCCTCAGTGCCTGGGGCCAAGGCACTCGAAATCGGTCAAGCCATGGCTGAAGGAGGGGAAAAGAAAGAGAGAGAGAGAGACAGAGAGACAGAGAGAGAAAAGAGGGAGGGGGATAGGAGGAAGAAGCAGACAGTTGCTCCTGGGAAGTAAACCCAGAACTTCCACACACCAGGTTGACACTCTACCACTGAGCCAAAGGGCCAGGGCCTCATCTCTCCTTTTTTTTTTTTAAAAGAAATTTACTGTTTTGGAGATTTCTTCAACTTTAACTTGTAATTATTTTATTAAAGTTTTGGTTTTAAGTGCATATGCTTTTTGAAGTTTTATAAGAGTTTAGTTGAGCTAAACTGATGACATATATGAGGGAGCAAGATCTCAAATGTTCTTTTTACTGCATATTTTAAATCTCCAAGAGCTCCTTTTGTTTCCTAAGTAACTCTTTTTTTTATTTCACCATGAATAAGATCTTATTCATGAGTTCTGTATCATCTTTTATCCCTCTGCGTTTAATAATAATGGGGGCAGAGGTGTTTCTTTCTTCTCCCTGAAATTGTTTCTTCAGCATTATTGTTGTTAATTATCTCTCTCTTTCATATTCAATTTTGAAGTACCAGAAAGTTGATTGGGCCCTTGTGTTTGCTGTCTATAGAATTTCCTGTAAGGCAGCCAGGTTAGCACTGGACCTTTGGCTGACCCCAGTCAGCATAAAAGTCATCCAATTCCTGCCATCACCTGGAAGGGTTAAGTCTGTCTGCCAATGCTCTGAATAAAAGTTGAGAAACAAATCAAGAGAAATCACTCAGGCAATGCAAAACTCTTGGTTTTCCTATAGCCAGAGAACAAAACTACTCTTTTCTGTTAGAATGGGAGAGGAGTAGTGACCAAGTGGGGTAGAATGGGAGAAAGAATCTCATATATCCAACTTTCTCTTAAAGAGTCTTTCAACTAATCATTATGGTTTTAGCTTCTCCTTCATTTCTACAACTAAAGGTAATACGTTGATAGGAAGATGTCACCAAAGCCTAGGCTTCTGGGGAATTTTTATTTGTAAATCTGATGTCTTCACCACTGCTGCTATAGGACTCGGCTTTCTTTAGTCTGCTAGGTCATTTACTACTTATCTATTTGCTTTCTAGTTAACATTGTCACACATGCATCTCCCAACTCTGTTCACGTGCCTTATACCATGTTTTAAATCCCATTACTGTCATTGTAGCTGTATTTCAGGACAAGGTGATATAAATGTGTATACTCAATGTAATAGTTTTATATGGATGGGCAGGATCTTTTCCAAGTTAATAAAATACTCTTATTCCTTTTAACAGAAATATCTGTTTTATTTTATTTATTGACTTTTAGAGAGAGCAGAAGTAAGAGAGAGTAAGAGAGATCAATTTGATTTGTTGTTTCACTTATTCACACATTCATTGGTTGATTCTTCTATGTGCTTTGACCAGGGATCTATGCCACAGCCTTGGTATATTGCAATAACACTAACCAGCTAAGCTGCCTGGCCAGGGCTCTCTTTTATTTCCCTTATTTTCTTAAGCAGTGTTTATCATAAATAACTTTATCCTTTTTGATAATTTGCTTGATCAATTATAGCATTTTAGTACAATAAAAAATATCCTCAGGATTATATTTCTTAATATGTCAGGTTACTTATACTAAATAACACTAAATTTTTCTAATTTTTCCTTAAGTTTTATACATTTAATCTATAAATTTTTGGCTTATTTTTAACTTTCATATCTTATTACTGACAATGAATGAGTGGCTTCTCTTCTAGCTGGCTCTGCTTTACAAAGGAATAAAGTATTTTTTTTTTTTTTTTTTTTTTGAAGCTGGAAACAGGGAGAGACAGTCAGACAGACTTCCCGCATGCGCCCGACCGGGATCCACCCGGCACGCCCACCAGGGGCGACGCTCTGCCCACCAGGGGGCGATGCTCTGCCCATCCTGGGCGTCGCCATGTTGCGACCAGAGCCACTCTAGCGCCTGAGGCAGAGGCCACAGAGCCATCCCCAGCGCCCGGGCCATCTTTGCTCCAATGGAGCCTTGGCTGCGGGAGGGGAAGAGAGAGACAGAGAGGAAAGCGCAGCGGAGGGGTGGAGAAGCAAATGAGCGCTTCTCCTGTGTGCCCTGGCCGGGAATCGAACCCGGGTCCTCCGCACGCTAGGCTGACGCTCTACCGCTGGAATAAAGTATTTTTAAAAGCATTTTGATAGTTACTTTCTTGGAAGTCAATAGCTCTCAATTATTCCTGTTTTGCTTATGGGTTGACAACTATTTTTAATGTGATTGATATTATAATATAGTCCTTGCATAAACAAGAGCTTGTTGTGCCTTAATAAAAATAATAAAGATGATGATTATAATCTGAAACTTGCAAAACATACAGCACATCTAGATATAACCAGTAACACTGAGCATGTAAATAATAACTTCTAGAATTTATGAAGAACTTACTGAATGTCAAGCACTATTTTAAGTGCCTCATATTATAGCTCACTACCATTCTATAAGACAGTATTGTTGTCTGTATGATTGTACAGAAAAGTAAACAAGGGGGTAAAATATAATATTGCTTGTTCCCAGAGTGAATAACTGCGAATCTTGGATTTTACTTCTAGTGTGACTGATTCCAAAGTCTCTGTTTTCCCATTAACTGCTAAACTGACTCTGTAAAGAATCAAAATAGATGTGATAAATAGACAACATGTATAATAAATGCATTTTTTTTTGTAATTTACACAGTTTGGTTCTTAATACTTTAGATTATGGTCTAAGATTAATTTAGTAACAAGAAGCATAATAGAAATAGACATTCACAAGGTGAATGCATACGTGGTAGCTGCCAATCCTCAGACCTGAGTCACAAACCTGCTCCTGAATGTTACATAGAATTGATATGAGAGCTGTTTAAAAAGTCATACTTTTTGAATCAATCAAGGTGATAAACAGTTATTAACAATTCAGTTTGCAAATTATATGAGGTAGCTGAAAACTAGAGATAGAAAAGAAGATATATATATATTCCCTGCCTTCAAAGGACTACAGTCTACTTGGAAAGAAAAATAACTTCTATGAAAACTCCAAGAACTTTGCAATGTAATACATTTTTATAAATTTGAAATGTACCCAATAGAGCATTACTTCTTGAGAGAGCTCAGTAGGAAATAATCTTGAGAAGGCTGGTGGTGCAAGAGGCAATTCTCAAATACAGTCTAACATTTATACAGCTTTTAGATTGACAGAGAGGAGTTAGAAGGTGTGCTTATCCGATAGAGAGAGAGAAAAGACAGAAACGAGTGTCACATGGCGAGCTGCAGTGCAGAGGAGGAGGGAACCAGCAAGAATTCTTCACCTAGAGCACAGAAGGGTGAGTGGTAGAGCCAGAGAAGAGAGGCAAGGAGACACAGTGAAATGTGCTGTCCAGGGAGCCATTCCATAAATATCAGTCAGAACGGAAGTCACTGAGCAAATCAGGTGGAGCAGAGTGGGCAGCATCCTTCGGCTGAAGGGGAGATTTCTTAAGTTCTTTCTCAGAGGAATGACATGAGTCCTGAGGTTTAGGAAGGACGATCAGACAGTGACAGATTGCAAGGCATTAGAAAGAAGTACAGGGGACCTTCACTGTAAATAAGGTATCATTTAGAAGAATATTGCAGAAACCAGGGCTTGATGATGGACTGAAGAATGAAGAAATGGACAAATGGGCCTACTTCTCTGTAAAGGAGGAATTGGCAGGTTTCATGGTTGGTAAAAAAATAATAATAATAAATAAATAAAAAGTTAAAAGTACATCAGTTTTTTTAGCTCGAGTTCTCAGAAGTATGCATGAAGCCCCCACCACTCAGGCTATATAACATGTCAGCCATCCCCACCACACAGGCCCTGTGCCCCTCTGAATGAAATTACTATTTTGATTTGGGCTCAGTTTGTAGTTCTGGTACTTTTGCCAGAGGATCTGGAGCCCAGATTAATCATTACATGTTGATTAGTATATGTAATTTAGGAAAACTACTTGAAAAACCAACTCCAAGACTGCTCAGAATGAAAAAAATCTTACTAAATACATAAATACATTTAAATGATGAATTTAATTCTACCAAAGGAAAGAAAGTAAGCTGTCATAATATTTTACATAGAACATTTAATAATTATTTAATCATTTAATTACTCATTTAAGCAAATAGCATTCATTTAACAAATATTACTTGGAGTACCCACCACATGCAAAGCATTGCACTTGGTATTGAAGATAGAAATAATAATGGGACATAGCCCTTCCCAAGGGCTCACAGATTGGTCAAAAGAGTAACTCAGGGTGCTGAGGAATCACATAGAAGTGGTACTTTCCCAAATTGCCTCAGAAGTGGCAAGACCAAAGAGGGGTAAGACTAATACGGAAAAGCAAAAAGTTGTATCATTTATTTTTTCTAACTAAATTTATTGGAGTGACACTGGTTAATAAAATTATACAGCTTTCGAGTGTACAGTTCTATAATACAGCATCTGTACATTGAATTGGGTGTTTGACCCCCCCTTTCCCCTTCATCATCCCCATTTCCCTCTGATAAGCACTATGCTGTCATCTGTGTCTATAGATTTGTTTGTCTTGCTTGTTCATGTGTTGCTTTCGGTTGTATATACCATGTATAAGTGAAATCATATGGTTCTTGACTTCTTCTGTCACCTATTTCAATTAGCATGATATTCTCAAGATTCATCCATGTTGTTGCAAATTAGATGGAATTAACTTTGCTCTTATTATAGAGTCATATTTGACTTCTTTCTTTGTACCCCAACATCCAGGCCATTAGTAAATCTTTTTAGGTCTACATTCCTTCACAATTTCTCCAAAATTTGCTTATTTCTCATGATCTCTGCTATATATGAACCTAGTTCAAGTTCCAGTTACTTCACATGTAGACTATTGCAATAGTCTTCTCACTGGCCTTTCTGCTTCCATCTTTGCCTCCATAGCATCTCTTCTTCACCAACATTCATAATAAACCTTTTGAAGTTAAGTCAAATCGTATCACTCCACTGGTCAAAATCTACACTCACTGAGAGACATAGACAGCATTTGTGTCCTCTGCACAGAACGCTCTTTCCTAGAAACCACCTTTTCTTGTGAGTTATTTTTTTTTGCCTTTGCACAAATATCACTTAATGCAGATATCTTTTTTTAACCATCCAATAAAAATAGCATCTGCATAATTCTCTAGTTTTATTATTGTTTTATTCTTTCTCACATATTTGTTTATTGTTTTCCTCCCCCTGATTGAGTGAAAATAATACAATAGTAGAAACTTGATATATTTTTGTTTGCTACAGTACCCCTAGAATATCTGGCACAGAGAATGCCCACCTTCAGTATTTGTTGAATTTGATAGTCAAATGTAACTGTCATAGGATTAGGGTTTTTTCCTACTGTCAGCCTACCTAAGTGGGCAAATAAACTAAGGGTAAGTGTTGAAGAAATAACCCTCTTTTACAGTCAATGAGTCTTTAATCTGTAACCCGTCTAAAGTTTAAGGAGACCATGTGTTACTATTTTATTTTAACATTTATACAGGATTTTACAGAGATTTTGGAATAAAAGGTCATGTAAGACATTTTAGGACATTTTTAAAATGTAGAAAAGTATGTTTTAGAAAATCACCTTGAAACTTATTTCCCCATGTTATTTACAGTTAACATCTTCATGTAAGTGTCACGCTATATGTAAAATTTTATGTTCTGATTTTTAGGACCTAATATTTAGTTTTTTCTTTACATTATATAATAATAGTTTTTTGGAACTATAATGTGTATGCCTGTGTGTGTGTGTTTATCTATAAGTTGTTTTCTAGAAATAAGGTATCAATATAGACTTCAATGAGCACACACTGTGTCTGTCTCATTTTGCCCTTGCTAAAAGTTAAGAGGCAAGATAGTAGAGAAGTGGAGAATGCAAAAGCCAAAGCCAGACTGCCCAAGTTCCGGTCCTTGTTCCACCACTTAGTAGTTTTATGACTTTGGGAAACCTACATAACCTCCTAGTGCCTCGATTTTTCTATATATAAAAAGGGACTAAAAATAGCACCAAACTCATTAGTTTTTCATAAGTGTTAATTAGGTGAATCTATGAAAAGTGCTTAGACTATTGTCTGGCAAATATTTAACATATATAGATGTTAGCTATAAATGTAAAATTCAATACTGTATATGAGTATTTCAGGTATTTACCAGTATGGGGGAAAATGAGAATATCCCATTTATTTCTCCAATAATAAATTATATTTAATAATGTTTGTTTTTGTGAACATTTTCATGCCTTTTTGTAACTTCTCTAAGTCCTTTGCTTATTACTAATATATATGTGTATTCCAAACTGCCCTCTTGATGTTCCGCATATCTGTCAGACCTCACCCTCACTGGACTATTGCCCCTGAGACAGAAGAATTCCAAAAAGCTGACAGGCCGCCCCAAGGAGGGGCTCCAGACATACCAGGACTTTTGATTCAATACCCACATGCTCGAAGCCCCCCAAGGAGGAGCATTCCGGACACACCAGGACTTTTGCCTCAGTATCCCCTCAGGCTCTCCCAAACACTATATAACTCGCCCATAGTCTGTAACTGGTGCTCTTCTCCCCAAGAGAAGTGCCCAGCAGGGTTCCTTTCTTCCTTTCAATAAAGCCTGTTACTCTGGTCTTTCAGACTCCCATGGATTCCAACATTTGGTGCCTGTAAAGCCAGTATCCAAGGCCACCATCACAGCAGCCTGGCCCATGCAGGTTCACATTGGATTCGGACAGTCAGTAAAGAAACAACGGAGCCAAAAACTGGTGGGCCATCATCTTTAATCCTAGCTTGCACCCGGTGGGAAAGTAAAAACACACACTGGGCTCCAAAACCCACTCACATTCAGTGCTCACAAAGCTACTGACTTATCCGAGTTTCCTAGAATCAAAGGTTTCTAGCTCACCAGACTTATTCACCTCTGTTCCCCACCTCCTTCCTTCTCCCTGCACAAACTCTGCACAAACTGGCTTCTCACTCAACACTCCACCATCTTGGCTGCTTCTCCTGGCCTCCTCCATGTGGCCTTTCTCTGCTCTCCTCTCTGCTCTCTCCTCTAATGATAATCTCAGGAACCAAGAGAGCAAGCTCCCATTCTGCCCCCATTTTAAAGTGTTGATTCAAAACCTTTAATCCAATATACAAAATAGGGAAGTCTCTAATACAAAGTCACTTATCTGAGGCATGATGGGATTGTACTACTCCACATCAAAAAGGGTGGGAAAGGCTTAGTGCTAAAACGAAGCCCCAGGTACAAGGATTCTGCCTGCCCACAGCCCACCCCCAACACACATTAATATCACCTGGGCGACAGGCTTCCGTGTGGGCAGCGCCATCTTTAACAAAGTGAGCATAATATAAATATATTTTATCTGCCCAACAGTGCCGAAACCCGGGATAGGGTACTACTAACTGCCTGGATGATCCCTCTTTGCCATCCAAACTTACAACCAGGGAAGCAATGGGAAGCGGCAGCTCGTCCCGGGCTTACTCCCTGATTCTGTTTGGACGTGTAATTGTAGGTCGATTGGCCAGCAGTCTAACCCTGTCCTGAACCCCTGCCAGATCAGAAGGTAAGGAGTTTCTCCCTTCCCCTTCCCCAGTTGGCCTCTAAATTTCTCTCTAAAAACACCCCTTCCTGGTCGGACAGTTTTCTCTGACACGCCTCTTGTTTGGAGGGGTGTTGGGCAGATAAAATATATTATACTCACTTTGTTAAAGATGGCACAGCCCACATGGAAGCCTGTCGCCCAGGTGATATTAATGTGTGTTGGGGGTGGGCTGTGGGCAGGCAGGATCCTTGTAGCCTGGGGCTTGGTTTTAGGACTAAGCCTTTCTCACCTTTTTTGATGTGGGGTAGTACAATCCCATCATGCCTCAGATAAGTGACTTTGTATTAGAGACTTCCCTATTTTGTATATTGGATTAAAGGTTTTGAATCAACACTTTAAAATGGGGGCAGAATGGGAGCTTGCTCTCTTGGTTCCTGAGATTATCATTAGAGGAGAGAGCAGAGAGGAGAGCAGAGAAAGGCCACATGGAGGAGGCCAGGAGAAGCAGCCAAAATGGCGGAGTGTTGAGTGAGAAGCCAGTTTGTGCAGAGTTTGTGCAGGGAGAAGGAAGGAGGTGGGGAACAGAGAGGAATAAGTCTGGAGAGCTAGAAACCTTTGATTCTAGGAAACTCGGATAAGTCAGTAGCTTTGTGAGCACTGAATGTGAGTGGGTTTTGGAGCCCAGTGTGTGTTTTTACTTGGCCACTGGGTGCAAGCTAGGATTAAAGATGATGGCCCACCAGTTTTTGGCTCCATTGTTTCTTTACCAACTGTCCAAATCCAATGTGAATCTGCATGGGCCAGGCTGCTGTGATGGTGGCCTTGGATACTGGCTTTACAAGGGGTTTGACTTTCAGTCTCAGTGGACTGCATGGAAGATTAGGCACCTAGCCAAACCTCTCCACTCTCTCGGACTTCTCGTCCTCGGAGCTCCCTGACAGGTGGTGACGACCTCTATCAGGGACGACTCCCCCACACGGAAATTCTCTCCTCTTGGGACAGTGACAAAAGGCGGGGATGCCCCCTCTTGCTCACCTGTCTCCATGGCTCTTCAGAGTCTAAGCCTTCCAACCAGACCCCTCTAGGATGTCTCATAAAAATCCTCACCAAACTCAGTCTCTCAGACCTCAAACCGAAGAAATTAATCTTCTTCTGTAACATGGCATGGCCTCAGTACAGACTCCCATTGGCCTGAAAATGGGACATTCGATTACAATATCCTAAGAGATCTTGACAATTTCTGCCACCAGATGGGGAGGGCATTAGAAATTATTTACCTGCAGGCTTTTCTTCTCCCTTCTCTCCTGTCCTTAATTTCTGTGCCTTCTGTTCTACATGCAGGCTGTTTTGGCCAAAGAAACCTCACCTAAAACCTCCACTCCTAATCTTTCCTTCTCCACGGACTCCCAACTCTCTCCTTCTCCTGCCTGACCCCTGAGGGCACCCCTCTCTCGGGACCCCTCTCTGGTCCCTCTGCAAATTTTTTCCACTTGAGTCTCTCCCCTCCAGAAAGCCCCCTCCCTTTGCAGAAACCTGTTTTCTCATTCACCTGTAATACCACACTCTCTCTTTCTCCTCCCCTGCTGGCCAGGGGCTTCTCCCTTCTCCACTGTGTTCTTCATCCTCTCTCCTACTTAGAAACTGTGGCTCTGGCTGTGGTGCTTGTCTCTTCTCCAACCCCTCTTCCCTCCTTACAAACTGTGATTGTGCCTCTTTCCTCCTCACTCCCTTCCCTCTCCTCAGAGCTCTAATCTTTCTTGACTCCTCTGACCACGTGGCGCTTTAATCTCCACCTCCTCTTGCAGATTCTGACCCTCCTTCTTTCCATCCAGCTGCTCACACT
This sequence comes from Saccopteryx leptura, assembly GCF_036850995.1. NCBI lineage: Eukaryota > Metazoa > Chordata > Mammalia > Chiroptera > Emballonuridae > Saccopteryx > Saccopteryx leptura. Next base: position 35,487,576 of record NC_089514.1, on the reverse strand, counting down.
GTCCATCCGTCTGCTTTCTCTCTTCCTCCCCTCTATGTTGGCAACTCCCTGCCATCTCGAAAACCTTAAAAAAAAACAGAATTGTATATTAAGCTATGTGAGTAAGTAATCCGTCTTGTCTCTTTGTTTGTCAGAAAATATCTCTAGTATAATTTTAATTGAAACAAGTAAAGCACGCTCATTTAAATTCCTTAATTCATAATATGTGAAGTCTTTGTTTAATGTGTAACTGTGTCTGTTTCTAAGGCCTTAAACCAATAATTACCCACCTCTTAAACCAGGCTTACTAATCTCCATGGACTCTTCCTGCAATACCCCATCCTTCCTGTTCGAAACCCTCAGGAGTTTATCGACTCCTATAAGCCTTACACCTAATCAATGAGGCAGTAATTCCCCTCCATCCAGTAGTCCCTAATCTCTACAAGTTACTGTCACAGATTCCCTCAAACACCATTCACTCCACAATCCTAAACCTCAAGAATTCCTTCTTTACCATTCCTCTACACCCCGACTCTTACTTTCTGTTTGCATTTACCTTTATTTAAACTGACCTGGACATGAATGCAGCCCAGCAATTTACAAGGATTGTCTTACCCCAGGGGTTCAGAAACAGCCCACACCTGTTTAGGCAGGCACTAGCTCAGGATTTAACAGCATGCAATCTCAAAACTAGTACTCTCTTATAATATGTAAATAACCTACTCCTCTGCAGCCCCTCCCTGCCTGCCCCAAGGAGACACACTGCTACCCTTCTTAACTTCCTCGCTATGAAGTGATATTGTATGAAGTTGAGCTAACTTTATTCTCAGTCCCTAGTCTATCTAGGCATCGCCTTAACCCTCACCACCTGAAGTCTCACCCTAGGTCAAACTCAGACCCTTCACAGTCTCCAAACACCTACCACCACAGATCAAATCTTTTCTTCCCTCAGTCTAATAGGCTTCTTTCAACACTGAATTCCCAATTTTGCTCTTAGTCAAGCCCCTCAGTGAGATCTTCTGAGCATGGCTTTTAAGGTCTATAATGGCCAAAGGAAGTAACAGAAAAGGCAGATAAGGCCCAAAATAAGTCAGGAAATACCAGCTTTTGGCTCCAGCACCCTAAAGGGCTTCATAGAATTCCATCAGGGCCCTGCTCCAGAGTGAAAAAAAGTCATTGAACTGAAGCCTGCCAGGCTTCCCGGCCTGATCAAGGGACACACCTTTGCTGTGGAAAGAGGGACACAAGAAGGTAAGCTGCCCCCTTGCTCCATGGAGGGAGGGTTCAGTCTCTTCTAGCCCTGCTCCAGCTACCTGTGACCTGACCTTGCCCAGCATGCTGGGAATTGCCACTGAAGGCCCAAGGACATCATCATTCAGGAGCCTAAGGTATTTCTTCCAATTAGCAGATAAACTAATCTCATTTCCTATAAACATAAGGGCCATCTACTATGCCTCGCTTGAATATTTAAGTTTTATTTATCCCTCAAAGATCTCTACTGTGGGTATTGACAGTCTGATTTTGTTACTTTATTTAATGTATAGCATCTCCTTTATTCCTCTTATCTCAATGCTCCACGCCTATTGTAGGCTGGGACCTGCTGCTAATTCCAGCTAGAAGCAGTGGTCACTAGGACTTAAACTCTAACTGCAAAGTGTAGAACTATAACCACCCTTTCCTTAAGTACTTGCAGGATTTACTCAGCAAACTGTTCAAATACTGTCCAAGGGGCACTTCCAACATTACATCACCCAAGGACTGACTTTCAATGGACAGGTCCACACACCGTGATCCTGACAACTCCCACTGCTGCTAAAGTAGGAAAATGGCATGCCTTACTTCAACCACAAACTGGAAGCTGGTTGGTCTACATATGGCAAATATATGAAAAAAACTAAGGACTCTTTTGCTCAGGCTTTGGGAAAAGGGAAACCAGGATAAAAAGAAAGTCAGCTTGATTGTCACTAGAGGTTGAAAATTTTTAAATCAAGAGTCCTGACTAGAAAGGAATTGTATGGTTTTGATAATAGAAGGTATAAGGTATGGAAATACTTTTGAAAGAAAAAGGAAAAGTAAGTTGTTATGAAGACCAGTTATTTCTGGATAAGAAAGTTCATGAAAGCTGAAGGTTTATGTAAGTTGTAGAAGGTTTGTGCAGGTTGTAGGAGATTTGTACCAAGAAAAAATAATTAGTACAGTCAGAAAACTGGTTTTCAAAGAATGTTTAATCAGTCACCCTAGCTAACAATCCTCTACTCTCCCCACTTATTGGGACAACTCTTTCCTCCACCCTGACCATCTGGAGCTCAGAAACAGAGAAACGAAACCGACCCCTTGTCCTTCTATTCTCTATTCACCTCTCAACCTACCTCACCCAATCAAAGGCTTTCTACTCCTGTGGGACCAACACCTATATGTGTCTCCCTACTAATTGAACAGAAACCTGTACCCTAATCTATCTCACACTAAATATCAACCTAATCCCAGCCCATGAGCCTCTTTCAATTCCTAGTACACTACCTGTCAATCTAAGAACCAAACGAGATGTACAAGTAATCCCTCTTCTTATTGCTTTAGAAATCACTATAAAAGTAGGTCTAGGGGCAGGGAGACTGGCCACTTCCCTGTCTTATTTCTACTCTCTCTCTCTCTCTGAAGGTTAGCAAATTTGTATACATGGACTCAGTGGTTTCATACAAACTGGGTGTCTTGACTATTGCCTTTCATTAGTCCACTCACTCTCCTATTTATTTTTCTAACTTTTGGACCCTGCCTCTTACGTTTGTTCACTAGTTTCTTACAGAACTGCATGCAGACCTTCACCAATCAGAAAATTGGAAAAATCTACCTAACCCTACATACCAACCCTGAACCCTGCCCTCGTGAAACAGAAAAATCTGAAACCCTATATCAGCAAACCTCCTAAATCCTATCTTTCAACCCCTACAGGTCCCCTAACCCTAAAGCTCTCCCATATCCCTGAAGAACTAGGAGAATGAATAGCATTCACCTCTTAACACTTCTCAGTCTTTTTACCCTTCACATAGTAAGGGGATAGGATCGCTGGGTCTTCTTGGCTGAAGAAGAGCTTACAAACGGACATGAAACATTTCTTTTAGCTCAAACTAACTGCTCTCTCCAGGGCTGCCAGGAAAGAATATTTCTAACTTTACCATGGAAGAACTTTCACCATGGTACAACCCTCCTTATCTCTGCATTCCTAATCTCCAAATACTTGCCCCTTCTTTTTCAAGTTCCTACAGGCCGGGATGAGAGAAATTTCTAGGATTACTTACAGTCAAATGCTCCTACACTCCTATTCCCCAATACCCCAAGGAGAACTTCATGAGGGAAATATCAAATAGGTAGGGATGACAGCAGGAAGAAGCCGCCCCTCAGCCCGAGAAGTTCCCCCCTGAATGTTCTCCAAACCCCCTTCCTTTTAACCACACATACTCAGTCCTTCTAAAACTTACACCAACAGGTTCCCTGTCTCTAAAAATCTCCACATGTCCTCCCATTTGAGAGGAACTAGACCAGCACGTCACATGAGGCTCATCCAGAAGACCATGTACCACCATGTCACCCTGTTCAAACGGCACTCGCAGCAAGCAACTAACAATTATTACCTCACAAAATTTTTTTACTTCCTCACTCAGGTTTTCAGAGACATCGCCTGGTTCAGACCTTACAGCATGGAAATTGATGACCTCCTTAACTGGATGAGGGACTTGGCTTGGCAAGGTTCCCTTCTTGAGTTCTCTCCAGAAGAAGCAATAATTTTCCAATTTTTCTCCTCTTTCTCCTCATCACCCCTTACCGTATATTATAAAATTAATAACTGCCTTTCTTTTATATGTAACCACAGAGCTGAGAAATGATAGATGTGTATTCCAAACTGCCCTCTTGATGTTCCACTTATCTGTCAGACCTCACCCTTACTGGACTATTGACCCTGAGACAGAGGAATTCCAAAAAGCTGACAAGCCACCACAAGGAGGGGCTCTGGACATACCAGGACTTTTGATTCAACATCCACATGCTTGAAGCCCCCTAAGGAGGAGCATTTCGGATATACCAGGACTTTTGCCTCAGTATCCCCTCAGGCTCTCCCGAACACTATATAACTCGCCCATAGTCTATAACCGGCGCTCTTCTCCCCAAGAGAAGTGCCCGGCAGGGTTCCTTTCTTTCTTTCAATAAAGCCTGTTACTCTGGTCTTTTGGACTCCCATGGATTCCAACAATTACTTAATTCACTTGTAATGTTTATTTATACATTAAGATTAACTGCATATATTTATTAAAAGTATGTCTCTAATTAGTAATATCATTTGTTCATTGATATAAATATGTATTCTATTTGTATTGCACACAAAAATTTGAAATTTATATTGTCAAACTTATCAACTTACTCTTTTAAATATTATCCTTTACTTCCTGCTTCTATATTTTCTTCAGTATTTTATATTTATCTGGAAATTAGTGTATTGAGTGATATGAAAATTAACCTTGAGTTTCTCTGAAGCCAATTTATCTCAACATGATTTATTAAAAATCCATCTATAATCACTTTTATAATACTTCCTTTATATTAAGTTTATATATATGATCTATATATAAACATGATACACACATACACATGCACATGCATGTCAAAATTAAATTCTATATCCTAAAGATTATTTTAAGTTTTATATCAGTATTTGTAGAAATAATAAATAAATGAATTTGAGTTGAGTAGATAGAATAAAAATTACATTGGCATGCTTTTCTTTTGACTGTCAAATTGAGGCCAAATATTTCCTTCATAGAGAATGTCTAACACAAAATTCCAATTAAGGTAGAAAGAATGTGTGAAACCCTCCTGCAGCATTTGCATGTGGATGACCTGTGTGACACTAATGGCTCCCTACTCTCTTTATAATTGTGCATGAGCCCCTTGCTAATACGCCCACACAAATTAGCTGGATAATGTATAGCACAATAAATAGAACAATTACAATTGTCACAGTGTCAACCAAACCATTTGTTCCATTCTAATCTTTGTTCTAACCATTTGGGCTTGTTTTCCTGCTGTGGTTTCTAAAGCCCATACTCTCATTAACACTGAAAAAGCACAGAGGTTTTCAAAAATATTATGTACAGCCTGCTGCTGATCACTTGCCCTCATATTTTTAATAAACCGGAATATTTGAAACTAAATGAATTTTAAGTGCAGTGTCTTGAAGTAATTTCAAAATCAGTATGCAGATCTTGTTTCCATTATTGGAAACAGATGAGTAAATGAGTTAATGAACAGTTAGGTAAAATCAGTCAACAATCAAGTAAAAGGTCATCCATTGCCTGTCTTGAACAGCTAGACTAGATGACTGCAAGTAAACTACTCGCTGCCCCTCCACTAGGAAGAAAACATGGCCTCCCTCTGGGCACACAGGATGAGAATTGTCTGGACAAAGCTAGAATGTTTTTGGAACAGGATGGAGATCTCAGTGAGATAAGCAATAAGTCAAGGGTTCTTCCTTCCATATCATATTATCCTTTTCGATTAATTTTTGGCCAATTCTTCCTGGTCAAAGTTGCTATAGTAAGATGAGCCTACCTCCTACATGATTTTGTATGAGATGTAAAAGCCAACTGAATGCTCATTTTCATTTTATTGTGAAATAGCCTCACAGTTTTTAGTAGAGTTATGCATACCTCTAGGCATTTATTGCGTTTCTTTTTTCTGGTTTCACTTATTTTTTGCCAAAATTTATGATAGATTTTTCTAAAGAAATATTGTAGCCATAAAGGACTTTGTTAAAATTTTCTAGGGCTATGTTCTCTGTTTTAATTCAAACTTACATCATCTCATAACATGAATAGATTCCAATAAGGGAAAAACGTAGAGAATCCATTTTAGAAGTTTGGTATACACTGTATAAACTGATGCTAATATTCAACTTGCTCTTTAGGAATATGGTCTCAAAGGTCAACGTTGAGAGATTTATGACATTTAGAACTCCTTACAAAATAAACTGTCATGGCATTTTATCACATTTCATCATCAGAGGATGAAGTTTTTTCATTGTATAGTGATTCCCAGGTGCTATACAAAGGGTCCTGAGCAAGCTATGACAGACAACTGGGGCATTTGCAAATGTGTCTATCAATGGCAGGGAGAAAAAGATTAAAGTCATGCAATGTTGTGGTTGTGAAGGCTCCAAATCCTGTGTTCTTTCCAAGTGCTGTCACATCACAGCTACAAGATGACAATCCAGTGAAGGCTCTGAACTGTAGACAATGCTCTTAACGTGTGAACTCTGTTCACAGGCTACAATCAATCAGCTATTCCATTTTCCAGGGGAGAAATGTATGTCAATTATTAATCATGCCCAAACTAGGAAGAGCTGGTCAACAAAGCTGCTTCTGCAGGTATTAAATTATCCCTTATCAAAAAACATTCCACATTTAACTACCTCACTTTGGAATATTTGTTATCCTCTGTATTCTCTGATGTGAAATCAAGGCTCTCTAGAATTCTGTATATAGTTGTTTATTTCAGTAAGGTACCAATCATTATTATAGCAGAAAATAAAGAATATGAGAGACAATCATTCCCAGACTCTTTTTTCAGGTTACTATGTCAGAGTTCCAAATGGAAAGAAAGAAATAGGAAATCAGACTTTTCAATAGAATCTTCTTCATTAACCTCATCAGTGCTGCTATGGTTCAGAAAATGTGCAGAATACAGTGACACACACCTCTAACAACACATCAACTTAACTGTCATAATATTAACTAACAACCACTCAGACCAGAAGGACCCCTGATCCCTCATTACTATTCCATAGAGAAAGACGTTTGGCGTGCTAAACTGAAGTGCTGGTGGAGGGAAAAAAGCTCCACACCACTTTACATGTTGATGGGCTAGCTGAGAGGGGGCAGGGGACATCCAATTCTCTGTATAGCAAAGGATCTTAGACCTCTGACCCAAGAAATAGCCGAAGGTTACTCAGGATCTCCTAATGTCCACACTGCTGACATCAGCCACAAGCTTTGCTTTCCTTCCTAAACATCGCTATTAAGCCACCAAAATAAATGATGGGAAGGGAGACTAATGGCCAATGAAACCAAAGATGAATCTTTTCAGGAACATAAAAATCCACACTTCCCCAGCTCAAATTAAAATAAAAATAAACAAACAAAACAAGAACAAAACAAAACAAAAAAAACCACTATGCTCTGGCTCCTCAATTTCAGCACCGTGAAGGTGCTTTGTTGACCTCAGTAAAGTTCTTTCCTGATGTTGGTCTTTCTCGCAGAAAGACATTTTTCATAAAGCCCAGAGGTTGTTAACTTTTGCATTTATGCATACTGCAATAAATAATCACTGTTTTCAGCCCCTACTTTTAGGGGCAATAGTCCTTCACAAACAAATTCTTTCCATAATACACAGAGAAAATGGTATCTATACTACATGCAAGACCAAATCAGGATAAATTTGTAGATAAGAAAAAAGAGCTTGTTGTAAACATTAAATGTTCTTAATGTTATATAATTATCACCAAAATGACTTACATATAATTAATGGACAAGTTAAACTTTGAATTTATATAACACTGGAAGAGAAAACTGTAAAGAAATTCAAATTTATTGAGAAGCTTGAGACTGTTTTTCTCTTTAAAACTTTTTTTAAAGCTAAGAACTATATGATTTCACATATAGGTGGGACAGAAAACTGAGACTCATGGACATAGATAAAGGTGAAGTGGTTACCAGGGAGAAGGGGACATGAGGGAGGGGGAAGGGTAGGAGTGCAGAGGAAGAATGTAAAGAAGGACAAATACAAGGTGACAGAAAATAATTTGATTTTGGGTGATGGGTATACAACATAATCAACAGTTCAAATGCTATAGAAAGGTTTTATTAAAACCTATGTACTCTTATTGATCAATGTCATTCTGTTAAAGTTAATTTTTGTAAATAAAATTTTAAAAAGACTTTTTTAATGCTTGGAATGTCTGCACACAGTTCCTAATTGAGATATCTTAATAAAAATGTCTTCAAATTCTCGGCCATCAACATTGATAAGAAAGTTTTTGTACACATAATGGTGAATTGCAGAAATATATTTATTTTATTACTGACTTGATTAATATTTCTTTTTCTTAATCAACTTTACTTTGGATAGTTCCACCCTGTAATTTATCACTACTTTATCTCTGTAATTTGAGTGTGAGTCTTCAACTTTAATAGTTCCTTCTTCTCTTTCATTGATATGTGAACACTAAAAAATCATGGGGTCATTCAGAATGGATTTTAATTCTAATACAAGTTTTTTTATATTAAATATTTAAAACAATAATGATGAGACTTCCAAGATCAGCTTCGATATGCAAAGAGATTGCAAGTCAACCTTTCCATCCTTAACAAGAATAAAAAGCTAGGCAAACTGAAGATCAATGACTTGCTTTGGACCCATTAGAGAACTGGCATCACTAGACAACTATTAAAATAGCTAAAATCCAAAATTTGGTAGTACCAATTGCTGGAGAGAATGTGGGAGAACAAAAATTCTCATTCCTTGCTGGTGGAATATAAAATGGTACAGCTACTTTGGAAGATCATTTAACAGCTTTTTACAAAACTAAACATACTCTTTTCATATGACTAAGTAATTGTGCTCCTAGTTATTTACCCAACTGGTCTGAACAGTTATTTCCACATAAAAACCTGCTCTAGAATGTTGATAGCTACTTTATTTATTATTGTCAAGATGTTCTTCAATAGGTGGATAAACAAACTATGGCATATCCATATAATGAAATATTAGTCATTGATTAAAATAACAAGTTATAAAGCCATGCAAATAACAAAGACAAATCTTAACTGTATATTTCTAATGGAAGAAGCCAGCCTGAAAAGGCTACATACTGTATGATTCCACTGATGACATTCTGGAAAGGGCAAAACAGTAATAAAGACAGTGAATAGACTAGTGTCTGCAGGAGTCAGTGGAAGGCAGAAGGGATGAGTAGGTGGAACACAGGACTTTTAGGATGGTGGAATTCCTCTGTGTGGTACTGTAATGGTAGCTAGCTATACAACACCATGGATTTGTCAAAACCTATAGAACTTTGCAAGTCAGAGTGAACCTTAATGGATACACATTTTTTAATCATTTAGGACAGTGGTCCCCAACCTTTTTTGGGCCATGGACCAATAATGTCAGAAAATATTTTCAAGGACTGGCCTTTAGGGTGGGACCGATAAATGTATCACATGACCAAGACAAGCGTCAAGAGTGAGTCTTAGACAGATGTAACAGAAGGAATCTGGTCATTTTTTTTTTCATTTTTTCAAAGCTGGAAATGGGGAGGCAGTCAGACAGACTCCCGCATGCGCCCGACCAGGATCCACCCGGCATGCCCACCAGGGGGCGATGCTCTGCCCCTCTGGGGCATCGCTCTGTTGCGTCCAGAGCCATTCTAGCACCTGAGGCAGAGGCCACAGAGCCATCCCCAGTGCCCGGGCTATCCTTGCTCCAATGGAGTCTCGCTGCAGGAGGGGAAGAGAGAGACAGAGAGGAAGGAGAGGGGGAGGGATGGAGAAGCAAATGGGCGCCTCTCCTGTGTGCCCTGGCCGGGAATCGAACCTGGGACTCCTGCACGCCAGGCCGACGCTCTACCGCTGAGCCAACTGGCCAGGGCGAATCTGGTCATTTTTAAAAAATAAAACACTGTTCAGACTTAAATATAAATAAAATGGAAATAATGTAAGTTATTTATTCTTTCTCTGCAGACCAGTACCAAATGGCTCATGGACCGGTATCAGTCTGCGGCCCAGGGGTTGGGGACCACTGATTTAAGAGATTGGGATACCCCAGAATGAAATACAAATGGTTACAAAATAATCTAACTGCATCACTAGTGTATGAAACAATCTTATTGAAATGGATTGGGAAAAGGGATGCTTACCTAAGTAATTTTGAAATTAAGTGGAGACTGTAAAACTAAAGTCATCAGGACAGTACATAAGTACTATGTTACAGTTGATAAAGTTATTTTTCCCTTCAGAGAGATACTGATGAGCAGTTATAGAACCACTATAAATATGTGCTTCACTTTAATAATAAGTAAGTAGACGGCAGATGGGGGGAGCCATGATCGTCAGTGTTAGAATGGAAGTTATAAATATGCAAGGAGGAAGGCTAGAACAATCCATGTAATGTTGGATCACAGTTGGAGATGTTAGTATAAACTCATTTAACTTAATATAGATACAGTTAGATATATATAGAAATAGTTATACATATATGGAAGTAGATGGGTTAGGAAGGCAATGGTGAGGGTATGTCAATGGTACATGAGAGCCAAGGAAAGGAGAGCCTCCTCATAACCAAAAATTGAACACTTTTGTCATAAATAAAGTACTGTTGTTACTATTAGATTATAGAGCAGGGGTTGGTTACCTATGGCTCACGAGCCAGATGTGGCTCTTTTGATGGCTGCATCTGGCTCACAGACAAATCTTTAATAAAAAAAAATATCATTAAAATCCATTCATTTCCTACCGCTCATGTTCATGGTTGTGAATGGCTGGAGCCAATCACAGCTGTCCTCCAGGACAACACCAAATTTTTATTGGATAATGTGTAAGGTACATGGGTCGTTGTATGGCTCTCACGGACTTACATTTTAAAATATGTGGCGTTCATGGCTCTCTCAGCCAAAAAGTTTCCTGACCCCTGTTATAGAGGTACTAGCTAACACTATGGTGATCATTAGATTGCAATACATAAATGTATCAAATCAACACCCACCCCTTAAACTTATACTCTATCATATGTCCATTATATCTCAATTAAAAAAGTATTAATAAAATGCATGTTACATTGCTTTCCCTGTAGCTTACATTTTTCTCAAAAATTTTAATAATTTGTCTCATGGATTCAAATTTAAACCCAAATTAAATATTATTAGCAAGCATTTAAACTGTTTTTTCCAAAGCTGAATTTTGACTGTGAATCCACAAAGCATTATGAAAATACATATACAAAAACATATATATACAGAAATGTGTGTGTGTGAGAGTGTGTGTGTGTGAGAGTGTGTGTGTGTGTGTGTGTGTGTTTATGGTCCTTGCACTTCTCTTTTAATTTTATTTGGATGTTCCAAAATTTCTACTGGGGAAGTTATTTTTGGAAGTCAATAACTCTCCTTCAATAATTCAAAGTGAGAAACACACGGAGACACTCACACATACACTAGAGTTCTTTTAATTCACAAACTCTTGGCAGATTTCTTTCTTTTTATAATCAGCATATTTCCATATGAATCAGTAGAGTGTGGTGTTCTGATTATATTTCTTTAAATAAAGCTGAAAATAGAATTAGAGTGTTGAGGCTTGAATTTTAATAGATTTAGCATTATGACAACATTATTTGATGTAGATTCCAGAACTCCAGGCTAACCTCTACATATAGGAGATTCTCTGTGAATAGAAATACGCATTATTTCAATTTTTGAGTTTTCAAATTGCACTTAATGTGTAAAGCTCTTACACCTTCCAATCACTGCTGCTGCACCTTCAATAGACAGATCTCTGCAGTGTTTCAGTTTGATCTTATTATTGTTTACAAATGGTTCCTCTGCCATCTGAATGTCCTCCCCAAAGTTTGTGTTACTGTTTTCTTCAACTCACACGTTTCTCAGCATACCTCTTCTGACATTTAAAAGGAGAAGTAAGAAGAGTTAACTTTTCCAAGGCTGATCTGGTTGGTCTTCCTGAGAAGGTATTGGATGCTTGCAGAGCAGGACGAATCAGCAACTGAAACTGCTCAACAGAAAAGAGGCACAGATGCCTGACAGGCGGTGGTGCAGTGGATAGAATGTCGGACTGGAATGCGGAGAACCCAGGTTCGAGACCCCGAGGTCACCAGTTTGAGTGCGGACTCATCTGGTTTGAGCAAAGCTCACCAGCTTGGACCCAAGGTCGCTGGCTTGAGCAAGAGGTTACTCGGTCTGCTGTAGCCCCACAGTCAAGGCACATATGAGAAAGCAATCAATGAACAACTAAGGTGTCAAAACAAAAAACTGATGATTGATGCTTCTCATCTCTCTCCATTCCTGTCTGTCTGTCCCTATGTATCCCTCTCTCTGACTCTCTCTCTGTCTCTGTGTAAAAAAATAAAAAAAAAAGGCACAGACAAGCACTAAGGAATTCAACTTTGTGAGCATGCTGGGGCAGTGATGAATCAGGGCTGGGAGCTGGGGATTTGCTCTGCCATATATCTACAACTCCAAGGTATGAAGCCTACCTAGTCCCTGATCACAGTAGAAAGAGACTTGTGTTCTCCTAACGAAAAATATGAATGTGGGAGATCAAGGTTGAAGGCCAAGTCCTATCACATCACATAGCTGTAGCTACAATACTCTGCCCACAGTCCAGGTCATGTGATGGTGATTCTTCAGCTGAGGGCGCTCTCCCAGAGTCTGAGCTCTAGTATATCCCAGTATCCTGCACCAGAGTGCCTTTACAAGGGGAACTGAAAATCTTCTAGTCCCCCTATATCAGAAGAGTTTCATGGTCAACATCACTCTAGGCCTGATATGTGGGTTGTTTGGTCATTTGTCCTCTCCTGTTTGACAATTTGGTGCCAAAAGCAGGACACTTTGACCGCAAATCTACCATTAACCTTCAGGAAGGGAAAAAAGAGACTAGAGATTGAGAGCATATTCAAGGGAGGTTAAGAAAAGAAAATAGTAGTCTTCTGGGGAATCAAGTCCATCAAAGTAAGGATTTGAATTGCAGGTTATTGAATTGTCATTTCTCTTTTCTGTTGACTCTACCATGAACCAGAGAACAAAGTAACATTCTTTTGTTATTATTAATGGTCTGAAGAGTTTCCCACAAGTGAACAGGCTCCATGACAGGAAGAGGGAATTTAGAGTTACAATTTGTTAACCCACATGGGAGGAATGAGGCTCTTCTGATTTTATCCTTGATCTTCTTCTAAATGTAAGTACATTTGTCCAAGACAGGATAGCGTTGCTAGGGTGTAATATATTCTATATAAATGGAAATATAAATAGAAAAGGCCCAAAATGCATGGCCTGTGTGACTTTACCTCTACCCTCACAAAAAAATAAACCCCAAAACCAGGTGACACCTAAGGATATCAAGTAACCTGACAGAGTCAGCAGATAGACTTTCCTATGGAGTCTCCCTCTGATAAGGCTGTATAGCAACTTGTAATAGATAAAGAAGCCTGATATGAGGAGATGGCGGTGTTTTCAACACTAATTTATTTGAGTAAAACAAAGTAAAATACTGGGAGGTGGGAATAGGGGCTTCTTGAGTGAGTGTGTTATTGAACTGACTGCTTAATATGTAAGATACAGGGTGCATGAGGGGATGACCTACAAGTTCCCAGAAATGGAGACAAAGGGTTCTCAAAATGGTAGCCTCTCTCTATGACATTAATCTCATAAAGTGATTGGATCACTACTGAGGGGTCAAGAGCTAGGGACCTCTTATTTGCAGAAGCATTGCTATCTAACTGTAGATACACCTCAGTAGAGGTCAAGCATTGGAGATACACTTCTATTTACCATTGGAATATCCAGATATCATTAAAAAAAAAAACCACTCTTCACTGACCTGGAATTGGAGGAAGAGTCATGAGCTAAGCATATCAGGAACAATATTGTTCAATATAAGTAATAGAAATATAAGTTGCAATGTTTCAGGTTTGATTTATCTAGAGAAGAAACCTTTTGTGGCTAAAATTCAAAACCAAAAAATTTCACCAAGGGCTTATCCTCTCCTCAATTAATGGAAGCCAATATACCATAATTCATAATTAATTAAATTGAAATGCTATTAATGATAGTTGCTACATAAATTCGAGTATTGTACTAACTCGATTACAATATTACCAAATAATAATTTTCCTGGATCCAATTATAGTGATTTTTTTTAAACCATCCACTCAGTTTTCATTTTACATACCTCCCCAGTTGTTGAGCCCTGTGGTTGGTTGTCTGTGTTTTAATATTTATACACATATACACATTAGCCTTTTTGGCCCATTACATGTTTTATTCCTTAGAGTCTTAAAACACATTTTTTTCTTTCTAGCACAGAGCTTTGTTCATAATGGATGCCTTTTTGCTATTTCTAGAGGTAAATAATAACAACAACACAACCCTGGTGGTGGGGTGTCCACTAGAGAGCCTCGTGGCTCTATAAGAATTGCTTTATTTCATATAAGCAAGTTCCACCATCACAATGATTTACTTGCCTCTAGGTGGGATTATACCCTGAGGGATTGAATATACAATAAAAATCCTAAACAGTGGCAGTGTATTTGCCTAGAAATTATGCATGAGGGTTGCAGAATGTTTTGGCATGCCTCAAAGTCATCATAATAGGTTTGGATACCTTTTCACAGTAATTTACTTAGAAAATACATTCAAATTTTCACATCTTCGGATAATGCAATTCATGTCAAAAGAAGGATTACTGGTTCCTTTAATGATTCATTCTATACACAAGCATAGAGAATGCATAAGTCTAAAAGAAGGTATCATTTTTTAATAAATGTCAAAAACATGTTTTATCTAAATAGCTCAACATACAGTACTGACAAAATTTAGTTAGCGGTAATTTATACCCTTCAGTGGCCAAAGTAATCTATCGGTTTCTTCAAATTGTTTTTGTCTATAAAATAAACTCAATTTGCTTTACTACATGAAGCACAAATTTAAAGCAATATTTCATAAATCTCTGTCACTGAAGATTAAAGTAATCTTTAATTTACAAATACTGCTACCAGCCTGTGAGCTTTATGTTGCCAGGGTTTGATAATAGAGTTAGACAACATAAAGCTGATTTTCAACCGCACTTACCAGTAAAGGCAAGTTTCTAATAAAATACAAAGAGATAAATCATTATTAAATGTCCCTAAAGATCTCACATGTGTACTAATATATTTCTAAACTCGTGTTTGTCTGACCAATATTGTTTTAATAGAGCACTAGGGATGAGGCATTTAAGATGTGTCCACAGTCGTTGTAACTTCACTGGGTAAATTTCACACAGTGTTTACATCTGCTGCATAAGGTCAAGGAGTTGCTGCATAAGGTCCTTTAGCCCTTGTTGGAAAACATGTAACCAGTAGATTCTCTTATTTAAAACTATTGTTTCCACACTATGTCACAAGCCCAATGTAAAATGTAATGAAACTAAACTCTACACTAATGTACACATTAAATTTCAAACAGGCTGGTGTCTAGCTATACCTTTCAAAAGCAAATGCTTATATATGACATCTGTGAAATTCTGACTTCTCTTTGAATAATTAGCAACATATTTGAATACCAACCAAATATGAGACACTGTGCTAAGCAATTTGTATGTATTATCACATTGTATTCTTACAATAGCCCTTTAAAGTCATTCTGCTATTAGTTTTTTTTTACAGGACAGAAAACTGAGGCACAGAGAAGTTATATCACCCAATGACACACAATTAGTAAAGATTGGAGTGCCTTTTTCTCAGTAGACTTCAATTTTTATGGAGGTTTAAGGTTTACAGAAAAATTGAGCAGAAAGTACAAAGTATTTCCATATACCTTCATTCCCACTCCACTCCCTACTGCAGGCAGTTTGCTCCCTTACTAACTTGCTATTATATTCAATATTAACTTGTATATCTTGCTACTATGGTAAATTTGTTACTGTGTATTATACCTTATTAACTAAAATCCATAGTTTCCATTATAGGACTCATTCTGTGTTGTATAGTTCCATGGGTTTTGACAAATACATAATGCCATTTATCTGCCATTATAATATCATACAAAATCATTTCAGTGTCCTAAAAATCACCTGTGCTCAACCTGTTCATCCACCTTCCTTCCTGCCACATCCCTGGCAACCACTGAGCATATTCCTGTCTTTATGGTTGTGCCTTTGCCAGGATGTCTAGAGCCAGAATCATATAGTATGTTTCCGGCTGGTTTCTTTCACTTGGGAATATGCATTTAAAGTTCCCTCATGTCTTTTTATGACTTGATAGCTCATTTCTTTTTATCACTGAATAACATTCCTTTGCTTGGATGCAGCAGAGTTTATGTATTCATTTACCTAATGAAGGACATATTGGTTGCTTCCAAGTGGCAATTATGAATAAAGCTGCTATAAACATTCACATATAGGTTTTTGTGTGGACATCAGTTTTCACTTCGTTAAAGTTAATACCCAGCAGCAGTTCTATACTGGTTTTCTAGGGCTGCCGTAACAAAGTACCACAAACTTGGTAGCTAAGGGAAACAGAAATTCATAGTCTTACCGTTGCAGAAGGCAGAAGTCTGAAATCAAGATGATAGTGAGGTAGGTTCCTTCTGAGCGCCGAGGCAGAATCTGCACTATGCTCCTCTCCTAGCTTCTGGTCATTTGCTAGTGACTTTTGTTGTTCCTTCTAGATGTGTTACGCCAACCTCCGCTTTCTCCCTCATGTGGTGTTTTCCTCTGTGTTATCACCTCACCTTTACTCTGTGCACGTTTGTCTGTGTCCAATTTTCCCCTTTTTGTAAGGATTCTAGATATAATGAATTAGGGTCCACCTTAATGACCTCATTTTAATTTGATAACCTCTGTAAAGACCCTGTTTCTAAATAAGGTCACATTCTGAATCACTGGAGGTTAGGATCTCAGTATGTGTCTGTGCAATGCAAATCAACCCATAATAAGTGCGAAAGCTGGCTCATATGGTAAAATAATATTTAGCTTTTGAAGAAAACTGCCAGCCTGTCTTTCAATGTGGCGATCTTGCATTCCCACCAGCAATGAATGAAATCTCTTTTAGCTCCAAAGGCTCACCAGCGCTTGGTGTTGTCAATGTCGTGGATTTTAGTCATTCTAATAGGTATACAGTGGTATCTTATTGTTGTTTTAATTTTCAATTTCTCGATGAAATATGATGTTGAGCATCTTCTTATATACTTATCTATTATCTGTACACTTTCTTTGCTGAGTTGTTTATGTGTATCATTTCTTTGTTTTCTTATTATTGAGTTTTTAAGTGTTCCTTGAATATTTGGGACAAGTCTTTCATTGGATATGTGTTTTTGTTTTGTTTTATTTGTTTGCTTGCTTGCTTTTTTTTTTTTTTGTATTTTTTTCTGAAGCTGGAAACAGGGAGAGACAGTCAGACTCCCGCATGCGCCCAACCGGGATTCACCCGGCACGCCCACCAGGGGCAATGCTCTTCCCACCAGGGGGCGATGCTCTGCCCCTCCGGGGCGTTGCTCTGCCGAGACCAGAGCCACTCTAGTGCCTGGGGCAAAGGCCAAGGAGCCATCCCCAACACCCGGGCCATCTTTGCTCCAATGGAGCCTTGGCTGCGGGAGGGGAAGAGAGAGACAGAGAAGAAGGAGGGGGGGTGGAGAAGCAAATGGGCGCTTCTCCTATGTGCCCTGGCCGGGAATCGAACCCGGGTCCCCCGCACGCCAGGCTGACGCTCTACCGCTGAGCCAACCGGCCAGGGCTTGCTTGCTTGCTTTTAGCTAGAGGGACAGATAGGGATAGACAGACAGGAAAGGAAACATATGAGAAGCATCAAGTCTTTGTCTGTAGCACCTTAGTTGTTCATTAATTAATTTCTCCTATGTGCCTGGGTCAGGGAGCTGCAGCGAGCCAGTGACCCCTTGCTCAAGCCAGCAACCTTGGGCTCAAACCAATGACCTTGAGCTTCAAGCCAGCAAACATGGGGTCATGTCTATGACCCCACACTCAAGCCACCGACCCCATGCTCAAGCTGATGACTCATGCTCACGTCAGATGAGCCTGCGCTCATGCTGGCAACCTCAGGGTTTCGAAACTGGGTCCCCTGCACCCCAGGTGGACACTCTGTATACTGTACCACCACCTGGTCAGGCTTGGATATGTGTTTTGCAGAGATATTCTTCAAGTCCATGGCTTGTATTTTCATTCCATTAACAGTATCTTTCACAGAGCAGAAGCTGTTAACTTTAGTAAAGTCTTATCTTTATTTTCTTTCTAGAATCATGATTTTGGTTTGTACAGAAAAAGTCATCACTAAATTCAAAGTCACCTATATTTTCTCCTCTGTTTTCTTCTTAGAGTTTTATAGTTTCGTGTTTTACATTTAGGTCCAGGACCCATTTTTAGTCAATTTTTGTCAAAAGCATAAGATTTTTGGGGGGCGGGGCCATGTATCCAGATATCTGATAGTAACAGCACCATTTGTTGGAACGACTATCCTTTCTCCATTGAGTTTTCTCATTGCCTTTGTTCTTTTGTCAAAGACAAGTTGATTAAATTTTTTGGCTATATTTCTGGGCTCTTTATTCTGTTTCATTGATCTATTTGTCAATTCTTTAACCAATAGCACACAATCTTGTTTCCTCTGGCTCTATAACAAGTCTTGAACTCAATGCCAGTGCCTTGACTTGAGTCTGTCCAGTATTGTTTCGGCTCTCCTGGGTCTTTTGTATTTCCATATTAACTTTCAGATCAGTCTGTCATTACCCACAAAAGAATTTACAGGGGTTTTAAGGAGGATTTCATTGAATTTATACATACAAATTTTTCCTCTTTAGCTCATAATTGATTTTTGGAATTTTGAACCAGCCTTGCATACCTAGGTCAAATCCCACTTGTCATGGTGTATAATTATTTTTATACATTGTTGGATTTGATTTGCTAATAATTTCTTGAGGATGTTTGCATTTAAGTTCATAGGAGATACTGGTCTTTAGTTTTTCTCCCTTATAATATCTTTGTCTAGTTCGGTATTTTGGTGCATTTTGAAACCATAGTCTGATTTTTATCTGAATTATTTGAGTTTCAACATGTGAGTCGCTACCACAATCCAAGCATTGCTAGCTGTTTTGAATATATGTCACATTTTTATGAGTCATCTAGGAGGAGAAAAGATAATACAGAGAGAAATAAGAAAATTTGTATCATTTATAAAATGAGTGTAACAATAGTGTCCACTTCATGCGACTTTTGTGAGGAATAAACTACACAGTGATTGATAAACAGTTAACATAGTATTTAATCACTTCACAAACATATAATGCGTTCTTTGGGTGATAGAACACTATTGATTTTTTTGTGCTCTAAGCCAATATTTATATTATTAGACATTTATGCCGAGATGATCCATTGGTTCCTCAGAATTATTCTCTCCAGAATTACATTTCTATTTCCATTCCTAAAACCTGTTCTCTTCTATGTTTCTTTCTGTCTTTAATGGTCTTAAAGCTAAACTAAACACCAAGCTGTTAGGGTTAAACTAACCCCAGTAAAACTCAAATTCCCCTCACTCAACTTCTTCCTGGGCTCAAAGAAGAACATTTTCATCCCCACTGTAAGGTTGTAGTTAATTTGCATCCTATTCTCTTGCTTAATGGCTTCCTGGCCTTCACTTTGAAATGTAGCAAAAAGTTTACCTCACAGGAATGTCTGGGAAAGCTTACATTGGGGAGAGAATTGACCATTAGGGGAGTTTAAATCACAGTGGTTGTTTGTGAAAGCCTAGCCACAGGCTCAGAGACACCAGGTCTCAGCTATTGCTGGGAGATTCTGACCTTTTGGCTATCTTCAAAATTTATCTAGGACACCGGATAGGACCACCTTGAATAACACAAAACAAGAAAGAAAACTTGTGTTTCTGCAGCAGAATGTCCCTCTTCCTGCTCATTATTAAGTCAGTAAACAAGGCCACTAACCCTGATATGCTAATCTGAGCTCACCCAGGTACAGACAGCCCATACCAGCAAAAGCCCGAACCCCTGTGTCTAGTGCTTGCTGCCACAGCTCAGTGCTGACACTCTTTTGCTGACACTCAGCCCACTTACATCTAAGCATTTTTAAAATAAACTTTCCTTTTGGAACACACCAGCCTTGTGTTTTCAGTTCGTCCTGCAGTTTCTGCCTTTTACAAGCTATAAAATGTGAAGAAGTTATCTGTTTTATTTCCTTTTACTCCAAGCCAATAAATCAAATCCTGCCCCCAATTTTTTTTTTCCAAATCCTCTAGAGTCCTACTCACTCCTTCTACTGTGGTACTTTTGCTTTAATTTATGTTCTCCATACTTCTTCCCTTAACTATGAAAAGAGCTTCCTAGGGCATCTCCCATCTTCCTTTTTTCATACAATCCATTTTATATCCTTTTTTTTAGAGTCATATTTCTGGCTAAGGTCAACACCATGCTTCAATTTGCTTCATTGTCTATTTTATTACAGCATTCAATAACTTTAGCAAGCTACACAGATTAATCACATATCTATCTTACCTTCACACCTTCTATTCAAACCAAACTATACTACCCATCCTTCTCTGAGTACTTATTTCAAATAGACACTTCACATATTTATTCATGCTATTTGTTTAATACAGCCCATTTTAGCTTTATCACTGTTGGGCAAATGAGTTTGTAAAATTTGTATTTTTTGAGTTTGCTCACTTTCGGCATTAAAAAATGGTGCTGGGCGGTGCCAGGTATGTGATCTGTGAAATTGCAAATTACCTTCCTGCTTGGGAAGGGCCATTGTCTTGCTGATGTTTGCTGGAAGAGAGATTTTCATGCCAGAAAAGTTTTAAAAGGATAGGAGGAGAAGAGGGAGAGAAGCCATTTTTGCACAGTGGGAGCAGAGAGAAGGCAGAGTGCTAAACAGAGAGAAGCCAAGATGGCAGGGAAAGAGAGAAGCCAGTTTTGTGAGTAAGAAGCCATGTGTGCAGATGGGGAACCAGAGCTGAGGGACTTTGCGAGCTCTGCTGAGACTGGTGGGGCCTTTGATTATAGGAAAAACCGGAGAAGATTCTCCTGGTTGTGGAATGGAAGAATGTGTCAGTAGCTTTGTGAGCTCTGAGTGAAAGGGAAGTGTTTTCCCTGTGTGTTTGCTCGTTGGCTGGTACAAGACTTGAATGAAGGAATCGCCCACCTTTTTTTTGCTCCACTGTTGCTGTACCGTCTGCCAGGATCCAATGAGAACCTGCAAGTGAACGGCAGTGACAGCAGGGACTACTGGCCATAAAATCGCTTTCAAAATATCCTGTTCATCTTCAAAACCCAAAAGAGACGTTTCTCTCCTGAGGTTTTAGAAACATTACAAAAATATAGCTCTTTGTTCCAGGCTCCCACGTATTTTTCTTAAACAGCTGATGTAGCATTTCATACACTGCTTTACAGGTCTCTGTGCCTGCCTTCCTGCTACCTGTGAGTTCCTTCAGATCAGGAATTACATAATTGATTTGTGTAGCCACAGTGTTTAGCATAGTGCTTGCCACAAAGTTGATAGTCAACAAAACTTGTTGAAGATATATAATTTTTAATTTTCTAAATTTTGCTTTCCTGTTTTAAAAGCAAATTAAGATTTAAAACCTCCAAGTTACCATTAAAAATTGTGATGGCTAAAGAAGAAACATAAAATCAAATATTTTCAATTATAGTAATAAAATAATAATAGATTATTACATTTTTATAATGCAAAATATATACAT
This sequence comes from Saccopteryx leptura, assembly GCF_036850995.1. NCBI lineage: Eukaryota > Metazoa > Chordata > Mammalia > Chiroptera > Emballonuridae > Saccopteryx > Saccopteryx leptura. Next base: position 35,466,072 of record NC_089514.1, on the reverse strand, counting down.
GATTTCAATCACATTACAGATATCTTTTTAAAGTTAACACAAACACCCTATAAAAGGTTTCACTTCACCATATTAAAAAATTTAGAGGCTGTCATTTTAGATTAATTATGAGACTGAAACAGAGCACAGAAACCTTTTATCAATACATATTTTCAGCAATTTTTCTCATGTAAAATTTTCTTAAAAGACTAATGCAGGCCCTGACCAGTTGGCTCAGCGGTAGAGCGTCAGCCTGGCGTGCGGGGGACCCGGGTTCGATTCCCAGCCAGGGCACATAGGAGAAGCGCCCATTTGCTTCTCCACCCCCCCCCCCCTCCTTCCTCTCTGTCTCTCTCTTCCCCTCCCGCAGCCAAGGCTCCATTGGAGCAAAGATGGCCCAGGCACTGGGGATGGCTCCTTGGCCTCTGCCCCAGGCGCTAGAGTGGCTCTGGTCATGGCAGAGCGACGCCCCAGAGGGGCAGAGCATCATCCCCTGGTGGGCAGAGCGTGGCCCCTGGTGGGCGTGCCGGGTGGATCCCGGTCGGGCGCATGCAGGAGTCTGTCTGACTGTCTCTCCCCATTTCCAGCTTCAGAAAAATACAACAAAAAAAAGACTAATGCATCCAGCACAATTATGTCATAATATAATATAGCTATTCAAATTCCACTATCCAGGATTATTGAAATAAAGGATATGACCCTGCCACCAGGGCACAGTAGAGGAACTCTATAGACCAGATCATATTCCTTTGTAGATGCCAAGGGGACTTTGCAACCATCCTTACTGAAATTTTAACATGAGACATAGACCTATTTTAGGAACAAGCCAATTTTTTTACCCATGAACCTACTTCTGACTTTCTCTCTTCCTGTTCATCAGAAGAAAGGAATGAGCTATTCTAGAGCAGAGGTAAACTGAGTGTGTCCAGCCTACAGACTATGATTGTACAATCAATGAGCTAAGATTGGTATTTATATTTTAAAGGTTATTTTGAGAAAATATGAGACACAGACCATACATGCTTACTAAGCCTAGACTATTTCCTATATGGCCTTATGAAAAAAGTTTAACAACTCTCCCTTCAAAGCAGCACTGTCGAGTAAAATCTTCCATGAAATGTTCTCTATCTCTGCTGTCCAAAACGGCAATCACAAAACTCATGTAGCTATTCAGTTCTTGAAATATTGTCAATGCATCTCAGGAAACAGACTTTAACTTCATTTAATTTTAATTAACTCAAATTTAAAAATCTGCATCTGGCTGGTGGCTACCACTTAGGACAGCACATCCCTAAAACACCTTTCTCCTGTGGGATAGTTCTTCAAATACCAAGAACAGCCAATAGAAGCTAAGTTATTATTACCTTATCAGGACTTAATTATCCAGCTAATCTAACTCCTTCAAAATCATTTTCTTCTCCCACTGTTCTGTGTTCTCTACTATTTGGTCAGACCCCTTTCCTCCAATACATCTCCAGCCACCTTCCTATCTTATCCTTTACGTGTTCTAAGTGCAAAAAGAGAACACAGGGACAGTCTAGGGTCCTACTATGGGGCACAGATGTACTTCTGTAAGACTAAGTCAAAACTCGAAATCATTCTCCTTAAAGGAGTGTGGTAAATGAAAGTTAAGATTTTATTTTTTGGTACTTGGTTGGTTGATACAGATCTCTCAACACATTATTAAATTAATTAAAGGTGCAACCACTATGTATAATGTAATTTCTGTGAAAATTTTATTCTGAGTTCCTAATATCTGACTTAAAAACTTACCATAAACTTTCTGACAAACCAGGAATACATTGTGTACAGTTTTACAATAAAAGTCACTTACAAGTTGTGCAATACTATGAGTCATGAAAAACCTTTACTTGGGAACTACAAAAATTTCCCCACAATTTCATATATTACACAAATACTCTGCAGTTAGGACTAGCTAGCACTGTAGTCCTCTCTGCCATTCACAATAACTTCTATTTCAAGGCAATTCTATCAGAGTGGTATTTCTAAAATCAAACACATTAGCCTCAGCCTAACAAGTAAAAAAAAAAAGTTTATTGTGAAAACAAAACCGCAATACAATACCATCTTTGAAACATTTTCCATAGCAGCATTATTTTTACTCTGTTATTTAATTTAACCACATGGTTCAGAAGAGGAGTCTCTGTGTAATATAAATGCATCATTTCTTAGAACTTAGAATTACAGTTCCAGTTTACTGGTTCCCAAATCAATTAAATCAGGAAGGGAGAATTAGTTTTTATGTCAAAGCAATTGTTTCTTTTGGAGTTTCCTTTGAACTGTAAGGTAACCTATCTTAAATGTACAGTGGTGCCTTGAGAAACGAGCAGACCAACATACAATTTTTTAAGATATGAGCTTCGACTTTGTCTGTACTTTTGTTCGAGATCTGAGCAAAATTCCGAGATACAAGTCTTGATTCGGGAAGCTGCCGCTAGTTGGCGCATTGGTGCACGGGTCCAATCAGCAGCACAACACCAGCATCTCATTCTTTCTCACGTGTTACCCACAGAATCAAGTCGAATCTCGTGCGCTGTACTCATTCTTGCATCATTTTTGCATTTTTTACTAACTTTTTTTGTTTTGCTATCATGGGGCCAAGAAAGTGAGTGTAAAGGACAGTTCTGAGAAGAGAATGATGTCAATAGAAGTAAAACAAGAAATAATAGAAAAACATGAGTGTGGTGTATGAGTGATTGAACTGGCAAGGCTGTACGACCACAATACATCTACAATTTGTACCATCCTTAAACAAAAGGATGCCATCAAAAGCGCAAATAAAGTGAAAGGAACTACAATTCTGTCCCAATTAAGGACAAATATCCATGAAGAAATGGAGAAGCTTCTGCTGTCATGGGTGAAAGAGAAAGAGCTGACAGGAGATACAGTGATGGAGACTGTAATATGCAAAAAGGCACATATTATTTACGGCGACTTGAAGAAGAAACAACCATCAACCTCAAAAAAGGCAGAATATACGTTTAGGGCAAGTCACGGCTGGTTTGAAAATTTCGAGATCTGGCATCCACTCGGTGGTGAGGCATGGTGAAGCTGCGAGTGCTGACGTTAAGGCAGCTGAGGAGTACATCATATGTTTGCTGCGCTTATCACAAAGAAAGGCTACATCCCCCAACAAGTGTTCAACTGTCACAAAACAGGATTGTTTTGGAAAAAAATGCCCCAGAGAACTTTCATCACTGCAGAAGAGAAGAAGCTGCCAGGCCATAAACCCATGATGGACTGTCTGACCCTTGCAACTGTGTGCAAATGCTAGCAGTGACTATAAAGTAAAGCCACTGCTAATGTATCATTCCGAAAATCCTTGAGCCTTTAAGACTCACAAGATTCTTAAAGAAAAACTGCAGGTTATGTGGTGCACCAATGCTAGGGCATGGGTTATGTGGCAGTATTTTATTGAATGGGTAAATCTCATCTTTGGTCCTGCAGTGAAGTAATATCTTCAAGAAATAAAACTCCCAGTGAAGGCATTACTAATCCTTGAAAATGCTCCAGCCCACCCACCTGGTCTTGAAGATGATATTTTCAATGAGTTCAAATTCATGAAAGTCTTCTACCTCCCACCCAACATGACTTCAATCTTGCAACCTATAGATCAGCAGGTCATTTCCAGTTTTAAAAAGCTTTATACAAAGCACTTGTTCCGCTGCTGCTCTGAGGTGACTGAGACTACAAATCTAACCCTTTGAGAGTTTTGGAAAGATCACTACAACATCGTGATATGTTTACGCATTACTGACTTGGCATGGCAAGAGGTTACAAGAAGAACCTTGAACTCGGTATAGAAAAAGTTATGGCCTGATGTTGCTGTCGACAGGGACTTTGAAGGATTCGAACCAGAGACTGAGACTGAGGTAGAAGCATTGGAGGAGATTGCGTCCCTTGGAAAGTCGATGGGTCTGGAGGTAGATGAGGGAGATGTAAACGAGCTCGTTTTGGAACGTGAGAAGGAACTTTGAACTGAGGAGGTGAAGGAGCTACAGATAATGCAACATATGGAGCTTCTGCAAGAGATTAGTAGTGAGGAGGAGGTAGAGTCAGAGGAAGTGATTTCTACAAGTGAAATTAAAGACATGCTGGCAATGTGGGAGAAGCTTTCAAGTTTCATTGAAGAGAAACACCCAGAAAAAGTTTCTACTGGTCGTGCTTCAGCATTTTTAATGACACTTGTTGGTCACATTTCTGTAACATTTTAAAAGGCAGGCAAAAGCAAACCTCTTTATATAGATTTTTATTCAAATGTCCTGCAAGTGAAAGTGCCAAAAGTGCAGCCAAAAAGGCAAAACCAGGTGATGATTAAATGAAAAATACGTAATGTTAAGTTAGGTTAAGTTTAAAGTTAAGAAAGTGCATTTTTTTACAATTAAGTTTTTGTGGTTTTATTTTAAGTAAAGAAAGTGCAGTTTTAGTTTTGTTTAAAGTAAAGAAAATGCAGTTTTAGTTTACACTTAGTGTTAAGAAAGTGCAGTTTTAGTTTACGTGTCTACAGTGCCTGCATCCCTTTCTCCCTCCTCCGCCATTCACCTCCATTAGCTGCAATCGTCTGTCTCCAAGGTAAGAATACAGTACTAAATAACACTTTTTTCTTTTATTTCATATATTTTGTTATGCATTGATAAAGTATATATGTGTGTTTCTTAATTAAAAACATGTCTTTTCCCATAATTTAGGATGGTTTGGGGATGTTTCACAGGGCTGGAATGGATTACATCTATTTCAGTTATTTTAAATGCGAGAATTTTGTTTGACATACGAGTTGACTGACTTACGAACTCAGTTACAGAAAGAATTAAACTCGTATCTCAAGGTACCACTGTATTTCTTTGTTAGGCAAAAATGTAAAATGGGCAATAGATAAATGTTGAGAATATTATTATTTTTTTTAAGTAGCTGTCAAATCTTCTTGTTAGAAAGCTCCTCAAGGGGAAATGATTATGTCTAAAGTAAATAATACACAGCATCATAAAAATATGTCAAATAATTTTTAACTGTCAGAAATGGCTAATAAAGAAAAAACACAATTTCTATGAGAGAGAGAGGTAATAACTTCAGGATGCTTTTCATTACAAAGATAATATATCCAGACAATTGTCTGACTTTTTAACTTTTCAGGATATTTTAGTGTCATCATTATTAAAATATATTAATATATTAATACTATATTAAAAACTCAAAATAAACTATTCCGACAAATTTTTAATAAAACTCATCACTGGCAGATTATTGGAGGAAACTTTGTATCTAAAGACACCAATTATAATTTCAGGATTAAATTTTTTTGAGGAATCTAAGGACCTTTATTGTCCCTATGGTTTTATATTACCTACCAATTGTGAGATTTAATTAAACTGTATATTAACTTGGGCAAAGAGAGAGAATTTTATTTTTGTTTTGCCTATGTTTAGGACAAAGATTTCTAGACATAATACTTCATTTAATATTCTCTCACAGATTTAGTTCCACAAAAATGAGAAATTCAAATGAATTATAACTAGCGTTCAAGGAATAATAATTGAATTGGAAAGCAGTAATAACTTTGGCTGGACAGATGGCAAATCTAAATACTCTGAGATTAAGAAGAGAATTAGAAAGGGCCTTAGAGATCAAATAGTCTATTAAAAAAAAAACTAGTATGGTACATTGGTTCCTTCCATTACATCTTATATTCAGTTTCAGTTCCAATACTTCAATTAACAGGCAGTTTGGTATCTCCCTAGCCAGTAAATTCTACCTTTGGAACAATCTAAATGTTAGAAAAGTCTTTTTGACAAAGATATAAGTCTACTCATAATTTCCTCTTTATTTTTTGTCACTTTAACTTCTGATTTGGCTTTATCAGGTATCTTTAGTAATTTAAAGAATTAGCCAGAAGCCTGAAATGCAGTATCCCTCAGGTTTACTGTGAGATATAAGAGTTCGCCATGGACATTATGGGTTCTATGGATTTGGGATACAAATATGACCTGTTTTGTGGAAGATTAACACAATAAAATTATGAAAACACTTAGAATAAAAAAAAACTCTTCTGGGTCTGATTTTAATCTTGATATTGATTCACATTTGCAAAGTTTTTTGAGGAAGTTATTTTCTTCCCTTACACGATGTTGTCAAGGGATTTGATATGATTAAATATTTTGCTAGGTACTATAAAACCACTGGCATTATTATTTATGTTATGTGGTAATAACAGCAATAAACTTGCTTTTTTTTTTTTTTTTTGCTTTTTTGGAGGGGGGAGTTTTTATAAGAGTTTATTTGAGCCAGACTGATGTCATGTGCTGGGAAGCAAGATCTCAAATGTTCTTAACTTGCTTTTTCATGAGGGTTTTCATGAGAATAATAAATAGATTGGTCAAGACATGAGACTGGGAGAATGAAAAACCAGAGCCAGTGTTTCTTAAACCAAATGTACATAAGACACACTTGGGATCAATCTTCTTTAAATATAGATTCTTTGTACCTACCCCTACTGATTCATATTCATTAATTTGTATTCTAGATTTTAAAAATATTTTACTTATTCATTTTAGAGAGAGGAGAGAGAGAAACGGGAGGAGGAGTGGGAAGCATTAATTTGTAGCCACTTCCCATATGTGCCTTGACCAGGCAAACCCGGGATTGAACCTGGTAACCCCAGCATTCTTGGTCAATGCTTTATCCATGCACCACCCCAGGTCAGGCTGTATTCTGTATTTTACTCCCAGATGAAATATAATGGACCACATGTTGAAAAGCCACAGGTTTGGCCCCAAAGAAAGAGATTCTAACCTGAAATATTCAAATGGTAATGATGAAATCATATTTTGTAAACATTGGAAATAGAGGAATAACTTGAGAAACACAAAACTAAAGGTTCATTGATTAGAACAGATTTATGTGTATGCACGTAGAATAATACATAGAAATATAAGGGTATGTAGCTATTTACAGGTAATACAAATACACGAGGTGAATAAAACGTCCTTTTGGCTATTTTAACTTTTGATGGGAATTTGAGAAAGCAAGTCCACAGCAATAAGGAGGAACAGCAAAAAGAGAGGAATGACAGAATCTCTCACCTTAATGCTGGCTTCCTCACTCAGGCAGTATAATAACTCTCTTTAATAATAGAACAGATTTGCTCAAAGGCCCTCAAAAACAAAAGCAATCTATGTGCCTCAGAAAAATCTCACTTTGGCCAAGGTAAAAGTAGAGAATTAGAGCAGTAGTGTTTGTAAAGAATTTGTATGAAATACTGGATAGAATAGTAGAAGTCAGTTCTAATATGTGTTATCAATGTGAAGTTAGGCAGTTGCTTAGCTTCTGGGAATCTCAATTTCCTTTATTACAAAATGGGGATCATAATATTTGTCCCCTTCTGCTTCAATATGTTGTTGTGTGGAACAAATGAAAAAGTGAATGAGAAAGTACTTTTGAAACTACAAACACTACCATGTGGATGGCACATGGGTATATATATCACCTGCTTCTTCAAATGCCAACACCAGTCAAATCCATAGAAAGTTCATGATTTCAAAGAGAAATAATGACAGGCTCTGAAATCACTTTTCAACCCCACACATTTCTGTGAGAGGTGGGAATCAATGGAAGTATGACTTATACATATAGACACAAAATAAGCTTTCATCTTCTTTCTGATGATTTCATGGTGATTTCTAAAGTGCATTTAATGAGTACATCAGCATAATCATAACTGACTCTGTGAAGAATAAGCACAAGGACACATTACCTATTGAATTCTGAAATGCGCTTGCTATTATTATGAGGTTCTCATTATTTTCATCAGTTCTTACAACTGAGTCCCAATAACACCTGTCATCAAGATGGCCTTAAAGTTCTCAGTTACATTAAACTTTAGGTCCTGGTTCTAGGTCCTTGATCTCTCTTTACCTTGAGCATTTACTTTAAAAACTTGTGGTCCTGGTGAGTTGGCTCAGTGGTAGAGCATCGGCTGGAATGTGGATGTCCGAGGTTCGATCCCCGGTCAGAGCACAAAGGAGAAGCAACAATCTGCTTCTCCCCCTTCCCACTCCCCTTCTATCTCTCCCCCCATAGCCATGGCTAGATTGCCTCGAGAGAGTTTGCCTCCAGCACTGAGGATGGCTCCATGGCCCCCGCCATAAGCACTAAAAAAACAAAACAAAACTCCAGTTGCAACTAGATGAGCATCACCACCTAGTGGATTTGCTGGGTAGATCCTGGTCAGGGTGCATGCGGGAGTCTGTCACTGCCTCCCCACCTCACACACACAAACAAACAAATAAGTAAACTTATAAATTTTTACTCAACTCCTGGGAGACAATTTTTAAAATAACTTATTGTTAGCTTTACAACCCAGAATTGTTTTCCTACAAAATCTGGGAACCATCACTTTGATATATAAACGTCAAGGAAAATAGTACTCCTATCTCCCAATCTCTTTGGGAGGATAGGAGACTAAGTTCAGTGGATGCCTGACTCCAAGTTGTAAAACTATTTCCTAATACAAAGATACAAGAAATGGCTTTGTATATTTTTTGGACAAAGCCAATTAGAAAACACAGATGCCCTGTGCTTCCCCTGTTGCCCAAGTGCTTAAAATTTTTTCCACCTTTTTTTTTTTAGTGGAATTGAATTCAGACTTTATTGCCTTCTCTACTGCAATAAAGAAAATCTTGAACAAATCTTCCTTACTATTTTAACTTAGTCCAGTGCAATTTTGCTTTGGCAGTCATGAACTTGCTTAGGACAGAAAAATATTTCTTCCAATTTGCAGTATGAAAAGGCAGTCTAGAACATATAACATTTGATAAAAAGAAAAGAAAACAAACAGAAACTGTCTTTTGTGAAAAGGCTGCTGCTAGTCAAATAAATTAGCATGAAGGTTGGAACCATTAATTTAATCAAAGGTTAAATATAACTGGTCTTTGGAATATTTGCTCTAGTTCTGTGAAATATACCATTGATATCCTGATGGGAATTGCACTGAATCTATAGATTGTAGTTTGGACATTTTAATGATGTTAATTCTTCCTATTCATGAACACAGTATATGCTTACACTTATTTGCATCTTCTACAACTGGTATTGAACAAGGAAAATTTTTGTGGAGAATTTTAACACTGTCCAATAGAACCAGTACTGTCTTTTCCAGATTGCCAAAACTCACTCAACACATGGATGATAGGTAAAGCTTTGGCAAACATGAAGGAGTACTAAAGAAAATGTAGTCATCTGAAAAAAGAGAAAGGTGGTAGGTTGCAATCTTTTCCTATTTTTTATGAGATTTTTACATATTCTGTTGACTAAACATACATAACCAAACAGAAAAAAATATATGTTTTTATTTTAATAAATCTAAATAGGAAGAAATTAATTTCTTATTATACTTGACTCATTCCACACTTCCATTATTATTTTTAACAAATTAAATTTCTATATACTATGTTAATGAAAACACGATCTGGCACGTGTATTGGTCTGTGTAAACAAAGGATATAGTTTTAACTATTCATGTATATGTTGCCTTTCCATTACTGCAATTTTAAATGATCCTTCGATGAATGTGCTCATGTATTACATTCCTGATGAGTTTTAACTAAGCCTAAATATAAATCTCAAGCCATTAAAAAATTATGTTGTAGAGCACATACAATTCTTTTAATGTAGTGCCAAACGTGTCATCTTATTATGAAGTCTTGGCAATTGGCCACTTGAAAATCATTTAACTTTTTCTCCTTTTGTCATGTTTAACCGCTAGGGAGAGTCATATTTTACAGTTAAAGACTTGTGTGATTAATACCCATAATTATAAGATGTGAATGAATTAAAATCAATAATCCTTTTATTTGCAGTAGATATCTCTTAAGCCTTAATTGCTGATTTAGTAGTTAATTTAGAAAATCCTTGTTAATGATCTGCTGTAGCTCGGAGGAATGTTGAATAAGGAAGAGATTCCTAGCCAGTAGAAATAATTTTCTCAATTGTGTATGACTGATCTAGTAGAAAGATTAGTGGAACGGGCAGTGGAATTCAGTGGTTCAATGTCTTTCAGCTGCACAGACCCATATGACATACACAAAGAAAATTATGTATTAAGAATTACTCATCTGAGGAATGGAATTGAGACAAAGGATAGATCAAAGGGACCAGAGCAAAGAGGACAGAGGGAAAGGGAATGATAGGATGGGATAAACCTGACGGGAAGGGAGGAGGGTGTTATGAGAAGCGGGGCAAAGGAGATGTTGAGGGGAACACGGGGGAAGGGGGATGCAAACACAATAAATTAAAATCAATAAAAAATGGTAAAAAAAAATTACTCATCTCAATGAGAATTCTGATCAATGGCACTTTTAAAGTATAGGGAGAAAATCAGAATAAATTAATATCTCCTGGAACTTAATTTTTAGGAACATATTTTGTTATAGAACACCTCTCAGTTCATCCTTTGTAAAGCCATGTCTGTTGCTTGGCTTCTTCTTGCTTCTGTATCATTTATGACCTAATGTGCCGCTCAGATAATTGTTTCTGGAAAGGAAACTGTTAATGGTTCTGGTGGCATAAATTCTCCATAATTAAAGATCTTATTTAATCTGCGTTAGTATTCTTTTTCTAATTTAAAAATCATTGACCATGATAGCCTTTCCAGAAGGATTTCTCATTTAAAATTTGTTATTTAGGAAAGAAATATGTTCAGTTTCATAAGATAATCTCTCTTTATAAAGGAAGAAGGAAGGAAAACAATATTCACCAAAGCTGAAAAGTTACCACATGTCCTCAGTATTTCAAATACATTTACTCTAATTCTGACAACCACAGTAAAAAGTGCTTGTAATTATTATTTCCATAATATAGATTAAAGATGAAAATAAACTAAGACTCGCTGATGTTAGGTAACCTGCCCAGAGACTACTTGCTAGTTAATAATGAAACAAGAATTTGAAACATGACTTCAGATCCATGTTTTTTGTTTGTTTGTTTGTTTGTTTGTTTTTTCCCCAGCAGCAGGATGCATCTACTAGACAACTGTATTTGGAACAGAAATATAAGGGTGAAAAACATTTTGAATCAACTATTCTTAAATGCAAATTGTAGTAAGTTCAGGTCAAGACTCTTTTTTTAAAAAAATTTATTTACAGAGACAGAGAGAGAGTCAGAGGGATAGACAGGGACAGACAGAGAGGAATGGAGACAGATGAGAAGCATCAATCATTAGTTTTTCGTTGCGTGTTGCGACTTCTTAGTTGTTCATTGATTGCTTTCTCTTATGTGCCTTGACTGCGGGCCTTCAGCAGACTGAGTAACCCCTTGCTGGAGCCAGTGACCCTGGGGCCAAGCTGGTGAGCTTTTTTGCTCAAGCCAGACGAGCCTGCGCTCAAGCTGGTGACCTCGGGGTCTCGAACCTGGGTCTTTCCACATCCCAGTCAATGCTCTATCCACTGCGCCACCACCTGGTCAGGCCAGGTCAAGACTCTTGATAGAGGCCCTGGCTGGTTGGCTCAGTGGTAGAGCGTCGGCCTGGCGTGCAGGAGTCCCGGGTTTGATTCCCATCAGGGCATACAGGAGAAGCACCCATCTTCTTCTCCACCCCTGCCCCTCTCCTTCCTCTCTGTCTCTCTCTTCCCCTCCCGCAGCCGAGGCTCCATTGGAGCAAAGTTGGCCCGGGCGCTGAGGATGGTTCCTTGGCCTCTGCCTCAGGCACTAGAATGGCTCTGGTCGCAGCAGTGCAACGCCCCGGATGGGCAGAGCATCGCCCCCTGGTAGGCATGCTGGGTGGATCCTGGTCAGGCGCATGTGGGAGTCTGTCTGACTGCCTCCTCGTTTCCAACTTCAGAAAAATACAAAAAAAAAAAAAAAAAGACTCTTGATAATGTGTCAAATAACGTATGCCCCTGTTTTTCCGAAGTGTGCAACTATGCCCAGTGATGACATAGCAAATTCACAAGGTACTATGAAGTATTCTACATATTTAAGAAAATCATCCAATTGATTACTGAAAACTACTAGTTTGGGGTAGTTCAGTTTAGGAGTAAATTATGCTAAATTGCTTTCATTGGCATAACTTTGCATAGTTGGATTTGCAGTGATTGCTGTGATGGAAAGCAAGTACCAAGCAAAAAACCAGGTATAATGTAGCTAGTCTGGCCCTGGTCTCTGAGTTGTGCAACACTCGATAGATGCATACATTCCATTACTAAGTAATTGAGCTTATCCCAAAATTAAATAGTTGTGTAATTTATGTGTATTATTTTCTTCAAATACCTAGTGATTTTGTAGGACCTAAGTACTTAGTTAGTTAGACTTTGCTGCCTAATAAATAGGAAACAAGTATTTGTTTAGGTCTCAGGACACAGTGACAACATGACTGAGAAACTCAGAATCCCATGAAACAAGGAAGCTTCAAAATCCCAGGAAGCATTTAGCATCCTCTTCCCCTGCAGTGACAAGGTCTAGTTGATTTGTACATATAAGTTAATCATGTTAGTGACCCAGAAATGAATGAAGGTTTTTCTAGTCATGCTTTAATGGGGTGCGAGTGAGAGCCAAACTCAAGGTAATCTCAGAGAATGCTGCATTTCAAAGGAATATTTATTTCAGAACATTTCTCAAGATGAGCATATGGCCAAACCTTTTGAGGCTGTGTGACTGACAAACTTATCTTCTGAATTGAGCACTGTCATCGGTGCTAATAGTGTAAGGGAAAGAGAGAACTTGGCTCCAAATTCTAGCTCTGCAATTTGCTGAGAAACTAGTAAGAAACTAGCCATGCTATCCTTTCTACAGAATGAATAGAATTCAGTGAGAAACCATGCTCCACATGGTTTTGTCGTGGGGATTAAAAGCAGTATGAACAAAAGTTTGTTCCAGGCACAAAGTAGATGCTTGATAAACATTAATGTCTCCCTCCTGTGTCTGCTCTCCCATAGCAGAGGTCAATAATTGGTACTTAAACTTCATAGCTAAAGAATTACCATTTCTTTCCACTTTATTCTGCCCTAAATATGCACTATACATAAGAAAACTAGTCTCAGAGAGTCTCTCCAAGGCTTTATACATGACTCAGTCAAGGTTCACATTGATTCTCTCTGGGTCATTTCTACCATCTCCCAACTGACACCCGCTTCTCAGTCCATGTAACCATCCACCTGCCTACAAATACAAAACTAATATCCTCAAATCACAAAATCAAATATATATTCTACCTCTACTCAGGTCTTCCGTGGCTCCCACTGCCCAAAAAGAGTCCAAATTATTGAGTTCAACCTTCAAGCACCTCATTCATAGAGGCAAACTCCCTGTTTTAAAGCATATAGTCCAAGGGTTAAGAGCAGACTCCTGAGTTAGACTTCCTAAAATCAGGGCTCTGGGAATTTTTAGCAAGTGACTTACTTTCCCCGTGCTTCAATTTCCTCATCCAAAAATTGGAAAAATAACAGAATCTACCTGAAATGGTATCTGTGAAGAGTAAACGAGTTATGATAAATCAGTCAGTGGTTCTCAAAGTGTGTGCCCTAGAAGATTTCCAGGTGCACCCTATGGTATTCCAGAGAAATATGTGCCTGTTGGGGACCAAAAAACCAACAGGGATTTTGGGGTTTAGATTTTGGGGGGACAGAGGTGTGGGGAATTGGCTGTAATCTTACAGTCTGCCCAACCCCCCACCTCACTTGCCTGATTAGGTTGCAAAAGGCTATTAATCTGTGGTGCTGGATTGTTTACACTACCCCTCATGTTCTCAGGAAAGACTGGAGGCAAGTTTCTTCTATCCTTTCTTTGGTATAAAGTTAAGATATGTATGGTGGGGGTTTTCTGCACTCAACACAATTAAGATTAAAAAGAGAGGAATTCTTCAATGTATTGATGAGGAAATGAGAGTTTGCCTTTCAAATATACACCCAAACATTGAAAAAATCGCTAGGATAGATCAGGCTCATGTTTCTCATAAATACAAGAATGAAAAAACTTAACACATTTTTGCCGGGACCTGCCAAATTTACTAAATCTTATTAAGAATGTATCTATACATATAAAAAGGTAACTTTTTTGTCATTTTTTTTATTTCTTAACCCCTTTTTTACAAATTCTAAAAAGCATAACAAAAAATGTAACAAAAATGTTTTTTAATGTTAGGATAAATTTAATTTTGTCATATAATTACCATAAAAGCATGCTTGGACTTTATATTTTTTTCTTTAATATTTGACTTGTTATAACATATTTTTCAGAAATTTGTATATAGTGTGCCTACAATTATTTGTAAGATTTTAAATGTACCCGACTTCAAAAAGTTTGAGAATCACTGTGATAAGTTCTTAGTACAGCACAAGGGGTCCTCGGGTTACAACAGTCTTAACATACAACGTTCTGAGTTTATAATGCTCACGCCCATACAAAGTTTAAAAAATGTGAACATGAGTGTTTCCAGTTATGCCATTACAGACTACATGAGTGAACTAGTTTGGATGTGCATGGTGGAAAAATACACAGTAATGCGGCATATGAGTGAGGGAGTTGGCGTCCCCCCGTACACTTACCTATGCCATTTTGGACTGTTAAAAGTGCAGATTTGTGTTAGGCTAGGGTGTGTTTTGACTTACACAAAAATTATTAGGAACAGAACTGGGAGAACCCCCTATATTTAGCACAGAAGAAATGCTGTTTCTGTTAGACTATTCCTATTACTTTTCACATACTTGGAACTTCAACAAATTAAATTGCATAATACTCTCACATTTTTGCATATCTGTATTTTCCATATATTTAAACTCCCTAAGCTTATTTCCAGCCCCAAATCCTTTCAAATTCTATTAGCCCATCAAAAACCCTCTATCAAGCTTTCCCAGATTTATTTTGCCTTTTATGAAAATTAATTTCTACCACTGATTTTTCTAATCACTTCATTCCTTGTATGGCTGTCTATTTAATTTCTTCATACCCCTAATCACAATTTATGAAGAAATATTTCTTTGTTGGCTAATCTGCTTAGAGTCTATTATTGAAATTCCAGAAATTCATGCATGTGTTTAGTTCACCTTGCACACATAGATTAGAGGGTTTGCTATATCACTGATGCACAATTACATTATGAGTAAATGATGAATCAATACATGTCAACTACTCAAATATAGATTTCCTTTTGATCTTATATATATTACAAACAATTCCTTCTACTGATGGATTTTCCCTAGGATGGTTCAGATATCCTTTCTGTTCAATAGCCAAATTTATAAAATTGTATCAAGAGAATATAATTCTTGAAATATATCAAGAGATATATGGTTTCCATATGTTATATTATTCTATGAAAAAACATAATAGTGAAATAAGACACAATGCCTATTTGTTTCATTCATTATAATTGATATAAATACTAGATTAAAATTACTAACTCTATAGCGGTAGAGCGTCGGCCTGGCGTGCAGGAGTCCCGGGTTTGATTCCTGGCCAAGGCACACAGGAGAAGCGCCCATCTGCTTTTCCACCCTTCCCCCTCTCCTTCCTCTCTGTCTCTGTCTTCCCCTCCCAAAGCCGAGGCTCCATTGGAGCAAAGATGGCCCGGGCGCTGGGGATGGCTCTGTGGCCTCTGCCTCAGGCGCTAGAATGGCTCTGGATGCAACAGAGCGATGCCCCAGAGGGGCAGAACATCGCCCTCTGGTGGGCATGCCGGGTGGATCCCGGTCAGGCGCATGCGGGAGTCTGTCTGACTGCCTCCTCGTTTCCAGCTTCGGAAAAATGAAAAAAAAAAAATTACTAACTCTAACTCAAATTGATAGTTTATATTTAAATGTAGTTGTATAACACAACCAGCCAGATATCCCTGAGAGATCTTTAAGAAAATGTGTGCGCTACAGATGTTTAGTTCAGAGGTGTTGCTTCTGTTTTGATTTAGCCCCTACAATGTGTTTTCTAGGGTACAAATGTACAAGCATATCACTAGATATTTTGTTCAAGTTTGCAGAGAAAATACAGTGGGTCAGCCAGGAAATATGAACTATTACTTGAATATAAAAATATGACATTTAATAATACTAAAAAAAAAAGAAAATTAAACCATATATTGTCTAACAATACATAAAGATGTGATGAAGCTAAAAATTTGTGGGAGGATAAACACAAAATTCAGGATGTGATTTCTCTGCAGGAGTGTCAGAGCAATGGAGGGGGAACACGCAGGAGATGGAAGTTATTGGTGATTTTACAGTTGTGAGGTCGTACGATGTGTTCAGGGAGGTCATTACATATACATTTTAACACACATATTTATATGATTTACATTTAAGTGCATGTTAAAGACACAATTAAAACCACTGTTTAAAATTTAAAGATAAAGGAAAGATAATGAGAAAGAAAAAAGAGAAAAGGAATTGAATGTATTAAAGCTACATAAAGAAAAAACATATATTTTTTACTAGACTAGCTCTGCTCCATAGAGGTGGGCAAAACTAGGTTTACTGTTTTTCATATAGAAAATAATACAATAAATAATAAATAACAATACAAAAAATAAACTGTGCTTTATGGTCTCACAACTGTAACCCTACTTTTGCACACCCCAGTATAGTAAAATTGGCATCTGGAAAAGCCAGAGGCTTAACAATTCTCACATTCTATTTATGTTTATGGGTATTTTCTATTTAAGGGAATTAATGATGGATTTTCCATTTATGACTGTAACAAGATTTCCTTTGAAAATAAATATATTTATGAAAACATGTAAAACTGTTCATTTTTCTAAACTGATAGTATCGAGTTTAATTAATTTTGTGCTTTCAGCAATTTTTTATAAGATAATATTAAAAATGTTTAAATGAGAAACCATTTTATCAATAAATATTTATCAGGGGCCAGACTCTTGATAGTAAGATTGTTTTTAGCACAGGGCATAAACAAGTTATGTTTTAAAAAATTTAGGCCCTGGCCAGCTGGTTCAGTGGATAAAGCATCGGCCTGCCATATGGACATCCCACGTTCAGTGCCCAGTCAGGCTTCTCTTCACCTCCCTCTTCCCCATCTCTCTCTCTTCCCCGCTCACAGCCAGTGGCTCAATTTGTTTGAGCATTGGCTGGGCACTGAGGATACCTCAGTTGGTCTCAGCATCAGCCTCAGGCACTAAAAATAGCTCTGTTGATTTGAGCATTGGCCCAAGACAGGGTTGCTGGGTGGATCCAGGTCATGGCACATGTGGGAGTGTGTCTCCCTATCTCCCATTCTCTCACTTAAAAAAAAGGTAGAATTCTGATGCAGAAATGGCTATTTTTCTCTCAATATCTTTATGGCCTTTGATATCTTATTGACCCATGAAATTCTAAAATACAGGTGAAATTTCTCAATATATTTTAAAGCAATACAGAAATAGTCCTGTGACTTCCAGATAATGTAATGTAAACATATGCAAGTATAAAACTTCTAGAACATGTCCTTTCTATTGGGTAGAATGAAGATGCAGTGTTAGAACTGAAACATTCATTTCATTTTAAGAGATTTTCTTGGAAACACACATCTTTGTAGAGCAAAAAAGAAGTTGGATGGTTTTAGACTTTGTGGAGTATCATAGCATCTTTCATCCGGCTAACTTCAGATTCTTAAGAAAGAAATAATCTTTTTAATTCTTATTAAAACCACTACTGTGTGAGATTTTTCTGTTACCTGTAACCTAATTTAATTACTCTACATTCATAAGCAATCAGATTATTTAATTCATTTTTTAAGGACAATTTTATAAATCTAAGAGCAAAATAGAGATACAAAGTTTCCTAATTTTTACTTATGATGAAGTTATTATACTATGATCTCCAAAAATATAATACTTTAAGATTTCAATTGCTTAAGTTTGGACTATATTATCAACTGCTTGAATTAAGATGAGATAATCACTTTATATTTATCTAGTATATATTAGAAGTAGTATTTTGCCTATTTCAGTTGCATCTAGCAATTCTATTCGAGAAAATGTAGACATCTGCTGATCTGAGCTAGACCAATCATATTGTTTTCCTCAGTAACTAGAAGGTTGACCAAAGACACACAGAGTTGGGAAATAAGGTAACTGAGTCATGCCAGAACAGCAGTGTAGCCCAAGACCCCAGTTCCTGTTTCTGCAGACCCGGGAATGCTCAGGTTCCTGTTATTGGTAGAAATTTTTGGTTGCCTTTCTAGCATTCACATTTTCTTCCACAGGCCTAACAATACTCTAATGCCCCATTTATGTAGTTAAATTGGTATTATCAGGATTTGTCCAAATTTGATGAAGCCAACAGAATAATACATCTCTATGTCACAGTTCTTGAATTAGAGGTGGACACATATCCCAGCTCTCAACCTGGTGTGTGTGGAAGCTGGCTCATGCCAGCTCCTAAGAGCCAACTGCTCAATTTCTTGAAAGTTTGAAAGTTAGTGACTATACACAACATTATTAAAAAATAAATTTTATAAACTTTAAATTATATTAAAAGATAATTAAATACTCAAATATATCAAGTAATAGATATAATACATATTTTTCCAGTATTTGAAAACTATTGTTTGTCAGAAGCCGATCAACAGCTGCTGGTTGACATAGTCACAGCAAGAAAGGACAACAGCTGCTGATTGACACAGTCACAGCAAAGAAGAAGAGGCGCAGCAATTGGTTTTTCTCCCCCCCCCCTTCTCTCTGGGGTGTGTGTGCACTATTATTTATGGCACAGGGATAATAGCACCGTACTTTCCCTGCAGATTTGCAGTAATTTCTCTGGAAATGAGACAGAGGGTGTGAATTCCACAAAGAAGCCTATAAACACCTTTACCTCAGCCAATAGACCTAGGAGGCTGGCTAGGATATCCCCCGAAAGGGGCTAGATCTATAGGAAAACTCCTTCCTAAAAATCATATGAGGAAAATATAGATTGTGACTTATGAATAGGTAGGAAACAGAGACTATACAAAAAGCACCTTTCAGCCTTTACCCATTCTATTGCTTTACCCCCTTAGCCTTTTCACGTTATAGATTAAGAAGAATAGAAAAACTTTTCATTCCTCTCACATAGCCTCTCACCTACCTAGCCTTCAGGTAGTGGAACATTCTGGGAAAAATAGTTAGAACTTGACTAGTAGATGAAAATAGTAGACAAATATAATTTTTACTAGACAATAGGTTGCTAAGTAAGATAGAATCAACAGGGTCTTTTTAAAAGCTTGTGCCAATATTGTTGCTGCTGCTCAAGTTATTGTATAACTGCACTTAATGGCTTACCACCTGATTCATAAATGTACTAACCCTTTCCTGTAATATTTACTCATATTAAAGCAAAAATAACTGTTAATAAATATATTCAGCATACCATGTAATTATAACTTCAATGTATTCTGCACACCATGTGATTATAACTTAGTGTATAAAAATAAAGCTATACTAGCCATTGGCAGAGATGCCTGGCAGTGAATGCTAAAGAATTCAGCTCTCTCACTTGTTTCTCGCCAACACCATCTCTTCCTGCAGGACCCCTGGATCCACCACGGGGCAGGACCCCGGCAATTGTTCAACTGAGCAAGTTATTTGCTCACACTATCAATAAATGATCAATGAGATTTTCAACTGCTAGGATGTTTTCAAATCATGACTGGATTGCAGTCATAGGTTGGCTACAGATATAAGAGTTTGGCAAAAGTTCACAAAAGTATTCTCTGAGAATTAATTGATCATATGGAATTTACAATAAAAAATATTGTATATTTTGGTATTTTAAAATTGTATGCTAAATACTTTTTAAATAAGTAAAACATAATGATCTTATGTGTGTATATATACATGCTTACAATTTTTTTCAGAGGTGCTTTTAATTATTTATCTAATGAATAGGCCAACTAGTTAGTGTATGAATTTCTTTGAATGAACAAGTGCTAAATTCATCCCATCATAGTGAAGCTCAAGATTTTATTCAATGATTGAGCCTGACCAGGGGGTGGCACAGTGGAATGGCATTGACCTGGGACGCAGACACCCAGATTCAAAACCCCAAGGTCACTAGGTTGAGCGCGGGCTCATCTGGTTTGAGCAAGGCTCACCAGCTTGAGCCCAAGGTTGCTGGCTTGAGCAAGGGGTCACTCTGTCTGCTGTAGCCCCCTAGTCAAGGCACATATGAGAAAGCAATCAATGAACAACTAACTAAGGTGCCGCAACAAAGAATTGATGCTTCTCATCTCTCTCCCTTCCTGTCTGTCTGTCCCTCTCCCTGTGTCTGTCACTGGAAAAAAAAAACAAAAAACACACACACACAAAAAAACCGAGGTCTCTGGCTAGAGCATGGGCTAACCAGCTTGAGCACAGGATTGCTGGCTTGAGTGTGGAATAATAGACATGACACCATGGTCACTGGCTTGAACCCAAGGTCACTGGCTTGAGCCAGGGGTCACTGGCTCAGCTGGAGCCTCCCGGTCAAGGTGCAGTTGATGCCTTCTCTTCCATCCTGTCTGTCCTTCACTAAAATAATGTTTACACACACACACACACACACACACACACACACACACACACACACACTTTCTCTCTCTCTAAATCTCTCTCCCTCTGTCTCTCTCACACACAGTCTCTCATTCTCAATATAAACAAGAAAGAATGTAACCATAGGAGCCTATGGTTATAGTCCTATGGCACAACAAAAAGTCAACATTAGAATGATACCAGACAGAAGGGAGATAGATAAAGAAGCTAATCTCTTGATGAAAGTTTTGAGGTGCTGGATCAAGCCAACACTATAGTGCCCTATTAGCCAGTGGCTTTCCTTATTGTTTAAACAGTCTGAGTTAGATTTCCTGTCCTTCCTGTGACCTTATTATCCAGCAGTTTAACTTTGTAAGCTATATTATTTTCCTTCCCTTATTTCTCACATGGTAATTAAATTTTGTGAATCAGTCTTCTAAAACATCAGTTTTAACCTTTTTCACCTCATGGTACACATAAATTAATCACTAAAATTCTGCAGCACACCCAAAATTGTTACATTTCTTGCAAATCTGAAAAAAATAGGTGTAATTTTGATTAATTTGCATCTGCTGGCTATTGTTGTGTTGGCTGTTGTCATTTTATTATTTGATAATCTAAGGGAAAAGAGGTCAACGCCCCTGACTAAATAGGTATGTGCCTGACCATGTGGTGGTGCAGTGGATGGACCATCAGCCTGGGACAAAGAAGACCCAGTTTCAAAATCCCGAGCTCACCAGCTTGAACACGGGGTTGCTGGCTTGAGTATGGGATCATAGACATGAACTCATGATCGCTGGCTTGAGCAAGGGGTCACTAGCTCTGCTGTAGTCCCTAGGTCAAGGCACATATGAGAAAGCAATTAATGAACAACTAAGGTGCTGCAACAAAGAATTGATGCTTCTCATCTCTCTCCCTTCCTGTCTGATGTCCCTATCTGTTCCTTTCTCTTTCTCTATCTGTCTTTCTTGCAAATAAATAAACACACAAACAAACAAGTAAATAAATAAAATGTTTGGTATGCATGTTTTAAAATCCTGTGGCACATCAGATGAAAACACTGTTCTAAAAGGTTATGTTGCAAGCTTGGGAAAATAACAAAATTTTGATATACTGTTCTTATAAAAGAACAATTTATTGTAAAAAATACATAAGATACATTTTCTAGGAAACATACTAGGATGCACAAAGGTAGAAAATTTGAGGTATGTGTTGCTTTATAAAAATGAAGATTGTTATAGACAATGTATGGTGAAGATGGTATTCTCCTACCCAAGCCATAGACTCTATAAGTCATGGAAAGCTACAAGTGGGCTTACAGACCTCTATACCATCAATTGTGTAGCCCTAAAATTATGCCATAATGACCTTTTATGATTGTGAAGTCATTTAGTAACCAGGTCACTTGGGCTAATTCCCAAGATCAATGTCTAATTTTGTATTATGCCTCCAATGCCATTGTCAGATTATAAAATAATAAAATGTATAAATTGTGTTTACATTATATAAAATATAACCATGTAATAATAACAGGTAAGTGGAAATGCAGTTACAAAAGGCCTAGCAAGGCACCATCACAATTGTATCTATTGCTTGCAACAACAAACACATCAACAAATAACAGAATTTGATACTAGGAGTAGGGCAAGGGACACAGATCCTCAGAGAAATTTATCCTTTTAGAACTTACTAGGTTGATGTGAAGCAAAAAGCATTGGAATAACATTCCAATTTCCTGGGGTAGAAAAATGGTGACCCAGAGCAATGAATTAGCCAATCAAGTTATTGACCCTGGTTACTAGAGAAATAACAAAGGATGAAAAATTTTAGGGCCACAAGTCAGGTTGCTACATCTCATAGAATAACAAAGAGTAATTGAAAATAAGAGAACCCTAAAGCCAATTTTAAAAATCCTACTTCAAGGCTTTATTGACACTTGTTCCTATATGTTAGCATGCTAGAATGAATGAATTGATCGATCAATGTAGTTTATTTTAGCCATAAAGCTGAGCCTGCTAAAAATCAAATGTAAAAATCGATTCTATGGGATTCTTAACTAAGATATCAGTTAAATTCACACCTCAATAATTCCTTTATATGAAAGATAAGATACTGATAGGAAATTAGGCAATTCTGATCAACAAAATAAGGAAACTCAGAAGCATTCAAAGGGGAATCTCAACCCCTTAAAATGCTCTGAAATGTTTTCATTGTGGGGTTTTTTTGGTGAGAAGGTATTATAATTTACCTAATTCTAACATTTTTAGCCTCTCAACTGCCCCAATTGGTAAAACAAAAAATCAGAGTAGACCGTGAAATAATTATACCTGGGAGAATTCTTATGTATTTAAAATATATATCATAAAAATGGGACTACGTAAATGAGTATTTTGAGAGCACTCAGTCATGAAGAGCAGAGTACAATTTTGGATCAGACTTAGTTCTTTGCTACAGGTGAACGCATAGCAATTTGGAATTCAACAGCTTGCAGGCAGGTAATAGTGGTTCAAATAATCTGTTGGTTTAGTCAGAGCAAAACTAGATCAAAAGACGACCCTGAAAGGTAATACTAAAAAACCAGAAATTCCTTAGTCTGATGCAAAAGAAAGAGTTAAAAGACTATAGAAGACAGCTATGCTGGATTGGATGCATCCTATACTTTTCACTCACAATCCCCTCCCTGTGTTCATTGCCTGGGTTCAAACAACTCTTCACTCTACTTTTTAAAAAGGAACTGACTGGTGATGGAACTCTCAGTTTCTTTGAAAAAAAAAATGCTTTACTAAGATGATAATTCCAGTGAACAAGGGTGGAATAAAAATAAGATCCATTATCTCAGGAAGAATAAGCCAAGCCCAGTGTGGCAAAGACCCCTCCAGAAACAAAATATCCCACTGCCATGAGATTACACAGTCTTTGACCTCCATCTTCCAGATGTCTCAGCTCAGATTCAAATTTCATTGACAGTAAATTTGATTACTCAGATGTAGCTCTCATATCTGCCCTAGAATTAATCAGTCATGGCTAGAAATAAGTCTTGGTTACAATCACTGGAGGATCATTGTGAGTATGTAGGATCACTCAGCTTTGGTCTATTATGTTCTTCATTACTTGGTTTTCAACACACACACACACACACACACACACTCACACACACACACACACTCACACACACACACACCCTTGTTTTCTGAATCCAAAAATGTTACCACCTAAGAAGATCTAAACTGTTCCATTCAGTGCACTACCGCCCCACCAGCAGCACCAATTTCTGGGTTATACTCTGCAGCTGAATCCGAGTTCTTTTCTCTTTAGAAATACCTGAAACATTCACTTTGCCTTTCCAACATAATAATATATTTAAATGAAAAGGAGCCAGTATAGGGTTTACTATTTGCCCTGTGCTGGTAAATTGTTAACAACAGCACACTGGGGGTGGGAAGACATGTCTTGATTTACAGCATTTGCTGAGATCTGTAAACACTTCCCTGTAGCCAACTTGGAGCTACCCAGAACAAAGCCCCTGAAGCACGATGTTTGGAAGAGATGCATACGATCAGCCCTATAAACTAACGCAAGCTGGCTCCAGCAGACCTATATAATTATATAATCGGGAATTGGAAAATTCTGAAGTTTGATGTCCTATTTATTCTCTCCTTAGGCATATTTAGCCATTTTCATTTTATCCTCTTACCCTCAAAATCTCCCCTTACTGGTAAACTTCAGCGATGTTCTGTGACATCAGAAATTAGTGCACATATCAAGCCAGGACCTAGTAGTCTTCCCAAAGTTGTCTTATGTCTTTTTCCCTATATATTTATTAAATTAACCCATCCCATTTGAAGAATCAGAACATTTTACGCAGTCCATATATTTAGTATTATAATAACATAAGTTTCTTAAGCTTCCTCTTTTTCAAGAAGAGGAGCTGCTCAATTCAGAGAATTAGGTAATAAAAGAATAAAAGATGAGTATCCGGTTGAGTCTCAGGTCTCCCTGTCAGACGGGAATTTTTAATAATTTTTATGTGAACAAAATAGAACTTAATACAGAAACAGTCACATTTATTTCCTTAGAACATGTAACTAATTGACTATAGCAGGCCTCTCTTTTTGCCAAAGCAGGCCCTCCTCTGGGAGTACCACACTGATCCTATTCCCTACCCCCATTATATAAAACCACAAACCTATTTTGCATCAATACTTGACACATATAGTATAAGCTTTATAAAGGCAGGGGTGTTGTATGTTTTGTTCCAAAAGTAGCTTCTGGCATCAAAGGGAATGAGAAAAGTAAGGGAGGGAGGGAAAATTGGAAAGAGGAATAAATGAAAGATTGATCAAACATGGTAGAATTGGACGTCAGAGTAATGGCGGGGTAAGAAGCGATACCAATAAATCTCCCCCAAAACTCAACAAGATCTTCAACCAGAAACAGAAAAACCTATACTTGGAGCCTCCAGATGATTCGCAATACACCCGAAGGTATGGTCGAGTGAAAAATTGGCTAAATATATAACCAAACCCCGAAGGAATTAGGGAGTAAGAAATGCTCCGCCTTCCTCACTAACCTAAACAGGGCGGCTTTCTCTGGTAACTGTGAATATAGAAACTGAGGCGGGCAAAGGGGGTGAATAGATCCAGGCTGCGGCACAAATGGCCGAACCAGGCTGTGGCACGGAGATCCAAGCCGAGGAAAAACTGATCCTGTGGCAACCCGGGCAATACAAGCTAACACTCGCGCCAAACCCAAACAAAGAAAGACAAGCGGGGCAGCCATTTTACCCGATCTCCTGGTCGGTGAGCAGTTAGTGGGCGAGAGATTTCTTCCTAAGCCCCGGGAGTGGGTGCCCGTGTTACCCCACAGAGAGGCAGAGTCAGAGGTCTTTCTGTGGGCCGAAAGCAGAATCTCTGGGCAGCCCCAGCACCCTGGGAAAGCCGCGCACAGGAGGGAGCGAGAACTAATTCCAACGGTGGAAATTTTCCATGCTGGTGGGGGTTTCACTCAGAGGGAAACGTGGCCGGCCTCATATCCTGGTCTGCGCGCGCAGATAGTGAGCGAGAGATTCCTCCGAGTGCCTCGGCAGTGCGCGCCCGTGTTATCGCACAGAGGGGCAGAGTCAGGGGCCTTTGTGTGGGCCAAAGCGGAATCTCGGGCCGCCCCAGCGCCTTGCAAAAGCCGCGCACGGGACGGAGCGAGAGCCAATTCCAACGCTGCAACTTTTCCATGCGGTTGGGGGTTTCACTCAGAGCGTGAGACTGCTGGCCGGATATCCTGGTCTGCGCACGCAGATACTGAGCGAGAGTTTCCTCCAAGCGCCCCAGAAGTGGGCGCCCGCCTGTGTTACCGGACAGAGTGGCAGAGCCAGAGGTCTTTGAGTGGGCAGAAAGACCGCCTGATTATGCTAGCAGCTCTGACTGACTGAGCCTTACCCAGAGCCCTGTGCTGAGTGGAAATAGAGTGGGGAGTTGCCAGCTCTTTAAGCCTCTTACTATCCAGGCAGAGGCAGCAGCAACCCCATAGCTGGATTATCAGGCTACTAATTGAGGAAGGAAAGACTAGGAGAAAGGCTCCAGGAACACGGACTCTCTCACTGTCGGAGCCTATAAATGCTAATGAGCCTCGACTGCCAACGAGACTAAAGCACAATACATGACATTGCCATAGAGACTTATCAACTGCAAACCTCTACCTGAGCATGCCAAAGGGGCAGAACCCGGGGTACAGAGTCACTGACCAGGAAGAGGGAGAGAAAAGAAAAACCAAGAAGATAACCTCTCAAAATCAAGAATAATCTGCAGACTTTATAACCTATCCCATTTTATTATACTTGTTTGTCTGTTTCTCTTTCCTTCATTCTTGATACTTTTTTTCCTCCTCCAATGTGGCCAATTAACTCTCTGCCAGTCTTACTCTCTCCTCTCCTTGAACTACACTACCCATAAGTGTTACATCTCCCATTATCTTTTCTTGTCTCTTCCTTTCTCTCTATGAGGGTTGCACTCCAAAACCCTTAACTCTCTCTCTCTCTCTCTCTCTCTCTCCTTTCTTTTTTCTTCTTTTAGTGGTTCCCTCTTTTTTTTTCTCTCTCTCTTTCTTTTATCCCTCTATATTAGTTTCTAATTTCTCCTTTACATCTCCTCTCATTCAAACCTCAATTACAAACAAATTATCTTATCTGGGACTCAAACTTATGTTTGTGGCATTTTGGGGGGTTTTTACTTCACCTTTTTAACTCACTAGCAGTGCTCCCATCCCTGGCTCTCCATTTTATCTAGTTCTTATTCCACTAAATACAATAGTAATTTTTAAATTTGTCCCCCCATTTTTCTGTTCTCCTCTTATTCCTCTCATCATAACTCTTAGACAACCAACACCTAAAAGCAAATCATTTTATTCTTGACCCAAATTTTTTCCTTATTTGCTTTTTGTGGGTCCATACCCCCTACTTTTTTCTTTTTTTTTCTTTTTCTTTCTTTTTCTTTTTTTTTGCCCCTTTATTACTTTTCCTCAATTCAGGCCCTCCATCACAGGCATTGTTTGTTATAATTCACAGTTCACCACAAGATTTTCTCAAGAAAGAGGGGAGAGGAGAGGAGAGGAAAAAAGGATGGGGGGAATAATTTCCTTTTTTAAAAATTTTTATTTTATTTTATTTTTCTTTATTTCATTATTAATTTTTTTAATAAAAAACAACTCTTTTTGATTTTTTTAACTTTTTATTCTTTATTAAATCTCATTAATACTATCAACAAAACCACCCTCAGATGCCATTAAGGAAGAGAAAATAGAATATCATGGATACAAAAGAAAGAGAGGTAACACAGCTAGATGAGGAAAAATCTATGGAGAAAAAATTTAATATATTGGAAACCTTGGAGCTAAATGACAGAGAATTCAAGATAGAAATCCTAAAAATCCTCTGAGATATACAAGAAGACACAGAAAGGCAATTTAGGGAGCTCAGAAAACAACTCAATGAACACAAAGAATATTTGTCCAAGGAAATTGAAACTATAAAAACAAATCAAACAGAGATGAAAAACTCAATTCACGAGCTGAAAAACGAATTAACAAGCTTAGCTAATAGAACAGGTCAGATAGAAGAGAGGATTAGTGAAATAGAAGACAAGCAACTTGAGGCACAACAGAGAGAAGAAGAAAGAGACTCAAAAATTTTAAAAAATGAGATAGCCCTACAAGAATTATCTGACTCCATCAAAAAGAATAACATAAGAATAATAGGTATATCAGAGGGAGAAGACAGAGAAAATGGAATGGAGAACATACTCAAACAAATAATAGATGAGAACTTCCCAAGCCTGTGGAAAGAACTAAAGCCTCAAGTTCAAGAAGCAAACAGAACTCTGAGTTTTCTTAACCCCAACAAACCTACTCCAAGGTATATCATAATGAAATTGACACAAACCAACTGCAAAAAAAAAAATTCTCAAGGCAGCCAGGGAAAAGAAGAATACAACATATAAAGAAAGGCCCATTAGATTATCATCAGATTTCTCAACAGAAACTCTACAAGCTAGAAGACAGTGGACCCCAATATTTAAAGTCCTGAAAGAGAGGAACTTTCAGCCACGAATACTATACCCATCAAAGCTATCCTTCAAATATGAAGGAGAAATAAAAACATTCACAGATACAGAAAAGATGAGGGAATTTATCATCAGAAAACCCCCACTCCAGGAATTACTAAAGGGGGTTCTCCAATCAGATACAAAGAACAAAAAAAAAAAAAACAGAGCCACAAATAAAAGCTCCAAGAAGAACACAATAAAACCAAATTTAAACTGTGACAACAACAAAAAGAAAGAGGGGGAGAAGATGGAGATTAACAGTAGCAAAGGACGATGGAGTGCAAAAGTACTCACAAAATAGTTCGCTACAATGAACAGGGTAGGGACTCTTTTCATTACTCAAAGGTAACCACCATTGAAAAAACCACCACAGAAGCACATGAGATAAAAAAGATAGCAACAGTGGAAAGATGTATGGAATACAACCAAATAAAAAAAAAAAGATAGAAAAACGAAAGAGAAGGATCAAACAAGACACAAAACTAACAGAAAGCAAGATATAAAATGGCAATAGGGAACTCACAAGTATCAATAATTACACTAAATGTAAACGGATTAAACTCACCAATAAAAAGGCACAGAGTAGCAGAATGGATTAAAAAAGAAAATCCAACTGTATGCTGCCTACAGGAAACTCATCTAAGTAACAAGGATAAAAACAAATTCAAAGTGAAAGGCTGGAAAACAATACTCCAAGCAAATAACATCCAAAAAAAAGCAGGTGTAGCAATACTCATATTGGATAATGCTGACTACAAGACAGCAAAAGTACTCAGAGACAAAAATGGCCATTTCATAATGGCTAAGGGGACACTGAATCAAGAAGGCAGAACAATTCTTAATATATATGCACCAAACCAAGGAGCACCAAAATATATAAGACAGCTACTTATTGATCTTAAAACAAAAACTGACAAAAATACAATAATATTTGGAGACCTCAATACACCGCTGACGGCTCTAGATCGGTCATCCAAAAAGAGAATCAACAAAGACATAGTGGCCTTGAACAAAACACTAGAGCACCTGGATATGATAGACATCTACAGGACATTTCATCCCAAAGTGACTGAGTATACATTTTTCTCCAGTGTACATGGATCATTCTCAAGAATTGACCATATGTTGGGCCACAAAAACAACATCAGCAAATTCAGAAAAATTGAAGTTGTACCAAGCATATTTTCTGATCATAAAGCCTTGAAACTAGAATTCAACTGCAAAAAAGAGGAAAAAAATCCCACAAAAATGTGGAAACTAAACAACATACTTTTAAAAAATGAATGGGTCAAAGAAGAAATAAGTGCAGAGATCAAAAGATATATACAGACTAATGAAAATGACAATACGACATATCAGAATCTATGGGATGCAGCAAAAGCAGTGATAAGAGGGAAGTTCATATCACTTCAGGCATATATGAACAAACAAGAGAGAGCCCAAGTAAACCACTTAACAACCCACCTTAAGGAACTAGAAAAAGAAGAACAAAGACAACCCAAAACCAGCCGAAGAAAGGAGATAATAAAAATCAGAGCAGAAATAAATGAATTAGAGAACAGAAAAACTATAGAAAAAATTAATAGAACAAGGAGCTGGTTCTTTGAAAAGATCAACAAAATTGACAAACCCTTGGCAAGACTTACCAAGGAAAAAAGAGAAAGAACTCATATAAGCAAAATCCAAAATGAAAGAGGAGAAATCACCACGGACACCGTAGATATACAAAGAATTATTGTAGAATACTATGAAAAACTTTATGCCACTAAATTCAACAAACTAGAAGAAATGGATAAATTCCTAGAACAATACAACCTTCCTAGACTGAGTCAAGAAGAAGCAGAAAGCCTAAACAGACCTATCAGTAGAGAAGAAATAGAAAAAACCATTAAAAACCTCCCCAAAAATAAAAGTCCAGGCCCTGACGGCTATACAAGCGAATTTTATCAAACATTCAAAGAAGACTTGTTTCCTATTCTACTCAAAGTCTTCCAAAAAATTGAAGAAGAAGCAATACTTCCAAACACATTTTATGAGGCCAACATAACCCTCATACCAAAACCAGGCAAGGATGGCACAAAAAAAGAAAACTACATACCAATATCTCTAATGAATACAGGTGCTAAAATACTAAACAAAATACTAGCAAATCGAATACAACAACATATTAAAAAAATAATACATCATGATCAAGTGGGATTCATCCCAGAATCTCAAGGATGGTTCAACATACGTAAAACGGTTAATGTAATACACCATATCAACAAAACAAAGAACAAAAACCACATGATCTTATCAATGGACGCAGAAAAGGCTTTCGATAAAATACAACACAATTTTATGTTTAAGACTCTCAACAAAATGGGTATAGAAGGAAAATATCTCAACATGATAAAGGCCATATATGATAAACCATCAGCTAACATCATATTAAATGGCACTAAACTGAAGTCTTTCCCCCTTAAATCAGGAACAAGACAGGGTTGTCCACTCTCTCCACTCTTATTTAATGTGGTACTAGAGGTTCTAGCCAGAGCAATCAGACAAGACAAAGAAATAAAAGGCATCCATATCGGAAAAGAAGAAGTAAAGGTATCACTTTTTGCAGATGATATGATCCTATACATCGAAAACCCCAAAGAATCCACAAAAACACTACTAGAAACAGTAAGTCAATACAGTAAGGTCGCAGGATACAAAATTAACATAGAGAAGTCAATAGCCTTTCTATATGCCAACAATGAAACAATTGAGAATGAACTCAAAAGAATAATCCCTTTCACGATTGCAACAAAAAAAATAAAATACTTAGGAATAAACATAACAAAGAATGTAAAGGACTTATATAATGAAAACTATAAACCATTGTTAAGGGAAATCGAAAAAGATATAATGAGATGGAAGAATATACCTTGTTCTTGGCTAGGAGGAATAAATATAATCAAGATGGCTATATTACCCAAAGCAATATACAAATTTTATGCAATTCCCATCAAACTTCCAATGACGTTTTTTAAAGAAATAGAGCAAAAAATCATCAGATTTATGTGGAACTATAAAAAACCCCGAATAGCCAAAGCAATCCTAAAGAAAAAGAATGAAGCTGGGGGCAATACAATACCTGATTCAAACTATATTATAGGGCCACGACAATCAAAACAGCATGGTATTGGCAGAAAAATAGACACTCAGACCAATGGAACAGAATAGAAAGTCCAGAAATAAAACCACATATATATAGTCAAATAATTTTTGATAAAGGGGCCAACAACACACAATGGAGAAAAGAAAGCCTCTTCAATAAATGGTGCTGGGAAAACTGGAAAGCCACATGCAAAAGAATGATACTGGACTACAGTCTCTCCCCCTGTACAAAAATTAACTCAAAATGGATCAAAGATCTAAACATAAGACCTGAAACAATTAAGTACATAGAAGAAGGCATAGGTACTCAACTCATGGACCTGGGTTTTAAAGAGCATTTTATGAATTTGACTCCACAGGCAAGAGAAGTGAAGGCAAAAATTAATGAATGGGACTACATCAGACTAAGAAGTTTTTGCTCAGCAAGAGAAACTGATAACAAAATAAACAGAAAGCCAACTAAATGGGAAATGATATTTTCAAACAACAGCTCAGATAAGGGCCTAATATCCAAAGTATACAAAGAACTCATAAAACTCAACAACAAACAAACAAACAATCCAATAAAAAAATGGGAAGAGGATATGAACAGACACTTCTCCCAGGAAGAAATCCAAATGGCCAACAGATATATGAAAAGATGCTCATCTTCTTTAGCTATTAGAGAAATGCAAATCAAAACGGCAATGAGATACCACCTCACACCTGTTCGATTAGCCATTATTAGCAAGACAGGTAATAGCAAATGTTAGAGAGGCTGTGGAGAAAAAGGAACCCTCATCCACTGTTGGTGGGAATGTAAAGTAGTACAACCATTATGGAAGAAAGTATGGTGGTTCCTCAAAAAACTGAAAATGGAACTACCTTATGACCCAGCAATCCCTCTACTGGGTATATACCCCAAAAACTCAGAAACATTGATACGTAAAGACACATGCAGCCCCATGTTTATTGCTGCATTGTTCACAGTGGCCAGGACATGGAAACAACCAAAAATCCCGTCAATAGATGACTGGATAAAGAAGATGTGGCACATATACACTATGGAACACTACTCAGCCATAAAAAATGATGACATCGGAACATTTACAGCAAAATGGTGGGATCTTGATAACATGATACGAAGCAAAATAAGTAAATCAGAAAAAACCAGGAACTGCATTATTCCATACGTAGGTGGGACATAAAAATGAAACTAAGAGACATTGATAAGAGTGTGGTGGTTACGGGAGGGGGGGGGGAGGGGGAAGGGCACAAAGAAAACAAGATAGAAGGTGACAGAGGACAATCTGACTTTGGGTGATGTGTATGCAACATAATTGAACGACAAGATAACCTGGACTTGTTATCTTTGAATATATGTATCCTGATTTATTGATGTCACCCCATTAAAAAAATAAAATTATTAAAAAAAAAAAAACATGGTAGAATCACAGACACTCGAAATGTGAAAGAGCCTGATGTTGTCTCATCCAGCAGCCACACTTAACAGGGGTCAGGAACCTATGACTCGCGAGCCAGATGTGGCTCTTTTGATGGCTGCATCTGGCACACAGACAAATCTTTAATAAAAAAAATAATAACGTTAAAAATATAAACATTCTCATGTATTACAATCCATTCATTTCCTACCGCTCATGTTCATGGTTGTGGTGGCTGGAGCCAATCACAGCTGTCCTCTGGGACAACACCAAATTTTTATTGAACATACACAGGTCGTTGTATGGCTCTCATGGAATTACATTTTAAAATATGTGGTGTTCATGGCTCTCTCAGCCAAAAAGGTTCCCGACCCCTAGATTAGGAAATAATATACTGGAACAGTCAAAATCCTTGTTTATGAATAGTCCACCACTCACTGCCGAGTGAGAGCAGAGGCACCCTGATCCTATCCAAAGCAGTCTTCTTTTGAGAAAGGCTATCAAATTGGGATAAAGGATGGAAAATTGCCATGCAGGTGTACAGCTAGAACAGGGCAGAGTATAAGAAGATAAAATTTTCTTTTTCTTTATACCACAATAGTGGGAAGAGTATGCCATTCTTTGGAATTCAAGCAGGTAAAATGCACAAAAACTCTTGGATTATTTTCAGCTTTGTAGTTCCTGTCCTCTGAGTGAATCTTAAGAAAAATGAAGTTGACAGTGGAGCTTGTTTTAATCAAAAACACAGATGACTTCCGTCCATGTGGCCACCAGTACATTCTGTAGGAGGGTATTAGCTTGGCTTTACAGTTTGGAGGGTTATGAACCATTCATAGAAAGCATATTCTACATGTTTATCTAAAAGGTAAAGTTCTTTGTTATCTCCTTTTCTCTTGAACAATCCAAAATTTTTATACCACACAAGTGGAAAAATAAAAGAATCAT
Source organism: Saccopteryx leptura (assembly GCF_036850995.1). Lineage (NCBI taxonomy): Eukaryota > Metazoa > Chordata > Mammalia > Chiroptera > Emballonuridae > Saccopteryx > Saccopteryx leptura. Next base: position 35,432,515 of record NC_089514.1, on the reverse strand, counting down.
TTGATCCTATTTAGCAAGGTCACTCTGGAAACACTAATAATCTACTAATATTTCACGATAATAACTTAAATTTTGTCCCTATATTTTTCTCTGATTCAATATCTCTACCTCACTGTATAAATTGACCTGTGAAGGTATACAATTTGCTTTATCAAAATTCTAAGTTAAAGAAAAACAAAAAACTAAGTCATTTTGAATATCAGAAAAGATTCAACACTCTCGTCTCATCTGATCATGAAATGAACCATATTATCAGGATAGAACATCCAATTAAGCCTTCTTAGAATTGTAAGAAGCTTCTGTTCTGGGCCATCGATCTGTAATGATACTCAGTAGATGAAGCATTCACTCTCCCTAGTTGAAAGCTGCTTTTTGGTTAGAGAAGAAAATTATGCTAATCAAATTTGAATTACTCTAGAACAGTAGGTGATTTAGTAAAAGACCAATGCATATCATTTGTAGCACTTTGAAAAATATGTTAATTCAGTAATCCTCCCAATATAACTTTAGCTGCAAAGGTATATAAAGATTCTAAAAAAGAATGAATTCAAAAGGTGGTTGAATAAGCCCAGGGAAAGATGCATAAGTTATGGCTGACAAAGGTGACACATTGGAAAGAGATAATTTAGATAATAATTCACTCGGTCTTTCTGTGATCCAGGTAATCCAGTTTATAATTTATGGGATGATGATGAAGAGAAAAATTCATTAATCAAGCACATATTACTCTGCAACAGGTTGGGTAAGTTACAACTTGTTGAGAAGATATGCCAAGTAGGTAAGACGCTAACAAAGGAGGAGCAGGAGCTTTGTAGGATGAGGTGTTTAGACAAACTTTAATAGAAGACGTAGAGGGAAACTGTTCCTTGACAGTTCAGTGGGATATTTAAAACCTGTAAATCACAGGGAGAGGGTGATAATATTATAGTCTGGAGAAAAACAAAAGGGACAATATGTATGACACACGGATTTGGAATCAGATGCAACTAACGTCAGCTGACACACACAAGATACAGTATACTACTTAAACTCAACATTAAATAAGAACAGCAGCAACAAAGTGCTTAATACCTGCCAGTGATTGTTTAAACTGTTTTTACATACATGAATTCATGTAATCTTCATAAAACCTGTGAATTCATTAGGATGATTATTCTCCTTTTACAGATGGTGGAATTGAGACATACAGATGTGAAAAAATCGGTGGAAGCTCATATAGCTTGTATGTGGTGCAGCAGGAATTCCAACAAGGTCTTCAATAAATGGAAGCTATTTTTTTTTTACTTAATATATTTTAATATAATATACTAAAAAGCTCTATAAGACAATGAATAAAATAACTTTCCAACTCGAACAAACTTTGCAAACTCTTCCCATTTCCACTGCAGACTTTTTCCATTTTCTTCATTGAGATTAGTGTATTATATAAGTCTTATATAAGGACTATTCAAAGGCAAAGCAGGTTTTATAGAAATGGAAATCGGCCTAAAACATTTGTTAGCCAGGAGTTATTGTTCTACTCAAAATTACTGGGTGTAGTAAATTAACCTAGGGCAATATCGTACTGCTGTATCAAAATGATAAAAAAAAAAAGTAATTTTATGAGTCATTTGTCAAAGGCAGCTTAATAAGTCACTGGGAATTCAAACAAACTATAGGCAACACATGTTAGGAAAAAGTTAACAAATGCTTGAGAAAGATAACATTCAATATTATGTACGTATATTTTTAGGGTTGTTTGCATGTGTAAATTCACAGCCATCTGTATGCACATTATGGATTGTCTGTCTGCAAATTTTTATTATTTTTAGTTATAACATACAGTGCTTTGTGTATGATAGTGCTTCTGAATTGTGATTTTGTTATTTTCAAACAAATAAACTAGGCAAATCAAAAAAAAGCAACTCAGGGACACAACTCAATTAAAGTGTGTAGAAAATATTTATGAATACCCTGTTATTTTAATCGGTTCTGAAGAAGGGCTCCAAAAGTAGCAGACTGCTCTCTGTTTTAACTTTCGAGTTTTATTCCTAACAAAGATAAAATTTGCCTCTTCGCTTAGGATACTTTTATCATAGTTAAGGCAATAAGTGTACATTAATTTCCCAGATATGTTGATTATTTTAGAATAGGATGTAGGTTACTTCTGTCATTGCTGAGTTCTCGAAAGTATTTGAGTGTCTCCCTACAGCTTTCAGGATAAGATGTGGAATCTCTACCTATGTAACCAATGCCCTCTGGGATCTGATCCTCTCTCCGACTACCTCTCTGTTTCAGCTCCCGTAGCTCTTCCACAGTCTGTTAGAGCACCTGCTTTGATGTCATATTTGTAGCTTCAAGTGTTGGTGTTACCTGGCATGTGTTTTTATGGAATTCTGGAAAAGTCCATCATTTTTCCCCCTTATTAATCTAGTTAAACCATTCTCATCCCCTAACCAGTGTCACTTCCCTCTAGAAGGCTTTCTTTATCAATCGGCATGACTTGATCTGTCTGTCGTTCTAAAGAGTCATATATATTCTAGCACTTGCACTGTCTGGCATCATAGTAGTTGATTTTATTTGTCTTCTTTTCAGAAGCTAATCAAAGACACATACCAAGTCTCATTCGACATTGCTCTGTATGGTACCTGGATGTTGCAGAATGACTAATTGACCAATTTAACAATTCACTGTGTGGTTTAGTTCTTCACAGCCAATCTCAAGGCTTCAAGTTATTTAAGAATTTTTTAAATAGAGCCTACATATACATTTCCTAGGTAGATGCATCAAAGGGGAAAGAGAGAAATAATACTACATCACTATCTCAGACTTTGTGTCTCCACTATCAATTCTTTTCTTTTATCACTTGTCTCAGTCTAAGAGATAATACTGAGCTTGTGCACCTTCTCTGAGGAAATGTTGTGACTTCCAGTGGAAGGGCCATCCTTGGTGCAAAAGAATCCATCTTTCCAATAGCGAAAAGAGAATAAAGCTTGTTCATGAGCTACCAGCTAATGGAATAACTGCAATGCCAAAGGTAGCCCACCTTTATAGCAACACCTCTGACCTCTTGTACAAAGAACACAATTTGCTTCTCAACCAGTCTTAATCCAACATTATTACCTGAATAGTATCAGATGAAGAAGTTTATTACTCTTTTTTTGTGACAGAGACAAAGAGAGAGGCAGAGAGGGAAAGAGAGGGACACATAGACAGGATGGGAGAGAGATGAGAAGCATCAATTCTTTGTTGCAGCACTTTAGTTGTTCATTGATTTGCTTTTTCATATTTTTCTCGACCTGGGGGTGGGCTACAGCAGAGCAACTGACTCCTTGCTCAAGCCAGCTACCTTGGGCTTCAAGCCAGCAACCATGGGGTCATATCTACAATCCCACGCTCAAGCCAGTGACCAGCACTCCAACTGGTGAGCCTGCACTTAAGCCAATGAGCCCTCACTCAAGTCGGTGATCAGAGATTTTGACCCTGGTCCTCTGCATCCCAGTCTGATGCTCTATCCACTGCGTCATCACTTGGTCAGGCAGTTTATTACTCTTTGATGTAATTCTTCCTAAGACCTACTGATCCAAAAGGTTCTCAGTGACTTCGAGAGACAAGTTTAATAAATGATAACATTTTTCTAGCTATGATCTTTTGAACTAGAATAATGCTATCTTTAGCTTCTGAACACATTTTGAATTAAAATATACATACTATTTAATAGTTAATATCTTTACTATCTTTTCATAAAGTGACAAAACTTCAGAAAGAGACCCCTTACACAGATGAACCATTTGTCAACTTTTTCTTTCTTACCACCAAGGAAAGATGATAAAAAATAGAAATATTATTTTCCCTGCACATATTAGACAGTGTTACTTTCCAAGATCATTTTTCCAGCTATGAAATTGAAGCATATCTTTTGGAAAGTACTATAAAGTTTGAGTCCACATGGTTCTTTCCTCAGTGCTTAATCCTATGCTATTATAAAACACTCCAGGCCCTTGCCCATTGGCTCAGCAGTAGAGCATTGGCCCTGTGTATGGAAGTCCTGGGTTTGATTCTTAGTCAGGGCACACAAGAGAAGTGCCCACCTGCTTCTTCACCCTTTCCCCTCTCCTTCTCTATCTCTCTCTTCTCCTCCTGTAGCCAAAGGTTCCATTGGAGCAAAGTTGGCCCAGGTGCTGAAACGGCTTCATGGCCTCTGCCTCAGGCACTAGAATGGCTCCAGTCGCAATGAAGCAAGGACCTGGATGGGCTGAGCATTGCCCCCTGGTGGGCATGCTGGGTGGATCCTGGTATGGAACATGCAGGAGTCTGTCTTACTGCCTCCCAGCTTCTAACTTCAGAAAAATACAAAATAAATAAATAAAACACTCCAGAACAATTGTTAAATCAAGCCTTAGTTAAGAACTCACCACATAATATAGGAGCACCTAAATATATAAAGCAGACTTTGATGGATTTAAAGGGCAAGATTAACAGCAATACTATAATAGTAGGGGATTTCAATACCACACTAACATCACTAGATAGATCCTCAAGAAAGAAAATTAACAAAGACACAGCAGACTTAAAAGAGATACTAGATCAACTCGATTTAATAGATATATTCAGAACCTTTCACCCGAAAACAGCAGAATATACATTCTTTTCAAGTGCTCATGGTACATTGTCTAGAATAGACCACATATTAGGGCACAAAAGTGCTCTCAACAAATTTAAGAAGATTGAAATCATATCGAGCACTTTCTCTGATCACAATGGCATGAAACTAGAAATCAACCACAACATAAAAACTGAAAAATACTCAAACACTTGGAAACTAAATAGCATGTTATTAAATAACGAATGGGTAAACAATGAGATCAAAAAAGAAATAAAAAAATTCCTAGAAACGAACGATAATGAGCATACATCAACTCAAAATTTATGAGACACAGCAAAAGCAGTCCTAAGAGGGAAGTTCATAGCATTACAGGCATACCTCAAGAAGCTAGAAAAAGCTAAAATTAACAACTTGGCCCTACATCTAAAAGAACTAGAAAAAGAACATCAAGTAAAGCCCAGAGCTAGTAGAAGGAAGGAAATAATAAAGATCAGAGCAGAAATAAATGACATAGAGGCTAAAGAAACAATACAGAGGATCAATGAAACCAGGAGCTGGTTCTTTGAAAAGGTAAACAAGATCAATGAACCTTTAATCAGACTCACCAAGAAAAAAAAGAGATAGGACTCAAATAAATAAAATTAGAAACAAGAGTGGAGAAATAATAACTGACACAACAGAAATACAAAATATTGTAAGAAAATAGTTTGAAGTATGCCAAAAAACTAGACGACCTAGATGAAATGGACAAATTTCTTGAAACATATAATCTTCCAAAAATTAATCTGGAAGAATCAGAAAACCTAAACAGACCAATTACAACAAATGAGATTGAAACAGTTATCAAAAAACTCTCAACAAAGAAAAGTCCTGGGCCTGATGGCTTCAAAAGTGAATTCTACCAAATATTCAAAGAAGAACTAACTCCTATCCTTCTCAAGCTATTTCAAAAAATTCAAGAGGAAGGAAGACTTCCAAGCTCCTTTTATAAGGCAAGCATAATTCTGATTTCAAAACCAGGCAAAGACAACACAAAGAAAGAAAATTATAGGTCAATATCCCTGATGAATTTAGATGCAAAAATCTTCAACAAAATATTAGCAAACTGGATCCAGTATATATGAAAAAAATCATACACCATGATCAAGTGGGATCTATTCTTGGGAGGCAAGGCTGGTACAATATTCGCAAATCAATCAATGTGATTCATCACATAAGCAAAAGGAAGGAGAAAAACCACATGATAATTTCAATAGATGCAGAAAAAGCATTTGATAAAATCCAGCACCCATTCATGATCAAAACTCTCACCAAAGTGGGAATATGTTCAGGGAACATACCTCAACATAATACAGGCCATCTATGACAAACCCACAACCAACGTCATACTCAATGGGCAAAAATTAAAAGCAATCCCCTTAAGATCAGGAACAAGGCAGGGGTGCCCCCTTTCACCAATCTTATTCAACATAGTTCTGGAAGTCCTAGCCACAGCAATCAGACAAGGAAAAGAAATAAAAGGCATCCAAATTGGAAAAGAAGAAGTAAAACTATCATTATTTGCAGATGATATGATATTGTATATAGAAAACCGTAAAGTCACAGTCAAAAAACTACTAGACCTGATAAATGAATTAAGCAAGGTGGCAGGATATAAAATTAATACTCAGAAATCAGAGGCATTTTTATACACTAACAAAGAACTGTCAGAAAGAGAAATTAAGGAATCAATCCCCTTTACCATTGCAACCAAAAAAAATAAAGTACCTAGGAATAAATTTAACCAAGGAGGTTAAAGACTTGTACTTGGAAAATTATAAAACATTGATAAAAGAAATCCAGGAAGATACAAACAAGTGGAAGCATATATCGTGCTCATGGTTAAGAAGAATAAACATCATTAAAATGTCTATATTACACAAAGCAATTTATAAATTCAATGTTATACCAATTAAAATACCAATGACTTACTTCAAAGATATAGAACACATATTCCAAAAATTTATATGGAACCAAAAGAGAATACGAATAGCCTCAGCAATCTTGAAAAGTAAGAATAAAGTGGGAGGTATCACACTTCCAGATATCAAGTTATATTATAAGGCCATTGTATTCAAAACAGCCTGGTAACTGGCATAAGAACAGGCATATAGATCAATGGAACAGACTGGGAACCCAGAAATAAACCCACACTTTTATGGACAACTGATATTTGACAAAGGAGGTAAGAGCATACAATGGAGTAAAGACAGCCTCTTTAACAAATGGTGTTGGGAAAATTGGACAGCTACCTGCAAAAAAATGAAACTAGACCACCAATTTACAACATTCAGAAAAATAAACTCAAAATGGATAAAAGACTTAAATGTAAGCCGTAAAACCATATGCATCTTAGAAGAAAACATAGGCAGTAAGCTCTCTGACATCTCTCGCAGCAATATATTTGCCGATTTGTCTCCACAGGCAAGTGAAATAAAAGACAGGATAAACAAATGAGACTTATCAAACTAAAAAGCTTCTGCAAAGCTAAAGACAATAAGAACAGAATAAAAAGACAAACTACAGAATGGGAGAATATATTTGACAATGCATCTGATAAGGGGTTAATAACCAAAATTTATAAAGAATTTGTAAAACTTAACACCAGGAAGACAAACAGTCCAATCCAAAAATGGGCAAAAGAAATGAATAGATACTTCTCCAAAAAGGACATACAGATGGCCAATAGGCATATATGAAAAAATGCTCAACATCACTAATCATTAGAGAAATGCAAATTGAAACCACAATGAGATATCACCTCACACCAGTCAGAATGGCGCTTATCAACAAAACAACACAGAATAAGTGCTGGCTCCTGCACTGTTGGTGGGAATGCAGACTGGTGTAGCCACTGTGGAAAACAGTATGGAGATAACTCAGGAAATTAAAAATCGAACTGCCTTTTGACCCAGCTATCCCACTTTTAGTAATATACCCCAAGAACACCATAGCACTGTTTGAAAAGAAGAAATGCACTCCCATGTTTATGGCAGCATTGTTCACAATAGCGAAGATCTGGAAACAGCCCAAGTATCCGTCAGAGGATGAGTGGATTAAAAAGCTTTAGTAGGCCCTGGCCGGTTGGCTCAGTGGTAGAGCGTCAGCCTGGCGTGAGGGGGACCCGGGTTCGATTCCCGGCCAGGGCACATAGGAGAAGCGCCCATTTGCTTCTCCACCCCCACCCCCTCCTTCCTCTCTGTCTCTCTCTTCCCCTCCCGCAGCCAAGGCTCCATTGGAGCAAAGATGGCCCGGGTGCTGGGGATGGCTCCTTGGCCTCTGCCCCAGGCGCTAGAGTGGCTCTGGTCCCAGCAGAGCGACGCCCTGGAGGGGCAGAGCATCGCCCCCTGGTGGGCGTGCCAGGTGGATCCCGGTCGGGCGCATGCGGGAGTCTGTCTGACTGTCTCTCCCCGTTTCCAGCTTCAGAAAAAAAAAAAAAGCTTTGGTACATATATACTATGGAATACTACTCAGCCATAAGAAATGATGACATCGTATCATTTACAACAACATGGATGGACCTTGATAACATTATACTGAGCGAAATAAGTAAATCAGAATAAACTAAGAACTATATGATTCCATACATAGGTGGGACATAAAAATGAGACTCAGAGACATGGACAACAGTGTGGGGGTTATGGGGGGGGAGGGAGGAGGTTGGGGGAGGGGCACAAAAAATGAGTTAGAAGGTGATGGAAGACAATTGGACTTTCTTTGGGTGATGGGAATGCAGTATAATCAAATGTCAAAATAACCTAGAGATGTTTTCTCTGAACATATTTACCCTGATTTATCAATGTCACCCCATTAAAATTAATAAAAAAATAATAATTTGTCTCACGGCTAATGCAGGCTGTTAGAAGAATAGTATAAGGATGCTAATTCTGCTTCTCAGGCCACATTCTGCAAAAGGGGCCCCAAGAAAATTGGTGATTTGGCTCCTCTGATTTTGCCCATTGGATTTAAAAAAATAGGTCAGGAATGCCCTGTAATGGAACTAACAATACATGGGCATAAATTTAAAGGACTTTTAGATACTGTACCTGTTATTGCTAAGCTACATTGGCCTCCTTCCTGGCCCACTCATGCAGTAGCCACAGAATTACAAGGTATAGGGCAGAGTAAATCTCCTCAACAAAGTTCTAGTTTTTTACATTGGGAAGATTAAGAAGGTCATTTTGGATTTTTTAAGCCTTATGTGCTCCCTGGATGGCCAGTTAATTTGTGGGGTAGAGATGTTTTGAAAAATACGGGAGTGTTGCTTGTCAGTCCTAATGGTTTAGTCAGTACTCAGATGCTTGATCGGGGATTTTTGCCCACTAAAGGACTAGGAAAAGAACAGCAAAGAATTCTCACCCCCATCAAAGTGGCACCCAATACTAGAAAGTGTGTATTAGGACATCAAAATTAGCATAGGGACCTTGGTAGCTCCTGCTACCCCAATCATGCATTGTGCAGACCCAATTACTTGGAAATCAGATAATCCTGTATGGGTAGACCAATGGCCCCTTTCTCAGGAGAAACTTAGGGCAGCTGCTCAATTGGTACAAGAGCAGCTACAGCTTGGGCACATTGAACCATCTAATAGCTCATGGAATACTTTTCCATATTTTGATCTTGTTGCTTCCTGGATTGTCAAGGGGCATAGGAGACCCTTACAGCTTATAGGTTTTGAGCCTCAAAATTATTGTTGTTCCTTTTTTCAAAGGATCAACACAATGGCTCTGGGAAACTTCCACTAAATGACAAATCGCTTTTGCAAATCAATGGACAACTTTATACTGAAACAGTCAACTTAAAATCAGCACAAAGACTAGAATTATATGCCATTATCATGGCTTTTCAGCATTTGCCATATTCCTCCTTTAATCTACATACAGACAGCAAATATTTACTTATGGTTGTTTCCACTATAAAGACTGCTGTCTTAGGGACAACTGCTGATGAACTATTTCAGCAGTTTCTCCTTCTTCAAAGACTTGTATGTCAACATAGAGCTCCATGTTTTATAGGACATACTTGAGCTCACTCCATGCTCCCTGGAGCTTTAGCACAAGGGAATGCCCTTGTTGATCAAGCATTCCAAAATAAAATTATTTGGAGCAACCATGACAGATCGAGCAATTCAATCTCATACTATTCATCACCAGAACACTGCAGCCCTGTGTAAACAGTTTCAACTTTCTCAGGGAGCAGCATGGCAGATTGGTAAATCCTGTCCAAGGGGTCCTAGACTACAATCTCTCCCTTCATTTAGAGTTAACCCTCAAGGACTCCTACCACGACAACTTTGGCAAATGGATGTTACTCATATACCTTCATTTGGCAAACAGTCCTATGTCCATGTTACAGTGGATACCTATTCTGGATTTATAGTAACCTCTGTCAGAACAGGAGAGGCTGCTAAGCATGTTATAGCTCATTGTCTGTATGCATTGTTCTATTATTGGATTTCCTAAACTGGTTAAACTGACAATGCTCCTGCATATGTAGCAAAAGCATTTACTGTATTTTGTCAAACCTTTTGAATTATGTGTATTTCTTACAATCTTTAAAGTCAAGGTATTACTAAAGTGTACCCAGCAAATATTTTAAGGTCAATTTAAAAAAATTTAAAAGGGGGGAGTCATATCCTGGAACTCCTACAGATCTACCATATCATGCTTTTTACTTAAAAAATTTTAAATTTCTTTTGAATGCTGATGAACAGGAGACGCCAAATCTTTTTCTCCTGCAAACTTCTACCTTCTTTTATTTGATCCAGCTAATAACACTGTATTGTCTTTTGCCAAATAGCTCCAGATATACAGAAAAGGTTTATATAGGCCGATGGGGATCCTCAAATCCCTCAGCGTGATCTTTTGAGCATGGCTTTTAAGGTACCAAGAGGCAGAAAAAAGCCCAATAGAGATCAGGTGAACTACCAGCTTTTAGGATACACCCTTAAAGGCTCCAACGCCCCAAAGGGGTCTCATAGGATTCCATCTGGGTCCTGCTTCAATAGTGAATAGGAAGATCATTGAGCTAAAGCCTGCCAGGCTTACATGCCTTTGCTGTGAGGAAAAAGGGACACTGGAAGGTAGGCTTCCCCCTCGTTCCTCTAAGGGAGGGTTCAGTCTCTTCCAGCCCTGCTCCAGCCACCTATGACATAACTTTGCCCAGAATGCTGGGGTTTGCCACTGAAGGCTGAAGGTGCCCAGGGCCATTGGCCCCATCTACAACACTGTGGACGAGCCTAGGGTATTTCTTCCAAGAAGCAGGTAAACTGATTTCACTTGCACAAGGGCCACTTAACTATGTCTTGCTTGAATAGTCAGGTTTTTTATTCTTCCCTCGAAGATCTCTGTTGTGGGGGTTGATAGTCCTATTTTCTGCTGCTTTGTTTTATATATAAAATGTATATAATTTATATACATTTATATAGTATAATTATACATTATATACATTATATATTATATATAAATATATAACATATATATGTTTCCTTTATTCCTCTTACCTCAATGCCCCACTCATATTTCAAACTGGGACCTACTCCTAATTTAGAGCTCTCTTTCCCCCTTTTGCCAACTTCTATTATGAATTTACCTTTGCCACCCAGCTTAGTGTATCCCAAGGTTCTCTTTACCATGCCACAGTCGCAGAGCTCCAGGGAAAAGCAACCTGGTCTCATCTCTCCAGGCAGAGGAGAACAGAAGCTCCATCTCCACACATGCTGCAGATGGCTTTTCCAGTCTACCTGAATCATTACCAGCTAGACGCAGTGGTCATTGGGACTTGGACGTGAGCTGCAAAGTAGAGAATTGTGACAACAATTCCAGTGCCATGCGGACTTTTCCTGGACTCCTGCTCCTTGTGACAGCTCCTAATGGACTGAACTGGGATTGGGTTGCATTTGCAGGGATTTGGAATGGTGTTGGTGCCAACTTGGACTTGGTGTACATGTTAAGGACACTACTCTTTTATGGATTCTTGCTGTATTGGCCAAGAGTTTGCTTAAAGGCTTTAATCACTGTAAAAAAAAAATAGAAGACTGGATAAAGAAGATGTGGCACATATACACTATGGAATACTACTCAGCCATAAGAAATGATGACATCGGATCATTTACAACAAAATGGTGGGATCTTGATAACATTATACGGAGTGAAATAAGTAAATCAGAAAAAAACAAGAACTGCATGATTTCATACATTGGTGGGACATAAAAACGAGACTAAGAGACATGGACAAGAGTATGGTGGTTACAGGGGTGGAGGGAAGGAGGGAGAGGGGGAGGGGGAGGGGCACAAAGAAAACTAGATTGAAGGTGATGGAGGACAATCTGACTTTGGGTGATGGGTATGCAACATAATTGAATGACAAGATAACCTGGACATGTTTTCTTTGAGTATATGTACCCTGATTTATTGATGTCACCCCATTAAAATTAATAAAAATTTATTTATAAAAAAAAGAACCCACCACAGCTTTTTGTCAGAAATGTTGAGATTAGTATTAAATAACACCTCCCCACACAGAGCAAGTATATTTGCTTTAAAGTGTGTTATGAAAGTTGTACTCCATAAATAATTTTAAAATATTTAAAATAAAACCTAAATAAATCTACCAGATAGATTACAAATGAACTGAAATTCAATTCCAAATCCTGTATACCTCCTTTTTTTCCATGTTTTTTTTTTTATTTATTCATTTTAGAGAGGAGAGAGAGAGAGAGAGAGAGAGAGAGAAGGGGGTAGGAGCAGGAAGCATCAACTCCCACATGTGCCTTAACCAGACAAATGCAGGGTTTCGAACCAGCAACCTCAGCGTTCCAGGTCGACACTTTATCTACTGCACCACCACAGGTCAGGTTGTATACCTCCTTTTATAAAATATTCTTTCTAAATTTTTACAATTAAATTCAACTATGCTTTTAAAAAAAATAAGAAAAGACTTTTGTTAATGACTTTTTAAGGAATGTTTTTGTGAAGCAAATAGCTACTCTCTCATTTGTTTCATGTATAAGCCTCCTATTCTCTTTTCTTACACTTATGATTACCTATTCTTTCTATTCATACTGGGGGATAAGTAAACCTACAGGCAAAAAAATTTTTGTCTTGTATAATTAGGTCAAGGATGGAAAGGTCAGAAAGTTTTGGAAGATGGCAAAGAAAATTTATATTAATGTGAGCATTCTCTTCTTTAGTGTTGATGGCACAGAAAGGGAATTTATGGCATTTGGGTTGTGAATCAGGATATCTTTTCTTCTGAATAGGTCAACAAGCATCTTTGAAAGAGTTATAAAATTCTGGGATTTGAATGTCTCCTAAATGTCAGAATATTTTCATCTGTGTCAAGCTCTATATACTTCAATACTTTTTCTTTTACATAACTTCTGAAAGATAAAATCCCATTATATTGCTGTCAATCATTCCAAATTCCAATGAATGTTATTCAGTCTCAGATTCTCACATGAAATTTAGACTAAGGGGGCCCTGGCAGGTTTGCTCAGTGGAAACAGCATTGGCCTAGCATGTGGACATCCTGGGTTCGATCCCTGGTCAGGGCACATATGAGAAGTGACCATCGGCTTCTCTTCTCCTCCCTCTCTCTCTCTTCTCTCACTCTTATCCTCTCTTGCTGCCAGTGGCTCAACTGGTTTGAGCATGGACCTCAGGCACTGAGAATAGCTCAGTTGGTCAGAGCATCAGCCCCAGATGGGGATTGCCAGGTGGATCTCATTCAGGGAGTATACGGAAGTCTGTATCTCTAGTTTCCCTCCTCTCTCATTAAAAAAAAAATCAGTTCTAGGAATAAAACAAAGAATCGATAACAGTATGATTGATGACTGTTTTCAAGAGAGAATAGCAAGTAGTAAAAATATCCAAAATAAAAAATTAACCATTTTGGGAGGGGGAAGCAGAAAGGGTAAGATACCCAAAATTGTTTACTCATATTATAGTGAACAGCTTTCAAATGGAGTGGAAGATCATTGCATCAGCTAGTTTTCCAGCAGGTACAGATTTTAAGGGGTCTGAGTTGTGGCTCTACTCCACAACAACGTCTGTCTCTGAAACCTGCACTGTCAAAGATTTTGTCACTGTTACTATCAAAATCAAAATCTTTAAACTCTTCTGGCACAAGTAAATCCAACTGGTACAAGTAAAAAATGATTGATTTTAGTTTTAGTTGATAACTGTTTATATAGAGCAATGAAAATAAGTGAGGAAACAACATATGTGTATTGCCTGATAGGTATAATAAAGCTAATTATCACCTTTCACTAAAAAAGTAAAACCTTACCATATAAAGAAAACTTCATATTATCCCTTATTAAATAATTTGTATGATAATCATAATAAAACGTTTTATTTAATCAGATCCCACTTAGCATTACGTAGCCTTAAGTTAATAAAACTCAGTGGAATCCCTGAATGTTTAATTTATTCTGTCAGGTATTGATTAGATGACAAATGAAGTATAATAATTTTTAAAATGATTTTGACAGGTATCAAAGAGAAAAGATACTATCATTTACATAATTAATTACCATATTTTCACTCCATAAGATGCACTCCCTCCCCCAAAAAAAAGTGGAGGGGAAAATGCTCACGTGTCTTATGGAGCGAAAAATATGGTATTTTATTAAATATTTTAACACACCATTTGGTTCAGAATATTTTTTTTTCTTATTTTCCTCCTTAAAACCCAAGGTGTGTCTTATGGTCAGGTGCATCTTATGGAGTGAAAAATACGGTAAACCTTTACAACTTATAGAATCACTAATTTTAAAGCTCAAGGGGACTTTGGAAATCATTTTGAGCCAACCTCCCACTTCACCAGAGAGGTGAGCTTACTTTATCCAGGTCACACAGTAACATTTTGCATTTTCTGTACACTAAGAGGTAGGAACAGTGGAGAAGAAACTAATCATTGGGAAAACAATCCCTTCAGATACATCGCATGTGTCAAGGCTCACTGTACCAAGCACTTTACCTGTGTTGGCTCATTTAAACTTACAGCAACTTGACAGGTTATGCATTATTATCTCTATTTAATACATAAGAAAATTGGTTCTCACTGTAAATAACTCACTTTACAGTACAGTGAGTGCTGGAGCCAAGATTTGATTCAATGTGCCTGATTGCAAATCCCAACCTCTTTCCCCATGTGCCTTCCTGAGAAACTTAGGGCCTCTTTTTAAAGTTGAAGATATATTTACGAACATCTACTTGATGGTGGCAATCCATAGCACAGAGATAATGATTAGAAAATTCAGAGTGACCCGAAACAAAATCTTACGTGAAAGAACCTCTAATAGGAAAATCAATGTGACCAAGAAACAAGACACTTCTAATCTAAAAGCATGCTTCCTCATGTGAGCTGTTTCTCCATTTTAGTAAGAGGACTGAAACCAATTGTTGCAGGAAGTGCCATGCACTTTGAAAATATTTAATCCTACAGCCCTGGCTGGGTAGCTCAGCTGGCCAGAGTGCCGTCCCAAGATGCCAAGGTTGTAGGTTTGATACCCTATTAAGGCACATACAAGAATAAACCGATGAATGCATAAATAAGTAGAAAAATAAACCAATGTTTCTCTCTCTCTTCCCCTCTTCCTCTCTCTCTCTAAAAAAAAATTAATAAAATATTAATTCCTGCAAACAAGAGTTTGTAAAGGTACATAAAAGAAAAATTTGACTTGACCAAAATTGAGACAGATTTTGTGGGTCAGGAATATAAACACTTTAACAATTCACTTAAGCCTGACTAGGTGGTGGCGCAGTGGATAGAGCATCGGATTGGGATGCGGAAGGACCCAGGTTCGAGATCCCGAGGGCACCAGCTTGAGCGCGGGCTCATCTGGCTTGAGCAAAAAGCTCACCAGCTTGGACCCAAGGTTGCTGGCTCGAGCAAGGGGTTACTTGGTCTGCTGAAGGCCCGTGGTCAAGGCACATATGAGAAAGCAATCAATGAACAACTAAGGTGTCGCAATGAGAAACTGATGATTGATGCTTCTCATCTCTCTCCATTCCTGTCTGTCTGTCCCTATCTATCCCTCTCTCTGACTCTCTCTCTCTGTCCCTATAAAAAAAAAAAAAAAAAAAAAAAAAAAAAAAAAAAAACAAACCAATTCACTTAAAAGGAATAAGGAGCCTGACCAGGTGGTGGTGCAGTGGACAGACTGTTGACCTGGGGCTCTAAGGACCCAGGTTCAAAACCCTGAGGTCACCAGCTTGAACATGGGCTCACTGGCTTGAGCATGGCACCAGTTTGAGCTGGCTTGAGCCTGGGATTATAGACATGACCCCATGGTTGCTGGCTTGAGCCCAAAGTTGCTGGTTTGAAGCCCCAGGTTGCTGATTTGAGCCCAAGGTCACTGGCTTGAGCCCAAGGTCACTGGCTTGAACAAGGGGTCACTGGCTCAGCTGAAACTGCCCCTTTCCCCGGTCAAGGCACATATGAGAAAGTAATCAACGAACAACTAAGATGCTGCAATAAGTTGATGCTTGTTATCTCTCTCCTTTCCTGTCTGTCCCTGTCTTTCTTTCTCTTTCTCTCTCAAAAAAAAAAAAAAAAAAAAAAGATTTATGCATGAGGTTTTGTGACTAGAAAACAGAAACAGGAAAATAAAGAAGAATTCTCAGGCTTTATCCATAGTTCAGTACCATAGCTAGGTTTGAAGCATCAGGAGGAAAGATATTTCTAAAACGGCCAGCAGGAAACAGCTGTTTTGCATCTCAAAGGTTTACAGCTTGGGAGTTTGGGAGCTGGGCAAAGTGGCAGTTGGCCAATGAAGCAACAGCAAAGCTTTGGTAGATGTGGTGAAGCAGAGCGTCTGTGACAGAGCTCAGTGAAGAGCCCGTTGGCAGACTGAGACTTGTTCGTGAGCACATGCAGAACAGACACACCCCCAGAAACCTCCAGAAATACACGGCTGAAGTTTGCAAAGGGCTGACATCTGTTGGGGAAAAGTAGAAGAAATATGTTTGGTGAAATCTGGTAGAAAAGCTAAAACAACGTTATTTGGAGTCAAATCCAAATAATAGTATAAAACCTAGGTTTTATACCCTAGTTTATTAAAGCTGAAATGATGTTTCACGTTGTGCAGTAGAAGCCCTTTGATTTCAGATGAGGAAACTGAGGTCTAGAGATGTGAGTTCCTTCTCACGGTCACAGGACTAGACAGGGATGAGGTCAGAGCTATGACTGCTTCTTTCCACTGAATCATGATGCCATTTTTTTTTCTCACTGCTGGTCTGTTTCATTTATTTAAAATAGCTTCGCATTTTGCATCCTATAAATTTTTTTTTATTTTTTAATTTCTGCGATATGAAAATTTTTTAATAGAATGTGGGCTTTGCAGTTTTAGAAATACTAGTTATTGTAAATACCAAATGTTTCCCTGAACTAGCTCTTTGAAAAAGCTTGCATATAAAAAGTTCCTGCTAAAATATTTCCTTTATAATGCCAAAAAGGGCACCTGAGGACAATTTATCATTTCTATGTCATTCATCTAATGTCCTTACATTTAAAGTGCTAGTACAGTTTTGATTACAAGACAAAAATGTTGAAACTGAATGCATCACTAACTTGAAAATGTTTTCAGTTAAATCTTGCGGCTGCCTCTGGACTTTTTTTATACTTTCAGAATGAAATAGCTTAAAGATAGAAGGAAGAATGTCACATGCTGACTGAGAAGTTGATCATTTTAAATTAAGTATCATATGCTATAATGTGTAATTAAATATTGAATTGAGGAGGATGTGGCCACCACATATATATAGAAGCTCAGACTTCCTCTATGTTATATAATTAACAGAGATGATCTTTGTCATCAGCATTAGCTAAACTAAAAATTTTGAGTTCTAATTTTAGCTCACTTGCTAAATGCTTTGTAGTCCTGAATGATTAAATTTCAATCTTTAGTCCTTTGTTTTTAGAATAGTATTATGTAGACTTTCTAATCTAATAAAAATTCAGTCCCATAGATACTGGTATTAATCTATAAAGGCACTGAATGAGTTATTGCTGTCCAATATAGTACAGGCTGATGCTATTTTGCATAGATTATGATATGTTTTAGGTAACCAGGAAATAGTATGAGTACTTTTCCTACCTTATATATTTAATTTAAAGTTCAGGAGTTGTATTGACAATCAAATAAAACAACATGTACAAGCTTACTTGAAAATTTAAATTTACACTGAGATATTAGGCACTATTATTATTATTATTATTATTAGCTGAGTAAATGTTTCCATATAGTTTTTAAGGCTACTCTTCTAGCAATTCCTTCCATTAGTGTCCCTATATCTTGCATCTGGATAGCAGAGTGCTCAGGAAAAATTAGGAAACACATCCTTATTTCATACTCAAATACTCTATGGGTTGCTGGCCACACACCCACAGAGCAAACTCTCTTCAGAGAACTCCGAACTGGCAGTGGTCTACACCCCCATCCCATTTTGGAGTTGCTCTTTCCTCAACTGTACATCAATTGTATATCACCTGATACAAAACAGTATTGAATCAGGAATCACATTCATCAAAGTCATTCTATAGACAGGCGGTAAGCCTTGCCCATCTGTTTGTAAGTGTATCCCAACCATTTTCTCAGAAATCTAAGTCTTTCTTGTCTTGATTGATGGTTTTGATTATGTATGACAAGCAATTTTCCATCTGGCAATACATCAGCACCCGCTTCATGCTTCACACTTTAGCCAACGTCCTGTTCTGTCATCATCTGGGCAGTTTAGAGACAGTATGTGTGTAGCACGTCTCATTATGGATGGTATATGGTACTCAGGGTTCTACATCAGTTTATCTCTAGTACAGTCTGATTGAGCCAGCCTGAGTAACCTGAACTAATTCTCCTTTGCCTATTCTTAATGAAACCTTGCTGATCACAATCTTCAAAAAACAAATGGAAAATATGATAAATCTCCATGATGTAGGAAATAGAAAACTTTAAATTCTCGTAAAGGGGCAATAGAACTTTTCTTTTTTTTAATTTCATTTATTAATTTTGAGAGAGAGAAGGAAGGGAGGAGCAGGAAGCATCAACTTCCATGTGTGCCTTGACCAGGCAAGCCCAGGGACCTCAGAGTTCCAGGTCGATGCTTTATCCACTGCACCACCACAGGCCAGGTAACTCTAATAGAGCAAAGAGTTAGCTTGAATTCACTGTCTGAACTCTGAGGACTGTGTCACTCTTCTGTTGTCCACCATGTTCTTTAGGCTCAGTTCCGTGGGTACTTACTCTGTGTCACCAGCTTCATGGGTAGCGGGCACAGTTCTTTCATCTGGATAAGCCACATGGCAACCAGCAAACCAGGGTACACAGTAATTATTTAATAATTATGAATGCAACTTTTGTGATTACAGTGAATTCAGGGATAAACACCTTCTTACATTGGATTTATAGCAAGGTTACAAACAAAATTATCTAGTAGCCTGTTTATTTAATATATAATGTAAAATAACTCAGTTTAATTGTTATGTTTTGACTTGAAGACAATTTTAAAAATTGCTGCCTGTGACATTTGGTGAACCATTAACCAAAAAAAAAAAAGAAAAGAAAAGAAGCCTGACCAGGCAGTGGCGCAGTGCATAGAGTGTCGGACTGGGATACGGAGGACCCAGGTTCGAGACCCCGAGGTTGCCAGCTTGAGCGCGGGCACATCTGGTTTGAGCAAAAGCTCACCAGCTTGGACTCAAGGTCGCTGGCTCAAGCAAGGGGTTACTCGGTCTGCTGAAGGCCCACGGTCAAGGCACATATGAGAAAGCAATCAATGAACAACTAAGATGTCTCAACGAAAAACTGATGATTGATGCTTCTCATCTCTCTCTGTTCCTGTCTATCCCTCTCTCTAACTCTCTCTGTTTCTGAAAAAAAAAAAAAAAAAAAAAAAAAAGCCTTTCAAACTGAGAGGTAACAAACATTTTTTTTGAGAGAACACTGATCTGATTCAGGCAGAAGCCCAGTCAAGGGCTATGGATGAGAAAGGGAAGGGGAACAGTCACAACAGTGGAAAGGAAGCATTGCTGTAAGTGCAGATCAACTAGCAGAGTGGTGCTCCTTCTGAACCATGTTTTCATTTCAGTCTGATACCGCTCAGTCAGGTAGTCATCTGCTGCTTTCCTGTTATCTTTGCAAACAGTTCCTAGGGACACAATGTGGTTTAGGCCTCATCCAGAGATGATTTCGCCCTGTTTTAACATTCCAAACTTTTAAAGCATGACATGCAAGGCGTTCCACTGGGATGACAGCTCTGACTCCATTTTAAAGTGGCTCCATTTTCATTATTTTTTTTCCCAGAACAATACCTCAGCGTCGAGAATTAATCTGCTTTCAACAAGTGAGCAATTTCATCCCCTTCCCATCTTTACAATCAGTGGTAATATAATATCCAAGGGAGAAAAAAAGCATAAAACATGTTTGGATATTGTAATGAATTCGATTACAATAATACCAAATTAAGCCTGTTTTCATTTTGACATTATAAAACGAGCAGCGGGCGGTCTGACTAGATAATGCGCTTTTACTTTATTGAATTCTTTTTGTTAGAGTCAGCTGTGCTGAGCGCTCCCTGGGAGTGAATTAAGAACATTTGGGCCTTGTCTTTACATTCAAAACAGTTTGGCTTCAAGTCAGGCTTTTGCAATTTACTTTACCTTGGGCTGTCAGAGGTTCAGGAGAGCTCCCCGTTCCTTGGCTGCTTACTGCCTCCTTCACGGTTGTGGCCCCAAGCAAGTGGAAGACTGACTTGTCCCAACAGGACCATCTCAGTCATCCAGGACAAATGTCATACAAATTTAGGAACTGTGCACATCCCGGCCACTACAAAGTGCTGTTTTCCTGCTTCCTTGCCCTTCACTGCGAAAAGCAGGCTTTCCTTTGTTTATTAGCCCTTTTCCTTTTCTGTTTATTTGCTCACCTGTCTTTGTGAGCCTCCAATAAACGGGAATGGCCCTATGCTTTCCGGCTCCACAGGTCCTCTACCATCTGCCCAAATCCAACGCGAACCTGCCCGGCCTCGGCCACCAGCATTACACCTACAATCCTGCCTCCTCTGGGTCACCACCTGTACTTATGGCTGTTTCTCTCCACCTCAACAATGCGAATTAATTCAACGTTTGCTTTGTGGCTGAAAAGGTGTTAGTATGCCTCCCAAAGCTTCAGGCAGACACTAAGAGGATTTCAAGTTTGGCTATAAAGGACAAAGCCACTTCTAAAATGTTCGAATCTTTAGTCACAATGGGATACCAGGACAAGAAGAAAATAAAAGGCAACAAAATAAAACTGAATCTACTTGAACAGCCCTTAAACAGTTCATACCGGCCACCTCCATCCTCAGCCAAGTCTAATGGGAGCTCAGCTGTGCAGCTTTCCAATGGCCTTTGTCCTTTTCCCTTGTCCTTTTCAGCTTCCAGTTCACCTTACACAGTCGTGTTCAGAATCTATTTCTGTAGCCACTTTACTACATTTTATTTCAAACAGTTGGCACATTTTGCCTGACTGAAACCATGTTATAAAGTCAGCCACACATAGCCTGTCCTCAGTTGCTAGGGATGTGTATCTCTTGTCTATTGTTTAGAATTTGATTTCTTCTACTATAATGTGCTTTCCTGTGTCCACAGCACAAGATCATTCACCGCAGCTGAAAAGGAAGAACAGCGAGGCAAATCCACCTCGTCCCCCTCACCTAGAGGGAACACTGCCAGGTCCAGTGTGGGGCCCGTTTTCCTTCCTGAGACCAAAGTACAATTTTTCTAAATGCATTCCCTCTCAATGCTTGCCTTCTAAATTTTTTCCAGGGACAAATTCTGGACTAAAGAAGAGGAAGAAGTATGTTCCTGCTCAACAGCAAAGCAAGAACATTTTTTTAAATCATTGGTCAATTGGAGTGTAGAGAAAAGTCTCCTGGTACTTAAGAGAGTCCACAAACTTTTATTGAAATATGCACAGGAAAAGCAACCCTTGGTTTTTCATAGCATATTTTACATGTTTGCAAGTGTGAATGTTCATTTAGAAAAAGGGGTTGGTGTTGATTTGGATATGCATCAAAAAGTGATTATGCATTGATGGGATACTTTGGATATATTATAAATTGTGACCATCCATTGTTGCTTTAAGATCTTTGAGCATCCTAAAAATTATTATTTTGAACTCTGCTTCTGGTAGTTTGGTTACTTCCATCTCATTTAATTCTTTTTCTGGGGATTTCTCTTGTTGATTCATTTGAGTCATATTTCTTTGCCCATTTTGTCTGTGTGTTAGGTAGCTTTGAAATTTGTTGTGGTGTCTTTATGAGGAAGATGGGCTCAGTGGTACTGGCCTCCAGGTCAGCTGAGTTCTTTGCTCTGGGAATGCTTCTTGAGGGTAGTATTTACCCTCCTGTTGTATGTGAGTATTGAATACAGCTGGTCCTTTCGTGGGTATGGTTATCCCTTCAGGCTGGCTGGCTCTAAGGGTCAACCTTGATCATGTGTATTACACACTGTGCAGTGTCTGTCCTGTTGGGCGTATTTATTCTCTGCAGTGTCTGGTGCCTGCTGGACTCCTCCTTTGTGTGTGCTGCTTGTGTAACTAGCTGAGTCTAGCATTGGTGCTGTCTGCCACCCACACTGGTTGTGTTGGTTCTGGGTCTTCTTGTGTTGGCATCAGTCATTGTCTGTAACCTGCCATGAGCTACCTGTCTGGAGCTACTGCTCTGCTCACTATTTATGTCTGTGTTTTCTGTGCCTGGGTAGTGTGAAAGGGGCCAACCTGTGTATATAAGAATCAGCTTGCTTCTGCTTAGAGATGTCAGCATTTCCTTAAAAGTCCCAAGCTCCATAAGATTTGTCTTCACTTTTCAGCTGCTCCACCTCCTCTTGTAGCTGCCTAGTCTTTCCACAGAGTCTTCTGTAGAAACACTGTAGTGTGGGCCCAGACTGGCTTCACCCCACCAACCCCTCTATAGGTTTGAAAATTTGATAGGTTAGGGCAGCTGAGATTGGGAATACAATGTTAGTGGGACTCCCTTCCTCTGGTGCCTCTTGGTCAGGTACGAGGAAAGTGGCCCCTACTCCAGAGCCCAATCCCTCAGCCACTGCTGGATACTTCAATTCTGTTTCTCCCCAGTGAGGTGAGCAGCAGGTTCAGATTGAGTGGAGCTGACAATACCCTCTGCAAAAGTTCTTCCAGCTGGGGAGCCCCTGGTTTCAGGGAGGAAGACTGAGAGAGTCCTCTCCTGGGTCTGACTGTGCCCCTCCAGAAAGTGGCTGAGCCCCTTGACCAGACCCAACAATAGGCTCATGCGGACCCACACTTTAAATGTCCATGCTTCTAAGCCTCTCTCCCTTCCCTCTGTGGAACCTAGCCCAGAGGGGCAGGATATCCAGTGCCCAGGCCGGGTGACTATGAAGCTCCACCCTATCCAATGCATATGAGCCGCTGTGCCAGTGCTGACCACAGAGAGGAGATCTTGTCTAGCTGGGCCCTGTGTCGGATGAGCCCTCCCTTAGGACACACCACCAGCAAGGGTCATTAAGTCCAGAATCGATACTCTCTGCAGCTGGCCACTACATGTGCCAGCCCTAGGCCTCCCTGTAAGGAAACTGGCACAGACCAGTGGGGGACACTGCCCGTGAATGGCCTTCAGCAACCTTCTTAAAGATACAAGCAATCCAGAGTTTGTGGCTGCCTCTGCTGTACTATGGTGCACATGGAAATACAAAAGCACACCTAGGCTAGCTTTTACCCACACTGGGCCTGGGGGAAGGTCAGCCAGTTTTCTGAGGTCTGTCTCCTGCAGCCTCTGTCTGCTGGCTGCTTCTTGAGCTTGGCCACTGTCACGGCAACAATGAGCTACTTGGAGACCAGATGGCATGCTCCAAGGGGCCAAGGGAGGCAACATTCCCGGTAAGCAGACAGAAGGACTGAAGCCATGCCCCCAGCCTTACTCAGATATTTATTAGCCAGTACAAATAACTCAAGGAAGCAGACAGCAGAAGTTTTCAGGGCGATAAACTAAAGGCCAAGGTACATTCTGACTTCAAATTTCTGTTCTGAGAGCCTAAACATTTCTGTTACTGAATCTTATCCTCCTGTTTTGCTGTTTTCAGCACACACTGTTTCCAGTACGGGTCGGAGAGGCCCCTGGACTCTCGTCTGCTCAGGGCTTTTGCCCTAGGCAGTGGTCGGCAAACTGCAGCTCACGAGCCACATGCAGCTCTTGAGTGTGGCTCTTCCACAAAATACCACGTGCAGGTGCTACCTCGATAAGAAATGTACCTACCTATATAGTTTAAGTTTAAAAAATTTGGCTCTCAAAAGAAATTTCAATCATTGTACTGTTGATATTTGGCTCTGTTGACTAATGAGTTTGCGACCACTGCCCTAGGGTGCCTCTCTGTCTCTAGCTGTCAACCTTACTCTGCATGTTTTCATAGCATATTCTTACAGGACACTGAAAAAAACCTCTGGTAGAGTCTAGAGCCTGGGGAAATTCAGGGATTAGGAAGGGAGATGCTGTGGCTCAGTCCCAGGTGTTAGTCTGTCCAGACTTTTTTCATGGACCTCAGTAGGGTGTGGTCCCAGGAGTCTGGTGGGTGTGGCCTCTGAGGCCCAGCAGTGTGGCCCTGCCCACAGACCAGACAGTTTCTACTGACTCTCTGATGAGGTGGAAGCACAAGTCATAGTCTCAGGAGTGTGTGTGTGTGGGGGGGGGGGGGCAAATCTTTGGCCTAAACTCCAGAAAATTGAGTCACTGACACAATGCTGACTCCTGGCTTCCTTCTCAGAGTGGCCTATCTCCATAGGGTGGGGCAGGAGAGACTCCTGAGGGCAGAGCAGTTGCTTTTCCCCAGGCTGATGCCACACCAAGGGGACTGCTCCACCCAAGAAAGATGGAGACTGCAGTACTGGAGTATGACTCAGCACAGGGGTTCTGGTGGCTGTCCCCCACAGTGTCTCTCTCTGGGCCTCCAACTTTACACTCTCCTCATGCAACTCTAGTCCTTTCAGCTCTCCCTTGCCAGAGCCTCAGGTAAATGCTTGTGAATGAGATTTTCTGTGCTGGCCCTTTAAGACAGAGCCTGTGTCACATCTCCACCCTTCCTACCCATCTAGGTGTGGCATTTTCTGTGATCCTTGGGCATAGGCTTCTCTTCATTTAGTTCAAAGTTGGTTTTTCAAGATAATTGTTCTTAGATTAAGTTGTAATTCAATTTTTTTCCTGGGAGGTGGCAAATGAAACATCCACCTACTCCATCTCCATCTGGAGAGCTTTAATAAACACAGCAACATGGATTCTTAGGTCCTACCCTGGGCATTCTGATGTGACTGGGCTCCTACCTAATATTTTTAAGCACAAAACTCAAGTAAACTCTCAGCATGTCTCTAGTCCTCTGGTTCTTCCACAAACTAAGTTGTTTTTCCAGATGTTCACTTTATTAAAACTGCTAGTATTTATCCCCACTCCTTCCTGCCCCTCAGTTAAAGACAATCGTTTCATCAACTTACTTAACCTGTTGGCCTCCCTTCCTGTAAAATGTATAAATGTAAGTGGTCTCCTTTCTCTCCAATTCTAATAAAATGTACTGTCTCTAATCTCATGTGAATCCAACTACTCTTCTCATTCCTCACCTTCCTTGTTCATCCAAGGGTTTTGCTCCTGCATTTCATCTCTTCCCCACCTGCATTTCTCTCCCCTACCTGCACCTCTCTCTGCTCTCCCTCTCCTTCTATCTGTTTATCAGCCAGTTTCATGGTTTAAGTGTATCTATTCAGTGACATACAAGATAATTTATATCTTCATCTCTTTCTCCCCTAAACTATAGAGTTGTATAAGAGGTATATTAACTGAACATTTTTTATAAATGGGCAACTCACATGTTTTATAAGCAAAGAGAACTATATAGTCTCCCCTTTGCCCTTGACACCCTCCCACTCTAGTCCCCTTCTCAGGAAGTGGTATCATCATTGTTCCTCTGACTCACTTAAGAGTCATTCTTTACCACTCTTTATTCCTCAGAGCCTATGTTCAATTTACTAGCAAAAATTGTAGAATCATGCAAAATATAATCTAACAATAATCACTCCTTACCTTCATAATGTCGTTAGTAGTTGAACCTTAAGTTCAACTTATCATTTTTTATGTAGAGCAGCTTTCTAACTGGTCAAGCTTTTGCACTTTGTCCCCAAAGGTCACTTCTTCACAGTATTCAAAGTGATCTTCCGGAAAAATGTAATTCAGGTTATATAACTTATATATCAAAAACTACCTATTGGCTTCATACATATAGTACTGTTACCCATTTAGTTATATACTTTTTTCATATATTCATGGTCATATAATACATCCTTCTCTGCAAAGTTTTTTAAAGATTAATTCATCCACTAAATAAATATTTAATAAGTGCCTATAATGTTCTAGGCATTATTTTAGTCTCTAGAGATACAAGAATGAAGAATAAAAGAATCCTGTAAGTGGTTATTCAATTTCCTTGAATGTCTCATAAACATTAATTTTCCCTGTTGACAAAAAGAACACATGCTTACCATACAAAATTTGGAAAAATACAGAAAACATGTAATGTACTACATGGTTACATTAATATTTTTTTTAATTTTTCTCTCAGGCTTTTCTGTATTTCACTTACTGAATTATCCTTGTGGGCATAGCCTATTTTTCTCTTCATTCCTTAGTATACAGGTTGTTACACTTCCATCTCTCCTGACTTTTGAAATTGACTTCAAGCATGAGCTGTCTTCTCAATAGCTAAGATCATTCTTTCCTCTTCAAGGTTTCATCCTGCAAGGGGCCAAGCATGTACTTCTGCCACATTTCCAGAGAACCCTCCCTTGACGTATGTGTCATGTCAAGTATCCCATGACTCTATCACATGAATCACTAAACCTCAGTCAGAAAAGCAAGAGGATCTCCAAAATTCAGACATGTGTCTTATACTTATGTTAGTTTAGCTTTCAGAGTAAGCAGAGGAAAAGAGGTTGTTGGTGGTAGTTCTTATAGAAAAGAAGCCAGATCAGAGATCTTGGGACACCTAGTTGACTCTAAAACTGTTATTGAGAAATGGGGAGTGACATCAGAATAATGGTGGCATGAGAGATACTCCTCATGTCTCAACTTGAAATTTTAACAAATTCTACAACTATATGCAGAGAAAATAACCAGATGAACCTGAAAT
Source organism: Saccopteryx leptura (assembly GCF_036850995.1). Lineage (NCBI taxonomy): Eukaryota > Metazoa > Chordata > Mammalia > Chiroptera > Emballonuridae > Saccopteryx > Saccopteryx leptura. Next base: position 35,405,712 of record NC_089514.1, on the reverse strand, counting down.
ATACACACACCAGATAGACAAAGGTATGATCACACAAGAAGGCAGGCCAAAGGACAGAAGAAAAAATAATACCAGAGGTCTGCATCTTTTTCCTTCCTCATGGACCTGAGGGAGGGAGGCACTGTTGGTGCAGGCTTTGTCTCAAACATGGAGGAGCTGGGTGGAGAACCTGGGGGAAGGAGCAGGGATAGGGGTGACGACCAAGAACAGGGAGCAGGGCCTTTTCCTGAGGTCTGCTGCACCCATAATTGCATGGCTGGGCTTTTAAAGGCACATGGCACACACAAAGCCAGTGCCAAGCTCCCAAGAACTGTGGGTGAATAGCTTGTGGAGATCGGCCCACAGGACACTGGGGCATGCTTGATATGCCTGCCCAACTGGCACAATTTAGCCTTGTGGTGCCAGGTGCACTTGATCTGGGATCGGGGATCTGCACGCCATGAGCTCTGAAGCTCAGGCACTGGCTTGCCAGAGGGAGTTTAGCGTGTGAGGGCGGGAAGCCCCTGATCTGCAATCTCTGCTGCAGCTATTCCTGATACTCAGGGACACTGGCTGGTGGCAAGCAGTCCCTGCCCTGCCCAGGGCTGTGCTTGGAGAGCTTAGAGTGGTATCGGAGGAAGGATTGGATTGTGTCACCCCAGCCTCCCAGTTCCTCATTGATCCCCTTGCTGTAATAACAGCAGTGGTGGTGGACCCCCTCCACCAGGTCTCCAGGCTGCTCTCTCCTGTGAGAGATGGGGGCACCAGGATACTAGATACCCTGCTCTGTTGAGACATGGGGGAGGGCCCTGGAGGACTACTGGTTGGCCATTTCTGGTACCATATGTTGCAAAACCCTAGCAACAAGCCCCTCCTACCAACATGACGACCCTGTCTGCATCATTACAAAGGTGACAGCTAAGCCTTAGCAGAACACCCAAGAATCTCAGAGGCAAATCTTATAGTGCAGTGCCATCTGCCAGAAAAAGGAATAATTATCTTTTATTGGGGTTATTAAAAATACCACCTGCAAATGCTATCAAGGAAAAAGAAACTAAATATGGATATACAAGACAAGAGATGTAGCTCAGATAGATGATAAAATATCTCCAGGAAAAAAATCTCAATTACATGGAAACCTTGGAGCTTAATGGCAGAGAAGTCAAAATTGAAGCTCTAAAAATACCCAATAAGATACAAGAAAACACTGAAAGGCAATTTAGTGAACTCAAAAAACAACTTAATGAACAAAAAGAGTACTTCACCAAGGAAATTGAAACAATAAAAAAGAAACAGAGATGAAAAACTCAATACACGAACTGAAAAATGAGGTAACAAGCTTAGCCAATAGAACAAGCCAGATAGCGGAGAGAATCAGTGACATTGGAGACAGGCAACTAGAGATACTACAGAGAGAAGAAGAGAGAGACTCACAAATTAAAAAAAAAAATGCGAAAGCTCTACAAGAATTGTCTGACTCCATCACAAAGAGCAATATAATAATAATGGGTATATTAGAAGAGGAAGAGAAGGAAAAGGGAATGGAGAACACATTGAAACAATTAATCGATGAGGACTTCCCAAGCCTATGGAAAGAATTAGAGCCTCGAATCCAAGAAGCAAACAGAACACCGAGTTACCTCAACCCAAACAGACCTACTCCAAGGCACATCATAATGAAATTATTACAAATCAATGAAAAAGAAAGAATCCTCAAGGCAGCTAGGGAAAATAAAGATATAATATATGTATATAAAGGAAGGCCCATTAGGCTATCATCAGATTTCTCAGCAGAAACTCTACAAGTCAGAAAGAGTGGACCCCAACATTTAAAGTACTGAAAGAGACAAACTACCAACTGAGAATACTATATCCATCAAAGGTATCCTTCAAATATGAAGGGGAAATGAAAACATTTACAGACATACAGAAACTGAGGGAATTTATCACCAAAAAATCCCCACCACAGGAAATACTAAAGGGGCTATCCAACCAGATTCAAAGAACAAAACAAGACAAAATTACAAGTAAATAATTTTAACAAAACCACAATAAAAACAAGGATAATCTGTGACAACAACAACATAAAAGATCAGCAGTAACAAAGGAAGATGGAGTGCAGAAGCACTCATGAGATAATGGACTCTAATAAATATGATAATTTTTCTTTTAATAACCTAATGGTAACCACTCCTGAAAATGCCACTACTGAAACACATAGCTTAAAAAAAGAAGAAACAGAAGACAGAAGTATGGAATACCACCAAACAAAAACAAATGACAGAAAAACAAAAAAGAAGAACCAAACAAGACACAAAGCTATCAGAAAGCAGTATATAAAAAAGCAATAGGAAATCCTCAAGTGTCAATAATTACACTAAATGTAAATGGATTGAACTCACTAATAAAGAGGCACAGAGAAGCAGATTGGATCAAGAAGCAGAACCCAATAGTATGCTGCCTTCAAGAGACACATCTAAGCTACAAGGATAAAAATTGATTCAAAGTGAAAGGTTGAAAAATGATTCTCCAAGCAAAGGTAACCAGAGACAAGGATGGACATTTCATAATGATAAAGGGGACATTGTATCAAGAAGACATAACACTCCTTAATATATATGCAACAAGCCAAGAAGCACCAAAATATATAAGACAACTACTAACTGATCAAAAAGTGCAAACTGAAAAAAATATAATTATACTTGGAGACCTCAATACACCATTGATTGGCTTTAGATCATTCATCCAAACAGAATATCAAAAAAAAAATATCGGCATTAAATAAAACACTAGAACAAACAGACATAATAGACATCTACAGGACATTTCATCCCAAAACGTCAGATTATACATTTTTCTCCAGTGTACATGGAACATTCTCAAGAATAGACTATATGCTGGGCTACAAAACTAACACCAACAAATTCAGAAAGACTGAAATTATATCAAGCATATTCTCTGACCATAAGGCTTTGAAACTAGAATTGAACTGCAAAAAAGAAGTAAACACACACACAAAAATGTGGACATTAAACAACATACTTCTAAACAATGAATGAGTCAAAGAACAAATAAAAGAAGAGGTCAAAAGATATATACAGACAAATGAAAATGACAACACCACATATCAGAATCTCTGGGATGCAGTAAAAGCAGTAATAAGAGGGAAGTTCATATCATTACATGCTTATATAAAAAAGCAAGAGAGAGCCCAAGTAAACAACCTAATATCACATCTAGAAAAAGGAACTAGAAAAAGAAGAACAAAGGTAAACCAAAACCAGCAGAAGAAAAAAAATAATAAAACTTAGAGCAGAAATAAATGAAATAGAGAACAGAAAAACTATAGAAAAAATTAATACAACAAAGAACTGGTTCTTTGAAAAGATCAATCAAATTGACAAACCCCTGGCAAAACTCACTATGGAAAAAAGAGAAAAGACTCATATAAACAAAATCCAAAATGAAAGAGGAGAAATTACCACAGATATCATAGATATACAAAGAATTATCGCTTAAAACTATGAAAAATTATATACCACCAAATTCAACAATCTAGAAAAAAATAAATAAACTCCTAGAACAATACAATCTTTCTAGATTGAATCACAAAGAAGTATAAAGCCTAAAAAGACTGATAAGTAGGGAGGAAATAGAAACAGCTATCAAAAGCCTCCCCAAAAATAAAAGTCCAAAGCCAGATGGCTATACTAATGAATTCTACCAAACATTCAAAGAATTGGTTCCTACTCTTCTCAAAGTCTTCCAAAAAATTAAAGAGGAAGCAATACTTTCAAAAACATTTTATGAGGCCAACATAACCCTCATACCAAAACCTGGCAAGGACAACACAAAAAAAGGAAAACTACAGACCAATATCGCTAATGAATACAGATGTTAAAATCCAAAACAAAATGCTAGCAAATCAAATACAACAACACATCAAGAAAATAATTCATCATGATCAAGTGAGATTCATCCCAGAAACACAAGATGGTTCAACATACATAAAACGATTAATGTAATACACCATATCAACAAAACATAGAACAAAAACCATATGATCCTATAAATAAATGAAGAAAAAGCATTCAATAAAATACAACATCATTTTATGTTTTAAACACTCAATAAAATGGGTATAGAAGGAAAATATTTATACTTTAACATAATAAAGGCCATTTACAACAAGCCATTATTTAACATCATACTATATAGTAAAATACTGAAAACTTTTCCTCTAAAATTAGAAACAAGACAAGGTTGCCCACTCTCTCCACTCCTATTCAACATAGTGCTGGAAGTTCTAACCAGAGTAATCAGACAAGAGAAAGAAATAAAAGGCATCCATTATTGGGAAAGAAGAAGTAAAGGTTTCACTTTTTGCAGATGACATGATCCTGTACATCAAAAACCCAAAAGACTCCACAGAAAAGCTTTTAGAAACAATAAACCAATACAGTAAGGTCGCAGGATATAAAATTAATACACAGAAGTCTTTTGTCTTCCTATATGCCAACAATGAAACATCAGAAAAAAAAACTAAAAATAATAACCCCTTTTATAGTAGCAACAACAACAAAAAAATGCCTAGCAATAAACATAACAAAGAATGTAAAGGACCTATATACTGAAAACTACAAAGTATTATTAAAGGATATTGAAAAAGACAATGAAATGGCAAAATATTTCTTGTTCATGGATAGGAAGAATATATATAGTTATAATGGACATATTACCCAAAGCAATATATACATTTAATGCAATTCCCATCAAAATTCCAATGTCATTTTTTAAAGAAATGGAACAAAATATCATCAGGTTTATATGGAACCATAAAAAACCTCAAATAACCAAAGTAACCCTAAGGAAAAAAAGCAAAGCTGGAGGCATTACAATACGTGACTTCAAACTATACTACACAGCCATGAAAATCAAAACAGCATGGTACTGGCAGAAAAACAGACACCAATAAAACAGAATAGAGATCCAGAAATAAAACCAAATATATATGGCCAAATCATCTTTGATAAAGGAGCCACAAACACACAACGGAGAAAAGAAAGTCTCTTCAATAAATGGTCCTGGAAAAATTAGAAAACCACATGCAAAAGAATGAAACTTGACTACAGTTTATTTCCATGCACAAAATTTAATTCAGAATGGATCAAAGAACTAAATATAAGATCCAAAACAATAAATTACATAAAAGAAAACATAGGTACTAAACTCATGGACCTTGGCAGTAGAGAACATTTTATGAATTTGACCCCAAAGGCAAAGGAAGTAAAGGCAAAGATAAATGAAGGGGACTATATCAGACTAAGAAGCTTTTGCACAGCAAGATAGTCAGCCAACTAAATGGGAGATGATATTTTCAAACAACAGCTCAGATAAGGGCTAATATCCAAAATATATAAAGAACTCACAAAACTCAGCAACAAACAAACAATCCAATAAAAAAAAATGCAAAGAGGACATGAACAGACACTTCTCCCAAGAAGAAATACAAATGGCCAACAGATATATGAAAAAATACTCATCATCACTATCTATTCAAGAAATGCAAATCTATTCAAATTGCAATGAGATACCACCTCAAACTTATTAGATTAGCTATTATCAACAAGACAGGTAATAACAAGTGCTAGAGAGGCTGTAGAGAAAAAGGAACCCTCATCCACAGTTGGTGGGAATGTAAATTAGTGCTATCATTATGGAAGAAAGTATGGTGGTTCCTCAAAAAATTAAGAATAGAACTACCATATGACCCAGCAATTCCTCTTCTGGGTATATACCCCCCAAACTTGAAAACATGGGTATGTAAAGACACATGCAGCCTCATGTTCATCACAGCATTGTTCACAGTGACCAAGACATGGAAACAGCCAAAATGCCCTTCAATAGAGAATTGGATAAAGAAGATGTGGTGTATACACACACACACACACACACACACACTATGGAATACTATTCAGCCGTGAGAAATGATGACATAGTATCATTTACGACAACATGGATGGACCTTGATAACATTATACTGAGTGAAATACGTAAATCAGAAAAAGCTAAGAACTGTATGATTCCATACATAGGTGGGACACAAAATTGAGACTCATGGACATAGACAAAAGTGCAGTGGTTACCAGGGGGGAGGGGAAGGGAGGAGAGGGTGGGGTATGGGGGAAGGGGAGGGGCTGAAAGAGAAACAAAATATAGGGTGACAGAAGATGATCTGACTTTGGGTGATGGATATACAGCATAATCCAAATGATGTGGAGATGTTTTCTCCAAATCTATGTACTCTGATTGACCAATATCACCCTGTTAAATGTAATTGTCTAAATAAAAAAACCACAAAAGTAACTGTCATTGAGTTCATGGTACCATTCATAAATATCAAGAAATAAAAATTTCAAGCAAAAACATGAAAACTCCAAATAAAATGAAAAGCCCTGTGAAAATGTAGCTTTACAACAGAACCATGGAACTGCCTGTAATCATAAAAAGAAGCACCAGGAAACTGATTAACTAGGACTGTAGTGACAGTAATCTAGAAACTACATTTTTTTCTTCAAAGCCAGAGAATCTGATGGCCCTGTATGATACAGTACAATGTCACGCATCTCCTGGACACCAACTTAAATCATAACAGGGTCAATTGTCAGAGCAGAAGTCCTCTGTGCTCAACAGCATTTTATTGGCCCATGTGAAATGTTTCACCATGGTGAACCTAGTATTTAAGGGATGTGACTACATCATCAGGAGCACTGCTCAATTTTTTCTCACTTGGAACCTCCAACAATAAACTGTGTCCATATAATACAAGAGAACAGACTACCAAATAACGAGTAGCAGAGTAAGTCAATTTTATAATTGTAATAATAGCAACAAAACCTTGTATTTAACACTTTACAAAGCATATCCATGTTTGTTTTAATTTACAGAAGTGGAAAACTGAAGTTCAGATTTGCTAAATAAATTGCACTTTGATGCGTCACCTAAACTCAAATCCCAGCTATAAACAGAACTGAACTAGGACTCTGACCCTACTGATTTCAGTTCTAAATTCTTTCTTGAACAACATGTTGGCTCTTTTAAAGGGTCTTTGTAGGAACTCAGTTGTTCAGAAAAAAAAGCAAAATGTAGAGAATAAACTAGTGTAAAATATTATGTCCTTTCACAGTGGAGCATTTATATGGTATTTTCAGAAAAATCAGTTGAGCATGCTATTATTATTCACATTGGAAAATTTATATTTTTTTCCTGAAATTAATAATAATAAAATTGATAATTTAATAAGAGCAAACATTTAGTGATTGCTTGACATGTGCCAGCCTTTATTTGTAAACCTCACAACTGAACAAAATGAGCTTTATACCTTATTTTTGAGATAGTATAAAAAGGTTAAAAACCTTGAACAAACCTTGAGAAGAAGTTGCAGAGCTGAGATACAATATCTATCAGTCTGGTTTCAAAACCTGCACTCAATCATTACCCTTTTGCCAAGAGGATAAGCAACATAGAGCTGGAAGGAACCATCTCTGAGGTTGGTATTGTAAGAATGAGACGGCACTCGAACACCAGGTGTGCAGGCTTTATTAGAGGAGAAAGACCTGCCGGGGCACTCCTCCGGGAGAAGTGCACTGAAACAGACTCTGAGGCAAACATTTATTAAGGTGGGGAGAGCTTTGAGCAGGTGTGCGTGGAGTCAGCAATTCTGGTATGCTCCCTTCTGCAGGCCTACTATTTCGGCTTTCTGGAACGCTTCTCCTCTGGGAAGCTGACCAGCTTCCTAGAACTTTTCTGTTTCAGGGGCTATAGTCCAGTAAGTAAGGGTGGGGTCAGATAGACAAGTGGAACAGCAAAAGGGCAGTTTGGAAGTTTTGGTAAATTCATGTATCCATCAGGTATAAGGAAAACCAAACTATAAAAACCTGTGCTGGAAAATAGTTGTGTTAGGCTTGCTCACTTCTACTTTGCCTGTTTCGTGTGTGAGCACACAGCAGCACCGTGTGTGCATAGTCTATGTAAGACTACAGGTGCTTGCCCTCAGGATGGAGGGTGGAAGGTGGATGGCAGATTGCCTGGCCGCCACTGTGAGCAGACATTTTGCTGTTTATTCTCCCGACGCCATGAGAAGTGGTTTTCCCTGCCTGTTTGCTTTTCCACCTTTGGGAGACTATTAAATAGGAACGGCCCAATGCTTTCTGTCTCCGCAGTTCCCTTACCATCTGTTCGAATCCAATGTGGACCTGTCTGGCCTCGGCCACTGGCATTACAACCTGCATTAGATTTTTAGGGTTCATCTCAACAAGAGAAAATATACAATATTATTTTCTCAAGCACTACACTGTTTTCCCAGCAAAAGTATCAAGTGATGTACGTTTTACAAATACAACAGGACAAATGCAAGTGTGATATCAATTTAACACCAAACATTCCTTGAGTTAGTACTGAGTGAAAAATACTATAAACTCTGTGGTCTTAGCAATATAAGGAATTGAGGATTTAAAAGAAATAAATGAATAAACATACCTGAAGCCCTGGAGAGCACTAGGAGGAGGAATCCTGGTGAACTGCAACCAAAGGCAAATGAAATACAAATTGCAAGAGTGACAATCCTCAAACTTCAGTGGCATTAAAATCATCTGGAGAACTTGTTAACAAATTGATCTTTGGGCCCCGCCCAAAAGATTTGGGCCCTCTAATGCAGAAAGCCTGAGAGGAGTTGGATAATTTGCATTTCCAACAAGTTTCTAGGTGATACTAATGTTTCTGCTCCAGGCAGGACACTCAGAACCACTGCAATAGAGATTCAACAGAATGCTAAGTGAGCACAGGGGATGCTATATAATAAGCTATATAATAAGCCTTCCAACTCAGAAGTAGACTTTATGGAGGACTCAGCCTTTGAACTGTGCTTTAACAAAGGAGGAGAATTTCCCATAATCAAGAGATATCGTGCTTCAGTCCCCAGAAGAAGCACAATCACTCTGGCTGTCCCCTCTCTCATCTTAGTGATTGGCTAGCCTCACTGTACTCCTGCAGAGTAGAAACCACATCTGCTTGCCAGTGATTGGCTAGCCTCACTGTACTCCTGCAGAGTAGAAACCACATCTGCTTGCCAGTGATTGGCTAGCCTCACTGTACTCCTGCAGAGTAGAAACCACATCTGCTTGCCAGTGATTGGCTAGCCTCACTGTACTCCTGCAGAGTAGAAACCACATCTGCTTGCCAGTGATTGGCTAGCCTCACTGTACTCCTGCAGAGTAGAAACCACATCTGCTTGCCAGTGATTGGCTAGCCTCACTGTACTCCTGCAGAGTAGAAACCACATCTGCTTGCCAGTGATTGGCTAGCCTCACTGTACTCCTGCAGAGTAGAAACCACATCTGCTTGCCCAACAACTCTTTGGCTTTAACCAGACCTGATATTTCAGAAAGGAATGAAAAATCAGTTTTAACTTATTATTAAACATCTTTTTCTCTATTTCAAGTAATTTAAATTTCCTCTGAAACTCTGTTTTGTTTAATTTTAACAAACTTGACTCTTGCATTATGAGGATGATCAAGAATGTAAATGTGATATTAGTAAAGATTTCTTTTGTAGATAAGCTTTATTGATTGTAATGGTGGAAGTAGTCACAAATTCCCAAGTAACATTCTTCTTACTATATCCCAAAAAAGATGAAAGAAAGAAAGAAGGAAGGAAGGAAGGAAGGAAGGAAGGAAGGAAGGAAGGAAGGAAAAGAAAGAAAGAAAGAAAGAAAGAAAGAAAGAAAGAAAGAAAGAAAGAAAGAAAGAAAGAAAGAAAGAAAGAAAGAAAGAAAGGAGGGAGGGAGGAAGGAAGAAGGAAGGAAGGAAAGTGATTTTAAAGCACTTCAAACGCATGCTGGAGCAGAGAATGATCAAAGGGATAATACACTGAGACTCATGAGACCACTTTTATTCTCAAATTCACTATCATTTTTCAACTAGAAGATATTTGGGTTCTCACTGCTCTAAGTTATGCATTTGCAAAATGGGGATAATATTTTCCATAATTTAGTTAATGATTGAAAATACTTTTGAGATCATTGGGAAAGGAGAAGAATAGAAAACTATTACTCTGCATTGAACTTTGAAACTCAAACTGTAAAACTAGAGGAATCTACACCCTTTCAGCAACAAACCAACTGAGGAGGCCTTTTCTCACTATGAAGCTGCTCATTGTCATGACAAATGCATTTTGGACTTTGATGTTGTCAAGTACTTTGCAATCATTTCTTCTAGTGGTTTAATTCCATTTCCCTTGCAGATGGAACTACTAAAGAGAGCATAATAATGCTGTCACTCACTCTAAGAGTGAGAAAACGTTTCCGTTAAGGGCCAGCTGGTAAATATTTTAGGTTTTACAGGCTACATATGAGCATGTAATTACCTAAGATCATGATCATGAGTCATATTGAAAATGGGGACAATTAATTACCACTAATCAGCCCAACCAGGTGGTGACACAGTGGATAGAGCATCGGCCTGGGATGCGGAGGGCCCAGGTTCGGAGCCCGAAGGTCGCTGACTTGAGCACAGCCTCACCAGCTTGAGTGTGAGGTGGCTGGCTTGGGCATGGGATCATAGACATGACCCCGGGGTCACTGGCTTGAGCCCAGAGGTCGCTGGCTTGAAGCCCAAGGTTGCTGTCTTGAGGAAGGGGTCACTGGCTCAGCTGGTATCACACGGTCAAGGCACAAATGAGAAAGCAATTAACAAACAACTAAGGTGCTTTGAAGAATTGCTGCTTCTCATCTTTCCCTTTCTGTCTGTCCCTATCTGTCCCTCTTTCTGTCTCTCCTCTCTTTGTCTCTCTCACAAAAAAAAAACAAAAACAAACAACAAAAAAGAACCCTTTATTTTAATTTTTAATTTTTCCACAAAAAGCATTAGCATCTTTTCCCTCTTTCATCTTATTTTATTTCTTATTCAGATTTGGTCAGTAAACAGGTAAAATTTCCTTCCTAATATGTGCTTTTTTAGTTAAAAAGTACATCATTTTTAAAAATAATACTGTTGCTTTCAAGTTCTATTTGGCTTCCCAGAATAATTTATTAGGACAAGCAAGTTGATTTTAGTGCCCCAAACACAAGCTATTCTGTTTCATTCACATTTTCTATTTTCTCTGCCTGCTGCTTCATTACTTATGTTTCCTCACGAGCCTTTAGAGAAAACAATGCTATTCCTTCACTTGTGCAAATTGAAAACCTATTTTTAAAGAACTGTGTCCCAGCCATTTTGGTTTTCCTATTCTATTCCCCTCTTCATTTATTTAAATAACAGAGACTATATAAGCCCCATCTCTCCCTGAGTGTATTTGGAGCAGCCTATTGTATCCTTATTAACACATAACACACGTTTCATTTTGTTTTCTACTGCAGGGATAGTCTACTCTCCTGGTTACTTTTCTGTTTATATCTCATTTAAGAAGTTTTGTCCTAATCAGGTCTCCCTTTAAAATAATACAAAGTAGAAAGAATGTTTCACAATTTAACTTGGAAGAGTTTACAAAAGGGTAAGTAGTTTAAAGGTTTTACTTTCCTTGTGGTTAAAATTAAGATTTTTAAGATTATGAGTTTCTCTCTTAACTGAGATGGACTACTGCACTAGAAAAAAAGTTTCTCATAAATCCATATAAGTCAATCAAACATTTCTTAGTTTTGGCCAATATACAAGTACGAAATTATATTGAGTATTATGTTATAAAATGGAAAAGACAATTTTAATATTTGAGTATAATTTTATTTATTAATTTTAGAGAGAGTGAGGAAGGGAGAGCAAGAGAAACATCAGTTTGTTGTTCCACTTATTTATACATGTATTGGTTGATTCTTGTATGCGCCCTGGCTGGGAACAAACCCACAACCTTGGCATTTTGGGATGATACTTCAACTAACTAAGCTATCCAGACAGGGCTGTAATTTTAAAAAGTAATATATTTAGAGGCATTTTTCTGACTTTCCTTTCCCTGCAGTGTACACCTCAGAAATAAGCCTAACCAGTCCTAACACATGGAAGTCAAGCTGTTACATTTTTCTCTGGTTCAGGCCATAATTGGAAATCAGTCAGTTACAGAAATCTCTTCATAGCACTATGATTTTGCATTATGTCCTCAGCTTTTATGGAGGGCTGATATACTGATGGGCTCTACGAAGAAACTCTGAAGCTTTGGTAAAGCTGCTACAGAAGATACCACCCACTGTTGTTCAACATCCCTATACAAATTCTCACATTCCATGTTTTTCCCAAAGTTCCAAGCAAGAAAAAGGTTTTTCTACTTGATGATTTTATTTGGTCTCCTTTTTATAATTCAAAGAGTTATAAATTAATAAACAAATTCAGCAAAGTTGCAGGATATAAAATCTATATACAAAAATGAGTTCCAGTTTTATACATAACAAACTATCTGAAAGGGAAATTAGAAAACATTCCATTTACAATATATTCTAAAGAAAAAAACTGTTGGTAATAAAGCTAAGTAAGTTGAAGCTTGTACACTAAAAAGTACAAAACATTGATAAAAAAACTTAGAAAAACCATAAAGAAATGGAAATGTACCCCATGTTTATGGATCAGAAAACTTAATATTGTTTAAATGTTTATCTCACCCAAAGCAAGCTAGAAACTCAATGCAATGCTTGTCAAAATCCTAATGGTACATTTTGCCGAATAGGAAAAGCAATCCTAAAATTCATATGAAACTACAAGAGCCCGGAATAGCCAAAATAATATTGGAAAAGAAAAATCTAGAGGCTTCCCTTGACTTTATACATATTATATATCTTCAATAATCAAAACAGTATGGTATTGGCATAAAGACAGATTCACAGATCAATGGAATAAACATAGACTAGAGAGTTCAGAAGTAAATACACGCATATGTGGTCAAATAATCTTCAACAAGGTTGCCAAAACTACACATGGGAAGAAATAGTCCCCTCAATAAATGGTGTTGGGAAAACTGAATATCCACATGCAACAAATGAAATTGGACCCTTATCATAGATGATACACAAATATCAATTAAAAAATGGACTGAAGACTTAAACTATCAAACTCCTTGAAGAAAATATAGGGTGAAATCTTCATAACATTGGTCTTGGCAATAATTTATTGGCTATAATGCCAAAAGCACAACTGGGATTAAAACAAACTAAAAGGTGTATGTTTATATAGGAAATAAGCAAGAATGAAAAATCAGTCTATGGGAGGGGAGAAAATATTTGCAAACCTGCTATGGGGTTAATATCCAAAATATATAAAGAACTCTTACAGCTCAATAGCAAATAAATAAAAAATAGATAAATAACATGATTAAAAAATGAGCAAGGGATTTGAATAAATTTTTCTACAAAGAAGACATACAAATGCCTACAGGTATAGTAAATGATGCTTAACATTGCTAATCATCATGGAATGCAAATCAAAAACACAAAAAAGTATCATCTCACACCTGTTATTATGGTCATTATAAAAAAATAAAATAAAATAACCAATGATGGTGAGATTGTGGAAAATAGAAACAAATGTACTTCTTGATGGAATGCAGAATGGTACAGCCACTATGAAAAACAATATGGGGTTTCGTTTCAAAATTTAAAATAGAACTACTGGGCCCCGACTGGTTGGCTCAGTGGTAGAGCATCAACCTGGCATGTGGAAGTCCTGGGTTCAATTCCTGATCAGGGCACACAGGAGAAGCAACCATCTGCTTCTCCTCCCCTCCTCCCTTCTTTCTCTGTCTTTTCCCCTCCCACAACCATAGCTCAATTGATTCTAGCACATTAGCACCAGGTGCTGAGGGTGGCTCCTTGGAGCCTCTGCCTCAGGTGCTAAAATATCTCAGTTGTGAGCACGGCCTCGGATGGACAGAGCATCAGCCCCAGACAGGGGTGGCCAGTTGGATCTCGGTTGGGGCGCATGTCTCTTTATCTCCCCTCCTTTCACTTAAATAAAAGAAAATTAAAAAATGGAACTACTGGATGATGCAGCAAACCCACTTCTAGATATATATCCAAATGAATTGAAAATAGGATTTTGAAAAAGTATTTCGACTCCCTTGTTCATTGCAGCTTTATTCACAAGAGCTAAGAGGTAAACAACTTAAATATACATCAACAGATAAGTGTGATATATACATGTGAAATATTATATTATTCAGTCTCTAACCAAAAGGAAATTCTGTAATATGCTAAAACATGGATGAACCTTTAGAATGTTATGCTGAGAGACACGACAGGAGAAAAGGACAAATACCGCATTATAGGAGGTATCTAACATTGTTAAGCTCACAAAAGCAAAAGTAAAATGCTGGTTGCCAGAGGCTTAACGGAGGAGAAACAGGGAGTTTTTAAATACCATATTTCCCCACATATAAGATGCTCCCATGCATAAGATGCACCTTAATTTGGGGACCCAAAATTTGAAAAAAAATGTATTACATGAAATTACTAAACTCAAGTTTTATTGATCATAAAATTCATACAATTCTTCATCACTGTCAAAACTCCCATGTTTTTTATATTGCCTCATCCTTAGTTCCATCTATGGCATTTGAAATGCCACACTTCTTAAATGACTTGACAATGATTTCGATCTTGATATTATCCCAGGATCTTTTAACCAGGTACAAAGTTCTCCTATAGCTGGTTTCTTTACTCTTCCTGCTGGTGTAAAATTGTCCTCAGAAGACTTCATCCATTGGTTCCAGTTGTCTCTCATGGCAACTTTGAAGGGTTTGTTAATGCTGACATCAAGTGGTTGGAGCTGGGATGTCAAGCTTGCAGGTATGACAGCAAGTTTTGTTTTTTGCTCTGCAGCAATCTTCTTTGTGTTTTTAGTTATGCATGCCCTGAACTGATCAAGCACCAATAGGGCAGGTTTGTGTGAGAGTCCACCTGGTCTCCTTCTCCAAATTTTCTCAAACCAGATCTTCATCCCAACTTGATCCATCCAACTCTTGTCACGAACATGAACAATCACTCCTCAACGAATGTCTTCTTCTGGCATTGTTTTGTGCTTGAAAATCAGCATAGGAGGCAGCTTGGTTCCGTTGGCACAACAAGCTAGAACAACTGTATAATGGCTCTTTTCATGTCCCCTTGTCTTCACAGTTACAGTTTTCACCCCCTTCTTATTAATAGTTCTGTTACTTAAGACATCAGATTGAAGGGGAACTTTGTCTGTATTTGCAATCTGTCCCAACTGAAACTGATGTGTCTTCTGACATGGAATGACAAAACAATGAAATTCAAGACTCATAGCTTTCAACATCTTTGGGGCAAGTCTGGTGTAAGTACGCGTGCTTAGTCCATTCTGTTTCATGAACCTGAAGCACCAATTGTGTCCTCCTTTGAAATCAGGAACTTCTATTTCATCAGCAATTCTTCTTGCCTCATGCTGAACCATCTTTGTGAACACAGGAGTTTCAATTGCCCTTTGCTCTTCATCCATATTTTCAATTCCCTCTCTACACCAGGCCATTTCGCTGACTTGCCTCTCATGGCTTTCTTCTGCCATGGCGTTTTCAGTAGGGTTTCTTCTTCCCGTAGCCAGTCTCAGATAGATTTCTCACTTGGAGAAGGACCAAACTTACATTTAGCAGCACGATTTCCATTCACTTTTGCAAACTGGATCACTTTTAACAGCACTGTAGAAAAATCTTTTCTGAGCCATTTCTGGGCAGAATGTGGCAAAACATAACCTACAGTAATATACCAGTGACAGATGCAAAACAATGAGCTCAAAGACAACAAGTAAAAACATCTACAACCACTGTATAAGACGCACCCAGTTTTTAGACCCCAAATTTTTAGAAAAAGGGTGTGTCTTATACATGGGGAAATATATGATAGGTACAGATTTTCAGTCATTCAAGATGAAAAATTTTAGAAGTCTATTGTACAACATTGATTGTACTTATATTAATAGTTAACAATACTATACTGGTTACTTAAAAATTTACTAAGAGGGTAGATGTCATGTATTTTACCATAATAAAAGAAAATTAAACTAGAAAACATTGAAAGAAAAACAAAAGAAAAAATCTTTGTGACCTGGAGTTAGAAAAATATTTCTTAGATACAACACCAAAAGCATGATCTATAAAATAAAAATTGATAATTGAACCACATCAAAATTATGTACCTCTAATCTTTGAAAGACAATGTTGAATAGATTAAAAGACAAGCTGCCAAATTGGAAAAAGTATTTATAAATCACATATCTAAGATAAGATTTGTATCTTGAATATACAAAGAATTATGAAAACAAGAAAAATGGTCAGATGGTTTAATAGAAAATTTACCAAACAATATAAACGTGTTTAAAGAACCAGTACTCCAAACAAAATATACAGAAGAAGCACATAAATATATACTCAACATCATCAGTCATTAAGATGATGGATGCCACTACAAACTTACTAGAATGTCTTTAATATTTTCATGATACAAGAGTGTGAGGTTGTGAAGTAACTAGAACTCTCACATGCTGCTGTTATAAATGTAGAATGTCATAAAAAAATTTTAAAACATTTAGAAGTTTCTTAACTAATTACATACATACTATATGACTAAGCTATCACATTACCTATGAAAAATGAAAGAATATGTCCATACAAAGACTTGTGTTGCATTCTGAGTAGCTGTATTAACATAAGCCCAAAGTCAAAATATCCCAAATGTCCATCAACAGATAAGTGTATAAAACAAATTGAAGTGTATTTCTACATTGGAATACTACTCAAGGCCTGACCTGTGGTGGCTCAGTGGATAAAACTTTGCCCTGAAATGCTGAGGTCGCTGGTTCAAAACCATGGGCTTGCCTGGTCAAGGCACATATGGGAGCTGATGCTTCCTGCTCCTCCCCCCTTCTGTCTCTCCCTTTCAGCAATAAAAAAAGGAATAAATCCTGGAAGAATTCATCTACTGGATGCATCTTGATAATGTTATGATGCATGAAAAAAGCCATTATAAAGTGAATACTGTATTATTCCAGTTAAATAAAATTCTATGAAATGCAAACTGATCTATAGAGACAGGAATCAGATCAGTGGTTGCCTGGGGATGATGGGGCTGGTGTAGGGCGGGTGGGACTGGGTGCAGGGCAGGTCTGTAAAGTGGACAAGGAAACTGTTGAAGGTAGTTGTTATATTCTTTATCCACACTGTGATGAAAGATTTTCAGGTGCATACATATGTCAAAACCCATCAAATTGAACACTTTAAATATATTTGGTGTGTTTTACATCAATTAGATCTCAGTAAAACTGTTAATTTTTCCTGATGTAGCTCTGAAATGAACTTATGAAATGCTTAGAAAGGTAAAGGAAAGACCTGAGACTACGACTTGCAATGACGAAGTAACTTGCAGTCACCCTGTGAGAGCTAATAGAAAACTGAGTTGGAGACAGAGTCTATGGCAATGCCAAAGAATAAACTATCTTATTTGGTACTGTGGGCTCACCTAAGAGGACATTCCCCTATCACAAAAACAGAAGCTTCAAACTCATTTGGTCCACTGCAGTTTTATGAAGCATAACCATTTTTTCCCTCAAGCTCAGTTTCAGGTTTAAGAAAATTCTTGGAATCCAGGATGGTACAGGAATATACCATAAAAGTCATATTAATTAGATTAATCATCATATATTCAACCAACAAGTATCTTTTTTCAACTACTTACTACAAGGTATTTTTCCCCACCAAGAAAGAAGGAAGGGGCTGTAGCCACGAAGTGTGGAATAATAAAAGTCTTTATTGAGTACAGAAAACATCCCGTCCGACAAGGTTCCCTAGCCCTGGGGACAGAGGCTAGGCAAGTCGCATGGAGTGACCTGTGTGGAAGATATTTAACGGGTCCCATCTAGGGTGGTCGAGCTAATATGACATGGTGAACTCTCACTGGCTGGCAGACAGTCACTTTTTCCAAAGGGCTCCTGGGAAGTTTCTTTTGGCACGCCTGGATGTGGGCGGCTCTAGCCAAAGTTCCCAGGTCTAGTGTCTTACATGACCATCCCCCATTGCTGACCACCCCACACTTACCCTGTATAAGGCTCTATATTTGTCATTAAAGTATAGGGAGTTCCATGCACAGGTGCTGACAGATGGGCACAGACATAGCCATTTAGCAAGAGTTAAATCATTGCCTTTCAGAGTCAGTAATGAATTATTGGTTCAGTATTGATGTGCAAGGTTTCCAGATGTGGCCTTTAATTTGTGTCTTCTGTAATTATAGTATATAAATTGTTAGGGTATTATGCAGGTACCAAATACTGTGTTGACAGGTATAGTACAAAAGTCCAACATCCATCTTAAGCAAAAGCTTTGCCCTTTTGTTTCTCTGTAGTCAGGCTGGCTTCAGGACAAATAAAATTACATATAAATGCAACCCTGAGTTTTATTCCCCCTCCCCCATAGGATCTAGATAATTTGGTTGTAACTCCTTGGGAATGACATTCATGAAAAATCCTATAATCTCTGTTATTGTATTTCTCAGTCTCGGTGCTTCCAAAGCTGTGATTTATCTAAATTGTATTTTTGTCAGTGGGTTATAAAGGGGATAATGTGAAAATTCTATTGGGATATTGTTAGTAAATTTTAAAAATTACTTTCAGTATGCAGTTAAACCAAGTAATTTTTTCACTTTTTGCTTTTAGGGCAGTCTTACATATCATTGACAACTTCAAGAAAATAAAAATTTAGCACCCAGTCTAAAAATTCTTTGTTTAAAAGCATGTCTGTTAGGACAACGTTGTCATGTATGAGACTCAAGGATAGCCCTCACAAAAGTGGACAGTCTACGCCTAAAACTAAGAACTTCACACTGATTTTTCCAGGCACTTTCCTCTTCTCCATTTTATGCTGTCCCCTCTAATCCAGCAGAGAACTTTTTATCCCAATGTCATAGGCACAACACCTTGGCACATTCTCACTGCTGCTTGATCCAACCAAGACTGCAGTCCACACATCCGGGTGTCCTCCCAGAGGAGGCCTGCTTTGTGTAATAGATGCTCCTAAGCACTCCTGTCCCATCCTGCAGCCAGCAAGGAGCTAATGGCACAAAACACTGAGAAGGGCCTGACACCCTGCAGTCCCATGGACATGAGGTCCATTGCATTTACAATGCCAGAGCTCCATAAAATTTTGGGATCTCACCTTGTCCCCTTGATGCTATTATCTTGAGCTGTCAGGAAGGATAGCACTTTTTAGCTTCTCAGTTCTGTAACCTTTAACCGTATGTCTGAAACCTTTTCATCTTAGACAACCAAGAAATTCCTGTGGATCCAAAAAATATGGAAGAGTCCTAAAAAGCCAAAAGTAGCTACCATAAAAGTCAAAAGTCAAAGGTAAAGCTAGCTGTAACTAGTGGCCAGATAATTACATGCAGGGCAAAGAAGCAAATTTTTGGCAGTAGTTACTAGATAAAGCTGGACAAATAATAAAATGAGAGGGCAGAACTATCAAAAACAGAATTATTCACAGTCTGTTTTCTAAGTTATCAGTTTAGTTCACTTAGTTGCTAGGCCAGGGTTTTGAACCAGCGAACTCAGCATTTCAGGTCGATGTTTTACCCACTGTGCCAGCTCAGGTCAGGCTCAATGTTGCTTTACTGGATTTGACAAATATGCCATGGTAATATAAGATAATAGCATCAGGGAAACTAAAATTGGTAGTTTTACAGATATTCTCTGTACTATCTTTGCAATGTTTCTGTAAATCTGACGTTATTTCAAAACAAAAAGTTTATTTAAAAATGAATAAGACGCCTGACCAGGCAATGGTGCAGTGGATAGAGCGTCGGACTGGGATGCAGAGGACCCAGGTTCGAGACCCCGAGGTCACCGGCTTGAGCACAGGTTCATCTGGTTTGAGCAAGGATCACCAGCTTGGACCCAAGGTCGCTGGCTTGAGCAAGGGGTTGCTTGGTCTGCTGAAGGCCCGTGGTCAAGGCACATATGAGAGAGCAATCAATGAACAACTAAGGTGTTGCAATGCACAACGAAAAACTGATAATTAATGCTTCTCATCTCTCTGTTCCTGTCTGTCTGTCCCTGTCTATTCCTCTCTCTGACTCTCCTCTCTCTCTGTCTCTGTAAAAAAAAAAAAAATGAATAAGTCAATATTATTATCATAAAGTAGATAGAGCATAATTAGAACAATGCATTAACAAAGAGACCAAATTAATTCTAACCCTAAGATAAAAGGATTCACAAGTTGCGACCATACATAGGACAAGCAGAGCTCTTAGTCCAATTGGAAGTTTAATAAAGAATACCCGAGATCAATCAATAAAGGATTTGTTTAATTGGTCAGGAAAAGGAAAGGGCAACCAGAATTACAGGTAGGATGAAAGGCATGAGGCATAGGGGAACTAAGACAATTTGAAAGGTCACAGGACGAGACTAAAGATGAGAACAGACCAGACTATGCAAGCTTCTGTGCCTGGGTAAGGAGTTAGAACTCTAGCTGAGGATGATGGTGGATAAAATCATCAGATCTGCGATAGAAAGCAGATATATTTTTGGAGGTAGTGGTGAAAATATGCATACAAATTAGAAATCTTTGGTAATAGTGTGACTTAGGGAGAAACAATTGATACAGAGAAGAAAGGGCGAATTTGAGAAACATGTAGGAAGTAAAACAAGCAGTACTTAGTGAACTTGACCTGAGGCCATTTAGTGTAGAGGGAAATTACCTACTAAACAAAAAATATCTTGAAAATATCACAAAGCAATAACAATAATTAATTTTTAAACACATATATGAAATTTATGAAGAAAAGTTGAAATTATGCTTAGTATATCCTATTGAAGATGTCATATAAAATCTTTCAGTCAACAAGGCACTGTAAATTCATGCTTTTAAAAATCCCTATGCTTGAAACACACAATAGACTATAAAAAAAACCCACCAAGATGTCTTGAAAAAAAAAGTTAAGCATCTGTGTCAACCAGAATGAAGACCCAAAATTGTGAGCAATATTGAAATCATAGGTCCCCAGGCTTTGCATAGGGCAGTAAACAGTGGTTCTCTAAGCTTCATCCCTACTTGGTATCAAACTCTAACTTAGCTCCAAGTGCTAGAAGGAAGAGAAACAGAGCTATCCCATGGTTAAAACTGGCACTGAGCTGTGAATCAGTGGCTCATAAAAGATGGCTTAGAAAAATGATTCAGACCACCTTGCCTAGTGTGTGCCTTCCAGGGATTTATGGTCCTAGCCAGGCATAACATAGTCTTATCTAAATAGCATCAGAACACCGGACTGCCAACTCCCATCAAAAGATCTGAACCTGAACTTGGGGCCCTGATCCAAATATAATGAAATCGAAGCCAATAAATAAAGACAAGGGAGGGGAGAGACAAAAGTTCTCTCAAGCAAAATGAGTCTGCAAAGAGAAACACAGTTTAGAAAGTTAACAGAAAGAAAAGGAGCCAAATTAACAATTAGAGTATGAATTCATTGTAGATAAGTTAATTTATAGCCCAGTCTTTAAAATATGGATGTTTAAGATATTCAGGGATAAAAAGTAGTGTCATTTTTTAAATGCAAAACAAAATCAAGCACAAATAAAGCAAAAACTATAGATACAGAAAAAAATTAAAGACTGAAGTAAATGTAATTGTTAACTGAAAAATTACTAAAGAGCATGTCTTTTCTATTGTCATATAATTAAATATACTGACATTTTAAGGTACATTTAGATCACATCGTTATTACTTATACTCATGACTTTATTATGAGTTTACTTCATGCCTGCTAAATAATATCCTTGTTGAGTCAGGATAGATATAAATATAATTTCTATTAGTCTTTGTGGATTAAAAAGCAGTGGTACGTATATACAATGGAATACTATGGGGCCATGAAAAAGAAGGAAATATTACCTTTTGCAACAACATGGATGGACCTGGAAAGTATTATGTTAAGTGAAATAAGCCAGGCAGAGAAAGAAAAATATCATATGACTTCATTCATTTGAGGAATCCAAGGAATAATGAGAACTGAGGAATAGAACTGAGACAGAGGAGGGATCAAAGGGACCAGAGGAAAAGAGGACAGAGGAAAAGAGGATGATAGGATGGGATAAACCTGAAGGGAAGTGGGGAGGGCGCTGTAGGGAGGGAAGGAAGGGAGATGTTGAGGGGAATATGGGGGAGGGGGATGTATTCAGGGTGACCCTAAAATCTATGTAAACACAATTAATTAAATAAAAATTTTAAAAGGCTATAACACAGACACACTGAAAAATCATTTCTCACTTTAAACACATTAAACCAAGATAACATTATAGATGAATTTACTAAAATTTTTGACTCGTCTGGTAAACCATAACAATATTTAATAATATGTGATATTTTGAAGTTTTAACTAGTGCAATAAAATAAAATCAAGTTATAAAAATTTGAAAAAAATTGTCATTTTTCACAGGAGATATAAGTGTCTACACAGAATTACAAAAGTATCAATGGGAAACTATAACAGAAACTGTGGAACATTAGCCATGGAATATCATAAAACAAGAACTAACCAGAAATGAGCTATCAAGCCATGTAAAGAGATGGAGGAATCTTAAATGCAAATGACTAAATGAAGGAAGCCTGTCTGAAAAGTATATATATGGAGAGAGTAAAAACAATTAATGGTTGCACCCTGGCTGGTTGGCTCAGCGGTAGAGCGTCGGCCCAGCGTGTGGAAGTCCTGGGTTAGATTCCTGGCCAGGGCACACAGGAGAAGTGCCCATCTGTTTCTCCACCCTTCCTCCTCTCCTTTCTCTCTTTGTCTCTCTCTTACCCTCCCGCAGCCAAGGCTCCATTGGAGCAAAGTTGGCCAGGGCACTGAAGATGGCTCCATGGCCTCCGCCTCAGGTGCTAGAATGGCTCTGGTTGCAATGCAGCAACACCCCAGATGGGCAGAGCATCGCCCCCTGGTGGGCATGCCAGGTGGTTCCTGGTCGGGTGCATGCAGGAGTCTCTCTGCCTCTCCCCCGCTTCTCACTTCAGAAAAATACAAAAATAAAAAAGTTAATGGTTGCAAAGAGTTACATTGGAAGGTAGAGATGAGTAAGTGGGGCACAGCATTTTTAGGGCAGTTAAAATACTCTGTATGATACTATACTGATGTGGTTTTGTCCAAAACCACAAAATGTAAAACATCAAGAGTGAACACTAAGGTAAAGTATGGACTTGAGGTGATTATGATGTTTCAGTGTAGGTTTATCATCGGCAACCAATGCACCATTCTGGTGGGGATGTTGTTAAGGGGGTGGGCTATATAGCAAATCTCTGTACCTTCCTCTCAATTTTGCCATGAACCTAAAATCACTGTACTCCCCATTTCTATCTATCTATCCCTACCCACCTCCCCTTTGGCTATCATCACACTGCTATCTGTGTCTACATGTCTACAAGTCTTTTCTGTAGAAAAACTACAAAAAATGTATGCAGATACTCGGCCTTAAAGAACAGGAGGGAGCATAACTCCCTACTGCTTTAGTGAGAGCTACTCTCAGTGACATTCTTCCAAGAAGTGCAATGTGGGAAGAGGTAAATGGAAGGGTCACTCTACAGTTGAGAAACCTGACAAACTCTACCTCAGCCAGATGATCAAGATCAACGATAACAGTGCCTTCATGCTGATAGAACGGACTCTTCATATGATATGGTGAGAATGACACTTTACCTCTGTAGTTTTCCCCCATGACACCATAACCCTATGCTAATCATAAATATCAGAGATACCCAAATTGAGAGTCTAGAAAATATCTATCTAGTATTCTTCAAAGCTATCAGTCATCAAAATCAAGGAATATCTAAAAAATTGTCACAGCCCAAAGTACCCCGAGGAGATACGACAACTTAATGTAACACATATGGTATCCTGAATGGGTCCTGAACAGAAAAAGAACATTAGGGAAAAACTAAGGAAATCTGATAAAAGTATGGATTTTAGTTAATAATACTGTATTGATATTGGCTCATTAATTATAACAAATGTACCATAAAATGCATGGAATAAATAATAAGGAATGTGGGTGTGGTGTCTATAGGAACTCTCTGTACTGTCTTGACAATAATTCTATAAAATTAAAACCGTTCTAAAATTTAAAAAAGGTTTTAGAAAAAATACAAATTTAAAATAAAAGAATAATTGCACAAAAAACAATAAATTACAAAGTAAGAACCAAAATCACAATTTTACTATTTTTTTTTTTAGTGAAAAAGAGAAAGAGAGAGAGTGAAAGAGGAACAGGCAGACAGGCAGGGAGAGAGATGAGAAGCATCAATTCTTGGTTCTGGCACCTTAGTTGTTCATTGATTGGTTTCTCACCTGTGCCTGGACCAGGGTGGGGCGGGGTAGGGGTGGGGGGGCTCCAGCCAATCCATTGACCCCTTGCTCAAGTCAGTGACCTTAGGCAAGCCAGCAACCTTGGTTTTCAAGTCAGTGATCTTTGGGTTCAAGCTAGTGACCATGGGGTCATGTCTATGATCCCATGCCAAGCTAGTGAGCCTGTGCCCAAACCGGTGATCTCAGGATTTCAAACCTGGGTCCTCAGCTTCCCAGGCTGATGCTCTATTCACTGCACCTCAGCCTGGTCAGGCACAATTATACTATCTTTAAAAGCAGAAAATAAAAAAGGAATTTTCAAATAGCAAAAACAAACAGTATAAGGGTAGAATATGCTAATCATCACATCACTAAAATTATATACATAGGTGGTTATATCCTTATCTGATAATATTTTTGGGAAATTGCTCATTTCCATATCTGACAATTCCTTAGAGATATCATTAGTGCCAGGATCACTAATTGATGATAGATAAATGACTTCAGCAAGTTCCTTAAATTATTTTTTATTTCTTCTTAAGTGAGAAGCGGGAAGGCAGAGAGACAGACTCCCACATGCGCCCTGATTGGGATCCACCCCTGCAAACCCCCTGTCAGGGGATGCTCTGCCCATCTGGGGCCGTTGCTCCATTGCTCTGCAACCAAGCTACTTCAGTGCCTGAGGTAAGGCCATGGAGCCATCCTCAGTGCCCGGGGCCAACTTGCTCCAAGTGAGCCATGGCTGTAGTAGGGGAAGAAAGAGATAGAGAGAAGGGAGAGGAGGAGGGGTAGAGAAGCAGATGGTCACTTCTCCTGTGTACCCTGACTGGGAATTGAATCCAAGATGTCCATACACCAGGCTGACACTCTACCACTGAGCACACTGGCCAGGGCCAAGTTCCCTAAATTCAGTAAGGCACCTATTCCTTTTCTGTAAGTATGATAGTGTTATAAACCTAAGAATGCTCTCCTATGAATTCAGTGAGGTGATAGATTTAAAGCACTTCCACAGTTCATGGCATATAGTAAACCCTCCATAGTTCTATTATTATTCCACAAGCATCAATGATATTAATAATCATATATTAATATAATAGTACTATAATAATTATTATTATTATTATTATTCAGGACTTAAAAATAGTGTTAGAGATTATTTAAGATTTGTAGTAAACTATTTCCCCTTTTTACTATCTTTGATGAAGACCTACCAGTTCTCTGTTCAATTTTCCAAAGATCTCTGAATATTCCCCTTTTTATTATTTGGTTTCACTTTCTAAAACAAATCCTTTTTCCCCCCTTCAGTACCTTCCCCCATTATAACCTCCTTCTGACTACTCTGTTTCTGTAAATAGTGCCACCATTATTTGAGGCTTGAAACATCAGATAATCTTTAAATCTTCTATCTTTTTGATCAATCCAATTACTCATTAAAAAACAAAAACTAAACAAACCCAGTATGTCCTTTAACTCTCTCACATCTGTCCATTTCTTTCTGTCATCATCGCCAGCTTTAGGGGTTTTAAAAACTCATTCCTAGCTGGCTGTTACTATATCTTATCTAATTTTCTTATTTCCTATGTCACCTCCTACTAAACTTCTTCCCCATCATACAAAATACATAAATATTTTATTGAATCAGCTGGACTACATAGAAGACAGGCAGAAAGCAGATTTATTACTTCTTATTCTACCTTCAAACATGCTCATGAACTAATTCTTTCCCTGTGCCTGTCCCAAGTCACAGGTAGATCTCCAAATTTTTCTAGGCCTCTTTGGTCACAAATAGTCTCAATATGGTCTAAAAAACAAACAAACAAATAAACCCTTCCTCTCCCTGCCCCTATCCCTGTCCTCCGATAGGGTCTGGGCCAGATTTAAACCTGCAATGGAGAGTGAGGCTTTCTTGTCTCTTCTCTACTCTTCTTCCACCTTTATTCCCATTCCTTGCTGTTCTGTCTGACATCCGAAGAGCCAGGACCCGAAAAAGGTAATCAGGGGTGAACAAATCAGTGTCTCGTGGCTATTCCAGGAGTATGATGGATACACAGGGACTCTTTCATTTTGATTCATTTCTCATTTGAGGAGCATTTTTATAGGTTTTTCCAAAGTTCTCCCACTAGGACTGCTTACTGCAGTTCCCAGGACACAGCCCCTAGCTCTCCTTTGTGGTAGGGGACAGGTGGACATATAATGAACAGGCACTGTGTCCAGACAGACTCTCTTCCTATAGTCTCTTCCTCACACTCGTTTAGAAGAAGGAAGTGGGTGCCCATAACTCTGGCAGGAACGGGTTTCCGACCTGCTAGCATGTTCTGCATAGGTAGTCCTGCAGGATGCAATGTAGGTATTTGAACCCTATTAAATTATTCTCAATTTCCCCTGAAATTATGTTTAGAAAAGTTCCATTTATACAGTTTGTTAAAACTAGTTTTTACAACTCACACTTTTATTAAAAATCAACCATATGTTCATAAAGCCCATAGGACTCCTTTGTTAGTCTAAATTTCTTAATCTAAAGCTCCCTGTAATCTTATCTGACCAGTCATTCTAATCCAATCCCTACCACAGAGTAATCCGAATATCCTTGGCTGCCCCAAATGTCAGCATTATTGTCTCAATTCTGGCCTTATTGCATCTCCATCCTCCACCCCAATCAGGATTCTTTGTTGCAGGCAACTGAAACAAAATTTGGTCAATTCACATAGAAAGGTATTAATTGGCAAGATATTGGTGAGTTCACTGAAGCAACTAGAAAGCTGGAGAACTGTATGTGGAAGGAAGTCCAGGGAGGAAGAGAGCCCACCTTCCACAGGAATGATCTGTCGGGAGGCCCCGGTGTCTCAAAGGCTCATCTTCACACCACTGGGCTCTCCAGTGCTCTGAAGCCACAGCAAATGCTCTCTCTCCCTGGCCTTCCCCTTCACTTCACTTCCACAAGGTTTCCTTTCCAGGAAGGAACACACAGGTAGCCATGGCTAAATCCTGTCTACAGCTCCAAAACAAAGGACAAAGGAAAATCATTTAACATTATAAATTAGTCAGAGTTATTATTTGGGGCAAATAATATAACTTTTTATATAAAAACACCAAGACAATATATTTAAAATAATGAGAATTCATGGGAGATATCAAAAGAACAACTGAATCTAAGAGATTTATACAAAACATCAATATCTTCCTCTTATAAAAACAATTAAAGTGAAACTACAAAAAAGTTTTTAAATGATGTCAATCACTTAAAAATAAAAACAAAATATAGACTCTTATGAAGAAAACTACACACACTAATTTAGCTGTGTAACAGAAGAATAGAATAACGATATAAAGAAAGTGAGAAAGTTGGGGGGAGGGGGGAGAGAGGGAGGGAAGAAGAGAGGGAGGGAGGGAAGGAAGGAAGGAAGGAAGGAAGGAAGGAAGGAAGGAAGGAAGGAAGGAAGGAAGGAAGGAAGGAAGGAAGGAAGGTTAGGAGGGAGGAAGGGAGGAATTCATTATTTGTTCATTCGTTTTAATGAAAAGGTGAGTATTTTAAAGTAGCTCTTCTTTGCTTACCTATAATCCAGGATAAATTTGGATTAAGATTTGTAACCAAGCTCCTTATTGAACAAAAGGAATTTAGTATGTGAATTAAATTTTATTGATTTGATTGATTCTATTTATCTTTTATTGAGGGGAAACAGTAGGTTTGTTTGTGTGTGTGTGTGTGTGTGTGGGTGGGTGTGTGTTCTGGAAATGATTTGGAATTGGCCTACAGAGATTCACAGAATTACAGATACTTAGACTAACATGTATACTTGAAATTAAACATGAAATAATTAAACAAATTATTAAACAGTAAAAAATATGTCTAAATTCATGGTAGTGTCATGACATCTATATTTCTACCCCAAGTGGTATTCTTTTTTAAAACTGAAATTCTAGTTAGGAAAACTAACCTTTTAGCCTATTTTACAACCTGTCAATCATTAAATATAGCCTCTTATTCATGGGAAAATTCTATTGTAACTTCCATTTCATTCAGAAACTAGAAAGTTAGATTATTATTTGTGTTTTTGTGCTACCTTGTTCGGCTATTTGAGATTTGGACAGATGATAAGATAGAATCTAAGACTGTTAAATCTCAACTTGAAGAGCTTTACATCTAATTATCACCTCATACCCCAGAACAATGCCATTACTGATGGAGATTTATTGGGAGTGAAGAATTAAAGCAAAAATAAAATTTGAAAACAATTAGCAAACAATTGTCAAATTGCTGGCAAACAGAGGAATACAGAGGATGTTCAAAACAAGACTTGTTTTTTACTCACCTCCTCCTAATGGCTCCCTTTCAGCATCTGCTGTGACGGAGGAGTATTAGAATGTCAAAATCCCTGTGTAGGCCCTGGCCGGTTGGCTCAGCGGTAGAGCGTCGGCCTAGCGTGCGGAGGACCCGGGTTCGATTCCCGGCCAGGGCACACAGGAGAAGCGCCCATTTGCTTCTCCACCCCTCCGCCGCGCCTTCCTCTCTGTCTCTCTCTTCCCCTCCCGCAGCCGAGGCTCCATTGGAGCAAAGATGGCCCGGGCGCTGGGGATGGCTCCTTGGCCTCTGCCCCAGGCGCTAGACTGGCTCTGGTCGCAACATGGCAACGCCCAGGATGGGCAGAGCATCGCCCCCTGGTGGGCAGAGCGTTGCCCCTGGTGGGCGTGCCGGGTGGATCCCGGTCGGGCGCATGCGGGAGTCTGTCTGACTGTCTCTCCCTGTTTCCAGCTTCAGAAAAATGCAAAAAAGAAGAAGAAAAAAAAAAATCCCTGTGTAGCCATGTGAGATGTTGAGGTCCTGCCTGATGCCATGCTCCTATCCTGGAGGGTTTCCTAGTCTCTAAACCTTCACACATAGACTGTGTGGTCTGCGGCCATTCTTGAAGGCTTAGTAATCCTCTTTGTAACCCACTGTACTCAGTCCCGTGTTCCCTCAGGAACAACACACCAGTGTGCCCTCCTCGTTCATTTTATCACAGTGCAGTGAGGGGTGAATTATTTACAAACAGAAAAAACCTAAACAAAACAAACAAAAAAAATACTGTTATTCAACTAAGTTTCCCCACTCAGCTAAAGATAGAGCCAGGTGGATCCATTGGTTACTTAAGTCCTTACTGATAATCTCTCTTGACTGAAAAGATATTTCTTACATTAACTAAGGATGCTTCAGCTTCTAATGTTTGAAGAGAAAATATAATATAAAAAGCTACTATAGTCAAGTCCTCTTCAAGTCCAGTGTTTCATGGTCACTGACATGGGAGGGATGTCCCTCACACTCACCCATTTAGAAGTACAAGGCATTCATTCATTCCTTCATTTATTCATTCAGTCACTCAACAAATATTTACTGAACAAGTGATGACCACTGGGCATGTGGTGGTAAATGAAAAAAGAAAACAATCAATGCCCTCGTGGACTTTTACACTCTGATGGGAAAAGACAGAGAATAAACAAAATAAATAGATAAGCCACTCTACCTCTACATTAGCGGGTTCCAGCCACATCATTCCTTGAGGACTCAAGATGATGATGTCCACTGACTTCTGGCTAGCCAAGGTCTTTTTCTAGTAATTTTCTCTGCTACTTTTCTTTCTTGCTGGGTATCTCTGCTCCAGAGTTTGTTTGTTTGTTTTTATTTGCTACTATATCCAACCCCAAAAATGTCTGTAAATTAATGAGTTTCTGCTAAAAAAACACCACTACCTCAGCAAGGTCCATTAAACAGGCAGAGACACGGTGATTCGAAAAGGACCATTGGTTATTATAGTTCAAGAAGAAATAAGCTGGGAATGTACATTATTTACGAAATGTTTATGATGTCATCCAATACTATCATAAACATGGGCCTACAAAACTGTAATAAACACAGCAGCTGTTTCTCCCAGCATTTCACTGCTCAACGATTTTAACTGGTAACTCAAGTTTTAGCATTTTTCACTCTTTATTATGCAGATTGACCTAATAATAATTAACACATTAATCTTCATGCCAATTCTCATTTCATAGCCACTTAAAAACCATAAATCAAACATTCAAGATGTAAAAAAGATAACATTTTTGAAACAATTTTATTAGGAATGAAAGTTCGGAACGTATATTAGGCCCTATGATACTGGTGGGTGTGAATGCTATCAGCTCTGCACTCAAAAGCTAAATTTCTAAAATGGGTATTTTTGAAGGGATGGAGTTCTTGCCTATTTTAAAACTTCTGGTGTAGCCTGACCAGGTGGTGGCACAATGGATAGATGGTCGGACTGGGATGCAAGGACCAAGGTTCGAGACCCAGAGGTCACCAGCTTGGGCACAGGCTCATCTGGTTTGAGCAAAGCTCACCAGCTTGGACCCAAGGTCACTGGTTTGAGCAAGGGGTTACTCAGTCTGCTGAAGGCCTGCGGTCAAGTCACATATGAGAAAGCAATCAATGAACAACTAAGGTGTTGCAACGAAAAACTGATGATTGATACTTCACATCTCTCTCCGTTCCTGTCTGTCTGTCCTTATCTATCCCTCTCTCTGACTTTCTCTTTGTCTCTGTAAAAAAACAAAACAGAACAAAAAACAAACAAACAAAAACTTCTGGTGTAAAGATAAGTCTTTACAGATTTCAACAGTGCATTGAAAGAGTTTACACATTATCTTTTTGATAAATGTCTTTTAAGAACAGTCAAGAGATTTATATCTGTCTAGTGAAAATATGTTGAGGGCCTTCAACTGCATTAGTCTCTCATCAAAAGCATGATGAATACCCAGCAGTGTAGCCTCAGGGAGGGGGAGCTGGACAAAGATAATAGAGCAACAGAGAGCAGGGCAGGAAGGAGCAGAAGGACACACAGTACACCCTCCATTCCCCTTTGTCTGATGGACTGCAGACTTAGGGAAATCAAACTGACCTATCTGTAACAGTATATCTAACAAATTTGTTGATTATGGTACTTTTTATAGTTCTATTGTAAAGGGTAATAATTTTTCAGTTTATAACTGTGTATTAATAAACCTGTTTATTGAAAATGTTGGCTTGTTATAAAATGTTAAACGTAATTTTTTCCTGACTATAAAATTAAACACTTTATTTACTTTATTTTATTATATTAGGTTTATTGGGCTACAGGTTTCAAATGTGCAACTCAATAAAACATCATTTGCATACTGCATCTGGAGCCCATTGCCCAAGCAAAGCCTCTTCCTGCCCCCGCCCCCACCTTTACCCACCTCTGCCCACCCTCCGCCTTCTATCACCACACCATCGTCCGTGTCAAAGTGGAAAGGTAAATGTCATTCTAAAGAATAGATTTGTTCACATTTGTCTCTTTTTCCTGAGGTATTAACCTTGAAAACACTTGTCTTTCTGGAAGTTAAGACTATTCATACTGCCTGACCTATGGTGGCACAGTGGATAAAGTGCCGACCTGGGACGCTGAGGTCACTGGTTCAAAACCCCGGGCTTGCCTGGTCAATGCACATATGGGAGTTGATGCTTCCTGCTCCTCTCCTCCCCCCCTTCTCTCTCTCTAAAAAAAAAAAAAAAAAAAAAAGACTACTCACACTGTTGCCCATTACTGTGAGCTATGGCTCCACATAAGTAGATTTATTTCCAAACTTTCATATCTATGTAGTCAAGTGAATTTGTACCTTCTTAATCTAATAAAAATTTTGTGTTTATATATTTTTATATTTTATTTTTTAGTCATTTTTTTCATTTTATTTTACAAAAGTATATCTTTGAAATATGCAGAAATTAAAAAAAAAAAAAGACTCCGCCAAAGATAAGAACAAAAGAAATTAAAACAAGCAATCTAAAAGAGTAGCTGTGGGGAAAGAGGGGTTTTATTTTGTTTTATTTATAAGGGAAAAGTTTTGATAAAAATTCACTTTGAAGGCTATGTCAACTCCTTGGAGGATTTTATTTCCTCCCACATCTCCCATTTTGCTTTCATATATAGACAAATTTGCTCTAGTATTGATTTGATTGGGTCAAATATATTGCTTCCATGGGCTTCAACAAATCAGATTTTTTTTTTTTACTTTATTAATCATCTCAACAACTTTCCTTTAATTTTTCACAAGTGCACATATTTTTAATAGCAGTTTTAAGCTTAACTGGAGTGAATTTCACATCCTTGGTATTTCAGTAGGTAATTGGTTGCTTATCTCTCTTTTTCACTCCCACCATAAATTTATTCATACTCACTGAGTGTCAGTTACAAAACGTGGTCCTTGTCAAGCTTTCTTTTCACAGTCTTTCAGGGGGTTAGAATTGGAACTAATGGAAAATTCTTGCAATCAAGAGACTAGATTGCCACCGCTATCACACCATTGAATGACAGAAGCAAACAGTTGTATGTGTTTAGTTTTCTTCTCCTCTCCACCCTGTTCTTTGCTACCGCTGTCTGCAGATAATAAGTATATTCAGGGGGTAAAGAAAACCAAGAAGTAAGGAAGGCTGTTCATTTTCAATAAAGGCTGTGAAATAGTTCTTTACCTTAGGAGCAAATTCCCGCTGTAGTAAAGACAAGCAGAAGTTAGATTTCTAAGGGGCAACTAAGAAATACACATCCTGAAATAGCTGATCCCAAAAAACTCAGTTAAAAATGTGCCTGTAACTTTTTATCTCATTTAAAAAAAAATGTTGCCTGTCTGCTTTGCTCTAGAGCGGAGAAGGAAAATATGTTTGAGCTGTAAAGGGGCTCCTACCAGTATTCTTTACCCCTGGCAATGAACAAGCCTGAACTGCTGTATCCACAATGGCATGAATGACTTCAGAAACTTCATGCTGGACAGAAGAAGCCAGACATAAAAGAGTATATATAATATGAATTCACTTATATATAGTTTGGCAAAAATAAAACAAACCTAATAAATGGCAAAAAACACGTCATCATAATAATTACAAACTCAGAAGTAGAAGCAGGTCTTAACTTAGAAGGGAAGTTTCTGAAGTTATGGTAATCTTCACTTTTTTTTTATTTAGAAATTAAATTTCATAGGATGGCATCAATCAATAAGAGTACATAGGTTTCAGGTGAACATCTCTATAGCATTTGAACTGTTGTTGATTGCATAGTGTGTCCTTCACCCAAAGTCAAATCATTATCTATCACCATATATTTGTCCCTCTTGACTCTTCTCCCCCAAAACTCTCCACTCAGTAACCACTTCAATTTTATCTCTGTCCATGAGTCTCAGTTTTATATCCCACCTACATGTAAAACCATATAATTCTTAGTTTTTGTGATTTACTTATTTCATTTAGTATAATGTTCTCAAAGTCTATTTATGTCATAAATAGCAATATATTATCATTTCTTATGACTGAGTGGTATTCCATTGCATATATGTACCACATCTTCTTTGTTCAATTCTCTATAGAAGTTTGGATTAAACATGTGACAGCACTTCTCAAAACTCACCAAACAGTATACTTAAGATGTAAAACTTACCTTAAAAATAGAAACATAAACCAATATAGGACCAGTTAATTATATACATGCTGAATTGTCTAGCATAAAGTATACTAATGTCTGCAACTCACTTTGAAATTCATTAAAAACCAAGATAGATTGATGAGTAGCTAGAGATAAGAATAGATAGATAGATATATGATTAAGCAAATATAGCAAAATATTAATTGTAAAAACTAGATGGTGACAATGTAAAATCCATTCAACTTTTCTATATGTTTTAAAATAAAAGGTTTGATAAGAAAAAGACTATTTTCTTCTTCCCTGAGCCCAAATGTTCTCCCCAAAACCCTCTCAGGCTCTTTGCAATGCCCCCCATTGAGTCCTATTAGATTTGTTAGATTATTTTCCGGTATCTTCCTTTTGAAATGCAATCTAGACAGGAAGTAAAAAATAGTGAGTTTCTAGATGGAGAAAAACTATGATTAAGACACTATTTATATAACTAGCACTGGCATTATCTAATTTAATTATATTTTATTTTTTATTTTATTTTATTTTATTTTTTTAGTGAGGGACAGACAGCATGGGAGAGAGATGAGAAACAAACTTATTATGGAGCTTAAGTTTTTAATTATTGCTTTCTCATATGTGCCTAGAACCAGGAGCTCCAGCTGAGCCAGTGACCCCTTGCTCAAGCCAGTGACC
Organism: Saccopteryx leptura; assembly: GCF_036850995.1. NCBI lineage: Eukaryota > Metazoa > Chordata > Mammalia > Chiroptera > Emballonuridae > Saccopteryx > Saccopteryx leptura. The sequence continues at coordinate 35,371,251 of NC_089514.1, read as the reverse complement.
TTGGGCTAAAGCTAGAGACCTTGGGCTTCTAGTCAGCAACCTTTGGGCTCAAGACATTGACCATGAGGTCATGTCTATGATCCCATGCTTAAGCCAATGACCCCGTACTCAAATCAGTGACCTTAGGGTTTTGAACATGGGTCCTCAGCATCCCTGGTCAATGCTCTATCCACTGCACCATTGCTTGGTCAGGCTCTAGTTTAATTCTTGAGGGTACTTTTTAAATTAGACATTGTGTTGGGTGCCAAAATCATGTTTTTAGTAACAGTGGCCCCTTAGGTTCTATGGCAACTTAAAATTAAGAAAATGAAAATTAGTGTTTAACACCACACTATAGATTTTATTGATGTCTTGATGCCTTTGGGAGAAAAAAAAATTTTAATCTCCCAAATAAATATTCTGAAAAATTATTTAAGAAAGAGAAAACCAGCATTCTCATCTTTCCATCACAATCCAATCTCTTACCTTAAATTGGTAATACCTTAGAAGATCCTTTTCCAGCTTCTGGTGACACAGCATTCTACAGCATTTAACTCTACATCTTGGTACTTGATATAGTCAAGGCACAGAGCAATCTTTAAAAAATGTAAGATTTACAATCATACTGTCTTCCTTCTGTCTATACCTTAGATCTAAAAAGTAACAAACCAATGAGTAAACAGCAGGCTTACTAAAGGGTAGCTGCACAAAATATTTTTAATGGCTACCATTAAATTACAATTTTTTTTTTAGTGAGATGGGGAGAAAGAGAGGGACAGACAGGGACAGACAGACAAGAAGAGAGAGAGATGAGAAGCATTAACTCACAGTTGCAGCTCCGTGACTGTTCTTTAATTGCTTTCTCATATGTGCCTTGACCAGGGGCTCCAGTCAAGCCAGTAATTCCTTGCTCAAGCCAGTGACCTTGAGCTTCATGCCAACAACCATGGCATCATGTCTATGACCATAAGCTCAAACCGCAACCCCATGTTCAAGCCAGCGACCTTGGGATTTCAAACCTGGGTCCTCAGTGTCCCAGGAAGATCCTCTATCCACTGCACCACTGCCTGGTCATGCTCATTTAATTACAATTACACTCAACTTAAAAAGCCCCCTTCTCATAAGCAAAGGAACAAAAGAGACAGAAAGAATGTGTCCCATAATGAAAAATTGGTTTGGGAGATAAAGTGTTATATTCTTGGCTTAAGCTCATAAAACTGGAAGAAAGAATAGATTATCAAGTTTATAACAACTCTCCTATTTGGGTATTGCCAGAGTGCACCCCATTCTAACTAAACATACTCCTTTAAGCCTATAAATTGGTATCACCGAAAAATCTATTGAGCAATCAACAGTTTATAGAGCTTATGACATTGTGCAGAGCCACACAGCGACAGAGTAGGGAACTGAAGTTGAAACAAAGCTATTTGATTTTTTTAAGTGTCATTTTTCTCTGCACCAAGTTATGGTTTATATATAGTGTGAATTGGTTTTTTGAATCAGTTTCTACATATGTAGCTGAAAACTGAGCATAGAAGACAATGGCAGCTTTCACTTGAAAAGAGAAAAATATTGGCATGCAAAATATTACCGAGAGAGGGCTGGAGTGTCAAAAGAGTCTGAGGCACAATGAAAGAGAAAGCATCAGAAAAAGTCAAAAGTCTACAGAAAGGAAAAAAACTAAATTTCCCCCATTGCCCAACTTGTTAACCCTATGTACTATCACTCTCATGGGTTATTTCATAACAGAGATAGGATTCTCATACATTGTGGTTTGCTCAGGACAGCCCTAGTTTATTCCTATTGTCCCTGTGCATGATAAATTTTATGGTCACCCTATTGAGAATGAAAAGTTATTCTGATTATTTCGAATTCTGAAAGTAAACCAGTATATTTGGAATCCTTTCATTTTGTATCACCTAAAGATTGGATATATATTCTCTTCATTATACAGCTTATTGTTTGATACACTGAGGAGTACAAGGCTATAGATGAAGCCCTGCCCGTGACGCCGGCTCAGGCACAGTGATCTAGTTCAGCTTGAAGTCAGTGCTCACTTTTAGCAAGTGAAATAGCTAAGGGATGAAATGTAGATGAGGCTGGGTTCTCGGCTTTGGCTGGTGCTTAGTGAGCAATGGTTGGTTCTGTTTCCACGGCTCTGAAGGACTCAAAACACTCCCCACCAATTCTTCCCTTGACTGTTCTTGGGATATGGATATTCTTGTTACAAGTCTTTTTCCATGAAAAATGGGGCAAATCAATAATTTATAACCTTCTAAAAATAGTTATCCTAAGTGATACAGGTGCTTTATCCCCCTAAGGTAACTCAAAGTGAGTTATTTGTTCAATAAGTATAGCTGAATACAATGGACCTCTCTCATTGAGTGAGAAGAAACCTATTTACAGATTTAATGTTTCAAGATACAAAATTGTGGTGTGGGCAGGTGCAATTTTAAATAGGGTCTGGGAAAGCTTCACTCAGAAGGTGATATTTGAGCAAAGACTAGAAGACAATAAGAATATGTAAACAGAGATTTCTGAAGGATATGTCCATAAACCTGGCATGTTGAGTGAATGTCAATTGGCTATGGTGGCTGGAGTGTGTAATAAACAATGAAGTCAGGGAGGTCCATAGCTGTGAAAAGTACCTCTTACAGAGCCGCATAGGTCTCTTTTATTCTTTAGACTTTTACTTTTATTCTTAGTGAGAGTGGAAACCACTTATCTCTTAAGATATATATATGAAAGAGAGAAAGAGAGAGAGAGAGAGAGAGGCAGCAGACAGGAAAGGAGAGGGATGAGAAGCATCAACTTGTAGTTGCAGCACTGTACTTGTTTATTGATTGCTTTCTCATATGTGCCTTGATGGGGAGGGGGTCTCCAGCCAAGCCAGTGACCCATTGCTCAAGCCAGCAACCATGGGATCATGTCTATGATCTCACACTCAATCTGGCAATCCCAAAGCTCAAGCTGGTGAACCTGTGCTCAAACCAGATGAGTTCACACACAAGCAGGATGAGTTCATGCTCAAGTCAACAACCTCAGAGTTTTGAACCTGGGTCCTCAGCATCCCAGGTCAATGCTCTATCCATAGTGATCAGGCAATCTAATATCTTGTTAAAAGATTGCTCTGGTTGTTGGTGTGGATCATTTCTGTAAGGTGCAAAAAGGGGCATTAAAAGGGCTCTTGTTACATTTCAGATGAGATATAATGGTGGCTTGAACTTGGGTGGTAAGTAGTGGAGATGACAGGAAAAGGTAGAATTCTGGATATACTTTTAAATAGAACTAACAGGATTTGCTGACAGATTACACTGCAAAGACATCCACAGTCATACATTACAAGAAATCTATATAAATGTTTAACAGCATCAGCCTCCCATTTTTATCCTGTAAAATACATGTTTCTGTACAGTAAAGAAATACGGTAACAGGCATATACTTTATTATTAATTACCATTGATTTTTTTTGTATGTTCCTTGACAGTAGCATTGTTTTTCAACTTGATATGGTTGTACTCCAAGTAACTAAGCCATTGCCTAAAAATCCACTATTACTTTTCTAATTATAATTTTTAAAAAATAACAATTTAATTTTTACCATGCTATCCACTGAGTACCAAGGGGATCTGTTTCTTGTTCATTTAAATGGATTTTTCTCATTCTGAGGATTAATGTATAACGAGGATATAAGGCCCCCTATTTTGTCTGAAAAGCAAATTTTATAATAAAATGAATATTGTTACTGAAAATCCATTTTAACACATAGTTAAGTGGTATTTTGCAGTGATAGGTTAGAGAAAATTATTTCTAAGATAAAGGATTCTGAATAAAAGAGGTTGATAGAATAATTGTATCTTTGCCTTGAGTCTAAGGAAAGAAGAATCATTTTTATTACTATAATGGCTACTATTATTTAGGTAGTGCTTAACATATGCCAAGAATGTCACACATATTTACTCATATACACTACACAATGTTCTGTGAGATGGGTCTTATTACCCACCTTATAATAACAAATTAAAAGAAAATAGGCTTACTAAGATTATACAGTTCATACGATATCAAGGTTCCAACAAGTTTTCTTTCAACACCTGACCAGGTGGTGGCACAGTGGATAGAGCTTCGACCTGGGGTGCTGAGGACCCAGGTTTGAAGCCCCAAGGTTTCTGGCTTGAGCACGACGTCATCAGCTTAAACATCAGATCATAGACATGACACGATGGTCGCTGCATGAGCCCAAAGATTGCTGGCTTGAGCCCAAAGTCACTGGCTTGAGCAAGGGGTCACTGGCTCAGCTGGAGCCCCCCAGGCTAAGGCATATATGAGAAAGCAATATGAACAACTAAGGTGTTGCAACTCTGAGTTGATGCTTCTTATCTCTCTCCCTTCCTGTCTGTTCCTGTCTGTCCCTCTCTCTAAAAAACAAAATCAAAATGAAGGTTAATCTCCCTTAGGCACTCCACTATGGTGAGTCCATTGTCAAAACACAACAAATCAATTCATTCCAAAACAGCTAAGGAGAGACTGTCTACTCAAAGTAAAATATATGAATGACTGTGCCATTATTAGAAAGATTCGAACCAAAAGTTACCTACTAATTTAAATATTTTCTGACTTTCTGCAAAATTGAGGCCAGCACAATCCAAGCAATATCAGCTTAGAACTTGAGTACCATTTTGCAGAAGGCAAAGGCTCTCCTTTATACTGACAGTGTCCTCAATATGATGTTTTCACATATTTGTTTTGTTTTGTTTATTGGCTTTAGAGAGAGAAAAGGAGAGAAACAGGAACATCTATTACTGTATGTGCTCCGACCAGGGATTGAACCAGCAACTCCTGCACTTTGGAGCAATGCTCCAACCAACCAGGCTATCGGGCCAGGGCTGTTTTCACATCTTGGATATGATTTTTAACAGAATCCTATCTGGATTTTCCACTAATTCTGCTTCTGAATAGTACTTTTCTTTGTAATTCCCTCACCCATTTCTTTCTAATTTTAACATTTAGGAAGCCAGAGTCAATTGCAGCAGCATCGAAGAATTTGAGTTTTTAAATCACATTCGAAGTGGGACTAATTGTTTCCCCCTATGTGATTATCAATTAAGAATAATAGAATAAGACTGGCGGGCATTTGGTTTGGCAACACAAATCTCATCTGTGTGCCCATAAATTAAAGGCATCATTCTCACCAACAGTGTTAATCTGCAAGAGTTATAGATTATACCTGCAAAGAGTTGCTTCTTCTAAAGCATTTGTACCAACTGCAGATTGGTATATGATTGTCATTGAGTTCTAGAAGGTTTTATCAGGAAAAATAAAGGAGAAAGCTTCAAATGGGGGAAGTCAGGTTCAAAGCAGAAAGGACTGTAACCTTTCCAAAGGGCTCGTCCCCCTGACATTGGCCAGAAATTCAGTGCTCTGATAGTATTCACAGTGTCCAACCAGATTTATGAGTACAAGTCAAAGTGTCCCAAGAAATTTTAGCTGGTCTTCCTTCATGTTTTCCATAGAACCACATTCTTTCCTTGTTTTTTAAATTTAAATTTAAATTTTTCAATTATAGTTATTTTCAATATTATTTTGCATTGGTTTCAGGTGTATAGAATAGTGGTTAAATAATCATGTATTTTGCAAAGTGGTTTCCCAGTATTTCCAGTACCCACCTGGCACCACAAATAGTTATCACAATATCATTGACTACATTCCCTATGCTCTATTTTACATCACCATGACTATTCTGTAACTACCAATTTGTACTTCTTAATCCCTTCACCTATTTCTCCCAGTCCCTCAACCTTCTCTGCCCTCTGTCAACCACTAGTCTGCTCTCTGTTTCTATGAATCTGTCTTAATTGTGTTTGTTCATTTATTTTGTTCTTCAGATTCCACATATGAGTGAAGTCATATGACATTTGTCTATGACAGACTTACTTTACTGAGCATAATCAGGTTCTTTGCACATTATAGAAATAAACAACAACAATATTAAGTACGTACCGTAGCCAGATACTTTACTACATGAATTATCTCATTAGAGGGTCACAAGTATTGAAATAAACTTCTAGGCCCAAGATGGAGCCACTCCTGCCAGGGTGTCACATCAGCAAACTCCAACGTGGGTAACTTTTATGTCCCTATAAATGCTACCCTTGATCAGAAATGCAATATATCCAAATATATCCAGTCAGCCAATCCCCAAACACCAAGCCAACTCGGGGCTGTATACATAATACTTTGTTCTGTATTCATTTTTTAGTTTTCTCTTCCTTGCTCCTTATTCTTTTACCTAGCAAAGCTTCCTGCCTCTGCCCCATGTCCCAGTTCTCTGGACCCTTAAGAACAGAGACTGCCCTCTTCATGAAGTGTTGAATAAAGTTTCTTCACATCACCTAAATTGTCTTTTTTTTATTTTATTTTTTTTAAGTGAGAGGAGGGGAGATAGAGAAACAGACTCCTGCATGTGCCCCAACTGGGACCCACCTGGCAACCTTCGTCTGGGGCCAATGCTTGAATCAACCAAGCTATTCTCAGCACTTGAGGCCAATGCGGGGACCAGCTGAGCCACTAGGTGCGGGAGGGGAAGAGGGAGATGGGGGAGAGGGAGGGTAAGAGAAGCAGATGGTTGTTTCTCATGTGTGCTCTGATTGAGGATCGAACCGGGATGTCTACATGCCTAGCTGATGCTCTATCCACTGAGCCAACCAGACAGGGCCTTAAAATCACTTTTAACACAAGAGAGCTCTGAGGTAAGTATGCATAATATCTCATTTTACAGATAAAGACACCAAAAGAGCTTGTCTACTTCTATACAGCAAGAAAGTAAGAAAGGCAGAATTTGAACTGAGGTTGTCTAAACCCAGAGCCGAGTAATTTACTCTAGAAGAATACACTACATTTATTCATCTTACCAGCATTATACTCTGAATAGTATCTGGCACAGAGCCTAGTAAAAATTCAATAACAATAAAAAAATACATTCATTACAGAAGCACTATCTAAACCATAAAGTTACTTTATCAAACATGTTAGTCTCAAAATAATATTAAATATAGTGTAAAAACTTTGCTCCTTTATATAAATTAAGTCCACTAATGAACAAGAGGAAAAAAGGTTAAACATCTGGTAACATAGTATCTCCAGTGGCCACCTGTAAACCAGGTGACAGAAAACTTTTCCTGTAGAAAACAAATATTTTTTGTTTTTCAACAGTACAGACCTCTGTAGCAACCACTTAATTCTGATATTGTAAGGAAAATCCAACTATAAACAATATCTAAATCAATGAGGGTGATGTCACAATAAAATTTTATTTATAGACACTAAAATTTGAATTTCATGTAATTTTCACAGATTATAAAATATTATCCTACTTTTGATATTTTTTCAACCATTTAACAATGCAAAATTAATTTTTAGCTCATGAACTATATATCCAAAAGCCAGGCAAGCTGTCCGGAACAGGCACACAAGCCATCATTTGCTGGTCCTTACTCTAAACCGCTGGGCAGTCTTCTTACAAACAGTGAGATCCTGAAAGAGAACAAAGTTCCAAAGTGAACAGTTCACCCAAATGCGCTGGGGTTTTCTGTATAAAATCACATCAAGTAGAGCCATTCAAACGCTGATGTTGTGACAGATGGACAAGGCAAAGAGCATCGAAGTAGCAAAAATTAGAGGAAGTATTGTTTTCCAATTAACTAGCTGGGGTATGTCATTTATAACAGTGGTCCCCAACCCCCAGACCCTGGACTAGTACCAGTCCGTGGGCCATTTGGTACTGGTCTGCAGAGAAAAAATAAATAACTTACATTATTTCCGTTTTATTTATATTTAAGTCTGAGCGATGTTTTATTTTTTAAAAATGACCAAATTCCCTGTTACATCTTTCTAAGACTCACTCTTGACGCTTGTCTCAGTCACATGATACATTTTCCGTTCCCACCCTAAAGGCCGGTCTGTGAAAATATTTCCTGACATTAAACCTATCCGTGGCCCAAAAAAGACTGGGGACCACTGATTTATAAGACAATGAGAGAGACAAGAGAATACTTGTTTTTAAGCACCAGATACATTCAGAAACAGATCGTGTTGCTGCAGGAAATGAAGTCCTTTCACGAGGGCACAAGTAAAGCTTTCCAGGAGACGCATGGTGGTAAGGTTTGTTGAAGCTGGAGCAAACACAAAGGCCTGTCCCAGGTTCAGCTCAGTCAGGCGGCCAAAGAAATCCAGCTTTGTCTTCATCAGGCCCAGAAACGGGACCACTGCACCATTGGTTCTGTTCACGTCTCTTTCCTCATCTGCTAGCTTAGCTCCCATTTCTGGCTCTGCTGGGGTTGGCCCCGCCCACACTTAGAGTCTGTGGGACCCTCAGACCCCAGGCAGCCGCTAGGGCCACATGGCTGCTACAGAGAAAAAAAGCCCCTTGTATTTTTTTTTATTGTTATTGAATTTTTACTAGGCTCTGTGCCAGATACTATTCAGAGTATAATGCTGGTAAGATGAATAAATGTAGTGTATTCTCCTAGAGTAAATTACTCGGCTCTGGGTTTAGACAGCCTCAGTTCAAATTCTGCCTTTCTTACTTTCTTGCTGTATAAAAGTAGACAAGCTCTTTTGGTGTCTTTATCTGTAAAATGAGATATTATGCATACTTACCTCAGAGCTCTCTTGTGTTAAAAGTGATTTTAAGGCCCTGTCTGGTTGGCTCAGTGGATAGAGCATCAGCTAGGCATGTAGACATCCCGGTTCGATCCTCAATCAGAGCACACATGAGAAACAACCATCTGCTTCTCTTACCCTCCCTCTCCCCCATCTCCCTCTTCCCCTCCCGCACCTAGTGGCTCAGCTGGTCCCCGCATTGGCCTCAAGTGCTGAGAATAGCTTGGTTGATTCAAGCATTGGCCCCAGACGAAGGTTGCCAGGTGGATCCCAGTTGGGGCACATGCAGGAGTCTGTTTCTCTATCTCCCCTCCTCTCACTTAAAAAAAAAAAAAAAAGATGAAAAAAAAGACAATTTAGGTGATGTGAAGAAACTTTATTCAACACTTCATGAAGAGGGCAGTCTCTGTTCTTAAGGGTCCAGAGAACTGGGACATGGGGCAGAGGCAGGAAGCTTTGCTAGGTAAAAGAATAAGGAGCAAGGAAGAGAAAACTAAAAAATGAATACAGAACAAAGTATTATGTATACAGCCCTGGGTTGGCTTGGTGTTTGGGGATTGGCTGACTGGATATATTTGGATATATTGCATTTCTGATCAAGGGTAGCATTTATAGGGACATAAAAGTTACCCACGTTGGAGTTTGCTGATGTGACACCCTGGCAGGAGTGGCTCCATCTTGGGCCTAGAAGTTTATTTCAATACGTGTGACCCTCTAATGAGATAATTCATGTAGTAAAGTATCTGGCACATGGTAAGTACTTAATATTGTTGTTGTTTATTTCTATAATGTGCGAAGAACCTGATTATGCTCAGTAAAGTAAGTCTGTCATAGACAAATATCATATGACTTCACTCATATGTGGAATCTGAAGAACAAAGGAAGAGAGTGAGTTTGAGAGGAGCTTTGTTAGTTTAGATTATATTACTTTGGGTTTGGGAGGGACCAGGTGCTTCTTCAAACTAACCAATCAGTTTCCCAATGTTTCTGCTTGTCTGGATTGGGTCCTCCCCTAACCAATCCATTTCCTAGACCTTCTCGGGTTCTGTGTCCCTTATCCAATCCAATCCCTTTCCCAGTTCAGGCTCTGCCCCTTAGGATCAGCCACCTTTGTTCCTACTGCACAAGCCTCCAAGTGGAAGCACCTCCCCTGCTGCATCTTGACTTCTACTGCGCATGCACCCAGCAGAGGAATTTCTCCTGCTGCTTTTATTGTTTGTTCCTTTCTCCCCTCGTGGTCTGGAAGATTGTAAAGCCAGTCTTTCCTCCCTATGCAGCGGAAGGAGGGGTATTAATCTCTGTGACTGAGCAATGCTGCGGTCCCCTGGAGAACCTCTGAATACTGCAAGTTCCTAGTAACTCAGGCCCAATATCTGATTCAGCTTCCCAGTGTATTATGCTTAATAACGTCTGATTCCTTTTGCTCCCTTCCTTTATTAATATCTACTTACCTACACTAACATAGGTCAAAAAGATAACATCAGTCATCTAGCTAGCTACAGCTCTCTCCTTCAGCTAATATGGCAATGAAATCATTCTTTTATTTTAAAAAAATGATTCCTTCTGAATGAACTGATTTCAATACTTCATGTTCAATTGTTTAAATGTACCTAACTAGTTAAAGTGCACATAAGAAGACAGAAAACAGATCTGCATCTCCATTTTCCATCTATAAGAAAAGACTGAAGGAGACTCTATTTCTGTCAAACCAGATTTTTTTCCCCCTCCTTTCAAAAGAATTTCTGCTCCCCAGCCCAGAATGCTGAATGCTGCGGGAGAAAACTGCACGATGGAACAGATGAGACACATGCAAAATCTTTTATCCTTCCTTAGCCAGGTCCTTCTCCCCATCTTTGTGAAAGCTCCACAGTGTTCTTCACGCTTCTCAAGGGCTAACCAAGCCCTCCCTCTCTCTGGCTTGCCTCTCGGCTGAAGACCTTGTTTGTGTCACAGAGAAATTGAAGCTGTCAGGAAGTATATAGCCTTCACCTTCCTCCCTCTGAGAGACAAACATCAGGATCTTAATTTGTTCTTCTTTCAAGTCTCGGAAGCTGAAATGTCCTTTTGTCTTCTTTCAGAGCCTCCACCTGTGACCTTGATCCCATCTGCCTGCCTCATCTCATCTGGACTTTGTTCTATTTCTTGTGCTCTGTCTTTTGTATGTCGAAATGCCCCCTCTTTCCTTGCTCCTTCTGCACAGCCTGTAAACACACCTGGCTCTTTCCCATGTTAAAAGCAAATTCATAAGCCTCGCCTGACCTGGCGGTGGCACAGTGGATAGAGCGTCAGACTGGGACATGGGGGACCCAGGTTCGAGACCCCAAGGTTGCCAGCTTGAGTGCGGGCTCATCTAGTTTGAGCAAGGCTCACCAGCTTGAGCCCAAGGTCGCTGGCTCAAGCAAGGGGTTACTCAGTCTGCTGCAGCCTCCCTCTGCCCCCGTCAAGGCACATATGAGAAAGCAATCAATGAACAACTAAGGAGCCGCAACAAAGAATTGATGTTTCTCATCTCTCTCTCTTCTTGCTTGTCTGTCCCTCTCTCTGACTCTGTCTGACTCTGCCACAAAAAAAAAGAAAAAAAAATCCACAAGCCTCAGTCCTTCCCCCGGTGTCATCCCCAGGGTAGCACCCTATGTCTCGCCGAGCCTGTACATCCAGTCCCTCAGAACAGTCTTGTTCCTTCCACCGCTCACCATGGCACTGAAACGTCTCATGCAAATATCCCCAATAACCTTTCTTCCCTTGCATTGTGTGTTATTGCAACATTAATAGAAAATTATAAACATAATCCCTGATATTTTTAATTCTTCAAAGGTTTATTTATGCTATCTTTTACTTCTCATTAAATAATTTCAAACTAAAAGTTGAATTTTGATGTGGTCCTCATAAAGCTTCTGATAAGATGTTGCACAGCAAGAATGCAGTAAGTCAATTTTTATATGTTTAGGAGAATAAGGGGCCTAAATGGACCCAAATTTGGACCACGTTAACTTTACAATCAATCTCTCATAACTACAGTGCTTTATTTATTTATTTAAACACAATTTCTTTCCTTTCTTTTTTAATTCTTCATTTTGTCTGTTTTTTACTACTTATAATTCATCAGAAATGGAGGAACTGAAAGTCTTCTCATCCTCTTACCTCCCTGAAACAACTGTTATAATTGGCACTAATCCTCCCAGACATTTATCCTTATATCTACAACATATGTGTATGTATGTGTGTAATGTAGTTACAAACTCTAATTAATTCTTTTCTGTTCTCATTTTACCTGACATCTTCTTAACATTTGACAAAATTGATTCCTCCTTTCCTTTTGAAACTCTCATTTCTCCTATTCAATGACATTGATCTGAAATACTTAAAACTCTTTTCTTCTTCTTTGAGCACTGTATTTCAAATAGTGACCCAAATAGGCAAATTCTACCACCTATTTCTCTTAAAAAATTAGTTTTGGCAGTCATTATATCTCAGCTGGACAGCTACATTAAACTTCTATTCCTGTCCCTTGCTAATTTTATTTTATACTGTCACTAATATAATATGTTCTAATGAAATATGAGCATGTCACTTCTCCAACTGAAGTCCTCCAATGACATCCTTGTGCCTACAGGATTAAATTCATACTCCTTAACAAAAAGTAAGACCTTATATGATCTGTCCTCTTCCTAACTTGTCATTCTTACTTTTCAGCAAGCCCCCTCTTCATACCTCTTGATCTAGTAATACCGAACTATAGTATTGAACTTTCTCCTTCTACCTGAATTACCATCTCATCCTCTCCTTCTTACCTCTAGAGCTTGATTGAGTAATATCTTTCTATACTCACTTTAAGCATTATCATTTTGATAAAAACTTCTTTTTCTGCTTAACACTCAGACAGAACTCACCATTCCTGCTGTTCAGTTTCTTGTAATCTTTAAAGAATTTTAAGCCTATCTGCACCTAATGAACTATAAGCTGCTTGAAGAAAAAGACTAAATCCGAGCGTTTGCTAGGTCCCCAGTAATGATGTCTTTAGGAATACTTTTTCTGCTCATCTTTTGCATAATTGAAACTATTGACTATCTGCTATTACCTACATATTACTGTAGAACTTTTATATTCATCATGTCATCTAATAGTCACTATAATTCCATCTCTATTTTATAGAATTAGTAACTGAAGGACTTGGATAAGCAATTCATTTACAGTTATAAAGCTCATAAATACGGAGCCAGAACTCAAATGCAAGTATGGCAAGGTCAACAATTGAATCTTCTCTCACAAGGTATCCCTTACTTAGCACTTGAGAGTGCTGTTATTAATTCTGTTCTGTGTAATTTACCGTATTTTATGCCCCATTCTCAAAAAGAGACAATGAATCTGAATATCTTCTTTCAGCTTGAAAAACTACTCAATATGCAATCTTTCTTTTTTACCAGATTGGTCTGCCTACATGAAGATCAAGAGAGTCACGTACCTCCAATATTGTAGGTGGTTCTGTCCACCTTCAGAAGAAACTATAAAACATGAATTTTGGAAGAATTCCCATACCAGTAAGTTCCTCTGAGTGGCCTGCATTCCTCCAGAATGCTTTTGTAAATGTGAAGCACATGGGTCTTCTTCCTAACACACTAATTTTATACTTTCCCCCATCCAACCAACAGGACAGTGCAAATTTACCTTGGTTATTCCTTAAGTTTGCAATGTCATTGTAAAATAATGTTCTATGTTTGTGCTATGCAGGAAGTGTAGTACAGAGTTGCAATTACTCATGGAGGAACTTTAGGGGTAAATTTATTATGATTAAAAGCAGTAAAAAATAAGGCAAAATCAAAAGAGGTTTGAACTTATGCAACCTCAAGTAGAATAAATAAAAAGAATCAACAAAATGATAAGCTACACAACATCACCAGACAGAGAAACATCAGCCTGGGCTCCATAGTAACAGCTACTGTCCCAGTAGAGCCCGAGTTCTACATCGATCAGGCGTCCCTGTTCGACTTCCCCGCGCAGTGGGACACTCCTGCTTATCAGCAGGGCTGGCAGCCTCCTCGAGACTACTCTTGAGGCAGCTATGAGGATGCTACTTATCAGTGCTGAGACCACTGCCACTGGAGGAAAGATGCGACCGATACACAAGTTAGTTGCAAGAATCACACAGGCAATTTATTACTCACAAATCCTTTTGGCATGTCTCAGTACAGCTTAATGGGTCTCGTCAGTGTGCTCCTCTCGGCTGTCTTTGGTCAGAGCGGCGTGGAGACAGTCCACGTTCACGTTGGAGTCTGGGCGATACTGCAACAGGAGGTGGGGGTGGGTGGGGGCCTCAGCTTTAGTACCTTTTCTGGCCAACACCTTCTAACAAGTGTCAATCTACAGGATTATCACCTCAAACCAACTTTTTGGGAGTTCCTCGCCCTTTTTATGTTAATCTGCTGAAATGTTACATCAAGCCACTTTTAAGATGTTCCTAGGGAAGCTTCTTGTTTATGTTAATTTACAGAGTTATGACATCAAGCCACTTTTACGTATGTATAACTTCACACACACACTAACTGGGCCCTGCTGGAAAGTCAGAGTCTGTTTATCACATCTGCACACATTATCTTAGCTCCTATCCAAACGGTACAACTTTATTTAATTTCCTTAATTGATTTATTTACCTTAATTACTTTTATATATCTCCCATATTTTTCTACATTTCTATATACTTAATTACTATAACCTTATATTACTGCAACAGCTAGTTAAAGCAATAGACTAAGAAAAAGAGAGTATGAGTATGTACACATCTCACCAAACCATGGAGGAGCACGTCACCAGACCGGGAAGCCTCAGCCTGGGCTCCAGAGTTGGCTACCCGACATATGCATCGAGGAGGAAGACCAGTTCTCTGAGCTTCAGGGCAGTCTGAGCCCCTGCCTATTTTTTGTAGGGGAAAATTTTGTCTGGAGGCTATTACATGAGGGCCCTTCATGCATAACCTCTAGGAACAAAGAAAAATTGCCACATTCTGATATAATTAAGAAGCCCAACAGTCAAGTGGTAAGACCATCTTCCTTGGCTTCAGGGGAAACTGAGGCAGGACATCTTATCCCACCCTGAGTAAATGACTCGGTCATTCATATAACCATTTTTTGTGAGCCTTGTTGTTAAAGTTCAATTGAGTTCAAATTCATATATTTTATATACTGTTTCTCCACAGTTTTCTACACATAATCCTAATGATCTATGTATATCCTAACTTTGTCCTAATTTGTTCACTATTATTTTACCAGGAGAGTAGCTAAGGTGCTAGTAAATAGAATATTTGCATGTGGTTCATTTCATAGTTTTGAACACTTTGAGGTTTGGAGGAAGATTAATTGAGAGACCTATCTTTGCTACCTTCTTTGCCACTAAGTATAATTTCTCTAAAATTACATATTAGCTCTTCAATCTTTCTCTTCTATTTAAATAGTTCTTAATATTGTATGTGCGTCTACACTTCTGTCTTGAACCTTAACATTCCAGCACAAACATTACCTGTATCTATCTTTGTGCTGTCACAAAAAAGATAAAGAAATATTTATATTTGAAAAGGGGAATCACATATAGAATTGCCAATTTCTAATGGACAATTATATATCATGTGCCAAGAGAACAGTTATGAACTAAACATAAAATATATTATGTGAACTGAGCACTAAAACAATCCATTTTGTTCATAAATATAGAGTGAAGTAATTTTCTTTAAAATATAAAATGCAAAGGAAATTAGCAAAAATTATTTTACTAATAAAAGTCAACTGTGTTATATGTGAATAAAAAGTTTAGGTACAATGTAAACTCTGCAGTATAAAGAGGAAATATGCAGCCTCCAGACACAGTGGATCTAATCAAGGCTTGTGAAACTATAGCTGTTTATATAAATATATAACTTCACATCTTTACTTCAGGAGTAGCCATTTCATTCTAGAGAAACAATATATATACTTTGCCAGAATAATCTGCTTATCATTATTGATCGAAAGGAATCATTAAAAATGCCATACCCTTTAAAGATGTGTCTCAACAGTCACTAAATAAAATTTTAGGTATATTTGACTTATTACCCAAAATGTTACATTCTTAACAATGACAGTTCATTGACTGAATGATTACTATGTGACTGGAGTTTCTAAACCAAAGCTTCTGTATTTCAAGTACTTTATGTGAACTTCTAATTTTCTTTGATGTTGACTAAATGTCATCTCAATAGAAATCAACATAGTCAAAATGCCTTTGTGGCAAAAAAGTTAGGATCAACATATCCTGCTCTGATCAATCACAGTACAAGGGCTAACTTCACTATGTATTATAAATCTTACTACCCCAGATTTCAGTTGGGAGAGTGAAGAGGTAAGGGATTATGGGAGGTGACTATTACACAAAGCAGGATGTAATCCTACCTGTTGCTCAGGTACTCTCGAAGCATTGACTTTAAATTTGACTGAGCCAGAAATTATGAAATAAAATTATTTTAAAAGCCAGCACTAAAGTCTCAACTGACCTTTTTATTGCAGTCTACTTCATAAATTTCATTCAGCCTCTACCATCAAACAATTCATATATAGATCAGAGGTCTGGAGAAACTTTCTTAGAGCATGATACAAACAGATGCTGTGTTTTTAGAGACCTAATTTTAAGAAAGTGTTTTATATACTGAGTAGGAAAATACCCGCTTTCCCTATGCATTTCTCCTTTACTCACACTACTACTACCACGCCCACAAAATTCTTCACACTAGATATGTTGGGTATTTTTTCCACACCAAGCAATTCTCTGTGGAACCAGCTGGGTGTCCTACAATTCAATTGAATTCTATCACTAACCAGAGTTAGCCCAGACCCCACAGGTTAAGGGTCAGCTTCATAAGATTGCCACCCTCCACATTCAGATGACAGTGGCAAGTAGTAGGTCTTCAGGTTACTCACAACTTCTGCCCAACTTGACTACAGATTAGAAGTTCCTGTGACCCTCTTCTTAGAGATCATTATTTTCTAGAATAGCTCATCAAGCTCAGGGAACACTTACTTACATTGACCAGTTTATTATATAATAAAGAATATGATAAAGGATACAGGAAAAGAGGCCGATGAAGAGACACATAGGACGAGGTTGTGGGATTCCTACACAGAAGCTTTTGTCTCCATGGAGCTGGGGTATACCACACTCCAGACATGTGGATGTATTTGCCAGTCTTCCAAACACCATACTCTGGGGGTTTTATGGAAGCTTTATAGTAGGCATGATGGACCATTAACTTCACTTCCAAACCCTCTTCTCTCTCATGAGAATAGGAAATTGAACTGAAAGTCTCAAGCTTCTAACCATGACTTGCTTTTTCTTGAGCAAAAGCCCACCTAAGTGGTCTTATTCCAACAAAGACACTGCTCTCACTCAAGAAATTGCAAGGGTGTTAGTTCAGTGTCAGAAATGAGGGTCAAAGACCAAATATTAGAAGAAAAGATACTCCTAGTGCTCTTATCACTTAAGAAATTACAAGAGTTTTAGAAGCTCTGTATCAGGAACCAGGGGAAGAAACCAATATATATATTTTTTCTTTTCTTATAATTTTACATGTGTCTATACACATTATTTTTAAGCCCTAAATCCATCAGTTAGCGAATACATAATTCATACTGATTCTTAACCACAGCTTCAAGACTAACAGGTAAAGAACACTTATTTGGTTCCTGGCACTATGCTACGAGCTTTACCTCTAATTGCATCCTTGAAACTCTATAAGAACAGTATGAAATTGATTTTATCACAACCTCAATTCTACAGACAAGAAAACTGAGCCAAAAAGCAGAGAAATGGTTTAAATTTAAAATATGAACTCAAGTAATATGCTTCACAGACAATGCTGTTAATCAATATACTATTTTCTTTAAGAGCAATCCTACAGCCAAATGAAGACTATATAGAGTAAAGGAGTTGTATGACAGACAGACAGATGATAGATGATGATAAATAGATAGAAAGATAGATAGATAGATAGATAGATAGATAGATAGATAGATAGATAGATGATAGATAGATAGATAGATAGATAGATGAGAGATAGGTAATTTACAGGTCTTTACATTTATTTAGAAATTTCTGCATATATGAGCTCAGCTGCGTATGCCAGGACCTCCTATCAAATACTACTTCTATACTTTATAATTAATAATATACTTCAGAAAATGTTTAGCACCTGCTTTCTCATCACCCAAGACTTTCTGTTCTAGGTATTGTTTACCTGGCCAAAATTAATATTAATATTACAAGTTAAAATGTTAGGAGCTATGTTTAAATCCATTTACATTTGTTATTTAATAAATATAAAACTATACATTTCAAATATTCATTCTAGAAAAGTTCCTTTTTCAAGTCCAAGGCTAACCTTTGTTGAAAAGGAACTAAAAGAAGCTAGCTCCCCCAACAAATGTTAGAAATAATAAACAATTTTAGAAGCATCCAAAAATTATTCAAAATTAGCAATTGATATGAGTGTTAGTCCAGTACCTATGTGACACTGTTCAGTCATTACAATACTATTGACAATGTTTCCTATACTGTACTTGACATCCGTGTGAATATTTTTTAATTGCCAATTTGCTCTTCTTAATCCCTTCGCCTTTTTACCCAGTTCCCCAACCTTTCCATCTGACAACCATCCTAATGCTCTCTGTATCTATGAGTTTCTTTCTGTTTTGTTCATTTACTTTGTTTTTTAGATTCCACATATAAGTGAAGTCATACAGCATTTGTCTTCCTCTGAATTATTTCACTTAGCATACGACCCTCTAGATTCATCCCTGTTGTCACAACTGGTAAGATATGGAAGCAATGTACGTGTCTATTGATAGATGATTGGATAAAGATATGTGTAAGGCCAGTAGCCGTGGCCATGCAGGTTCCCATTGGATTCCGGCAGATGGTAAAGGAACTGTGGAGCCAGAAAATGAGGGGCCATTCTGTTTATTAGAGTCTTGCATTGGCAAACCAGCAAGCAGGCGGGGCAAACTGCTTCCCTCTCTCTCTCTCTGGACTCTGAAGTCAAAAACAGGCTAGTGGGGGAAACTCCTTCCTCAGCAAACAATGGCCCCTCTCAAAGGCAGCAGGCAATCCACATCCTACAATCTGCAGCCCTGAGGGCAAGCACCTGCAGCCTTACGTAGACTATACACACCTGGCGCTGCCTCATGCTCGTGCACCAGTCAGGGAAAGTACAAACAAGCAAGCCTACACACACTTGTTGGCCCAACATGTGGTACACATATACAATGAAATATTACTTGGCCATAAAAAAAGAAAAGAGCTATATTCTTAAAACATAAATTGGAACATGGCATTCTCCAACTTGAAAAACTTTTAGGATAGTTACTTCAGATAATAAAATCTCAACACCTTCATGTGGCGAATATTCAGGGCTCTACATGGCCTACCCTAATCTACTCTGCTGTACTTATCTTCCACAATACATACATGTTCGGGCACGCGCGCGCGCGCGCACACACACACACACACACACACACACACACACACACACACACAATACCCTATCATTCTGGACTGCTTTCCATTGTCCAAATAGGTCATGAATTTACTTGTCATTATACTGTTTCTCATATTTTGACTTCAATTTCAAATACTCTTTTCCTCAGCCCCACCATCACCCTCTTTCTCCTTTAGAAACTTGACTCATTAGATTCAGGTAATATTAGAGTTCTGTGAATACTACCTTGCCTCCCAGCCAGAATTTCCACTCCTTCCTGAGAGCTGGTTTTCTTTTACCGCCCTTATTTATACCACTTATTTCCATTTTACATATAATATAGATCACTTTTGTTTGCCTGTCTTCCCCACCAGTTAGTAAATCTTTTGATGGCTTACCTATAATAGACTATCAATAGATGTTTGTTGAACTGAATTAAATGCTACTGACCAAAGCAGTTGCATTCTTAATCTTTCTAAAATACATTATTCTCAGGTTTTATTACCTACTCGTTTCTTGTTTCAGCTGAAATGACTTAGAAAAGCTAATAGGTTTCTTTTGTAAAGAATTCAGGACTAATTTTTAAAAACACGTAGAGGTGACACGGAATGAAACAGGTAACTTTTTTTAGTCAAGTACTGCTACAGGTAAATAAATGAGTTTCTAAGAATGGTGATTTCTTTATTTAAAGCAAAGATTTGTTTGTAAAAAAAAGTACCTCAAAAATAAATTATCTAAACTTATTAATTCTGACCACACAGTAAAACAAGTTGTTGTTTTTTTTCATTTGAAAGAAGCAGCCTTCTTTTGTTTGTTTGTTTCTTTTTATTTTTAATGGCTGCCTTAGGCATCATTCTTTTAAGTGGATTAGAGTGAGAATGATGTGGTAGAAAAACTAAGTGATTTTAGAATTCCAAGCCTAATGATCTAGAGCTCATTTCAAATATGCTACCTTCAGTCGACCCAGCAGAATTAATCACCCTGTCCTCTGCGGCAAGCGTAGAACTAATATCATCATCTTCAAGTTCTTTTTTCTTTTTAAAGATTTTATTTATTCATTTTAGAGAGGTGGGGGGAGAGAGAGAGAGAAAGAGAGAGAGAGAGAAGAGCGGAAGAGCTGGAAGCATCACCCAAAACGTCCTTGACCAGGCAAGCCCAGGGCTTCGAACCGGCCACCTCAACATTTCCAGGTTGACGCTTTATCCACTGCGCCACCACAGGTCAGGCCATCTTTAAGTTCTGTGTCCCTTATTCTACTGAATAGCTGATGTCACACTTGTACCCCTAGCACAGTGATTAGTATTTATAAGCACTCAATAAAGATGTGCTAATTAAATAAAATGACAAAAGGATGATTATGAAGTTTAACAGCACTCTGGTATAACAGAAAAAAAGAGGCGCTTTGGAGTCATAACACTTGAATATAAATATTACTTCCTATTTTAGAAAGCATTTTTATATACAAAGCCCAAGCATCCTGTGAACTAAGATAGCAGTCATTAGTATTGTTGGCAAAATAATTCTTTTTCTGCTGGGCTTATAACAGAATTGAATTTCTTGACCTCTCTCCTTGTGGCTGAGTGGAACCATGACTCCCCCCAATGAGTTGACTACGCATGCACATGCAACATTTGTCCTCTCCAGACTAGAGTACTAATTGGCAATGTGGTATTCTTGAGCCTTCTCTTTTTCTTTTGGCATAGAGACAGGCATCATTCGATATGCTCTGTCAGCTTGGGTCCCTGAGTGACTGACAAAAACAACTCTATCCTCTCCTGCCAATCTTTGATGGACATGTTGCTTAAGTTAGCAAAATTGTTAAAAGGCTCATTAAAACCACTGAGATTGGAAAGTTATTTGTTAGCAAAGCATAATTTCCCCTATCTGACTGATATAGGTAGACAAAACAACCATTTGATCTCCACCTTTTATAGGTAACAAAATCTAGTGGCAGAGAAACGAAGAGACATTTTCAAGATTGTATTATTCATTGGCTAGTAGGGGAATAAGTAGCAGAAATGGAATTCATCACCAGATTTTCTGGCTGTAATATGTGGCATTTGTACATCAATTTAAAAGGAAATAAATATAAAATATATTTATTCAATTGAACATAATTATAAACATTGTATATGTGTGTGTGTGTAAACAAATCCACATAATTTTAGGAAAAAAGAAAGCAATCAAAATAATAAATTCCAGTATAATTATATTAACATATTGTTTAGTTTTAGTCTTCTTTAAACATTTTAATTTATTTTAAAGTAAAATTGTTTCTACTTTTAGTTAACAAAATTCTAAAATGTTTATGCATATGTATATAGATTTTTTGTTTGTTTTGTTGATGTAAGAAATGTCCAAACGTATAGAGAATTTTTAAGAATTTATTTGAGCCAAAATGCTCTGGAGAATGGCAGTTTGGCAACTTATTTTGTACCTGCACATAAAAGGCAGGGACACAAGGAGGGTCACACGAAATCCATTTACAGTAGATTAGGGAGGTGAGAGAAAGCAAGGCGGGAAAATCTCTAGAATTAGATGAAAAGGCAAAATAGAGCAACATATTTCTTTCACATTGAGGGTGTGGGACAGTTAATATGAACATTTGCAGCAGAAAGAGATGGTGTGTGGAGTGCACGATAATAAGGTGACTCTGGAGTCTTGAGCATGGTGCTGGGTGGTACGTTGAGGGGTCTGGAAAAGATGGCTCTCACATTTCAAAAGTGTGTATCTTAGATACAAAAAGGCAATAGACAAGCTCACTTAAGGGAAAGATTGACCTTTGTCAAGGAAGCTACAGGTCTAGGACCAGCTTTTTTTTTTTTTTTGTATTTTTCTGAAGCTGGAAACGGGGAGAGACAGTCAGACAGACTCCCGCATGCGCCCAACCGGGATCCACCCCGCACGCCCACCAGGGGGCGACGCTCTGCCCACCAAGGGGCGATGCTCTGCCCCTCTGGGGCGTCGCTCTGCCGCGACCAGAGCCACTCTAGCACCTGGGGCAGAGGCCAAGGAGCCATCCCCAGTGCCCGGGCCATCTTTGCTCCGGTGGAGAAGCAAATGGGCGCTTCTCCTATGTGCCCTGGCCGGGAATTGAACCCTGGTCCCCCGCACGCCAGGCCGACACTCTACCGCTGAGCCAACCGGGCAGGGCTAGGACCAGCTTTTAAATTGGATTTTTTATGTTCAGACCATCCTTTTGGTCTCTGAGTTTTCACCTGTGCTGCATTTTTGGTACACAGTTTGGAAAATGAACTGGATTTCCAAGGAAACTATCTGCAGGGACTTCCTAGAAATTAGACATCTTATCTTCTTGTCAAAGTTGCATGCATTTTTAGAACTATTACAAAAATAGAGAAATATTGTGTATATTTACAATTGTTAAACCTATTGTTCTATGAATTATAAACTAAAACAGGCTTTCGTACTTTTGCTATATGATCTCAAAATTTGTGTTTTTGTTATTGAAATGTGGGGAGCTTTTTCTTACTCTCATTAACTGTGATGAATAATCTATTAACAAAGTAATTGTTCTCTTGAACCCTAAAAAATATTTTCAAAAATGTTAACTGAATGTTATTTATATAGTGCTCTGTAGGCTACCATAAATGGCCTTCCTTTTTCTACCAGCAATTTTTATTCTTAGAGAACTGAAAACATTCCCTCTAGTCTTAACCGTACTCTTCTAGGATAGTATACAAAGGGACAGTGGAACAATACACATTGTTGAGAAACCAGTTAAATTAAAAAATAGCCACATGCGCAAAAGTTGAAACCCAGCATGGTTTTCAAGATTATTGTATTCCAGTGGAAAAATTAACTAATTAATAGCTCAGGATCGATTGCTAAAGTACCTATTCAGATGTTTCAGAGAAAAAGAATATCTTCTAAATAGTAATTATCCAAAGAGTAATTTAAATTTTCTACTATCATTTTCATTTCCAGAGATACATTTCAGAAGACTAGAAAAGGACAATAGGCTGATTCAGTTAAGCGTCTCTAATCAAAAGCAACAGGAAACAACCCTATTAACTTAAGACAATTGAATCCATTGGAAGGATACTGAGCATCTCAAAGAATCCCAAGAAAAAGTTAAGTTCTTAAAAACAGGAAGGGGGATCTAGGGCAGTGGTCCCCAACCCCCAGGCCGTGGACCGGTACCCATCCGCAGAGAAAGAATAAATAACTTACATTATTTCCGTTTTATTTATATTTAAGTCTGAATGATGTTTTATTTTTTTTAAATGACCAGATTCTCTCTGCTACATCCGTCTAAGACTCACTCTTGATACTTGTCTCGGTCACGTGATACATTTATTCATCCCACCCTAAAGGCCGGTCCGTGAAAATATTTTCTGACATTAAACAGGTCCATGGCCCCCAAAAAAGTTGGGGACTACTGATCTAGGGGGCTCTTCCAGCCTCTAATGAAAGGAGAGTCTCTTCAGGTCACCACCACCAGAAATAATTGATTCCAGATGTTTTCTGTTCTTGTGACAAGGCCCACAAGAAAGAATCTGATTCTTTTAGCCTCAATCACATGCCCAAACCTTGGCCAGAGAAGGAGTATGACTCTTCCATTGACTTCTTCCCCCTCAAGAGTGAAAGCAGCTTTTCTAAGGCACAATTCATATGCTCCTAGCAAAACAAGGGGGAATCAATGCTGAGCATTCAAAAATCAGCTGTTCAGCTCTTTTAGGGTCCGATTCTGTAAGATGAGCTCTTGGGGGCTTTGCTGGGTTCTATTGTAATCTTCTGGGATGCCAACCAAGTTTGAAAAATAAGACAGGATAACAGATAGGGTTCAGATACAGAGAAGGTTTATTTTCACACACCCTGCCTCCTCAGATTCAATCATTAGAATTCTATAATAGTTAATAAAAGGTAGGATCCATATTGAAATCTTCCTTTTACCAGATCAATTTACCTAGCAAACTCTGGGATCCTAGGTGAGGAAGCCCCTTAGCTGACTGGCAATGATCCTATTCCAAATAATGTTACATTCTGAAAAACTGGGAGTTAGGGCTTCAATGTATAAACTTCGGGGATTCACAATTAAACCCATAACAGTGAGATCTGGCCTCATGATGTGCCAGAGGTTATTGTGGGTTTTATTACCCAGCTTTTAGCAGCTAAGCTGGGCTGACAGCAGATGATCCATGGCTTCCTGAAACCCACAGTTTTGACTGAACGTAAATTGTGTGTTAACATTTGACTCTTCCCAGCATTCTCACTTCACACATCAGCTTCCCTCACACAACACTTTGCTGTAAGGCCAGGGGCCACCGCCATCGTCGCAGCCACGCAGGGACAGGTTCCCATTAGATTTGGGCAGATGGTAAAGAAACAGTGGAGCCAAAAACTGGTAGGCCGTCTCTTTATTCTAGCCTCACCCCGGCTGGCGAGTAAACACACAGCGGGAAAACACTTCCCTTTCCATTCAGGGCTCCCAAAGCCACTGGTTTATCCGGTTTTCCCTAGAATCAAAGGCCCCTACTAGTCTCAGCCACCTCTGCTTCCCTATCTGCCAACATGGCTTCTTACTCTCTGCACAAACTGCTTCTCCTTCAGCACCCTGCCATCTTGGCTTCTCCTTCCTTTCCTTCTCTTCTCCTGCTCCTTTCTAAACTTTTCAGTGTGAAAAACCTCTCCTCCAGCATACATTAGCATAACAATGGCCCTTCCCAAGCAGGAAGGTAATTAGCAGTTTCACCTGGCAGCACCATTCACCTGGGCAGTGCCATTTTTAACAATAAAAGTGAGCAAACTCAGAAATCATATTTTACAAATTCATTTGCCCAACATGTACATATACTGGCACCCTTTAACTGCACCAGTTACAAGTGAAGAAAAGGGTGAGGACTAGACTTGGGAAAATACTCAAATGGTTAGAGAGGAATTTGACCCCATGCATATGAAAAATGTCTCATTTCCCACAGCCACGCTATGACACAGGCTTCGGTTTCTCACTCCTCTATCCAGGTACACAAACTGCGGGCATCTCTGCCACCAGTGAGAAAAGCAAGGTTTCCCTCGGCATAGCAGACTGTCACAGGCTTCATAATTTCTCAGGGATGTTCAGAGTCATAAAAATTACTAAGCTTTCGTGCCTAGTTTACAAACTACTGCAGAAACAAACCACTGCCATAGAAACAATCTACTGCCGTAGATAACAACAGGTTAACAAAAAAGATTAAATATGTAAGATTATTGATATTGACTTCATTATGCAGATAATTTCACAAATGTCCATATGTCACTGTTTGATTCTTTTACATGGTTCTTCATATAATCTCTAACTTTGTAACATGTGAGTCTTTACTTTCGTATTAGGATTATATTTCTAATTATGTTTTTAATGTTTTCCACCTGCATAGAAATGGTTTCAGTGGCCAAATCATATTGGGAGAAAATAGTTTCAATTTCTATTTTAATGTGAGAACTTCTCCTTTCAATTTTTAATACTTAGTCTTATATAAAATCATTTTGAAACCCCTTTGTGTGTAATTAATATTGTGTTCAACGTTTGTGTAGTCGCTTCTCGGATTAGAAGAAAAGGAAGAAATACAAAGATAAGATATTCTACTTCTAATTAGATCCCTGGCAAATACTTTCATTAAAACTCAGTTTACTTGAAAAGATTCTTTCTTGCTTTAGCTTTGTATCTGAATTTGAAATCAGGAAGGATACTTATAATTAGTCTGAAAATAGAATTTAATGATTAATTGTTATATTTTGGAGTATTCTAGTGTTGAAAAGTCCACCAAATTATTTTGAAATGCAAAAATATGTAAATAGGATTTAGTCTATAGCTTCCATTTATGGGGCAGTAATTACAAGTTATCTTAGACAAACACAAACATGAACAATATAGGGCAGTCAAATCAAATTGGGGGCAATTTTACCCAAAATCAATACAAATTGAATCATATAACTATAGATATATATAAAACTTGGTTAATCACATTCATTATTTTTATGGGGTCACAAAGAAATAAAATATATGACTACTACCTACTTCATTTATGTTTTCCAAAGTGTCTTGAATAATTTTCCTTAGTTCTTCTTTACCATTCAATTGTATAGTTTAAATCACATCAACTTTACCTTTTGTTTCTTTTTTTCAATTAGAGTTTCAGTGTTATTTGTATTAGATTTAGGTATGCAACACAGCAGTTATACAATCATATACTTTACAAAGTGATCTCTCAATATTTTCAGTGCCTATTTGGCAACATACATAGTTATTACAATATTATTGACTCTATTCTCTATGCTATACTTTACATCCCTGTGATTACCTTATAACTGCCAATTTGTACTTCCTAATCCCTTCACCTCTTGTACCCCTATGTTCATTGCAGCACTATTTACAATAGTCAAGATATATTAGCAAACCAAGTGCCCATCAATAGATAATTGGTAAAAACAACAACAAAAAACAAACAAAAAAACAAATCAAAACACTGGCCTATCTCTTCTGGTATATCTACATTCTTCACACATTCTTCCCATATCTTGGAAAAGAGTCTTTTATTAAACTCTATTCAAAGTATCCTAATTTAAGTATCCTATCTAATCTCTGCTAGAACCAGGATTGATACTATATATTATCACTCTAATGATACATATGTACTGGAAAACTGGTGAAGAATTGGTTACTGATTTAGCAAAGCTGAGAAAACTTAAGCCTAAACTGAGTAAATTAGAAAGCAGGGAATTTACCCAGCAGAACCTTGAAATGGCTCTGATAGTAAAGGTAGAGGTAACCACAAATAGGAAGGTTGAAACATCTCTAACAGAATGACCTGGGCTTCCATCCCCCACCCCCACTCAAGGTAGCCTGGCACTGCCCCTCTGCAAACATGGCGGAAGATTAGAGTTTTCTGGAAGGCACAGTTTCACTTAAAAGCTTGTAACACATTACAGTAAACAAGCAAATTAATACCATAAAGAATTAGGCTTCCAACTTTCTTCCCCAATTTATATCCCAGAATCCTTCCGGCCAGAATTTGGAAAATCACTTGGAGAATCCAACAAGCTCCAGAGAAAAGACCCAGACACTGATAGCAGGAATTTTTTAAGCAAAGGCAAATTTTGTGCTCCTACCCACCACCCCTTTCTCTCTTTCTCTCTCCTCTCTCTAAAATCAATCAATAACAAAATCTTTTTCTTTTTTCTTTTCTTTTCTTTTTTTTTTTGTGTGTGTGTGTGTGTGTGACAGAGACAGACACAGAGAGCCAGAGAGAAAGACAGATAGGAACAGACAGACAGGAAGGGAGAGAGATGAGAAGTATCAATTCTTCGCTGCAGTACTTTAGTTACTCATTGATTACTTTCTCATACGTGCCTTGATAAAGGGGCTAAAGCAGAATGAATGACCCCTTGCTCAAGCCAGCAACCTTGGGCTCAAGCCAGCGACCTTGGGGTCATGTCTATGGTCCCATGCTCAAACCAGGGACCCTGCACTCAAGCTGGAAAGCCTGTGCTCAAGCTGGCGACCTTGGGGCTTTGAATCTGGGTCCTCTGCATCCCAGTTCAATGCTCTATCCACTGTGCCATCGTCTGGTCAGGCCACAAAATCTTTTATAATGAAAAATAAACTCTGTGTTTCGTGTACTCACAACTGTAAATATACTTTTGCCCACCCTGTATATTTTTAAATTAAGCAAAAACAACATAATTAACTAAACAAGAAATAAAAAGTAAACATAGTTTGCCTGACCAGGTAGTGGCACAGTGGAGAGAGCATCAGACTGGGATGCAGAGGACCCAGGTTCGAAGCCCCGAGGTCGCCAGCTTGAGCACGGGGTCCCTGGCTTGAGCATGGGATTGTAGATATGACTCCATGGTTGCTGTCTTGAGCCCAAAGATCATTGGCTTGAAGCCCAAGGTTGCTGGCTTAAGCCCAGGATTGCTGGCTTGAGGAAGGGGTCACTTGCTCTGCTATAGTCCCCCAATCAAGGCTCATATGAGAAAACAATCAATGAATAACTAAGGAGAGGAGCTGCAACAAAGAATTGATGCTTCTCATCACCCTTCCTGTCTGTCTGTCCCTATCTTCCCTCTCTCTACCTCTCTCTGTCTCTGCCACACACATACACACAAAAAAAGTAATCATAGCTTACTACATAGCTTCATTCTAAATAATTTGCACATTTTTAGGTAGTTAACTATGAACATTAATATAACCAAATGATGACAGGACTATATTGGAACAATACTGGAATGGGAGGTTTATATGTAAGTAGTGACAGAATAGAGAAATTTGGTAAAATAGAGGTAAATTCTTAGTAAAAATTTAAAGCCTGAAATTTTAGAACAATCACATAGTAAAATAATCACATTATTTAAAGATATAAAAGTTAAGGCCAAAAGAATCAACCAAGATGGTATTAAAATTTTAATAGCTGACTCATTACTCCTGGTTTGAATCTTGAACTAATTGTTTCTGCCTGTCCCTCATTTAACCATATTTCCTTCTTCCAGAACAAACAATGGATACATCAACCCATGTTTTTATGGGCATAGCTCCTCAACGAGGGTTATTCAACAAAATAATTCATTAGCATACTTGAATTATAAAAATACATTTCCTCAACCTAGATTAGTCTTGCTGGTAGGTAAATATGACAAATTCAGTTACCATTTCAGCCCTCTCCTAAGCTATCTGCTAACTGACTTTTCAGAGTCTGCATAATGTTATTTAAGAATTGGCCTTGTCAACACATTGTTCAAAATTTCCTAAGTCATGAGGAAAATCTACATCAGTCTTTCTTTAAATGTTAAAGTTTAGGTTTTCATGTAAAAGACACTTTTTATGTTTGACACTAAACGTTCTATCACCCTTCTTATAAGAGTTCATTTCAAGATGATAGCAAGAAAGTGACTGCTCCAAATTCCATACTACATGGGAAATTGTATTATCCATTAAGGGTTTTAACCAACAGTCAAAAGATGGGAGGTTTCTAAGAGGATAAATATTTCAGCCATATACAAGTTATACAGCTCCTTCACCAAATAGAAGGGTCTAATGCCAGAATTCACAGACACAAGACAGACAACCAGAAATAAGCAATGCATAAGAATTTTCCCAGATATACAGTCAACCCGGTTTGTGCCTGCCCCGATTTTACTTATCTTTCTGCAAGTCTAAGACCTGGATATAAAATGCAGTAGTCAGGAATAGCGCACGGATTTATGGCCTTCTCTGAAGCACCGGGGGACTCATGCCTTGGACAAGGGTTATAATCATTCATATACATGGGGCTTCTTTTTTTGTCTGTGCCAGATGTATCAATGATTTCTTATTTCAGGAAGCCACTTAAAACATGATTCAAGTCAAAGATATAAGTGAGAGGCTCATTTAACTATTCATTAGCCCAAATACAAAAAATACACTGAATAAAATGTGGGACATGAGCAAGTCACAAAGCCAATTACCAATGAATACTTTTGCACTGGGTTATGTACTTATGGATCTTTTTTCCTTTCTTTTGAATTTGTTTTTAAATTAAATTTATTGGGGTGACATTGGTTAATAAAATTAAATAGGTTTCAAATGTACATTTCTATGTACTTTGATCTGTATGTACATTGCATTGTGTGCCCACCACACAAAGTCAGATCATCTCCTGTCATCGTATATGTACAATAGTTTACTGAACTGGCTTGAAAGAGTACATTACAGTTAAGAACCACCTGCCTCATGGAAACACAGTCTCAGCCAGCAAATTCTCAGGGCCTTGAATATAATCCGAGGGAGGCAAGGCAGGAGAGATTTGCCATTGTGAGGTTGGTTGGCAATGCGGGAAGGTCACACGAGGAACCGCACACACCCATGACCACCAAAAGATATGGCCCAGGAGCATTTTGAAGAAGAACAACTGTCAGCCAATAAAATTTTGCCAGCCACCACCACCCTACCAATGCTATAAATTACCCCCGGGTGGAAGAAGCTGCGTGACTTCCCTGGTCCCTGTCTTGTGGACCAGTGAACTTCTCCCGAGAGTCCTCTAAATAAAGTTTTTGCTTGTCCACACTTGGTGGCTACATCCTTCTTTCTTCCTTAGCAGGAAATACCTTACATTTGGTGCTGAAACCTGGGAGGAGCTTGAGCTCGCAAGGGTCGCTCCTCCTCCCTTCCCTTCCGAGGAAGACCAGGACCTCCGACCTCCCACCCACTTCGGCGCATGGTGCGGTAAGTCCCCTGCCTCCAGCCTCCCCTCAGTTCTTTCTGAATCCGAGACTCCCTGTCCATAATTGCAGCTGTGTCAGGGACCTCCTACCCTTTCCAAGTGTGTGTGTGCCCGTGGAGACATCCCGGACATTCCAACTCTGCCTGACTGTCCGGTGGCCCGAGATTGAGTTGCAGGATGCCAATTCTCATCTCTGATCACCCCAGGACTGAGGGCGGCCGTGGGGGCACAGGAATCTAAACCTGACTCAAAAACACCCCTGGGTTGCCTTATCCGGAATCTCTCAAACATAGATCCCTCCCTAAAGAAGAAGAAACTGATCTTCTTCTCCACTGTGGCCAGGCCACGATACCCACTGGATAACCAGACCAGGTGGCCTCCTGAAGGGACTTTCGACTTTAACACCCTCACTGATTTACGGAACTATCGCCAGAGAACTGGGAAATGGTCGGAGATCCCTTACATTCAGGGCTTCTGGTACTTGCGCTCCCGCCCTAATCTCTGTGCCGCCTGCTCTACCTCACAGGTCTTTTTTTGCCAGAAAAACGTCAGCTAAACTCTCTGCTCCTGATCTTTCCTCCTTTGCCAACCCCTAACTCTCTCCCCCTCCTGCCCGACCCCTGGGGGCACCCCTCTCTCGGGACCCCTCTCTGGTCCCCCTGTGGACCTCTTCCACTCGGATCTCTTCCCTCCAGGAAGCCCCCTCCCCTGACTGCCAGGAGCCCCTACCTTCTCCACTGTGTTCTTAAGCCCCTCCCCCATCAGGCTGCCCTCTGCCAGCCATTGGCCCTCACACAGGTTTGCAGGGCTCCTGACCCCACACCCCAGGCCCCATCTACTTGCTGGAAGGCCTGGCCTTGTCCTGCCTCTGGCTTCAGCATTTCCGGTCGGATCTGAGTGCTGGGCTCCCCAGGAGACCTGCTCCTCCTATTCTCAGTCCCCAAACCACTATCCGAGACCTGTGAGCATGGCATTTAAAGGTTTTAATGGTCCAGAGGAAATGGCCGAGGCTGCTCACCAGACCCGCATGCAGCAAAAGGTCACACTCCAAACCCAGGCTCTTGTGGCAGCCCTGAGGCCGGCAGAGCAACAGAGGCAAGGCACAGGAGGTGTCCAACCCAAGTCTGGGCCGCAGAGAGGAACCCCACCAGGAGCCTGCTTTAAATGTGGCAACGAGGGTCACTGGGCCCGGCAGAGCCCCTGCCCAAGGCTGCCCACTAAGCCCTGCCCTGACTGCAATCAGCCCGGTCACTGGCAGAGCGACTGCCCCCTTCGGGTAACAGGCTCTTCTTTGGCAGGCATCTCCACACAGAGGACAAGCCACCTGAATGGGAGGCCAAGCCAGCCAGGTGGGCCCATCTCTCGAACTTCTCGGTCTCATGGACAACTGACGCGACCTGGGCTCAAAAACTCCCGTCACCCTCGCTGAGCCCAGGGCGATGCTGCAGGTAGCGGGTTAAGTCCATCTCATTTCTTGTGGACACGGGGCTACCTTCTCTGTTTTACTATCACACTCTGGACCTCTAGTTCCCTCACGGGTCTCGGTTATGGGAGTGGATGGGACCCCTTCCTTTCCCCTTCACACGCCACCCCTGACATGTAGTTTGGATAGAATCCCCTTTTCACACTCCTTCTTAGTTATGCCATTGTGCCCTGTACCCCTTCAAGGTCGGGACATTCTACAAAGTCTTGGAGCCACTATCCAACTGACAACATCCCTGACAGCATCTTCCCACCCACTCCTACCACCCTGGCTGAAGGCGCTCCCACTACCACAGATCACCCTAACTCGATCACACCCCCTATTCCACCTGATGTTGTCAACCCCCAAATTTGGGACACCTCGACCCCAGTGGTAGGGACCCACCATCCACCTGTACACATCCACTTGAAGGATCCCTCCTAATTCCCATCTAGACCCCAGTTCCCTATCTCAGCAAGTCACCGCCTTAAACCAGGAATTACCTGCCACTTGAACCAAAGTTTACTCATCCCCACGGACTCTCCCTGCAACACCCCCATCCTTCCTGTTCGAAAACCTTCAGGGGTTTATCACCTCCTACAAGACTAACGCCTAATCAACGAGGCGGTAGTTCCCCTCCATCCAGTAGTCCCTAATCCTTACACATTACTGTCACACATTCCGTCAGACACCCCTCACTTCACGGTCCTAGACCTCAATGCAGCCCAGCAGCTCACATGGACTGTCCTACCCCAGGGGTTCAGCTCGGGATCTGGCTGCATGCCATCTCGAGACAAGTACTCTCTTGCAATATGTAGATGATCTACTCCTCTGCAGCCCCTCCCTGCCTGCCTCAAGAAGACACACTGCCACCCTTCTTAACTTCCTCACCATGAAGAGGTATCATGTCTCCTTATTAAGGCTCAACCTCACTCTCAGTCCGTAGTCTGCCTGGGCATCCCCTTAACCCCACCACCCGAGGTCTCACCCTAGATCAAACTCAGACCCTCCGCAGTCTCCAGCCACCTACCACTGCAAATCAAATTCTTTTTTTTTCTCTGTCTAATAGGTTTTGTTTGACACTGGATTCCCAATTTTTCTCTCTTAGCCAAACCCCTCTACAAGGCTGCAAAAGAGACTCCCACGGGACCTCTCACATCCCCCAACACCATCAAAAGGGCTTTCTCTACTCTTCGAGACACCCTCATCTCCTCTCTCCCTCTTGCTTTACCCAACTCCAGACACCCCTTCCATCTTTTCACTGATGAAAAGCACGGTAATGCTGTTGGCGTGTTAACTCAACCTGTGGGGCCCACATACCACCCCGTGGCATATCTCCCTATATAATTGAACACCACCGTCAAAGGCTGGCAGCCCTGCCTCCGGGCACTGTGCGCGGCAGCTGAACTCACCAAGGAGGCTACTAAGCTCACCCTTTCCCAACCCATCACTGTCTTCTCCTCCCACAGGCTCACCGACCTCCTTTCACATAAGTCTCTCTCTGTTAGGTCCTTCCCGCTTACAAGAGTTTCACCTCCTGTTCATCGAAAACTCTTCAGTCCCTCTTTTGCCCTCTCCCCGATTCAACCCAGCCACTTGATTGCCAGTTCCAGTGACACTTCCGGAACCCACCCACTCTTGTACAGAGCTAATAGATTTCCTCAGCAGACCCCGAGATGGATTATCAGATTCCCCTCTAAAAGATCCAGATCTACTACTCTTTGTAGATGGGAGCTCTGTACAGGGACCCAACGGACGATGCCAGGCGGCCTATGTGGTGGTCACCACCTCCTCCACCCTAGAAGCCCAACAGCTGCCAGAGGGCACCACCTCCCAGAAAGCAGAGCTGATTGCCCTCACGCGGGCACTCACTCTGTCCCAGGGAAAATGCATAACCATATATACTGACTCTAAATATGCTTTTCTCATCACCCACAGCCACTCTGCCCTCTGGAAGGAAAGGGGCTTCCTCACTACCAAGGGCTCCCCCATAATCAATGCTACCCTCATTTCTAAACTTTTGCAGGCATTACAGCTTCCCACTGAGGTGGCTGTGGTACATTGTAGGGGCCATCAAACCTCTCAGGACCCAGTGGCCTTGGGAAATGCTCGGGCCAATGCGATGGCTTGAAACCTTACCCTGGGAGCCTCCCCCTCTCCTCTCATGTTTCTCTCCACCTCCTTGAAACCTTCCTACACTCCTGAGGAAGAACAGACCCTCCTCAGAAAGGGTGGAGACGTGTGCAACCAGGGATGGATATTTCTCGGAGATAGAATTGCCTTACCAAAAGAACAGGCTGAAACTCTCCTTTCTGATATCCACTGTTCCTTACACATAGGACCAAAGCTCTCTATCGGTTCTTACAACCACTCTTTTTCTTCCCAGGGCTCCAGCAGACTATTGAAAAGGTGCACGCAGCATGTGCTGTCTGTTCCAAAGCCCCTACACAAGGGGGACTCTGCCCCTGCTTCCCTACTCATCAGCTGAGGGGTCACTTACTGGGCCAGGATTGGCAGATTGACTTCACTCACATGCCCCCTCACAAAAAACTCTGTTATCTCTTAACTTTTGTTGACACCTTTTCAGGGTGGATAGAAGCCTTTCCCATCTCTAGAGAAACGGCAGACACCATTGCCTCCATTCTCGTTGAAAACATCATACCACGGTTCGGACTGCCGACTACCATCCAGTCAGAACACGGCCCGGCCTTCACTGCCCAAATAGTCCAGCAGGTCACCATCTCTCTCAACATCACCTGGAAGCTCCACATACCCTATCACCCTCAGTTGTCGGGTAAGGTGGAGAGGGCTAATGGCATCCTGAAGGGTCAGCTAACCAAACTTTCCATCGAGACCAGACTCTCCTGACCAAACCTCCTTCCCCTGTCACTCACCAGAATCAGAGCAATGCCGCAACACCCCACTGGATTCAGCCCCTTTGAGCTGGTTTACAGTAGACCATTCCTAATCAATCACAGCTTACCTGTCAACCCCCCTCCTCTTGCCACCTACCTCCCCTTTCTCTCTTTACTCCACCATCTTCTCAGGGAACACGCGGACCGGACC
Organism: Saccopteryx leptura; assembly: GCF_036850995.1. Taxonomy (NCBI): domain Eukaryota; kingdom Metazoa; phylum Chordata; class Mammalia; order Chiroptera; family Emballonuridae; genus Saccopteryx; species Saccopteryx leptura. The sequence goes on along the minus strand of NC_089514.1, from coordinate 35,336,393 downwards.
CTTCCTCCCATAGGGAACCAGATGAAGCACACCCAGCGGTCCGCCTCCAGCCAGGAGACAGGGTTCTTCTGAGGGAGCTCCAGCCCAGCTCCCTACAGCCCAGGTGGAGGAGACCCCATACGGTAATACTGACTACTCCTACTGCAGCCAAGCTCCTCGGGCAAACACCTTGGTACCATGTCTCTCGCCTCAAGCTTGCCCCCATGCAGGACCACTGGCAGTCAGAACCACTGGGCCCCACCTGTCTTCAGCTCACCAAACGACTGGGCCCTGCAGATCCTCCTGTTACTCCTGTCCCTCCCACCGGGAACCTGCCGCCAGAGTTAAAGCCGGGAGCAATGCTGTTACCACATCAATGAGACTGGCCTGATGGAAGAAAACATCAATGTCCTCAACCATCTGCAAGAGAAACTGCACAAGGACCTCTCCTCCTACAACCTGCTTAACTCCTGGTGGCAGTCACCCATCCTCACCTGGGCTGCCCCTATTCTAGGTCCTCTTCTAATTTTCATCATATTACTCATGTTTGCTCCTTTTTTTCTTAGATTCTTACAGGGCCTTATCCGCGAAATTTCTTGAGTCATGGTCAACCAGTCACCCATATATGTGACTTCCCTCAGAGCCACCACCTTCTGACCTCCCTTTCCCACATTATCCCTAACCGGCAGGAAGTAGCCAGATGAATAGTGGTACCCAATCTAACATAAAAGGTCAGAATGTGAGGTTGGTCGGCAATGGGGGAAGGTCACATGAGGAACCACACATGCCCATGACCACCAGAAGAAATGGCCCAGGAGCATTTTGAAAAAGAATGACTGTGTGTCAGCCAATGAAATTTCGCCATGACCTATGACCCCACCACCACCCTACCAACGCTACAAATTACCCCCCCCCCTGGGGGCAGGAGAAGCTGCGTCACTTCCCTGGCCTCTGTCTTGCAGACCAGCAGCCCTCGCCCGGGAGCACTCTAAATAAGGCTTTTACTTGTCCACACTTGGTGGCTATGTCCTTCTTTCTTCCTGGGCGAGAAATACCTTACAGCCAGTATAACTATTATGATCCAGGAACAACTCTTAAGTATTTAATATAATCTTACTTTTCCCTCACAACAGCTCTCCAAGGTGATATTATGATGAAAGTTTTATAAAAGAGGAAACTAAGATTTCTCCTCTTTTACAGGAAGAAGTTTGCTCACGTTCACATAGCTAACAAATGGCAGAGCTGGGATTTCAATCTACGTCTGAATGACTCCAAAGTCAATATTCTTTCCTATGTTCAGAAATAATCCACCTGTGGAGCAATGTACACTGTTTCTGATATGCAATATCTTTTTAAAAGGCATAAAATAATTCAAGTGTGCTAAACTCCTATTGCATGGTTGAGAGTCTTTATCATTAATTCAAAAAAACATTTATTTGGATTTAAATTGAGCTTTTCTTTGACTTATTCATTATTCTAAACTGTGGGGTTTTTTTGTTTCTTCTTTTGTTTTGTTCTATTTGTTTGTTTGTTTGTTTGTTTTTGTAAAGGGAATGGGTACAAAGAATTTACCCATTTGGCCCAGATATTTGTTTCTCTAACAAGGGAATCAAAGTAAAATAATTGTTTCGAATCAGTTTTTCTTCCGCTGAAGTAGTGTTCAGTCAGAGAAATCAGTGGCAAACTTCAGAGCCCTACATTAGTGCTAGTGCTAGCTCTGTGCTGGCCAGTTGCACAGAAGTAATGAGGAAGAAAGTGAAAACTAAGGTCTCCGAATCAGGAGGAGTGGTGGACACGCTGTGGTATAACCTGATCTTTCACAGCGCCCATAGAGAGGTCCTCATCCACTTTAACACCCCTCAGCACTCTCTGCAATCCTTAGCACAGAGGCTAGGGGAGAAATGTGCATTAGAAAGAGCACTCTTGTTAATAATTCCTATCTGTCACCAATGGAGCACGTGTATCTGGTTTCAGCCTACCATTTTCTCTTAAGCAATTATTCAAGTCTCAACCCATCCTAAATGGTTCACTGGCATCTCATAGCCAGCGAAGTAAGTTTCTGTAACAATGGAGGTAAAACAAAAAACAGTCAAAATTGATGCCATTGTTACCATTCTGTTAATAGGCAAGGTACACTAAGGGTCAAGGATTCTGAAAGATTGAAAAAGATAACAGAATGAGCTAAGTTACAAATCTGTACTTGGTTCATGTTTCTGACATGAAAAAGGAAAATATTGAACCAGTCCAAGCTCTCCACATTAGCGCTCAATCTGTAACAATTTTTTTAAACCCTAGGTTCAAAAGAATTCTCTAAAAGGTATTGTTGTAGGGAAACCAGTGAGAATATACAGACGTTCCCCACATCAAAGTTCAAATTTAAAGGAATCTTTTGTTCAAAGCTGGTGACCACAAGGAGACTTAAGTCAATCAAATCATGTGGTCCTGAACACAGTTTGAAGTTAGCTTTTAAAGACAAAATCACACACTGATTGAGGAATAGAAAGGAGGGGAAGCATAGCAGTAAAACAAGCTCTTCTACAATGTTTATCTATAAGATTAATTCAGGGAGAAACATTCTGGGAACATCTGCAACCTTGCGGAACTTGCCCAAGGTCAGGGGTAGGGAGTTTTTAGAAAAAGTAAGTTCTGCTAAAAATCTTTTTGTTTTAGAGAAAAGTAAATTCTGCCAAAAGTTACTCATGCTAAGAGCCTTTTCCACATTGCAGGTATCCTTCTAAAAATCAAGCACACCTAGAAAACGGTGCCTTCATATTGTACTGAAGTAAATATCCTGAAACACTGTGTTATAGAAAACTATAACCCTTAACCAGCCCAGGTCCAGAATAAATTTTGCATACTGAAGCAAAAAATACCTTGTATTGTGGTCATTGACCTTGAGGATGGAAATGATCAGGAAATGAAGGCACTAGTGGATTGCTGCAAATACCTGTTTGTTTACTGCCATTCTGGGTGAGTCTGATCAGAGAGCAGCCCACAAAATACTTAAAGGACATGGAATGGATCTGGCAAAAGACCATATTATTAAATTGTTACCAGCACAGTTTTAGTAAAGTATACAAATCTTTCCAGACAGACTAAAGAACTATGCAAACACCAAGTCACTCTTTTCTCTTATCTAGTGTGGAAATGATAAACTGACTGAAAGTCAACCTTGTGTTGATTCCTCACTTTAATGCACTGGCTTGCTAATCTAATAGCTTAGTTTTATGGGCCAACTATTTCAAATCAAGAGTTGCACTCCACAAATCCATATTTTACAGTACCAACTGTGCACCAGATACAGACAAGTTCGGGAAGCACATGAATCAATGAGCTACATGAATAAACATGGCCATGTGACAGTACAGCACTGCTAAAGAAAACAGTAGTTGTGAAAAAAAATCACTCTGTTTAGGGGAATTTATATTCAGTCTTCCCTTCTTTAATGGCTTTGAAAATTGGAACCAGACAGATATGACACATTACTAAAATGGTAAATATTCCTTGTGATACTTTGCATAAAGTGTGTATATTCATCTTAGTTTAAGTCTCGCATTCTTATAAACACTGACTCAAATCGCAAGAAATATTGATACATTTAAGGTGCTTTGCAGAGCTTACTTTAATGTGTTAGTGTTGCATTAATTAGTTGCATTAATTTTTGTAAACTATATGTTTTGTTTCAAGCCAGTTCAGTAAACTATTGTACATAAACAACTATGAGTACATATTTTGAATGTTAAAAAAGAAGTTTTGATTTCCTTGTACCTTAGAAAAACAGCATACTTTGGATGTGGATTGAATTCCAACAACCTAATATCTGTTTAGTTTCAGGATATAGCTCATGTTCACGATCAAAGGACATATTTGTGGAATCTACAGTCCATATTAATTTCCCAGATTTGACTCACTTGAACCAAAAGCCAGTTGGTACTGCCAAGAGGGTCTGGGAAGTCATTAGTACAGCTCAGAAATATGGATGGTCTTTTCTGCTGCTTTTCTAGTTTAATCGTAAACTTATGGTGAAAGGAAAAATCAGACTCATCGATTTTATTATATTTCATCAATTCTAAGACATTTTTGCATATTTAACTCCCTAAAATTGTGAGGTGTCTTTAATCTACAGCATCTTAGAATTAATTAGAAGCATTTTTCTTTCTTAATGGCATATAAAATAAATGTGTATGCTACAATTGTTGGCATTTTGGATTAGATAAAAGATGATACAGTTAAATCTCATTATTTCTTACTATATAATAAATATCATTTCAAATTAGTAAAAGCAAAAGGTCAAAATTGTAGAGTATGTTTTTAAAAATACATTTTTATTAATTTTAACTAGTCTTACTGGTAGTTTGTAACCTAAAGACTTAGAGGAATTTTAAAGTATGAATTTGCTAAAGGGTTATATTTAAGTAATAACAGTACATATAATAAGTGCTTAATACTTGCCAAAGTCTATGTTATAACCTTTCTATATGAATTTTTCTTATTTAACTCTCTCAGCTACCCTATTTATTAGGTACGTGAAGGGGAACAAGAACTTCTGTCCATGCCCAAGCTATGAGCCAACTGAAAAACAAAACTAAAAATAAGATAGACGATAGACCCAAATAGTTATTAGCTTTATTACTGATTGGTCTGATGTGTAAGGATATGGCCTAGACAGAAACAGTTGGAAAATACTCCCCAACAACACATATGAGGTAAGATGAATATTATTCCTATTTAGAGGAGGATTTAATGGCGGGCACACTGGTCATGCGCCCTGGGCCCCCATTTCTGAAGGGTCCTGCAAAACCTCAATTTTACCCTTCTTTCTAATGACACCAAGTTTGGTTTCATATGTGCAATTTTAACATTAATAGTACATAATATTTTTTATTTATTTAAAAATATGGTTAACATGTATTTTTATTTTCCCTGTCTCTCTCTCTTTTCTTTTTAAGGGGCCCAATATATTCTTCTGCACCCAGGACCTCAACCGACCTTAATCTGCCTCTGCTCCTATTACAAAGAAGACAACTAAGGTACAGAGAGGTCCAACTGTCAGATGCTAGGCTGACCATGAGTGATTTTCTAAACTTCTATCAACAGTCTTTCCATTTATTATTTTGTGCAAATGTTTTCTTCACAGATTTCATGCCTGCCCTCATAATCACCGTGAACTTTGGGCAAGTTGCTCAATCTCTCTGTGCCACCGTTTTCTCATCTATGAAATGGAGAATAGTAAGGGTACCCACCTTCAAGGGATGTCATGAAGAAGATGACTGATTATGACCCAGCAATCCCTCTACTGGGTATATACTCCAAAAACTCAGAAACATTGATACATAAAGACACATGCAGCCCCATGTTCATTGCAGCATTGTTCACAGTGGCCAGGACATGGAAACAACCAAAAAGCCCGTCAATAGATGACTGGATAAAGAAGATGTGGCACATATACACTATGGAATACTACTCAGCCATAAGAAATGATGACATCGGATCATTTACAGCAAAATGGTGGGATCTTGATAACATTATACGAAGTGAAATAAGTAAATCAGAAAAAAACAGGAACTGCATTATTCCATACGTAGGTGGGACATAAAAGTGAAACTAAGAGACATTGATAAGAGTGTGGTGGTTATGGGGGGGAGGGGGGAGAGGGAGAGGGAAAGGGGGAGGGGGAGGGGCACAAAGAAAACTAGATAGAAGGTGACAGAGGACAATCTGACTTTGGGTGATGGGTATGCAACATAATTGAAAGACAAGATAACCTGGACTTGTTGATCTCTGAATATATGTATCCTGATTTATTGATGTCACCCCATTAAAAAAATAAAATTATAATAAAAGAAAAAAAAACAAACCAAAAAAAAAAAAAAGAAGAAGAAAAAGAAGATGACTGATACACCTAACATGCTTAGCAAGGAGTCCAGCAGTAGTAAACCCTTCATAAAAATTGGCTGCAAATAGGTTGAATTTCAAGGTTAAATGTGAAGTCACTGGGGTATCTTTAATAAAAAAACAATTCATATTCAAGAAAATGCTTCTCTGAATAGAATTCGGAGAAATCGGGGTTCAAACGAAAAGAAAAGTTCATCAGATTAAATACAATCCAATGAAGAGACCACACCAGATGATGACGTTGTTCTGATTATTAGTTTTTCTACAGTTAAAGTGGGCAGGCTTAAAATTAGCGTACTAAATTAAATTATCCTTTTGAAATTTTAACAGCTCCGAATAAAAGCATTTTCTTTTCACTTCAGAGGTCCTTCAGCAACATTACTGAATGTCAAGGAAGCCACTGCCCGCACTGCAGTGTAACCTAATAATAGCATTAAAACAGTAATGAGTAAGCATATCTTTTCCCTTAAAGTCTTTAGTGCTCCAAGTTTAGGAAAGCCAATTAAATATAAATTAGCATTTAATTTATTTTTCTTATCTTTTTTAAATTTGTAGAAAAAAGTAAAAAACTGAAACATTTTTTAAACTCTAGGAATGTATTTAAAGAGCACTTAACCTCAGCTGTCCTTTTCTAAAAAGAATGCTTTTTTTTAATGGATGAATGTCCATTTCCATCTTCCAGATATTTAAATTTCTTGTTTCTTTAGAATCTTAAAGCTGGAAACAACTGTCTTTTGATTTCTGTGATCATTTACACCTTTGAAAGCTTAAGAATAGATTATATTTATTCTTTTCACAGTATTTTTTATCTTATCTTGTATTTTTATTAATACTTTTCCCCATTTCATTCATTTATTGGCTTGGGGTGAAGTGCATTATAAACTTAAATTCTGAAATATACAAGAAAAAATTTTAAGACTCCCACATTACTTTGAGAATAGTAAATTCAGTATTTACTTAATAGAAACGAACTCTATTTTCTGCCTCACTTCACATAATTCTGGTTGTTATTAACCATATTTAGGCTTTTGAAAGCAAGCTCCAAAAAATATTACACTAATACTTCCCTTTTTTCACTCTCCTAGCTAAATATACATTTCTTATCTTCTTTCCTAATATTTATTACAACACATTATGGCAATGTTTGAAAAGCCATAGTCATGAAAATATTTCAGTTCTCCTTTGAATATTTAGATTCCTCATAGAAATGAGCCTGGTTGCAGCATATTCTATATGTTCAATAAATAGTTGGTGAGTGAATTCATCTCTCAAAAAACCCCAATACAGCTGAATCTGTTGGAGAATATATCATAACTCAGGCTGGGCTCTAACTTTACAAGGTGACTTGGTGGTTGGTTTCATGGAGAAAATGATCTGTCAGTGGTTTTTTGAATCTATGAAGAGGAAATTGAAAGTCAAACACATAGGAGAAGGAGGAAACCATTTAAAGTATTGAAAGTGTCAATGTAGTCATGAAAAAGTAAAAAATCATATTTGAATGAGGTGGTTAGCTAACGGGGTTAAAACAAGGGCTGTTAGAGGTGATGTGATATTATCAGACCAACTTACCAGACACCCAGGTACTTAATACTTAGTTAGCATGCACTATACTCTTGCAGCAGCAGCAGTAGCAGCCATACACTGAGTGCATGTTGGGCTGTTTGGAAGAAACGCCCATCCATTTTACTTGAGTAACTTGGCATTGATGACATTGTATGATTTACAGGTGCCGCCATCAGGACTACCACCTTTCATTGTCTGCGTATTTCTATTCATAGGTGTATTTCTTTGCTGAACATTCTTACAAATTTATCGGTCTGGGGGCTGTTTATAAAGGAAATTTTAGGAAAGGACAGTTGGTCTATATATTTAAGTGAAAATTTACTATTGTTCATGGGGCAAAAAATAAAAAACTGATTCCGTGAGAAAATTCCAGATTCCAAGTTAGTTATTAAAAGATTAGTGTTGTGGTATAAACTCCTCAAGCTAAAGCTTGAAATCTGGCTTTTCCAATAGAATATGGACATAGTCAAAGAAATTTCTCTAATTAACTATCCAGAATATTGTCGTGATAAACTATTCAATTGGTTATAATTAATTTATAGCTAGGTTCGTTAGGTAGTTCATGACATAAAATGAAAGTAATTAGGAGTCAATTGAATAGGCAAAGACACTCATAGCAAGCTAAATAACATAGGCTTTAAATCACTCATGGTTAAGAGGAGTGGCCTTGCTTCGGTGGGGTCTGAACAAACGTGCTGGAGAGGCAGAGTGCTTCATGGCAGTTGCCAAATGATCAGAGTGGCAACGTAGAGTCTACACTGGAGTCTCAGGAGATTGACTCGATCTTCACCTCAGCTACTTATAAATGGTTTGGCCACTTGTCTTAATGTAGGGTGACACACTTGGGGAAATTCCATTTATAATCACAGTTCAACACATATGTTATCTCAGGGTTACATGCTTGGGGTAATTTCAATCTTAATCACAGTCTTGAGTACTTAGTTATCTTGGGAAGTCACGCATGGGTATAGCTAATTGCATTAATACATTCATTATCAATTTTGACACTCTAAGCCTAGGCACACATTTCAAACATACGTAGTTATCTGAAAAGGGCATAAACTGTTTACACCTAAGTCACTCTTAGTTTCCTGTTTCCATTTTATATTAATCTGGTTTTATGTTTACTATAACTAATATCTAACATTTCTTTTGAAAAACAACAGAAAAAAACACATTTAATAACTCGTTATAAATTGTATATATATAGTCTTGTATGTTTGAGACATTTTACATAGAGAGGTTCTTCACACTAGGAGGTATTTTGTACACTAGGAATACACTTTGAAGTATTCCAAGAAAAAGGTTGTCTATTGAGAGCTTTTTTTTTTTCTGGTTACAAGTCAACATAACACATGCAAAGTAGTGAGAAGTTGCTTACATAATGAAATGAACTAACGATCTTTAAGATCTTTGGAAGCCAGCAGAACTTTGAACCTCACTACATGTTAATGCTTTTGGCTTTGAGGACAGTCCATGTTTATATATCAACTATATGTAGTTCCCAAATTTCATTAGGAAACCCATGTTTTCAAATGCATACACTAACTAAATGACAGCAGGGCCACTACATTCTTTTTTAACAATTTAAATGTAGTAATCCTGCGTGGTGTAAAACGAAGGCACAGCACAAGTTTGAATTTGACTGAGATGATAATTTTATAGGCCAAAATCTTTATGTATTCCTTTATTTTTGTCAAATACAATAGCAAGGGTAAAGTTACTCGTGTTCTAAAGACATGTGTATGGTGGCATAGGAAACAAGAGTTTATAAGCACTGCATCATTGTTTCAACATCTATTTCTGTCTTTGCTCTTAGTTTGCTATAAAATTGGGCCAAATCATTTTTTTTACATAGAGAGGTAACAATCTTTCGTCACCAAGTAGAGAATTGGTAAAATTAGCCTGTGAGTACTATGTAGACAGCAAGAGAATTTGGGTTAATAACTGGAATTTCAATCCTAGATAATCTGGTGATCCTATCTCTGTAGATGGAGATTTTACATTAGAATAGAGAAGAGCAATTAACTTTCAAAGGACAGATGGCTTTAGCTTACAAACTGCACCAGACTCCTCTAAATAGCGCATGGTGGCTAAATCAGGGGACAACACTACTTTAATCCCAATATTTTAAAAAGTCTCCGGAAATCGAGTGACTGGGAAAAAAAATCAGACATTTGTTTAAAATGCATCTATTTGGGGAATCTTCCAAATAACCAAAATAGACTTTAGAGTTATTTAGTAGTATTTATTCTTAAAGGCTATGCAGTTTGTCTTTCTGATAAACCCTAATTCTACAACCTCCATGGAGCCTAGCCATGAACTGCAAGCTTCAGATGGGCCTGTGCTAAGCCTCGCCCATGGAGGCAGGTTCTCGTGGCTCCTTACTCAAACATGTATTAAGAACCCACCATTTTCCAGGCCAAGAGATGCCACAATGAATACGGAGTCCCCATATATATTATTGAAGACACTGGACTTGTCCTCATGGAAGTGGAAAGCAGAGACCCTAGTCCAACAGCTGAATGCAGAAGAATATGGAGTCATCGAACAGCTAAATCAAAACAGGCTCAAAATCCATCGCCACTGAGGGAGGTCTCTCTGTGTGGCCAAGGACCTTATGTATGGCTGATTGACAACTTGGGCTCTTAATGACCACATTATGGTAAAGATTCTCATTATATTATACAGCAATAATGTATCCTCTGCATTTATTATAAGTTTCTGCTGAGCCACAAAAAGTGCTGCTGACACTGGATGCCCACATATTCATTTTATAAATACCCAGGGAGAGGATATTAGCAAAGCATAGAGCACATGCCAGGTTTGAGGGCAGGAAGTACAGTAATGAGTAAAAGTATGTCCCTACATCACAAGAAAATTACATTAAAGGGAGGAGAAAAAATAATTATGTAATACAAACTATTTATATTTACTTTGGGATTGTGAAGGGGGAAGTAACTGTAGTTATTCACGGGCATTTATTTGTGGGGATTTAAGAAAGCAGGGGCATTGAGCTGAATGAGGGGAAAGGGGCAGAATTTGGTTAGAAAAGGGCAGGATTCTGTTAAGCAGCTGATAGGATATTCCTGACAGAGTGGCTGTTATCATTACATTCGCGGAGGTGTGACAGCCACCACATGTTTTCATAGAATAACAAATATTCTATTTTATTTGGGCTAGTTAGTAGCAAAAATAAAAATAAAATAAAATAAAATAAAATAATGCTGATAATGCAGTTTGGAACCAAAGGAGAGAAATCAATGAATGTCAAGCTTAGAGATATGTATTGCACTGTGCAGGCACTGAAGAATCAAAGTTATAGACTCAATCTTTTGCTGGGAGCATTCAGCCCTATTCCCCCTGGTATAGATGAGGAAACTAAAGCCAGAGAGGTTTAGTGATTTGGCTGACATCACACAAATGATTATTAGTGGAGCTACTGACTGTTTTCCAGGAGGGAGCCATAATGACCTGGTTCTGCTTCTGGAATGATGATTTAAAATATGGTATGGAGTGAAATTAAATAGAGAGAATGAGGATAGAAGAAGCCAGCTAGAGATATCTATCAGGGACTACACAGATATAATGAGAACCTAAAACAGAATGAATATGAAAATAGAAAGGAAATTGAAAATGATAATGATGATAACAAACTTATGTACAAGGTGATTACTATACTAGTCACTATTTAAAATACAACACTAATGTTAACACATTTAATCATCATCACAGCCCTGTGGGGTAGATGCTATTATTATCTCACTTTACAGAAGAGGGAATATAATCACAAAATTATAAAGTGATTGCCAAAACAAATAAACAAAAAAACCCAGAATTTAACTGGAGGACCCAGAATCCAAACCTGGAATTCTGGCTCCAACATCTTTTTTTTCTTCTTCTTTTCCAAATAAGAGGAGGGGAGATAGATAGACAGACTCCTGACTGCACCCCAACCAGGATCCGCCCTGCAGCCTCCATCTGGGGCGGATGCTCTGCCCATGTGGGGCCATGCTGGCAAGCGAGCTATTTTTAGCATCTGAGGCTGAGGCTCCATGGAGGCAATTTTAGTGCCTGGGGCCTATGCGTTTGAACCAATCAAGCCATGGATGCAGCAGGGGAAGAGAGAGAGAGAGAGAGAGGGAAATAGAGAGATGGAGAGAGGGAGAGAGGGAGAGAGGGAGAGAGAAAAGGCAGAGGGTGGAGGAGTAGAGAAGCAGACGGTTGCTTCTCCTGTGTGCCCTGACCAGAAATCGAACCCGGGACTTTCACACAATGGGCTGATGCTCTACCTCTGAGCCAGTCATCCAGGGCCAGTCTCTAACATCTAAAATCCCACCTAGTGGGCTGGAGAAACCCCATAGAACCAAGTGTACAGGCAGAACTAGGTACATGATATGATGGTTGAAAAGGAGGATTTAAAGCTGTGCTAAAAGGTTCAAATTTGGGTGACTGAGGAAAAAATGGTGTCTTTAAAAAAAATGGTAATAGAAAGTCCTTAAGAGAGTATTTGAGATACGTTTGGTTCCAGGTACTGGTGTAATACCAAGGGAGAAAGGGAGGCAGTATGAAATATAAGAGTAAAGTCTGAGAGGTTTTCAGCTTAGAAGAGTGGAAAACAGAGATAAACTTTGGAAGTCAACCTTAGAAGAATAGAGAACAGAGATAAACATTGAAGACTGAGAATTCAAGTTCCAGACATGAGTAAAATCCTCAAGGTAAAAGAACTGAAAAGAATTCTTCACTAACAGTAGTGAACAGAAAGAGCCTGAGAGCCTTTCAGAGAATGAGGGAAAACAGGAAAGTGCAGTGGAATCCAGGAGCAGAGCATCCTGAGAGACGTCTTGTGTTGAGCAGAGACTAATCAAAGAAGAGAAGAATGAGAAAAGGTGATGTGATTGGTAGATAGGAGTCGCTGGTGATTTCTGATTGGGCTGCTGTAGCAGAGCTCTGGGAGCAGAATCAAGTAGGAGAGAATCATGTATGGTTCTTGAAACTGCTGAGAGCCAACCAAATCTGTAGACAAAAGATGTGTTTATATGCAATTTTTTTATATCAACATTAACATAATTTCTTTAAGAAAAAGGCACCCAAGTTACTGAATGAGTTCAGAGAGAGCCTAACATGTCTAGAAAATAAAATAATTGTTCAACAAAACAGCCATTGAAGATAATGGTGATATTATTTGCTTCTATGCAAAATCTCTAAAGGAATTTTAATTCTATGTTAATCAGTATTGTTTCTGCACATAAATGTGATATCAAGGATAGGAAATAATATTTTAAAATATAATATATATGTAAGAATATTTAACAAAGCAAGTCTAAAATGACAAGTCATTCTACTGTCTTCATCAGCAACATCACAATCATCAGCAACCTGGAAAAACTTCCTTCTTTCCTCTCTACCTTCATGTTCTTGTGCAAGTGCACTCACCATCAATCCTGTTACTATCAGATTCCTACTTTGAACAAAAGTGTCTTCTTTGTTCCCATTCAGATACTTTAAAAATGTGTACTAGATTGAACTGTGCTAGTTATAACAAAATTGAAAAGACCAGCTCAGTGCTTGAGATAGAAAATATGAAAACCACAATTCCACTTTTCTGAGGAATTTGCTAAAAGACTATAGAGTATAGAGCCATTTAGGAGCATCAGCTATGGTGCCAGGAAGACCTGGGTTCAAATCCCACCTTTTTTGTGACTATATGTGTGACCTTGGAAAATTTAATTGACTTTAATAATCCAATTTCAATAAGTCGATGTCCTTATTTCTAATGTAAGAAAATATATAAAAAGATTTAATATAATTTCTCTATTGCAAAGAAGTATTCATTTTATATATTCTAATTTAAGGGAAAAGTACAATGGCATTAGCACATTCAGAACTATATCAAAGATACTGAGATGAATTCCTAAGTACGTAGTAGAGTTGCATTTCAATTATACTTTGTTAATCAGTGCAAAATAATACCAGTGAAAATCCATTGCTTAAATATAAAACATCAAAAAGAATTGTTTTCATGTACAATAATTGGCAATGTGTAAACACAGAATGTTGATGTTTTACATAAAATGCTGAATCAAGTTCAATGCTGGGGCAAAGTGCCAGGCCATCAGCTTTGACAGGCTCAGCTGAAGGAAGCCTGCTTTCCAAAACAGGAAGGGCAAGGAGCCTAGAAAAACACCTCATCCCTGAAAAACATGAACACTCTAAGCACTTGATTTTTTCTTCATACACATCAGCTTCGTGGTAAACCTAGAGAATTTATTTTACTATATGAATGTGCTTCTGTGGATCATATAACTATGCTTTGTCTTTTAAAACATTAGTCATTAAGTCAGTTAGAGGTATCTTTCTAACCTGTACTGGGGAGAAACTATCTTTAATCCAACCTTCAGACTCTTCTATTACTTAAGGAAGGTTAAGATTTTAATGCATAGTTCTATTTAAATTATACCTAGATTCTATTGAGTACCTTTCCCAGAAGAACATCTGAAAACAAATACTGAGATATCCTGAAGGATGAGAAGAGATCACAGACTATGTAACTCTTGATGGTTACTTACTAACATGGGAAGAGAATTTGGCACAAAGCAAATGTAAGGATGGTATTTTGGGATGGTAGATTTTTTTAAAATTGAATATCCACCAAGAATCTTTTTTTAAAAGTAGAAAGATCTTAATTTGATTAATTTTCTATGTAAGTAAAATCATCTGACACTTAATTATTTTTAATTTAAGAGTAACATCAAATAGCATAACACTGAGCTTGGAATTAACAGTTTCCTATAATAAAATCTACTCTATTAATTTAACTGTACAGAGCAAGGAAGTTTAACTAGGTTACACATCCCCCAAATTATTGTTGAACAATGAGAGTTCAATTGGCAAACAGATAAATTATTTGTAGAAGAGCCGTCCCCTCTTAGCCACATTATTTCATTTCTCCACTTTCCTTCACTAAAGCACTGAAGCTTTTCAAAGTAATTGGATTCTTCAAATGAGTAGCAGGGGAAGTCGCCTTCACTGACAGGTAGTAATCAGCCAAAATGGGATCTCCAGGGTAAAAAGTTTATCTGCCTCAATCACACTCTTGATGTAGGCACGCATTGACTCATTGAACCAGCTATTGGGTCAATACAAAAAAATGGAGGAGAGTAGGAAGTGAGGTGAGGGGAAGGGCCAGAGAAGAGTGGGAAGAAAGGAGCAGAAAGAAGAGGAGGAAAAAAGCAAGCCCAATCAAGTCCAGACACCCAGATTGGAATGAGATGATGAAAGGGACTGAGTCATCCTTGCTTGTTACCCAGCCTTGCTGATGGTTAATATTTATAGGAATGACATGAGACGCCTACATGTACATGCTGCTGAAAGGCGACACTGAGCCTCCCTGGAAGCAATCTTTAATCAGCAGTTATGTTCAAGACTGTGAAGAGAATGGAATGTTCAAGCAGCCTAGCTAATACTATTCATTCACTCAATGATTTGTAATGAAGCAGTTACAAACAACACCATTTCGATTTATTTAGCTATTTGTATATCTCTTCAGGGAAGGGAAGACATAAATTTTGGTAGGCTGATAAATGATCTTTACTCACTTGGAAGTCTGTGTTAAGTTGTGCATAATTATTTCCTATAGCAAGTGGAATGCCTAGAATATTCTTCCCACCTTCCACCTATGAATTCAGGCTAGCTTGAAATTTGGTACGGATGGTAAAGTAGATTAAACCATTTGGGAATTACAGTAGCAGTCATGCTGATATACTAACTTTATAATAGTTACAGGTTCTAAATAAATTTCCTGAATATCTACTCTAATACATACTCATACACACGCACACACACACACACACACACATCTATTAGACATTTAAATAACATATACCTTATTCATTCAACAAGCCACTATTAAACATCTCCTAGGTGTCAGGAAAAGCACTAGTTTCTAGGAATAAATTAACAAAACATGATTCTCAGACTCAGAGAGGGTGAAAGAAAAAGGGAAATAGAATTCAGTGAGCCTCTGTCTTACACCTAAAGTACGTAATCACAACACTGCTATGAAGTTGGTAGTCTTTTCCCTATCTTACTGATAGAGAAACTGAGATTCAACAAAACTAAGTGACTGTTTGTATATCAATTATTCAGTTAAGTAGCAAAGTCAGTATTTCAACCAAGGTCTGCAAACTGCAGATTTCAAGCTCTCTCCACTCTACTGTCAATAGTTTAAGCAGGGGAGGTGGCCAGGTGAACAGTGGTTATAAAAGAATTAAAGTAGTGTAACAGAAATGTGTACACTGTGAATGCCAAAAGGAAGAGTAGTCAATTCTGCTTGGGTGAAGGGAAAGGAAAAGTCTGGTTAAGCCTTTTCCATACAAATACTATTTGAGTGCTGTCTTTAAGAAGGAACAAGGGTTCTCCAGTCACCAGTGGATTGCATGGTGCTGTGCTCCAATTTAATTACCATATTTTCCCAAGTATTAGATGCTCCTATTTTTAAGACACACCTTATTTTGGGGGCCAAAAATCTGAAAAAAAAATGTATTACATAAAGTTATTAAACTCAAGTTTTATTTATCATAAAATTCATACAACTCCTCATCACTGTCAAAACTCCCATCCATTACCTTGTCCTCATCTGTGTCTGATGACAAATCACTGTCTTCATATATTGCCTTGTCCTCAGTTCCATCTATGGCATTTGAACTGCCACACTTCTTAAATGAGTTGGCAACCACTGTATATAAGATGCACCCAGTTTTTAGACCCAAAATTTTTCAAAAAAAGAGTGTGTCTTATATGGTAACCCTTTGCAAGCCCCAAAACACATATGCTCCTCACCCTACTGTCTCTTCGTCCATGCTGTAAACTTTACTAGAAATATCTCATCCTCTTTGTGTATCTGGTGAATTCCTACAGTGTAATTTAACGTACTTAGAGAAGTGAAAATTTGTAGATATTTGACCAATCATTTATTCATTCAGCAAATATTTCTGAGTCCCTACTTATGTACTAGATACTGAATATTTAGAGACAGGAACTAATAAATCTTGACCAGCTAAAAATCAAGGTGGGGAATATAGAAAATTAAAATAATCATTATCATACAATATTTGCTATGTTAAAAGGAAGCACCAGAGATATGAAAAAACAGCAGAGACCACCGAAGGAGGCTTCCCAGGGAAGGGTACCCTTGCCTGTGTCTTAAAAGACTAAGTAGTCGTTGATATGTAGAGAAAAAGAGAATTAAAATCATAAAAATTCAACTTTTTGTATGTTTTGTATTGTTGGGAAATATCATTAAAATCTTGGCAGCACTGAAGTGAATTGTTAATTGTGTCATGCACAGAAGACCTGATTAAACGCTCGAGACTGGCACGTTGGCAAACATTCACAGCTCCGCAGCATGAGTCACGTCGTCCCTCCTTACCAGACAGGAAAGATCCGACAATGATGCATTTATTGGAGGAAAGATAATTCTGAGTCTAAGACTCTATCAGACTCAATTCACTAACAATATTGATTTCCTGATATAATCTGCAAATGAAGTGATATTTAGATGACTGGCATTGAAGAAAAGAAATAATCATGACTATACTAACAAGCAGAAAAACCCTATTCTGACCTCAAAGACATCTATGTGAAGAAAAGCTTTTCTACACTTGATCTTAGCCAAAAGGCCGAAAAGCCATGAAAAGAATTTTTCTAGAACAGCTGAGCCCAACAAGGGGATGTTTACTCCAGGTTCTATGATTCTCTCTCCCTTCCCCTCTCCCTCTCTTTCCCTCTGTCTATTTCTCTCTCTCTGTGTTTCTCTGTCTCCCTCTGTCTTTATATTATATGTGTATTTCATTATATAAACATATATGTGAATACACATATACAGAAACACACACACATCTTTCCTTCTTCATATTCATAGAATCATTGCAATGAATAAAGTGATGGATATTAAACTATCTCAAGCCTGGATCTGAGCTAACAGTATAATTGATTTCTTCACTTTCCAATTTTCTCAGCCAGGGATATTAGCATTCTCCTTCCAGCTAAATTGTCTACTTCAGTATGCAGTGTGTTTGTTTGTGTGTTTTTAAAGTACTAATCACTTTTTTTTATTCAGTAAAAATATAATAAATATTTGAGAGGCACTACCTTGTTCTAGGACTTTAACTAGTATTAATTATTTTAATCCACACAACAACCCTATTATTCCTATGATACAAATAAGGATCTGAGCTACAGAGGGGTTAAGTAACTTGTCAAATTCACACAGCATTCTAAAAGAAAATAAAAAAGGTCAGAAGGAAATTGGGCATCATGCTCTTTGCCTTTCTGAGAACTAAGTTTACTAAAGGGATCTATAGGAACATTGTCCTTTTAAAATGGTTAAAAAACTGATCTTATAAAAGAATAAATATAGGTAAGAAATAAAGGTAAGAAAAAAGACAAATAGTATTCTGGAAAGAGACAATTTATATTCCAATCACAATAATTTTCTTTGAATTTCTCTTATCACAATCTAATTTTATACTTTTTTTTTTTTTTTACAGAGACAGAGAGAAAGTCAGAGAGAGGGATAGACAGGGGCAGACAGACAGGAATGGAGAGATGAGAAGCATCAATCATTAGTTTTTCATTGCGCATTGTGACACCTTAGTTGTTCATTGATTGCTTTCTCATATGTGCCTTGACCACGGGCCTTCTGCAGACTGAGTAATCCCTTGCTTGAGCCAGCAACCTTGAGTCCAAGCTGGTTGAGCTTTTGTTCAAACCAGATGAGCCCATGCTCAAGCTGGCGACTTCGGGGTCTCGAACCTAGGTCCTCGGCATCCTAGTCCGCCGCTCTATCCACTGCGCCACTGCCTAGTCAGGCTAATTTTATGCATTTTAATTTTTAATGGTGTTACGTCTCAAATATCTCTGGCTCTCCATTTAAATTATAAGAAAAAGCTTATAATTCATCTACATCTGAGGCAAAGCATAGTTTAGCTTTGAAGCTATTTATCTTTCTATTTAGGTTTTTAATTATTATGATTTTTTTTTTACAGAGACAGAGAGAGAGACAGAGAGAGGGACAGATAGGGACAGACAGACAGAAAGGGAAAGAGATGAGAAGCATCAATTCTTCCTTGCGGCTCCTTAGTTGTTCATTGATCGCTTTCTCATATGGGCCTTGACCGGGGGCTCCAGCAGAACGAGTGACCCCTTGCTCAAGCCAGTGAACTTGGGCTCAAGCAAGTGACCTTGAGCCTCATGCCAGCAATCTTTGGGCTCAAGTCTCTGACCTCACACTCAAGCTGGTGAGCTAGTGCTCAAGCTGGCGACCTGGGGGTTTCAAACCTAGGTCCTCCACATCCCAGTCTGATGCTCTATCCACTGTACCATCACTTGGTCAGGCAGGTTTTTAATTATTATGATCTTAATTCTGTGGATAAGAAAGAGGCCACATACTAAACTTGACAAGTTCAGGGGAGGCCTGCATGGCAGGCCTTACAAACTCAGTGACCACATAGAATGGGTGAAATTAAAACTTCCTAACTGAAAGTGAGTCATGGTGGGTAGTCCTAGGCTAGCATCTTCCTTGACAAAGGTCAACCTTTCCCTTCACTGAGCCTATCTATTGTCTTTTTGCACAAAGATGACATACCTTTGGAATGTCAGGGTACTTTCTTTTTTACAGACCCCTCAGGCCACAATTATTGCCCCAGAGCAGGATCCCTTATTATTATTGTTATTAGTTGTGTTATCCTGTTAACTGTAATTTTAAAAATCTTTTTTTTTAGATTTTATTTATTCATTTTTAGAAAGAGAGGAGAAAGTGAGCAAGAAAAGGGGCGAAGAGCAGGAAGCATCAGCTCTCATAGGTGCCTTTACCAAGCAAGCCCAGGGTTTCGAACTGATGACCTCAGCGTTCAGGTTGACATTTTATCCACTGCGCCACCACAGGTCAGGTTCCTGTTAACTGCATACTATTAACCATGCTATACCCACCTATGTAAAGACGTGTGTTTCTATTCCCTTTACCTTTTATTAAATTCCAGAGATCCTCCCCTTTGCTTTCTCTTGCTCCCCTAATCTATCACCAGTGGGTTTCATGCACCCCCTCAGAGCTCCTCCTTTGATTCAAATGTGTAAAACAAGCTGCAAAACTGCCCTTCTCTGGAGCATTTTCTCAATCCCTGGAGATTTTGCTTCCTGACAATTGCTGTCAATTTGGCTCAAATACACCCATGAAAATTCTCTACAAGTTTGGACATTTCTTACATCAACAATTCCAAGTTTTTTTAAGTTTATTTTTCTAGCAGTGAACACTACTTTTATTGTCAGGTACTTTTCTGAAACACACACAAGTCAATTTGTAAAAGCACTAGTGTGTAATAAGGACTATGGTAAGAACATTTCTATTATATTATAAATGTCTTCATTTAGCATTGAAATTGCATCTATATTTGTGCCAATATTAAGTAAGTAAGATGAAGTTATAAATTAATTACTAAAATTCAAAAAGGGAGAGTGAATAGCATATAAGTGCTAGAAGGACCTTAAAGAACTATTGAGAAACAATATACATTTTGCTTAAAATATCTGGATAATTACCTCAAACGTTTGTTTTCATTGCCGTTCTAAGCCTGCTCCCTATCTCTGAGAGCATTTCATGTGATTTCTCATGAAATATCGTAGATAAATTTTTCATTAATGGCCCTGGCCGGTTGGCTCAGTGGTAGAGCATCGGCCTGGCATGCAGAAGTCCAGGGTTTGATTCCTGGCCAGGGCACACAGGAGAAGCGCCCATCTGCTTCTCCACCCCTCCCCCTCTCCTTCCTCCCTTCTCTCTCTTCCCCTCCCACAGCCAAGGCTCCATTGGAGCAAAAGATGGCCCGGGCGCTGGGGATGGCTCCTTGGCCTCTGCCTCAGGCGCTAGAATGGCTCTGGTCGCGATGGAGCGACGCCCCGGATGGGTAGAGCATCGCCCCCTGGTGGGCGTGCCGGATGGCTCCCAGTCGGGCGCATGCGGGAGTCTGTCTGACTGCCTCCCTGTTTCCAGCTTCAGAAAAATACAAAAAATAAAAATAAAAAAAAAAATAATAATTTTTTTCATTATTCATGCTTATTTTCAGATGTTTAAGACATAAAAGATAAAAATAAATAGCCTCAATTTTAGAAATTTGAAAGAATTAACTAGCTAAATCCTCTAATTAGAAAAGAGGTTTATTTTACAGTTATATTTTAATAAGAAGTAACTTTTTTATAGAAAACAATATTTAACTATCGACTAGATATTAAACAATCAGTACAAAATGTTTAATCTGGGAGAATTTCTATAAGAAACTGAATCTAAATAAAATTCTGGTACATTTTTGCTTATAATTTTATCACAGAAGTATACTGTGTGCTCCCAATAATTTCTACGTGAGTGCTTAAGCCCACAGTCCCCCTGATGTTCTCCAGAAATGCAGACTAAGATGCAAGTTGGCAGCTTCTGGAGAGATGGAAGAGGCTTTGGAGCCCAATCTGTGCGCCTGGACAGATTCCAGATGACTGGCTTCTCCCTGAGATGAGGCTGAGTCAGCCAGGAATAGCCTAACGGTAGTAAAGCTGAATGGCAAATAAGCAAAATGCAGTAAAATGATAGAAGATTAAGGGAAGATATAATATTTAATCTCTAACATTATAACAAAGACCTGTTAATGATTAAAATTTCATCTTTGATGGTGTTTGCTGCATTTCTACTCAGAAGTGGTCTAAGGGATTTAGAAATGCGTGCTACGCAGCAAAATTCAATGAGCAATACATTTCTCCAACATCCTTTCCTCTCAGAATGAAATGATATTCGATCTGAGAAGCAAACATAAAGCTGGTTTATAGGAGTAGGCCCATGGTGTCAGCAAAGAGTTTGTCTTCATTTTTCAAACTAGCTGGTAAAAAATCATCAGCATTTGTATTTGAGCTCACCAGAGAAACTATGTATATACATGGGATTTATGAGAAGAAATTGGCTTACACAATTACAGAGGCTGACAAGTACTAAGATCTGCAGTCAGCAAGCTAGAGACTGAAGAGAAGGTGATGAATTTTCTAGTCCCTAAACGGGCAGACTTGGGTCCCATGAAGAACCAGTTTCAGTCCAAGCCTGAGGCAGGAAATAAACCCAATGATCAAGCTAAAAGCAGCCAGACAGAAGGACATTCCTTCTGCTTCACAGGAGATTCAATCTTTTTGTTCCGTTCAATCCTTCAACTGATTGAATGAGGCCCACCCACAACAGGGAGGGCAATCTGTTTTACTCGGTATTCTGATTCAAATGTCAATTTCATCCCACAATATTCTCACAAACACACCTAGAATTATGTCTAACTAAATGTCTCGGCACCCCATGGCCCAGTCAAGTTAACATATAAAATTAACCGTTACAGCAAAAGACACGGGAAGAAAAATAAGACAGCATCTCATCTTCAGTTCTGTTTTTTCTGTTTAATTTCTGAAACTTTAGCCACCAGCATATCCAAGGACTTGTCCAAGTCCATAGAAATCATCAGTATTGAGGCTGGGATTAGATCACAGATGACTTTACTTACACAATTGTACAAATTGTACACTAGTTTTCAAGAAAAGGATATTTGAAATTAAAAATTATTTTTTCTTGTTGCTCATTCTTTTATAATTTGTCCTCATTACAGGCAGCAATACTTTCTTCAGCAATTTCAAACAATTCAATCTGCTAAATTCACACTACCTCTTAAAACTAAGGAAACAAAAACTATTGTCAACTAATCTCATTAGATTGTTCCCAAAATCTCTCACAAAAAAAGATTAAATGCATTCTGACACCAAAAATAGCAAATGCTTAAGCTTGGACTAGGGTGGTCTGTTATTTCAAAGAGTGCAAATATCTCACAGGAGACAGAAAACCAATTTCAGTATTTGTCTTTTACAGACAAAAAAAGAAAAAATAGTGATGCAACTCCACCTAAACAGATGGCTCCATCCAAGCCTCCAGCCTTTGTCCTGGATGATAACGGCAAACTATCCATTACACACGGTGTGGGCCTTGGCCACGCTGACTTGTAGGAAAGGCCCACAACTCGGACTGCACGTGCTGCTCTGAAATGCTGTCCTCATGCTTTAGGTCTTCTACCGGCTGTCTACAAAGAACCTCGTGTGATCCGGATCCGGGTTGTGTTGCCTCTTTCTGTTTTTCACATCTAGCAATGGTGATAGCAGATATGAGTAGAAAAGATGACCCACATCTCTAACACATCAACCGTCACTCCGTAGATCCACATCCATGGGTCTGAGTCGGCATGCGTTCTGCACTTACCACACGGAAGCATGAAAGGTATCAGGTCTTAAGCTAAATGAAAGGTGGCACAAGAGAGAAAAGTTTCTTTGCTCTTGTTGGTTCGTACTTTCTGCAGAATCAGAAGAAGCCACAGCCCTATTCCTTACCTGGACATAAACAATCATTTTCAACAAAACCGCCTTTGCATAGTAAAGGAGGCTTTTAAGCATCTGGCCAGCATCATCTCCAGCCCCATCTCCTAGGACACGGGTGGCTCCTTCTCCGTTCCCAGCACAGTGGCCATGCTCCTGTCTACCTCAGGGACTCTGCGTGCCGTTTCTTCTGCCTGGAATATCTGCCCCTTCACTCTGTTGCAGGATGGTAGATTTTAAAGCATTTTCTGGTAGCGTTTGTACTTATATGTAACTTGAATTTTCTCTGCAGCTCATCCTCTATTAAAGCAGATATGACTTCAATGCTTATTTCTATAAGTAAGTGGAAGACAAACACCATCTTGGGAGGAAATAATTTAGAACCATTCTAACTGGACAGGAAGAGAAAAATAAAAAGAGAATTCTTAGAAGAAGAGGGAAAACTTCCCTATACAACCCTCCAAGGCAGCACCAGAGTCAAACAGATAGATTGAGAAAGGGGAAGAAGCTGTGATTGTAAAAATATGCAAATGGTCCAATAGAATTCCAGAATAAGGAAGTTATTGTTTCTATACCCAGGCAGTCTCTAATGACAGCATGCCTTACAGAAGAGCCCTTGAGGTTGCATGAGACCATACTGGACACAGTACTTGAGTGATAAGAAGAGGAATGACTGAAGGAAGGGGCCAGGTGAATGGATGTGAATAGCTTTCTGGCATTTAGGGGATCCAGAAATTCCTTTGTGTCTTCTTGATGGATTCAGAATTTAGCTGAAGCTTCAAGTTTACCAGGAAGATTGTGATCCACTAGCATATGGATACAGGGTCAATTTCCCAAACCAGGAATCAAAAGGGAGACCTCTTGGAATCTGCAGCACTGGTGAGAGGTTGGGAGCAGGCACTGGACATAAGATAGTTATGGTGACCAGTCTATCTGGGAGCAGTTATCATGGACTTTCTGTGCTGAGAAAGTACACTACAGGTTATACCAGCCACAGATACCAGCAGCAAAGGTAACAAAGACAGAAGTCAACACGCAAAGAGCTGGCCAGTGGAGTTAATACTTTAACCAGAGGTCAAACAGGAGGCTCCTCGAACAGGAGCCAGTGAGCCACACTCTTCAACACCATAATATTCTATAAGCTTCCTCTTGGTCCTGAATGCTGACAGGAGGTGGAACTATACTGCTGATAGTAGTGGTGGTGAGATACAGGCCAGGAAGCAGAGGGAGCAATGTAAAAGAATAGAAGGAAGAGATGCTAGGAAACTGAGCACTGACCCAAAAGATACTGAATTCACTAAAGATGAACTAAGTTTTAAACTTTAAGAGACTCACAGATGTTCAATGGCAGGATCAAGGGTTTTTCTCTGCTGTTGATAAACACAAGCCAAAATCATCTAGAGAAAAGACTATAAGCCTATTTGGTAAATGATTCATCATGTGTAAGTTTCACACCAACTCTTACTGGTACCCCTGTCCAAACATCTTAAAAATCTATATGGAGCATTAACTTGTACACAGGCTGTTTTCAAAACCTAGACTTGGAACCAAGTCATCTTCAGAAGAGTGGCATGACCCAGCTGAAGAAATCAGTAGGGTTAAGTACAGCCTGTGTAAAGAAGGAAGGCTGGGAAGGAGGGAAGAATATAGGAAAGAAGGAGAAAAAATGGAAGGAGGAGACAGAGAAGAAAGGCAGGAGAGAAAAAGGAGGAGAATGGGAATTTGGAAGGAAAGGAAAGTGGAAGGGGGTGGGGAAGAAGGGGAGAGAAATGAGAGACAGAGAAGGGAGAAAGAGGGGTCTTACTTCAGGAAGAACTGGATCTTTCTTTCAGAGGTAACTCATTCTTCAGCTCAGTGTTGCTGTCCCTGCCCTTATCTCCTCCCTAGGTAAATGCCGCTGGTATATGTTCCCACGGCACCACTCAACCTTCTTCACAGCAGTGACCTCAGTTCCAATTTCACACGTATTTGTGTGATTATCTGAGTAACTCCTTGCTCTCTTTCTTGCAGGCAGAGATCAAGATAGCTTGGGCTCACCATTTCCCTGGCAGTCTAGCCCAGTTTCTGAAATACACATAGTAGATACTTAATGGTGGAATTAATATGTTTTACTTGAAAGCATTTTTCTTTTTATACCCAATGATGTTTTCCTTACTACTCACTTATTTAAAAAGTTCCATTTATAGTAGACCTATCTTGGTGGGTTTATGAAAGAGACACTGAATGATCACTTTGCATTTTTCTAAATGTTTGTTCAAAATTTGCAAGGAATTCATTCACAGTTTACAAATTGTAATTGTTAAGAGTTTAAAACAATAGAGCCATCTAGTAACAGACAAAAGAGAAATATAAAATTTGGATTTAAATAGATACGTATTCCAACATCCAAAGAACTAATGTGCAGACACTGCTAATAGCCCCTAACGTCCATCCTCCACTTCACTCTGAGTATTATGTTCAGCTTAACATTTGACTGTGCAGTGTAAAGACTAAGTTCCCCATTACCATTTGTAGCAATAGTAGATCTTTGGCTAAGGTCTGTCATTGATATATAAGAGAAATTGTGTTGTGTAATCTCTGAATTATAGCCTTAAAGAGAGGAGCATATCCTTTTTCTTTGTTTCCTTCCATCCTGGTGCTGGAAACATAATCATGGTGATGAGCTGTACTGCACAATGCTGAGGACTGCAGCATCTCGGCAGGGCACCAAAATGGAAGGAGAAAATAAAAACAGGATATCAGAAAGATATCTGAACTCTCATGTTTACTGCAGTATTATTCACAATAGCCAAGGTATGGAAACAACTTATGTGTCTGTCAACAGATGAATGGATAAAAAAGAATTGTGACACATGTACAAACACAGAGAGAGAGTGAGAGAAGGAGAGGGGGAAAGGGAGGGAGGAGAGAGGAGAGAGAAGAAAGAGGGAAGGAGAAAGGGGCAGAAGGAGAGAGAGAGAGAAGTGTTATTCAGCCATGAGAAAGAAGAAAATCCTGTCATTTGCTACAACAAGAATAAAACTTGAGGGCAGGTATACTAAGTGACATAAGTCAGGCAGAGAAAGACAGATACTGCATACACTATCACTTACAGGTGGAGTCTCAATGTGAAGTGGTGATTACTAGTTGCTGGGAATTAGGGAGATGTTGGTCACAGGGTACAAACCTGCAGTTAGAAGATGAATAAGTTGTAGAGATCTAATGCACAGAATTGTGATTATGGTCAACAATACTGTATTGTAAACTTCAAAGTTGCTAGGAGACTAGATTATAAAAGTTCTCACCACAAAAATAAATGATAATTATATGAGGAGATGGCAGTGTTAACTAACGCTACAGATTACAGTTGTAATCATCTTGTGATAAATAAATACACCAAATCAACACACTGTATACCTTAAACTTACTCAATGTTATACATAAAATATATCTCAATTAAAATAAAAGGATGAAAAGAGTAAGGGTAGGTCCCTTGAACAGAGCCTCCGCATCAGCTGTGGAACCCTTACCTAAAAGCCATAACATGTCTGAGAAAATTAACTTCTCTCAACTTAAACACTGTTTTTTAATTTGCAGGTATCTACAGATAGACTTATGTCTTAACCAACACAAATAGTGTTGACCTTTGATTTACATTCTTAACCAATCAAGAGTTTAATCACTGTCAGTAGGTATCCATGGGAGTATTGTGTGTGTGACTTTCATCAGTCTTGGATGTTGCAATGGAAAACGGGTGCGGGGGAGTTTCCAATACAGTGTCTGAGCCTGGACTTGCTGAAAGCACCTAGGAATTATTCTGTTATTTGATGACATAATGAAACTACATCATTTTGGGTTTTTCTTTTTTCTTTTTTAAATTCAGTGAGAGAAGAAGCAGAGACAGACTCCTGCATGTGCCCCGACCGGGATCCCATAGCAAGCCCACTAGGGGGCAGTGCTCTGCCCATCTGGGGCATTGCTTTGTTACTCAGCAACTGAGCTCTTCTTAGCACCTGAGGCAAGGCCATGGAGCCATCCTCAGTGCCTGGAGCCAACTCACTCCAATCAAGCCATGGCTGCAGGAAGGGGAGAGAAAGAGAGAGAAAGTAGAGAGAGAGAGAGGAGCAAGAGGGGGAGGTGTGGAGAAGCAGACCTGTGTGTTCTGACCAGGAATCGAACCTGGGACATCCACATGCCAGGCTGATGCTTTACCACTGAGCCAACTGGCTAAGACCTAACATTATCTAATTCTTTAGAAAATGAGCACAAAATATAATTTAACAGTCCACACACTGTCTTATTTGCTTCATGCAAACAGTCCACACACTATCTTACTCACTCCATGCAGTTGGTCATTTTCTTTCTTGTTATTATTATTGCTACTATTATTGCTATTGATTAAGATATGACATTTTTAAATTTGAAATGTTACAACTATGCACTGTCAATTATATCATTATCATTATTAACAGTTTTTTAAAGTTGAGATTCAACTAGCTAAATAATATGCAAGTTTAATCCTAAGTTTCAAATGTATTCAAAAACAAGATTCTTGGAACCCGGTTCCCAGATCCTGGGTTTTTCTTATTCCAAAGAACAACTTAAAACATTTTAAACTATATTTTAAGGAATTTTTATGAGCCTTAGTTCAGTCTGATTAATTTTCTTCATATTACTGGTCATTGGTGGATATGTTTTTAACATTTTTTGGATGTGACTTTTTTACTTCATTTTTATCAGAATGCTTACTACATTCAATATATATAAGTGATTTAAGTTTTCCTATTCTTGACCAACTCTGACCCCTAAAACTTTCTAAGCTTAAAAGTAATGGGATACATTTACACAATGGAATATTGCTTAACCAAGCAAGAAAATCTTATGTTTTGCAACAGCATGATGGACCTGGAGAACATTATGCTAAGTGAAATAAGCCTGTCAGAGAAAGAAAGTACCATAGGATTTCACTCATGTGTGGAATCTAATGAGTAAAATGAACTAACAAGCAAAATAGAGACAGACTCATAGGGAGCAGACTGACAGCTGTGGGAAGGAGGGCTAGGTGAGGAACAACAACAACAAAAAATTAACAAGAGAGAAAAAACTCAGGAACACAAATGACAGTTAGCTATTTCTTGGGGGAGGAGAGGGGGGAGGAGGAAGAGAATATCCGGAGATAAATGGTGATGGACCAAGACTTGACTTGGGAGGGTGAACACACAATACAGTGCACACATGATGTGTTGTAGAGTTGTGTACTTGAAACCTATATAATCTTGTTAACCAGTGGCACCCCCAAAAAAATTCAATAAAAAGGGAAAAACTGAAAATAAATAATAAATAAAAACACACTAACAAAAAAATAATTTAAAAAGGAGTAATGGAGGACATCACAAAGGAAATGATAGATATAATTATAGTGAAAGTATAAAATTCATTTTATTCACTAACAACATATGAGGCAAACAAAAATGATAAAAATATCCTGATTTTAATATTTCCATTAAAATATTTGCATTAAAATTGCAGAAAACATGACAAGATCTTAACAGATAAATAGCTTATAAAATCAATTTTAAAAGCCATAAACCCCAGAGGATAATTGGGGAAAAAAAATGAACAGATGCTTTATAAAACAGGTCATCAATTTGTGAAAAAAATATTTACTCAACATAGTAGGAACTTCTGGTTCCTGCCCATATGGCAACTTAACATGGGGCTTCTGGCTTCCTCTGTAAAATTAATCTGGGAATAACTAGAGAAATGAGAAGGGAGACTAAATTTCAGAAACTGTCCTTTCCATAGCAATACTAAGGCTGATTCAGATGATTTGTTGAGGGACAGTAGTTGCCTGAAGCTGAGACAGAGGACAGCTGAAGGGGCAGTGACAGGATAAGTTGGAATAAAACTGTAAATATTGCAAATATTTGGGACAACATTCCCTGTGTCTTCACCACAAAAGTCAATTGCAACATTTCAGATGCCAGCGCAGATGTTCTAAGGTATTTTCAAGGGACCGCAAAGCCCCACTGGGGTGGATACTCTATCTAAAAGGAGGCCCACTGAGCAGCTCTCCCAGACGTTCAACTTTACCCCTCCTCTGTGGCCACTTACAACCTAGGGCAGTGATGGGCAATGTTTTGAGGTTGGTGTGTATTTCAAAATTCACCAAAAAAACGAGCATAACTCAGGTGGTGTGTCACTTCGAGAAAAACGGCCTAACCGGAAGTCCCAGAACTAGACACTCTGTGCCAGAGTTCTGTTGTTTGGCCTACAGACCTCCGGCACAGAGTGTCTACACTACAGCAAATGTTTTATCCTTGGCTGCTGCACCAGGCCATGCAGGAGCAGAGGATGAAACGTCCTTCTCAGTTGCCGCCCCCATACTTCTCTGGTATACAGCCACATGCGGCGGCGTGTCATTGAAAATGGCTACGCGTGTCATAGGTTCACCATCACGGACCTAGGGAAACAGCCTCCTAATGTTTTTCTCTCTAAGGCTTTACAGAGGCAGAACAAAGATGATATGCAGGAGGCAATTTAGGGTGATCAAGACTGGGTCCATTGTGCCTGAGGCTCTCTGTATTGAAATTCAAACCCTCCATCCCCCTTAAATTCACCAGATTAGCAAACACTGGAAGCTGGATTTCAGCCTTTACTCAGCTCACATTACTAAACCGAGCAGCTCATCCCTCAAGGGACAATGAATTTGCAAGTCAAAATAAGAAGTACAAGTATCTCAATAAAAACTTTAAAACTGTATACAATTTTGATATCCGCAAACTACAAAAAAAGATCTAGTACAGTAAAAAAAAGTACTCATTATTCTATTAAAGGCAAAATATTTTCTAGATTTTTTCAAGGCCTTTTATCTATGTGGCTTTATTTGCTATATACATGAGAAAATTCTAAAATTTTGTTCCTGCTTTTTTAAAGACATCATTATAGAAAACACTTTCCATCATATTAGAAAGTTGATAAAATGCCATTTTAGGGTTGGTATATGAGACTATCAAACTGATGTATCAATATTAGTTTTACTATTTTTAAAACTTTAAATGGAAAATTTCAAACACACATGGAAATAAAGAAAATAGTATAATGAATTCCCAAGTTTTAGCGATTAATCATATTTAGACAATCTTGCTTCATTAATCCCAATGGTATTTTTTGAAGTAGAGTATTTGCATTCTAAACTGAAATATCTTAAATCCCAGGCATAGTTTAACTTGTAAATAGATCCAAATGAATACCTTGTAAGTGTTTTCTGTATAACTAAAATTATATCACATCCAAAAAAAGGTAGCAATAATTCTTAATTCACCCAGTATTCAGTTTATATTAAAAAATCCCTAATCGTCTCAATAACTATCTTTTTTTCAGTTGACTCATTTTAATAGAAACCAAACACTGTATTTGGTTGTTATGTTTGTTAAATCTAATTCAATTACTAATAAGCTTCCAGCCTCCCCACTTCTTGTGTCATTGATTCGGAAAAAGACCAAGTTATCTGATCTTTAGTGTATCCCACATTCTTGATTTGACTCACTGATTCTTCATTATTTATTTTATTTCTTCCTCTCATTCCTGTATTTCCTATAAACTAATAGTTACCTTGATTGAAGTCAGATTCAATTTTCTGTTGTCAAGAATATGTCAGAGTTTGTGTTGTTTCCTCCTTATTGCTTTGTGAGAGGCACGTGACATTGGTTGTCCAGGTTTAGTGATAGTGAGATAAATCAAACCTCGTCAGCACAACGGAGCTCCCTGACTCTTCCTTTTAATCATTTTAACATTCATTCATGATGACTGACAAGATACATATCTGGTTCAGACATGTTATATAGATAGGTTGGAGATTATAATGCATGTGTAAACTTTTATGGTAGAAAATTATTTATATTAATCAATATACAGATATCCATAATAAAAAATAGCTTTTCTAGACTGCCAAAGTTAGAGAAAAAAAGCATTTAGCTAAGTAATTAAGTGTAAATTGATGACTATGATAAAAAAATTAAACAAAAAAAAATAGCTTAGGAGACAGGAAGAGAGAGAAATGCCTAGAATACTGAGAGAATAATAAGATGGACCCTTCAGTCAGAGAGGAAAAAACAAACTAAACAGGACACTTGGTCTGGGGTTGCTTGGAACAGCTGAGTCTCAGAGTCTAGGCTCCTGGCTCTCATATCATATGTCAAAATATACCCTTTTGAGAGGTTTAAAAACCTTAAGCAAACCAACTGAGATCACTTTCTGAGACACTTTTACCTTTAAAAAAATGTTTTCCCTTATTTTCCAAGTGTGAGGAGGGGAAATACAGAGACAGACTCCTACATGCACCCCGACCAGAACCCACCTCACAACCCCCGTCTGGGGCCGGTGCTCTGCCCATCTGGGGCCATGCTCACAACCAAGCTATTTTTTGCACCTGAGGTGGAGGCTTCATGGAGACATCCTAAGTACCTGGGGCTGATGTGCTCGAACAAATGGAGCCATGGCTGTGAGAGAGGAAGAGAGAAAGAGAACGGGGAGGGGGGAAGGTAGAGAAGCAGACGGTTGCTTCTACTATGTGCCCTGACCAGGCATCGAACCCAGGACATCCACACAACAGCTGATGCTTCATTGAGCCAACAGGCCAGGGTCCACTTTTACCTTGAAAACTGCCTTCTTACCTCTCAAAAGTATTTTATAAATTTTATAATTTCTGCATCTTTCAGCCAAGACAAACACAGAGCATACACCCCCACACATGCGCACATACACACATCTTGCCCCCTCCACCATCTTTATTTTTATAATCTTTCTCTTTGAAAAGAAAAATGAGAGTGGGGATCCCACAGGGCTTAGAAATGTTTTAAAGAAGGTCCAATCTTCATTTCAAAGTAGTGCAGAAGTAAACTGTCATTTACAAAAGAAATTTTATTCCCATTTAGGATTATGAATTTTGCAGCTCTCAGATCAAGAAGATGTGGGATATTTTCAAGTCAAAAAGATGGGTAGCCCAAGAAATTCATATAGCCTTGCTTAAAAGTATGTGTTTTACTATAGTTGGAGATGTTTTGTTTTGTCTGTGAGTTAGTTTAGTTTGGTGTGATACTGTGCGATGTGGTTTGGTTTGAGTATATTTAATAAGAGAAGTGTTGTTCTTTATCCTGGGAATAGTCACTTAAGGAGTTCATAATGTACTTACATAAATTTAGGAAAACACTCACTGTTCTGAATTAGGGTGTAGTTGAGGAATGTTACTATCTACGACCTTTGTACTCAGAAATTGTTGATAATAAGGCAAAAGTAGATCAATTTGTGGGACTTTATTTTTCAGAATAAAAGTTATTTTAAGCATACTTGGTACTTTCTGAAACTTAGAACTGGGGAAACATTTTCAGGGAATATTAGAAACCCTTGAACACAGTCTGGTATTAGGGCATAGTTATGGAACCTTGAAAGTAACATGGCCATCTAGGCTGTGACACTGGTTTCACACTATGAGTACAGGGGAGAGATGCTTTCCAAACAGTGCATTTTGAATGCTGGAAAAATGTCAGTGTCTAGCCTGCCAGGTGGGCTGGTTGGGAACAATGAGGGAAATGGCTGAGCCATTTTCATTACAGGTAAACTAAAAAGCTGGGGACCTTGGAGGCCTTGTGCATCACCCTTTTTGCAGAGCTGACCACTGGGTGGTGGTAGGGTCATGGTGGAGGGGTGAAGTTCAAGCTTCCTCTCTAGAACAACCACAGCTGCCTGGAGAGTTGGCCTTGACTACAGTGCACAAGTGTCGATGGGACTGTACAAACAGCATCAACATTGACACTGTGATTGAGTTTCAGGTTCCTGGGATAATTTGGCAAAGGAGAGTGTGCCTCTGATAGAGACAGTGGACATCTTGCCAGTATGAAGGTCAGGGTTCAACAAAGTATTTGTGAGAGTGAGAGGCATGACTGTATTTCCACTGTGGGCTTGAGAAGCAGGTCATCTTGCTCTTAAACATAATTTGGCTATTCAGGAGTCTTCAGTATTATTCCTTGGATACACTAAGACCCTTCCTTTATTATTATTATTGGTTTTGACAACTACTGAGACAAAAATCCTATACATGATTGCATAATTTATAGATCACATACAAGCTGATTCAAATGAGTCAATATTGATAAAGATTTGAAATATGCCAGACACAGTATGTCCTAGATAAATGTTTGCTATTATTTGCTACATTTGTTTCTCAAGCCATTAAGGATTTGAATAAAACTGCCCACAATGCTCAATTGAATTTTTGATGTATTTTAAAATGGAAGGACATAAAGCAAGATAGAAAGTCATAGAACCCAATCATGTTTCTACTTTGCATGTGCCGGTGAATATTTTTACTGTTAATACAAGTGGAATTTAATGTGATCTATATTCTGATATTTCAGTGCCACTTAAAAATTTTTATTCCATGACATTTCATAATGGACATTGAAATAAGTACAAAAGCTTTTAAAATGATTACTTATGCTTTTAAAATGCATTAAAAATGTTTAAGAGGGGTGAAAGGCTAGTTTCTTAGAAATTTTAAATAACTTATACTGGAAAGATACAATCATCTCTGGATTATTGTGCATCTGAACAACCTGTGAGTATCCTAAATGGATATAATATCTCTGGTCCCAGATGAAAGGTTTCATAATTCACTGAAGTCCTAAAATGCCATAGACGGGCTTGGTTTTTAAGTATATTTCAATGGACAGAAAGCAATTACTTCTCACCATTTTCTGAATATCTGATAATCCATAATTTTAATAAAGCCTTGTCTAATTAATCTATAATGCTACTTTAACCTAAGAAAAAAATAGCCCTGGGGTTTTAGAGATTCCTTTTCCCTTACACACAAAAAAATATTCAGTAACCAACTTACTTTAAAATATTTCTATTTCTATGATCATAACTTACCTTCTATATGAATTTGTAAGGTTGAGCTTATAACTTAAATCAGGGGTCGGGAAACTTTTTGGCTGAGGGCCATAAACGCCACATATTTTAAAATGTAATTCCATGAAAGCCATACAACGACCTGTGTACCTTACGCATTATCCAATAAAAATTTCGTGTTGTCCCAGAGGACATCTGTGATTGGCTCCAGCCACCCGCAACCATGAACATGAGTGGTAGGAAATGAATGGATTGTAATACATGAGAATGTTTTATATTTTTACTGTTATTATTTTTTTTTATTAAAGATTTGTCGGTGAGCCAGATGCAGCCATCAAAGAGCCACATCTGGCTCGTGAGCCATAGGTTCCCAACGTCTGACTTAAATCCACACATAGGTAAAGGGGTGATATCTAAATAATATTTGATAAGATACATGTGAGAATAAAGAATTTTCCCCACTAATGTAAAATTAGATTTGTCTTTGTTCCCAGAACATGAATTTTTAACAAGGGCAAAAAGGTCTCAAAGCCAATCATTCTTAATTTTCTGCAAATGGTGGTGTGGTAAGTGCTCCCTCCCACTCTTGCATAAACTATTGTGGAGTCCTAGGTCTCCCTGCCCTTACATCTGTCCCTTTACAAATCTTTCTAAAATGATAATCTAACTGTGTCTCTTTTCTGCTTTTAGTTCTTCATTGGATCCTAGTCCCCTCGAGAACAAATTCCAGCCTCACATGTAAGCCTGAGAACAGATTCTTCAGCCTCACATGTAAAGCCCATCATTATACAGATGGATGGACTCGCTTCCCAAATGTGTGCTCTGCTATTCCTTTCTCACACTTGATGCTCCAGCAATTCGAAAGTTTCCAGTATATCAGGCACACCACACTGTTTCCAAGTCCAAGCTTCAGGCACCTCCTGTAATTTACACGTGATGTCGCCCCTCCTGGAATGCCCACTTTCTTGTGCTCCTGTGTTCTATCTAGATAATTCCTATTCCAATTTCAAAAGCCAATTCAATACCTGCCTTCTTTCGAAAGAAAGTGCATTTTACTGTCACCTGCCTTCCGGTAACTCAGAAGAGAAATAATCATTCCCTGCTCTGTGCAATCACTGTTATCTTCTACACGCATTTATCACCGAGCGTTTTCATTTGGTATTGAGAATATTCTGTCTCATGCATTAGATTATGAGCTTCCTGCAGGCATAGCACCTGCTTTGTATTTAATCCTGGGACCTGGCACAGAGAAGGCTCTCCATCAATGTCCTTGGCGGTTTATGCTCAAGACCTTTAAAGAATATTTCATTGCTTTGGTTTCCTACAGAAACAAAAGTCACAATAGAACTCTGAGAAATCAGCAGGTGCTGTTGTTCTGTATGAAAAGGCCTTTATCAATACTGAGTCATTTAACAAAGAAACTCTTTCTAAAAATATTAGAACCACCTTCACTTATTTAAATTTCCAGAAACCTGCAGTAGCAAGCCTAACAGCAGGCTCTGAGCATATTACACAACCTATTTCCACCTCTGAATTTTCATAATTTCTAAGGCCAGCTGCCAGGAGAGAAATAAAAACGTTTCTTTGAATAAAGGTGGTGAGCCTGCTTTAAATCACTAAGGAGTTCTATTCTATGGGGCCAAAAAAATTATATTAAAACAAAATATTTTTCACCAAAAATGGAATTTCTAAAATACTGCATTCTTCCAAGTGATAATGTAATGGAAAATATGACCCACCAAACTCAGAGGAGCTACATTATATTTGAAGAAATACAGATAAAACCTGCAAAGCAGTGGATTTTTTTTCATGGAAAATTAACAAGGTAATCACCCAGGCTCCTGGTTGCTGCGTCACTAGCTACTGATAGAGGACCAGTCCTGGAGAAGAGCACTAAATCATCTTAGAACGCTCCAGGCCAACTATGAGTTGATGTATCAGGATTTAAACATCATCTATAACCAATAAATAGGTTATATAGTTATATATATAATATATTATATATAAATATAATATATATATATATATATATATATATATATATATATATATATACACACACACACACACATGCTAAGGACTGCAGTGGACCTTGTGCAAATTACCAAAGTGATATGAAACCTAATCTCTGCCTTCAATAAATTTATAATCCTAAAGGGAAATAAGGCTTAAACAGAGAAAATACAAATAACATGCAAATAATGTGATTTTCAAACAGAATGCAAGGCAATAAAAGATCCAGTTTCTTTTTTCTTTTCTTTTTTTGTAACAGAGACAGAGAGGAACAAATAGGGACACACAGACAGGAAGGGAGAGAGATGAGAAGCATCAATTCTTCGTTGCAGCTCCTTAGTTGTTCATTAATTGCTTTCTTATATGTGCCTTAATGGGGGAGGGGGCTACAGCAGAGTGAGTCACCCCTTGCTTAAGCCAGTGACCTGGGGCACAAGCCAGTAACCTTTAGCTCAAGCCAGTGCCCATGGGGTCATGTCTATGAGCCTGCGTTCAAGCCAGCGACTTCGGGATTTCAAACCTGGGTCCTCCGCATCCCAGTCCAACATTGTATCCACTGTGTCACTGCCTGGTCAGGCAAAAGATCCAGTCTCTGATAGAATCATTCCATTAATGTTGATTGAGTTGTAATGAATACCTAATATTTGGCCTCAGAGTGAGACAGACAATAGGAACGATGAGATTTCAAAGGAAAGAAATCTCTATAGCTTAGACTGTTGTCAGAAAACTCTAAGAAGAGATTTGAACTGAGTATTCAGATCTAGGTTATATTTAGATTAGCGGGGAAAGGGAAATGGCCTGGACATAGGAAACATGGATGAATCAGAAAACTTTGCTAGGTTACATTTTAAATTCTTACTCAAATCAATAACTGACTTGTGGTTTGATTCGTTTCAAGTCCTGAACTTGTGTGTATATACATGATGGAATTGACCTTTCCTTCCTGCTTGACACTAACTCCTTGACATTACTGTGTTCTATGATCCTAAGTCTCTTTAGCAACAGAAAAGTGATAGAAGAAACCTCTCCTGAGTTAAGAGAAGATACAGTCTATAATGGGATTTGTATGCTCATGGAGCACATGAACAGAGAGGGATGCACAAGCTAATCTGTTTTGAATATTTACTTGCTGAAATTTTAAAATATCCCTTGTGGCTAGTAGGCTCATATAATAAACATATTCAACACTTCAATAAATAGCACATATTTCACTTGCTTCTTGGAGATTGCTTTCATCCAACTTGCTCAAGTTCTTCAACAACATAGAGCTAGGTTGTCCACTATTCTAAGGAGGTAATTTGGGCAGTTAAGGAGATGTGTTCATTCTTTCAGGCCACAGGGGATGCATTTACTGAATATACAGTGAAAACCAAATGAGATACAATATTCCCCTGAGCCCAAAAGAGGGGAAGGCACTCTTCCCTGAGCCTGTGGGGAGCATCAAGCTCTCTGCAGCATGTTAATTAGCAGAGAGGAAGTCGAATTTCACACTTCAGTTTTACCTAACCCAAGCAGAATTTCTACCAATGAAAGACACTCTTATTCATAAATTTTAATCATTTCTTCACTATTTAAATATTGTGTTAAAAAAAAGAACTTTCAGCTACGATTCCAACTACCAATTAAAAACATCAACACAAGAGGAATCAACACAGTAACACCAATGATAAATTGTACCTAAGTTCAGAGGTAGTGTTTTATTAATTCCATTGTTCCTATACTTTTAGATTTTATTTTCTCTTGCATAAATAGTAGTTTGCAAATATGATGACCTACACCAGAAGTTTCCTAGAGATATAGCAAGGGTTTGAAGTTGACTCAATTCTGCCTTTTTTTTTTTTTTTTAGTGAGAGACAGAGGGAGAGAGAGGGACAGACACGGGTAGACAGATAGGAAGGGAGAGAGATGAGAAGCATCAATTCTTTGTTGCGGCACCTTAGTTGTTCATTGATTGCTTTCTCATATGTGCCTTGATTGGGGAGCTCCAGCCTAGCCTGTGACCTCTTGCTCAAGCTGGCTACTTTGGGCTTAAGCCAGTGATGTTGGGTTTCAAGTCAGCAACCTTTGTGATTGAGCCAGTGACCATGGGGTCATGTCTATGATCCCACACTCAAGCCAGAAACCGTGAGCTCAAGCTGGATGAGCCCTCACTCAAGCTGGTGACCTAGGGGTTACAAACCTGGGTCCTCAGCATCCCAGGCTGATGTCCTATCCACTGAGCCACCGCCTGCTCAGGCTCATTCTTCTCTTGAAAGCATCTTAGAGTATTACTTAGCCTTGGACAAGAATCCACTGAGAGAATAAAAAATTAAGATCTTCTTCTCCAGCTAGATTTGTGTATAACTCCTGCTAAACCCAGGGCAGATCTGCATCATAACCGGAAGTTCATGTCCTTCAACCAGTATCTAGGGACAGAAGAGGCATTAAGATTTATGCTTCATCTTAGTCCCCTACTCCTGTCTTATCATATCTATTTTAGAATCTCGAACAATTAAGAAATGACCAGAAAGAATTGTTTTCACTTAGTTGGTTCAAATATTTATAAGCATTAGTGAAACTGCATGTAACTAGGGAGAATAAAGCAAGAATGTAGGGGAAATAATGGGTTTGCATGTACTTTTTGTAATTCGTGATTCCATAGGATTTTGTTATCAAAAATCACGTTGAGCTTCTTAGAATTAAGAAAATGTAATATTATCAAAATAACTAGTCACAAGACTCATAATCTATTTTCTATAAAGGTATTTAAAAAGAATCTAAAAATTATTTGTATCAAGTGTATCATTTCAGGTAAAATGAGCAAAACATAATTCAATCCAGATATCTCAATAGAGGGAATTTAGTATGGATAACTACTTCCAAAGATGCTGGAAGTTAAAACAAGGAAAGTTAAGGCAACCAGAAAATAACAACAGCAGGAA
This sequence comes from Saccopteryx leptura, assembly GCF_036850995.1. Lineage (NCBI taxonomy): Eukaryota > Metazoa > Chordata > Mammalia > Chiroptera > Emballonuridae > Saccopteryx > Saccopteryx leptura. The sequence continues at coordinate 35,297,700 of NC_089514.1, read as the reverse complement.
GTTACTACCATTTTAAGGGCAAGTGAGCAAATAGAGCAGATGGTGTTATCAGAGGCAAGAAAAGAAGGCCTCCATAAGTGAGATGGAATCAGGCAGAAGCACTAGTAAGGAGTATCTTTCCACGAATAAGATGCAGCCACTGCTATAAATACCACTAGCAGGTACCACCAGCTTCTCCCCGACTCCTACTTACCAATATCCTGTCAGTCCCTCCCTTTGCCCCATCCTAATCAGAAGCCAGTGTGAGAGGGATCCTGGGCAGTGTGGTTATCAGACATCTGCCTCCTGTGAAACAGAGCAGTATAGAGGAAGAAAGGGAACAGATCCGAGAGTGAACAGGCAGATATTTGTCACAGTTTATCCTGTTTGTTCTTGAGCATCAATCTTCACCCTCCAAATTTCTACAAGAGCAACCATTTGTATCCACCTTTTTTGATACAACTAACCATCACACAAACTAAGATACCCTCACCCTCTCCTTCAAAAGTGGATAGAATGTCCCATCCGTGTTAATTTCTCATCTAACTCAGTGGAAATACTACTGGAGTATTCTGCAACCTAAAAACTAATTGCAAAAATAAGGAGAATACTCCTTAAGTGAAATAACAGAGGAAGAGAAGGGGGAAAGCAGAAGTAAGGGGTTAGTGTTGTCCGTCTCTTTCAGCAAAAACCCTTCAGTTGAACAGGTTGGGTTCATTATTTCATTGAGGGAGAACACGTGCCATAGAGAACTGAGAGGTGCCTCAGTGAGGGTGTTAAAAAGAATCTGTTATACGATTTGGGCTTTGGTTGGTTAATTTGGGAAGGTCTAAGGAAGTAGGGGTTCACCTTAGAGAGAGTGCTGTCAGAAAGCAGGGACAGTTTTATGATCATGTATCTCAACAAATCTTAGCTAATAAGGAGGGCAAACTAGATTGAGGAGAAATCTGTAACTGAAAAGGAAGCAGCACTTAACTCAGTATCTGGGAGGCTCAGTAACCTTGCTTTCGTTTCATTTATTATGGAGTCCGAGTGACCTTGTCTGATGTTGATGTCTGGTGGGACTGTTTTGGTTGGGATGTCTCCAACATGAAAGCCGTTAGTCTAGTTATGAGCATCAGACCATTCTTCAAAGGTTAGAGATTGCTTTTTTCTTTCTCAATAAACACAGAATTTATATTCATCATAAATGGAAAATATGCATATCTTTTCTGTCTTCCTTTTAGTAACTGATCATGAGAGATAGTTACTGTTTTAACACATTCTTCTACCACCATCCATCTTTCCTTTCCCCTTAGCCAACATCTTGGCAGTAGAGATTCTCTACCTGGTAGCGTGACCTGCACATTCTTTCCAGAAGCGGCTCAGCCTCTAGAAGTCAAGCCTTTACTGGATTATCCTAGTCTTTCATTAACTTTTACTATTCTATGTGAAAGTACTAAGTGCCTAGTGAATCCTCTAGGTCTCAGATGTCTCCATAGAAAGAGCAATCCAACCTTTTCCTGTCCAATGGAAGCAGTCATCACAACAAGGCTAGTAAATTATTTATCTATTGGTTCAGTGGCATGAGGAACCCAAAATGGCCTGGTAGTAATCTCACTCCACTTCAAATTAAGAAAACCATCTTTAACCACATGCACACACCCCTAGTGAAAGCCTTCTTCCCTGGTAACAAAACCCCTGTAACATCTAAAACCGACACTTTGGAGATGAAAGCAAAAGTTGTTAGAAACTAACATCCTGGAGAAGGGAGGGAGTCATTAGATATAATAATGAGAGGAAACCACTTCTACCCCTAGCCCTTGGATTTGGCTCTGGGAGAAAGAGTACTGTATATTAGCTGCTTATTCAAAGTATATATGGCATCCTGTAGGACAGCATCAGCAACTCACAAGGTATCAGCCCTAGCTAGAGTGATATTAATCTCAGTTCTATGAAGCTAATCTATTTTGGGTTACAGGGTAAATATATAACTAGAGGATTCCAGAGCCCATTGGTTCACCTGAGCTGTGAAGTGATTTCTTTGGTCATAAGCATTATTGCATGGGCTAACTTTATGCTGAATAAGTCATTCCATTAGTCCACTAATGGTAGACTATCAGAAAATTTTTTCACAGAGAAGTTAGATAAAGTGTATAAGGAACTTTCTGTACTGGTTTTGCAATTTTTAAGTCTGAAATTAATTCAGAATTAAAACTCTAAAAAAGACAGAAGGTTATGTGGGAGTTGGTGGTGGTGACAAGGAGACTCAGGAGGAAACTGTAAATTCAATGTTTAGCAGAGATAGGGGAAAATACAATATATTAATCAAAACCTTATGCCTTCTTAAACACACTGATGTAACATAGCTTTTAATTTGTTTAAAATTGTCTTGAATTACAGAAGGGTTTCTTTTTCCATCAGGTCTACTCAATATATATATAAATTGCTATTTGGTTATTCTCTTTTATTTCCAGGAAAACAAAATATTTCCATCTTTTCTATAGATTTTGTTCCTACATGTAAGTCTTTTTTTTTTTTTTTTGAGGTTTGTTTTTATTGGAAGGAAATATGCATTTCCCAAAAAGAATTTAAAATTTAAATACTAAAACAAGCCCACTCATTCTTACCGACTAGCAATATTTGTATTTTTTTTTTTTTGTCATTGCAGCTAACTGCTTGTCTGGTTGTTCTCTGGGCTGGTGGTCTGCCCTATTACTTCAACTTAAAACTTGAATCTGCTCTCCCCGTTGAAAAGTGCTCAGTGGGTAAACCAGTATAAAACACCTGTGCTGTGTTATGCTTTTATTTTCACACAAAGGCATCATCTCTTTGGCAGAAGAAGTATCTTTTCATTAGTTATGAAAGAAATTGTACTTAGATACTTGGGTTAACCAGGTCCATATTTTCAATTTATCCTAATCACTCTTAGCATCTTAAATTAACCATTACCTGGAACACCACCCAAATGACCTACTCTCTAATCTGGCATCACAAAGGAAAAGATATAATTATGAGCCTGAAATAATCTAGTCTCTGATACCATTTTCCCCTTTAATAAAAAATAATAATGCAGCGTTCACCTGAAGTTTCTTGGTAATGCAATTCTTAAGTCATAAAAGGACAATTGGTGAGCGATGAGGAAAGAAGGAGAGAAAAGTCAAGGTGATCACGTGAGGAAGGACCAGACAAGTAATGCATTGAGTGAGGAGGTTAGACTTGAACTTGATACATATTGGAGCCAGAAAAACACAGCAGGCAGAGGAGTGGTTTGAATAGATTGGCATTTTCAAAATGTACAGGATGGAACAAAACTAGGTTTACAGTTGTGAGTATGTGAAATACAGTTTATTCTTGTATTATTATTTATTAATTATTGTATTATTTTCCATGTGAACTGTAAACCTGCTTGTGCCCCACCCTGTTTGATTGCAAGCTCCTTTTTCAATATGCAAATTTACCTGATAGCTTAAGTCTTCTTTGTCATTCAAACTTGTGAGTGATTTTGATCACCCAGTGGGAGGTCAGCAGGACAGGACAAGGTTTTGAGGAGGTGAAGGGGGACAGTGCCCAAAATAGATTTTGTCCAGAGGCTGCTGTTTACACTGTCCCTCCTGCAAACTGTCCCCAGTCACATTTAGCAAATGCTGTTAAATTGTATATATCTAAGAGTTTAATGCCAGTATATACAATTTTGCCCTAGCATATACCATATTTTCCCATATATAAGACACACCCTTTCCAAAAAATTTGGGATCTAAAAACTGGGTATGTCTTATACAGTGGTTGTAGATTTTTTTTACTTGCATTTCCTACTTTTTCATGAGGATGAGGAATTGTCTGAATTTAATGATTAATAAAACTTGAGTTTAATACCTGTATGTAATACATTTCTTTTTCAAATTTTGGGCCCCAAAATTAAGGTGCATCTTATACATGGGAGTGTCATATACATGGGGAAATATGATAGTCCTAAAACAACTGCTTAGGTTTAATTTTTTTAATTAAATTCATCATGATTAGAATGTAATTTATCAAAAGTTGTTAGGAGTGAGGGGCTCTTTACACAGTACCTGGCTCAGAACAATACCTAATCTAACCTGCTCACAACACTTTTCCCTGATCAAAAACTACAAAACTCTTAAGAGCAGCATTTCAAAGAACAAAACAGGACTTGTCTATAACTTGAATTGTCTTTTCAGTCAGTTACTTTGCTGAACTTTAAGAATGTGTAATTTATACTTTTACAATGTTTTTCTTATTTACTTCTTATAGATCATTTCCTGAAAAAAACAAATGTCTCTGAGATATCTTTATAAGCAGCTCTAGTTTTGAATTGCTAATTTGTGCATCTATATTATGCTCAGCAAAGCATGAATCATATAGATCCCATTATGTGATTATGCAAATGCACACTAAATATACAATTACAAGCGTATATGGGCAGTGAAATTTAATTAATTATTATGACTTAGTTCACTTGCCAAATGTAGTTTTATTAAGTAACTGCTCACAGATGTGTTTCCTCTCTTGATGCATTAACATTTTAATACCATGTAGAAATGATAAACTATTGTAACAGCAGATGATAAAAACAGATGGAATAAACATAACTGAACCCAAAATGATTTACATATAGTAGGTTTGAATTGAACAGTTTGTATATTTAAGACAGTCCTAAATGCTTCATTCTTATATTGTGGCTATTTAGGAAGAACTTTATAAACATATACACAGAGTCATTCAAACCAGCCAAGGGCATTTAAAAATGCATACTTAAAGGCTATTAAGTAGCTTTTTAAATTGATGATCAACCACTAATTATATTTGTAGGTATAAATATTAAAAGAAAAAAGTAATAAAAAAATCAGACATAATAACCTAGAGATTAGGATAGTAACCTAGAGATAAAAATGATCAATAAACATTAATGCTAAGTGAAGTGAACATTTGACAAATTACTAAGTTTAACTGAAAATTTCAAACACTTATAGATTACAATGTTCCCTGGAGGGTTGTATTCCAAACCTAAATAATTCATGATCTTTTAAAAAAAAAAAAATCTAAAACTATCAGCATCACTTCATCCCATTCCAGAATAGTATTTGCATGTGCACATGCATACACATTATGTATTTTAAAAGGCATGCATCTGATCTGACATACAAGATTATTATGCACATTTGTTTGAAATTTCATCAAATAAAATTGCAGTTACATTAAAAATTCACTATTTCAAGCATCAAATTTCTCTGATGTCCAAAAGATGAAGAAAATCTGTTTTTCGTTTGTCAAAAAAAATATTACAGAAATAGGATAGTGTAAAGCCAGTGGCCAGCATCGGGGCCATTCACATGCAGGTTCGCATTGGATTCAGACAGTCGGTAAAGAAACAACGGAGCCAAGAACTGATGGGCTGTCATCTTTAATTCTAGCTTGCACCCGGCGGGCAAGTAAAAATACACACTGGGCTCCAAAACCCACTCACATTCAGTGCTCACAAAGCTACTGACTTAATCGGAGTTGTTGGGCAGATAAAATGTATTATGCTCACTTTGTTAAAAATAGGCGTTGCCCACGTGAGGCCATTGCCCAGGTGATATTAATGTGTGTTGAGAATTGTAGCCTGAGGCTTGGTTTTGGGATTAAGCCTGTCCCACCCTTTTTGGTGTGAGGTGGTACAATCCTATCATGCCTCAGAGAAGTGACTTTGTATTAGAGACTTCCCTATTATGTATATTGGATTAAGGGTTTGGATTTCTACACTATAAAAGGGAGGCAGAATGGGACTCGGCTCTTGGTTCCTGAGGTTAGCATGAGAGAGCGGAGAGAGTAGAGCCAGCAGCTAAAGGAGGCCACGGGGAGGAGGCCAGGAGAAGCAGCCAAGATGGCGGAGTGCTGAGTGAGATGCCAGTTTGTACAGAGTTTGTATCTGGGATAAGGAAGGAGATGGGGAACTGAGGAGAAGAAGGCTGGTGAGCTAGAAACCTTTGATTCTAGGAAACTCGGATAAGTCAGTGGCTTTGTGAGCACTGAGTGTGACTGGGTTTTGGAGCCCAGTGTGTATTTTTACTTGCCCGCCGGGTGCAAGGTAGGATTAAAGGCTATGGCCCATCAGTTTTTGGCTCCATGGTTTCTTTACCGACTGTCCAAATCCAATGCGAACCTGCATAGGCCAGAAGGCTGCTGTGATAGTGGCCCTGGCCCTGCCTACTGGCTTTACAGGAGTTCTCCTAGAATCAAAGGTTTCTAGCTCACCAGACTTATTCACCTCTGTTCCCCATCTTCTTCCTTCTCCCTGCACAAACTCTGCACAAACTGGTTTCTCACTCAACACTCCGCCATCTTGGCTGCTTCTTCTGGCCTCCTCCACGTGGCCTTTCTCTGCTCTCTGCTGTGATCTCTCTGCTCTCTCATGCTAATCATCCCAGGAATCAAGAGAGCAAGCTCCCGTTCTGCCCCTATTTTATAGTGTAGAAATCCAAACCTTTAATCCAATATACAAAATAGGGAAGTCTCTAATACAAAGTCACTCTTCTGAGGCATGATTGGATTGTACCACCCCACATCAAAAAGGGTGGGAAAGGCTTAATCCCAAAACCAAGCCCCAGGCTACAAAGATTCTGCCTGCCCCCAACACACATTAATATCACCTGGGCAACGACCTCCAGGTGGGCAGCATTATCTTTTACAAAGTGAGCATAATACATTTTATCTGCCCAACAGATAGGTTATGAACTGGTTACCAAAAAAAGAACGTCTCAGTGGTCCCTGAAAAGCCTTCCTTCCCCATTTCTATCACACGATGTTCCTGGCCGAGCCCTCCTTCAGCAGGAAGGAAAGTGTTATCAATGTGTGGACGTCAAACTACCTTCTACCTCCATGCACAGTTATCTTACGTGTAATTCATCTTTCAAGTGATATCGTCAACCTAATCCTTTACTTCTACTTTGATAGGCATGCTGTTAAAAGAAAGAGCCTAGCAGAAATAGAAAAAAAGTATTTTCTAAACTTGACTTATGTTATAGTCAAATAAGCAATTTTTAAAAAAATTTTAGAACAAATATTTCTATTTAGGGCTTCATCCTGCCATAATGCAGAAAAAGATTTTTCCCCCCTGGCTTGCCTTTGGGACTCAGAGATACATGAGCCTGGACTTATTTCTTCAAGTTGAAAAGGCCAAGTGTGTGTGAAGGGAAGTATTGCTATGCCAGGAGGAGTGACCCTCTAAACTACACCACATAGGGAAGAAGGGACCAGCTGTAGCCTCGGCAGCTGCAAGGACCTCAGATATAATTTAATTAGAAGAAGCAGGACTGACATGGGTAAGAACTGACCACTTAGCTGTCAACAGACAGGGATTTTCTGTCTGTGTTATTGTGAAATTGGTAAGAAATTATAAAGCTAAGTAGGGCTCACTAGAAAGAGAGTGATCGCTGATATTTATACAATTACACCACATATTCCCCCTTTGGCCACTGTTATCGTTTGTATTTGAGGAAAGTATAATGGTTTATTTTTATTTCTACTTATTACCCTGAAATAACAAGATATCCTGGAGTGTGGAAAACAGACGCCACATAGCTCCCCAGGCCACACCTCTGGGCCACACCCACTGCTCTAGCAACCGCTTCTGTCACCAGTCACCACATTATGTCCTCCTGTCAACAGGAAGCTCTTTCAGTGACTAAATGTCAAACAGAATGACTGCGATGGATCAAACATAAAAACTGGCCAAATTAAGACCTCATAAACTTAAAGCTTGGTGATATTTATGCTTTATAATAACCCCTGTTCTTGGTAATTATGCATTTGGTGGTTTATCTTTCCTCAAATAATGGTAAGAAAGTCTTAAATGTTGCTAAAATTTGCTGGTCATTAGAATACGCTTCTATATTATATACTATTAAGTCACTGTTTTGGTAGCAATAAAGATTTTGCATCTTCACAAATAAACAATATTTTTATAACAGCAAGTCCAGACTCTCTGTAGTAAAGTTTTATTCCTAATAATTTTGATACCCAGAATAAACAGTAAATTCCATTTAATGGTTCTGTTACCCCACCTTTGTGCCAGGCTGAGACTTCAAACCAGGGGTCTGTATGGCTGGATTGACTGCTTTGAGCGGGCCCAGCAGAGTTAAATTCTGTCTACATTGTCAACTGTGCCTGTGTTGCAGTAACAATTGTCATCCCACCTTACCATCATAAATAAATGTGTTCAGAGCCATCCACGGGAAACACTACCTTGCAAAGTCCTTATTCATAGGTATATTTCTAAACATCGCTAACGAAGTAAATGAATGACCGCACTATATCGCAGATTCCTGTTTTTGCCTTCATTCATAGAAATTTAAAATCCTGTTGTTGCAGCGCCTCTCCAAACCCTGATTCCAGACCTTGGTCACTGTGCCAGGTTCCAGCACAAGCAATCAGACTGCAGATTATATTGTACATCCAGCTTCTTTGAGCCTTCGGGGATTTAAAAGCTCTGTTAATTTGTTTTGATTTGTGATTGTTTTACTTTCTGGTTCTTTTGAATTTTTATTGATTTCTACTCAGAGCAAATTGCTGTTGTGCCAGACAGCTCTACATCGTCTGTGATTTGAAATGCTACTTTCTTTTGGTCAGCTGAGCCCTTCAATTTAGAAGGGCTAAAAAAAGAAATTTTCCAATTTCTTTTTAAATTTACTTTTGATTTTTTAGAGAGAGGGAAGGAGAGAGATAGACAGAATCATTGATCTGTTCTTGTATGTCCCCTGACCAGGGACCAAACTGGCAACTTCTGAGCATCAGGATGATGCTCTAACCAACTGAGTTCTACCAGAAGACAGAAAGAGAGCCAAGTGTCTGTTACATTGTGTGATTTTACCCTAACAAAGCCAGTCAGACCTTTTCTTCCTGGCATTTACAATGATGATCTAAAAAACACAAAAACTGGGAGTTTCAAATCTTGGTCAGCTAAATAGCTATTTTAACTCTGTCTAATACAGCAGCCAATAGTCGAAGGTGGCTATTTAAAATTAAACTTCAAGGCCCTGGCCGGTTGGCTCAGCGGTAGAGCGTCGGCCTGGCGTGCGGGGGGACCCGAGTTCGATTCCCGGCCAGGGCACATAGGAGAAGCGCCCATTTGCTTCTCCACCCCCCCTCCTTCCTCTCTGTCTCTCTCTTCCCCTCCCGCAGCCAAGGCTCCATTGGAGCAAAGATGGCCCGGGCGCTGGGGATGGCTCCTTGGCCTCTGCCCCAGGCGCTAGAGTGGCTCTGGTTGCGGCAGAGCGACGCCCCAGAGGGGCAGAGCATCGCCCCCTGGTGGGCAGAGCATGGCCCCTGGTGGGCGTGCCGGGTGGATCCCGGTCGGGCGCATGTGGGAGTCTGTCTGTCTCTCCTCGTTTTCAGCTTCAGAAAAATACAAAAAATAAATAAATAAATAAATAAAATTAAACTTTAGTTTCAACTAATTAAAAGAAAATACCCAGTTTCTAGTGGCATTAGCCAAAATTCAAGTGCTCATTATTACAGAACATTTCAATCATCACAGAAGACCCCATGAGACAGATCCTTCAACAAACTGTAGCCCATAGAACAAATCTTTTTGTACGATCCATAAGATAGAAATGGCTTTTCCATTTTTAAATAGTTAGAACAAAATAGAAGAAAAATATTTTAAGATGTGAAATTTGTGTGAAATTCAAACTTTGGTGTTCACAAATAAAGTTTTATCAGGACATTGCCATGCTCACTCATTTAAGTCTTATCGGTGGCTGCCTTCATGTTACAATGGTAGAGCTGAGCATTTGTGACAGAGCTCATAGGACCAGCAAAGTCTAAAATATTTCCTATCTTGCCCTTTATAGAAAAAAAATTGCTGAGTCCTCTCTAGAGGGAGGCGCTATGATTTCCAAAGCTTTTGCAGATTCTGGGAATGGATGGGGAGACCACATTACTCGCACTGAGGTGCTAATGACTTGTCAGGTGTGTGGAATGACTTTTCATTGCTAAGCTGCAGAATGGAAAGGAAAAGCCCCAATTGACAGTGTGTGTTGATATTAGGGGGATCATCAGGGAAGAGTATTTTCTTCCCCAATGGGTGAGTGCTAAAACATCATGTTTTCCTGTGCTTATAATAGGGCACCCAGGCCAAAAGAGAAGTAGTTAAAAAGTAGAAGCCCTGGCAATTGGCTAATGCCACTGAGGAACTAAATAGGGGGCTTCTAGTTCTCTACTGCGTGAGTCCTGCTAAATTCCCTTCAAGTGAGCACAGCACCAACTGTCCCTGCAGCTGCACAGCCAGAAATTTAGGCCAAAGCTGATGGCATCATTAGGCTTCAAACCAGGTGTAAGTGCAATCCGAGTGGAAAATATGCAACAGCGTCTTCAGTGAACTGTAAACTCCTCCCTATACCCAAAGGAGGCACGCTGATTGTGTGTAAGCGTTTCCTGGAAAGATTTTATTATATAAAGGTAAGTGACACAAGTCAAGAAATGGCCAGGGTCACCCACGCTGTAAGAGTTATACATTACACAAATATGCCATAAAGCAGTGGTCCCCAACCTTTTTTGGGCCACAGACCGGTTTAATGTCAGAAAATATTTTCACGGACCCGCCTTTAGGGTGGGACGGATAAATGTATCATGTGACTGAGACAAGTGTCAAGAGTGAGTCTTAGATGGATGTAACAGAGGGAATCTGGTCATTTTTTAAAAATAAAACATCATTCAGACTTAAATATAAATAAAACAGAAATAATGTAAGTTATTTATTCTTTCTCTGCGGACCGGTACCAAATGGCCCACGGACCAGTACCAGTCCGCGGCCTGGGGGTTGGGGACCACTGCCATAAAGGACAGAAAAAGGGATCACAGGCAAAACAATACAAGAGCTCAAGATAGAATTTCTGAAGTGGTTACAGAAATGAAAGTGTTCAGGGGCTCAGAAGAGAGGTTGTGCTTCAAGAAAAGTCTGGGTTATTTGTTATGACAAGTAATTCTCAGCTCAGGACTCTCATATGGAAAACTCACAGATTCTTCTTTCTAGTAATGAGGCTGACAAATCACATTTCATTTTCTCAATGAGATGCCAGGTAATCACTTTGCCTCTGGCTCTCATATAATCACTATGGAAAAGTGGGTTAGAGCCCCAGCATGACATCAGATGGCCTGAGTTTGAATCCAATCCCCACCACCTACTACCTGCCACATTTTTTCTTAACTGTAAAATGAGATGCCTACTTATAAATTTGTTTTGATGAATAAGTACGATAGTTAAGGTAAAAGGGCTTACACTAAGAGAGGCAAGAGCAGTAAATATGGATGTTGATTTAGAGGTACTGCTAATGGCCTGGTCACTGCCACTCACTGCCACGGTCTTGGTAAACTGATTCCTGAAAAAGTTCAGTCAGCATCTAGTTCCCAGCGATGAATCATGATCTGTTTAGACCAATTCTAACAACCCCTTCCCAAATTCCTTTGTGGTAAGGGCTCGTCAGATGCCCCAGTGAGAGCCAATGAGGCCTTAAGAGAAAGTTCCCGATATCAGGGAGAGTGAGGGTGGAGGTAGGTCTAGAAAAACATGCTTTTTTTCCTTGCTCTCAGATGGAAGGGGACAATGAAATAACAAATAAGAAGAAAATGTCACAAGAATTCCAAAGTCACAACTGTTAACATCCCTGTTTCTGAACCAATACTCTAGACTCCTTGTGTTGCAAGAAAAATCAACCTCTACCTGTCAGGCATTACTTACTTTTACCCACTCCTGAAAATGGATTCGATATAATAAAGTGTTAAATAAAAAATAGATGGAGGCCCTGGCCGGTTGGCTCAGCAGTAGAGCGTCAGCCTGGAGTGCAGAAGTCCTGGGTTCGATTCCCAGCCAGAGCACATAGGAGAAGCACCCATCTGCTTCTCCACCCCTCCCCCTCTCCTTCCTCTCTGTCTCTCTCTTCCCCTCCTGCAGCCGAGGCTCCATTGGAGCAAAGATGGCCCGGGCACTGGGGATGGCTCCTTGGCCTCTGCCCCAGGCGCTAGAGTGGCTCTGGTCACAACAGAGCGACGCCCCAGAGGGGCAGAGCATCACCCCCTGGTGGGCAGAGTGTCGCCCCCTGGTGGGCATGCCGGGTGAATCCCGGTCGGGCGCATGCAGGAGTCTGTCTGACTGTCTCCCCCCTTTCCAGCTTCAGAAAAATACAAAAAAAATAAAATAAAATAAAATAAATGGAGGCCCTGGCTGGTTGGCTCAGCGGTAGAGCGTCAGCCTGGCGTGCAGGAGTCCCAGGTTTTATTCCCTGCCAGGGCACACAGGAGAAGTACCCATCTGCTTCTCCACCCCTCCCCCTCTCCTTCTCTCTGTCTCTCTCTTCCCCTCCCAGAGCCAAGGCTCCATTGGAGCAAAGTTGGCCTGGGCCCTGAGGATGGCTCTGTGGCCTCTGCCTCAGGCACTAGAATGGCTCTGGTTGCAACAGAGCTACGCCCCAGATGGGCAGAGCATCGCCCCCTGGTGGGCGTGCTGGGTGGATCCCGGTACGGCACATGCGGGAGTCTGTCTGACTGCCTCCCCGTTCCCAACTTCAGAAAAATACAAAAAATAAAAATAATAATAAAAAAAATAAATGGAGACCAGCCTTGAAAATTCCCTGAGCACACAAAACCAATCTAGCCATACAAACAAAGCTTAATTTAGCTTATTCTGCTAGGCTAACCTGACCTGAGTCATTTCTTACTTATATCTCTGAATATCACCAGCAAAACCCTTTGCTAAGGTCAATATGAGATAACCCCTGACCAATTCCCTATCATTTAGAAAAATTCTAATATTACAACCAATCACTGTGAAGGATAAACAGCTACTATTTTCACATTATATAAGCTGTTTTTTAACAAGACAATACCTCTGAGCCTCATTCCATGTGTTGGTTTGAGTGCTTCCAGTTGATAAACTGTCTTTTTGTTGTGTGCACAATAAACTTTTACTAATCACTACTTTAGCAATGCACTGGTTTTAGTTTTGTTATTTCTGGATTGTTGACAGAAAGGTATCCAAATTTTAGTAGAGAAAAAAAATTTTAATTTTCCTAGAAATCTGTTAGTTACCACCGTGGGAATTCAAAAAAAGAAAGCTGTGGAAAGTATCAACTAGCGTCTCCTTCCCTCACTACTACCTTTCTGGGGAGTGTCTCTTGAAACCCTGCTCCTCTCCTGCCCTGTTAGAAATCTATGTACCGTGCACAGCCAGTCATGACTGTCACAAGCAGCCGCACTTTCCTGTAGTCGGGAGCCATCTAATGTGAAGGTGATAGACACAGGACAGTGAAAAGCTGCTAACTCTTTTTGAGAGCTTACTTTATACCAGGGGCTATTCTGAGAGTGTTACACATATTAACCCATTTACTACTATTAGCCACTGACACCTGCTAGAGGTCACCCCATTTTACAAATGGATAAACTGAGACCCAAAAAAGTTAAGTAGGTTGCCTAAAGTTACACGGCTGGCAAGTGATGGAACTAAATTCAAACTCCAGCAAACAGAGTCTGTGAATTTAATTGCTATGTGCTAGCTCATCTCTCTCCCTCTGAGATGGCAATAAACCTAAATTTCAGTGAGATAAGGAGTTGGACTTTATCTGGTAAATTAATCAGGCAGACCTTTGGAAAACCCCAATCTCGCATCTTGCCAAATCATCTATTTATAAAGTTTTTCAAGGTGTCCAGCTTATGAGAAAATATGTCGGTCAATTTAGCCAGTTAGACGATCTAAATGCCTACCAACTACTTAGAAGAGAGTGGGAAGTATTTCACTTTGCAAACAATAAAGACCCATCTAAAGGGGAGAGAAACTTCCTAGAAGAGAGATATAAAGGTAGCAATGCAGCAGTTAGAAGATTTGGTAACACTTACCCCTCCTATATCAGTTCTCTTGGTTATGGGGTTGAAGCTCTTACTCTGTCATGTTCCATCCCCACCCCAGATATTGAGTTGAAATCTGCCCTTCTCCGGCATTCTCAATATCTACCCTTAGTCACTACCCCTCTGTTTCCTTAAGCAACAGCTCATCTCATTTTACAGAAACCTATCACTGGGAAGCAGAGACACAATATTAGTTGGAGCTAAGTTGTCCTGTTTGAGATAAATAACTTGAATAAATAAGGCAACTGTAAAACTCTCTTTTCATATTGTACCTGAAATAAGTTATGTGTAACTTCATTATAAGAGAAAGGAATGGTTTAAGTGACCAGTAAAAGCACCTTTTGTTCCTCTTGGCTCCTGGTAATATGGGGGAGGAATAAATTTTCCTCTTTTCTCACAGGTTCTTTTAGCTGGTCTAATAATTAAATCTACATGAGACATTAGATTAACTAGAGAAAATAACCAACTGAATTACATATGTCCTTATAGGAACCCCACATAGAGGAAAGAGTCAGAGACTCCAAATATACAAGAGGGTCAAAGACAGAAAGGAAAGTGAGTATATACGGCATCTGGAGCTAAAGATGAAGTGAGATGCTTTGGGGCTTCAGAGGGGATGAAGGTCGGTTGGAGGATGGTAAGAAGAATAGATGTTCAGTAATTAGATATCTACTCTGCCCTATAGATGGGTCAGAAAGACTTATTTCTGATAATAACTCTTACTATGGGCAAAGGCCCCAGTTTTATTCTTTAAGGAAAAGGTAAAAGGTCTCAATGGCTTCCAGCTCAAAATGATCCACATACTGAAGTCACACATGTTGGGAAAGGCTGTTCTGATCCCCTTCAGTAACTCTGTAGCAGTTCTAATGAAGCCTAAACTTATGTTTGCTTGCGTACTCATTCATTCAAGGTACAAACTATTGAAATCTCACATTGCGGCAAACGGTATGTGAATCATATTAACAAAGCAAGGATGTGCTCATATCCCTTGCGTTTCTTTCTAGAGGTTTCATGCATGGCAGCCAACTTCTATACTGGTACCTTCATGTATTTTGGTTTTTCCAGCACCCTGAAAAGAGAACCATGAATTTTCTGATAACCCAGATAGTAACAGAGTACAGATATGTAGCTCTTCCAAAGGGCCTATTTGGAAAGTAATTAGCATATGAATTAAGAAATGACTGACTGTGGGCACATTGCAGGAAAAGCTAGACAGCCTAAGCCTCCAAGATCTCAGCCAGGTTTTCTGAGGAGGCGTTGGTTCGCAGGTGGGTACCAAATCACCAAGAACTTGATGAAACTCTACATGCTGGTTCCTTCCCCCATGCCCTAGAGAAGGAGTTCTCCTGGTACCACCAAGCTTGCTTAAATCACTGATCTAAGTTGTTAGGAAAGAGGTTTATTAAATTTAAATTTAGGGATTTGGAGAAGACAAGATGGTGATGGAGTAGGCGGACATACCAACTTCCACCTCCCAGAACCAAAGTGGATTACAAACTAATTTTAAGAACCATCATCTGGAAAAACCAACTTTGGACTAAACTAAGAGGACTCTTCAACCAAGGAACACTGAAGAAGCCACACTGAGACTGGTAAGAAAAGCAGAAATGCAGAGAGGGCTTCCCAGCTCCCCGGAGCGAACGGCAGCCAGGAGAGACTCGTGTGGTGGGAAGTGAGTTTAGCAGAGAGGGGAGGGTCCTGAGTCCCAGGAACAAAGGCCCAGCCTGCAGCCCCAGAGCCTAGAAGAGGCGTATGAACAGTATTTAGCTGGAAACAAGTCAGGATACTGTTTGTGAGAAAGAGACTGATTTCTCAGACCCTGGATTCTTCTTAAAGGGACTGCACAGAAAACCTCTCTCACAACCACTCACCCAGGGCTCCAGGGGATGGGGAGAGAGGAGAGGATTAGAGTAGCAGGAAGAGAGTATAATCTAGGAGGCACAGGGAGAAACATTTTGAGAGACAGCCCCCCTAACCTCTGGGATGAGTCACTTCCCAAATCTAAAGTGAATATTTCCCCTGGAAATAGCAATACCAGCAAAGGGAAGCAGGACACCAGCCAAACAAGCTCTCCCGCAGCACTCAGAGCAGAGTCACTTAGAAGGAGGGAGGTTTGGGGACTACAGTAGTGAGTGTTAGGGTCTGAGCTGCAGCGCCCCCACCCACATGGCTGAGGGCTCGCCCAAGGGCGGGCGGTGGTGGGACACAGAAGTGTGGTTCTGTCAGTAAGGGTGGAAGCCGGCTGGCCACCACTGAGGCCCAGGTGTGAGCTCGGTCTTGCCCAGCTGGGGAGGAAGGGATGTGCAAAAGTGGTCAAGCCCAGCTGCAGGCTGCCTGCAATCCAGCCTGCGAGGGAAGGGCAGGAGCCCGGAAGGAGTGGAGACCTGCCCTTGAGCAAGGGCATAAGAGCACAGCCTTGCCCCACCCACAGAACCTAGGCTTGTGGCCTGACTTGGGAGCTGGCTCCTCCCGTGGGGGTGGAGCCAAAAGTCCAGAACAGGTGGAGTCCTGCTACTGAGCATGGCCACGCAGTCCCAGCAGCCTGTGGAGCCAAGGCTTGCAGCCATCCCTTGAGCAGGCTCCTCCTGCAGGGGTGTGGCGAAAGCCCGGAAACAGGTGGAGACCCGCAGCTGAGCAAAGGTGCTCACCCTTGCCCTCAGGGCCGAGCATAACACCACCTGTGGTAGTGACGTGAAGGCCAAGTCCACCAAGGCTTGTATACCCAAGCATGTGATCACAGCCACTCCCATGAAGGAGAGGCAGAAACCACAGCAACAGCCCCAGAGGGCAGGCACCAGCAACGCCCATACCCAAACGCCCTAGGCAGCAACAGCAGGGGGGGGTGCCGGGCCTGCAAATAGACCACACCTAGGGAACACAGAGGCCACACCCAGTGGACTTCAGTGACCAAAACCTTCATTACACAGAAAAAATAAGAAGGCAGAGAAATGCAACACAAATGTTCAAGAGAAATCCCCAGAAAATGACCTGAATGAGTCAGATACCCAAATTACCAGATGCAGAGTTTAAAATAATGATTGTTACGATGTTCAAACATATTAGAACAATAGATGGTCATTACAAACACCTAAATAAAGAGATAGCAAATATAAAAAAGGACATTAAAATAATAAAAAAAGAATCTGTCAGAAATGACAAATACAATATCAGAAATGAAGAACACAATGGAAGATATTAAAAGCAGAATGGATGAAGTTGAGAATTGAGTGAGTTAGAGGACAAGATAAAGGCACGGAAGCAGAGCAGAAAAACAAGACACATCATAATTAAAATACCAAAGCTAAGTGATAAAGAGAAAATATTAAAAGCTGCTAGAGAAAAAAGGACTATCACCTACAAAGGACCCCCCATAAAGATGACATCTGACTTCTCAACAGAAACACTTGAGGTCAGAAGGAAATGGCAAGAAATATTCAAAGTAATGCAGAACAAGAGCCTACAACCAAGACTACTTTATCCAGCAAGGCTATCACTTAAAATTGAAGGAGAAATAAAAACCTTTCCAGACAAAAAAAAAAAATTAAGAATTCACTACAACCAAACCAAGGCTGCAAGAAATGCTAAGAGGCCTGTTGTAAACAGATCAAAGGAGAAAGAGAATATACCAAAAGAGGAATACAGTTTTAAAGAATAAAATGGCAATAAACAATTACATATCAATAAAAACCTTAAATGTAAATGGATTAAATGATTCGATCAAAAGACATAGGGTAGCTGCATGGATAAGAAAACAGGACCCATACATATGCTGTCTACAAGAGACACGCCTTAAAACAAAAGATGCACATAGACTGGAGATAAAAGGATGGAAAAAAAGATTTCATGCAAATGGAAATGAAAAAAAAAGCTGGGATAGCAATACCTATATCAGAAAAAATGGACTTTAAAACAAAGACTATAGTAAGAGATAAAGAAGGTCACTACACAATAATAAAGGGAGCAATCCAACAGGAAGATATAACCGTTATAAATATCTACGTACCTAATATAGGAGCACCAAAATATATAAAGCAGACTTTGATGGATTTAAAGGGCAAGATCAACAGCAATACTATAATATTAGGAGATTTCAATACCCCACTACCATCACTAGATAGATCCTCAAGAAAGAAAATTAACAAAGAAACATCGGACTTAAAGGACATACTAGATCAACTCAATTTAATAGATAGACATCTTCAGAACCTTTCACCCTAAAGCAGCAGAATATACATTCTTTTCAAGTGCTCAAGGTACATTCTCTAGGATAGACCACATGTTAGGACACAAAAGCGGTCTCAATAAATTTAAGAAGATTGAAATCATATCGAGCACTTTCTCTGATCACAATGGCATGAAACTAGAAATCAACCACAACAGAAAAACTGAAAAATACTCAAACACTTGGAAACTAAATAGCATGTTATTAAATAACAAATTGGTTAACAATGAGATCAAAGAAGAAATTTAAAAATTCCTAGAAACAAACGATAATGAGCAAACATCAACTCAAAATTTATGGAACACAGCAAAAGCAGTCCTGACGGAAGTTCATAGTATTACAGGCATACCACAAGGAGCTAGAAAAAGCTCAAATAACAACTTTATTGTGCATCTAAAATAACTAGAAAAAGAACAGCAAGTAAAGCCCAGAGCTAGTAGAAGAAAGGAAATAAAAGATCAGAGCAGAAATAAACGACATAGAGGCTAAAGAAACAATACAGAGGATCAATGAATCCAGGAGCTGGTTCTTTGAAAATATCAACAAGATCAATGAACCTTTTTTTATCTTTTTTTACAGAGACAGAGAGTGAGATAGACAGACAGGAACAGAGAGAGATGAGAAGCATCAATCATTAGTTTCTCATTGCGCGTTGCAACACATTAGTTGTTCATTGATTGCTTTCTCATATGTGCCCTGACCATGGGCCTTCAGCAGACCGAGTAACCACTTGCTGGCTTTTTTCCTCAAACCAGATGAGCCTGCACTCAAGCTGGCGACCTCGGGGTCTTGAACCCGGGTCCTCTGAATCCCAGTCTGACACTCTATCCACTGCGCCACCGCCTGGTCAGGCAAGATCAATGAACCTTTAACCAGACTCACCAAGAAAAAAAGAGAGAGGACTCAAATAAATAAAATTAAAAATGAGAGTGAAGAAATAACAACTGACACAACAGAAATACAAAATATTTTAAGAAAATACTATGAAGAATTGTACGCCAAAAACTAGACAACCTAGATGAAATGTACAAATTCCTTGAAACATATAATCCTCCAAAAATTAATGTGGAGGAATCAGAAAACCTAAACAAACCAATTACAACAAATGAGATTGAAACAGTTTTCAAAAAACTCCCAAAAAAGAAAAGTCCTGGGCCTGATGGCTTCAAAAGTGAATTTTACCAAATATTCAAAGAAGAACTAACTCTTATCCTTCTCAAGCTATTTCAAAAAACTCAAGAGGAAGGAAGACTTCCAAGCTCCTTTTATGAGGCGAGCATAATTCTGATTCCAAAACCAGGCAAAGACAACACAAAGAAAGAAAATTATAGGCCAATATCTCTGAGGAATTTATATGCTAAAATCCTCAACAAAATATTAGCAAACTGGATCCAGCAATATATGAAAAAAAATCATACACAATGATCAAGTGGGATTTATTCTTGGGAGGCAAGGCTGATACAATATTCGCAAATCAATCAATATGATTCATCACATAAACAAAAGGAAGGAGAAAAACCACATGATAATTTCAATAGATGCAGAAAAAGCATTTGATAAAATCCAGCACCCATTCATGATCAAAACTCTCAGCAAAGTGGGAATACAGGGAACATACCTCAACATGATAAAGGCCATCTATGACAAACCCAAAGCCAACATCATACTCAATGGGCATAAATTAAAAGCAATCCCCTTAAGATCAGGAACAAGGCAGGGGTGCCCCCTCTCACCACTCTTATTCAACATAGTTCTGGAAGTCCTAGCCACAGCAATCAGACAAGAGGAAGAAATAAAAGTCATCCAAATTGGAAAAGAAGTAAAACTATCATTACTTGAAGATAATATGATATTGTATATAGAAAACCCTAAAGTCTCAGTCAAAAAACTACTGGACCTGATAAATGAATTCAGCAAGGTAGCAGGATATAAATTAATACTCAGAAATCAGAGGCATTTTTACACACTAACAATGAACTGTCAGAAAGAGAAATTAAGGGATCAATCCCCTTTACCAATGCAACCAAAAAAATAAAGTACCTAGGAATAAATTTAACCATGGAGAATAAAGACTTGTACTTGGAAAATTATAAAACACTGATAAAAAAAATCAGGGAAGATACAAACAAGTGGAAGCATATACCGTGCTCATGGTTAGGAAGAATAAACATCATTAAAATGTCTATATTACCCAAAGCAATTTATAAATTCAATGCAATACCAATTAAAATACCAATTACTTACTTCAAAAATATAGAACACATATTCAAAAAATTTACATGGAACCAAAAGAGAACATGAATAGCCTCAGCAATCTTGAAAAGGAAGAATAAAGTGAGAGGTATCACACTTCCGGATATCAAGTTATACTATAAGGCCATTTTACTCAAAAAAGCCTGGTACTGGCATAAGAACAGGCACATAGATCAATGGAACAGAACTAAGAACCCAGAAATAAACCCACAGCTCTATGGACAACTGATATTTGACAAACGAGGTAAGACCATACAATGGAGTAAAGACAGCCCCTTCAACAAATGGTGTTGGGAAAATTGGACAGCTACCTGCAAAAAAATGAAACTAGACCACCAACTTACACCATTCACAAAAATAAACTCAAAATGGATAAAAGACTTAAATGTAAGCCATAAAACCATAAGCATCTTAGAAGAAAACATAGGCAGTAAGCTCTCTGACATCTCTAGGAGCAATATATTTGCCGATTTATCTCCTCAGGCAAGGGAAATAAAAGACAGGATCAACAAATGGGACTATATCAAACTAAAAAGCTTCTGCACAGCTAAAGATAATAGGAACAGAATAAAAAGACAAACTACACAATGGGAGAATATGTTTGACAATACGTCTGATAAGGGGTTAATAACCAAAATTTATAAAGAACTTGTAAAACTCAACACTAGGAATACAAACAATCCAATCAAAAAATGGGTGAAAGAAATGAATAGACACTTCTCCAAAGAGGACATACAGATGGCCAATAGGCATATGAAAAAATGCTCAACATCACTAATCATTAGAGAAATGCAAATTAAAACCACAATGAGATGTCACCTCACACCAGTCAGAATGGTGCTCATCAACAAAACAACACAGAATAAGTGCTGGCGAGGATGTGGAGAAAAGGGTACCCTCCTGCACTGCTGGTGGGAATGTAGACTGATGCAGCCACTGTGGAAAATATTATATTTAGTATGGAGATTCCTCAATAAATTAAAAATCGAACTGCGTTTTGACCCAGCTATACCACTTTTAGGAATATACCCCCAAAACACCATAGCACTGTTTGAAAAGAAGAAATGCACCCCCATGTTTATGGCAGCATTGTTCACAATATCGGAGATCTGGAAATAGCCCAATTGTCCATCAGTGGACAAGTGGATTAAAAAGTTTTGGTACATATATACTATGGAATACTACTCAGCCATAAGAAATGATGACATCGGATCTTTTACAATAACATGGATGGACCTTGGTATTATTATAACGAGCAAAATAAGTAAATCAGGAAACTATATGATTCCGTACATAAGTGGGACATAAAAATGAGACTCAGAGACATGGACAATAGTTTGGGGGTTACGGGGTGGGGGGAGGGGAGGGGCACAAAGAAAACCAGTCAGAAGGTGACGGAAGACAATTGGACTTTGGGTGATGGGAATGCAGCATAATCAAATGTCAAAATAACCTAGAGATGTTTTCTCTGAACATATGTACCCTGGTTTATCAATGTCATCCTATTAAAATTAATTTAAAAAAGAGAAATTATTGATGACTATCAAAAGAAGTGTTTGAAGCAGGTGTTCCAAAAAAGGAAGCCTGACTTTGAAAGCTTTTGATAAATGGCTGACAAATTCACATCACCGAGCCATGATCTCCTACTCTAAAACACCTTTCCTTCCTTCATTCTGTCCCCCAGACTGTCTGCTGTCCTCAACAAGGACCATGGCTGCCCACCCTAATTCCTTCCCCAAACAAATTTAGGGGAAAATAAAAACCCTTTTACACACACACACACACACACACACACACACACACACTCTGCTGGAGTAATGTCATTTCCAAATTACCTGTTTGATGGGTGATCATTGTTCTGAAGGAAGGTGTCTGCATGTATTTTATTGATCACTTTTAAGAAATCCACTGAATTAAAATGACTTTTTAAATAATAGAAATGGGTTCCAGTATTCCAAAGTATAAGAGGCCACACCAGGGCCTATTTTTAAGGGAAAAAATAACCCAAACTGCCTAGTTTAGAATGAGAGAGAGACTATCCTAATTTATGTCAGTAAACCAGATTAAAAATAGACTGATTCATATCCCTGGTGTTCCTTTGTTTGTTCGCTTGCGGCCATGGAGAGCACGGCCGCCGCCCAATTCTGGGAGAAGGACACCGAGTGAGACAGTAACCATGCAGCAGGTCGGAACACAGCTAGCTCACCCTCCATTCGGGCGGTACGTGTGTTTCCCTCATTGTGCCGCTATGACCATCACTGGGTAGAAAAGCATTATGATTAGGTATCATTTCCTGGCAACACAATGTAAAATATTTTTCATACTAGCTTAGGTGAAAACTCTGATTCTCACAAAATGAAGGGGCAATTCAACATGAAAACTGCAGGTTGTCCCCTCGCCCCCACCTCTCCTCAGAGCCATTGCTCTGAGCTCAGGTTTGTAACCCGTTCCGCAGCACCACCTGCCGGAAACCCTCAACGGAGCGAAAGGGAGCAAAACCGTCAGGTGCAGTAACAGGCCACAGCAGATAAATAATATATTTCCAAATAATTAGAGCAAGAACATTTGGCCATGCCTAGCAGATTTATTTTATTGTATGATTCACAGGCTAATAACAAAGAGTGCTTTTTTTTTTTTTTTTTTTTCTGAAGTTGGAAACAGGGAGGCAGACAGACTCCCGCATGCGCCGGACAGGGATCCACCCGGCATGCCCACCAGGGGGCGATGCTCTGCCCATCTGGGGCATCGCTCTGCTGCAACCAGAGCCATTCTAGCACCTGAGGCAGAGGCCACAGAGCCATCCTCAGTGCCGGGGCCAACTTTGCTCCAATGGAGCCTTGGCTGCTGGAGGGGAAGAGAGAGACAGAGAGGAAGGAGAGGGGGAGGGGTGGAGAAGCAGATGGGCGCTTTTCCTGTGTGCCCTGGCCGGGAATCGAACCTGGGACTCCAGCACGCCAGGCCGACGCTCTACCACTGAGCCAACCGGCCAGGGCCTAAGACTGCATTCTTAATTCTAAGATTTGCATACCTCTATTGCATTATAAAAGTTCATACAAAAGCTGTTTTATCCTTCATTGAAATAAGGGTTTGAATGCATGATGGGGGGAAAATGAGTTGGCAAAACCAATTTCTTTAGGAGGAAAGGTCCTCCTCATGTTACCCAAAGCTATCAGTTATAAAATTAAGCTCCTGGTCTCGCAGTTCTAGAAGTTCCCTTTCTTGCACCACAGGCAGGAACGAACACGGAGTCTACGTTTTTATATATGAAGAAACTCATGTTAACTCACCATTACTTGAAGTATGATGTGAGTCATTTTAAAGTGTGGGTTTAAATTTGAGCTAAACCCCAAGTGTAAGAGGTTTGGAGGACATGCCAGGACAGCTTGAGAACAGGGACATTGCCCAAACTCCACAATAAAATGGATCTAACAGGTTCACAGCTGTCAGAGAGGACTTCGGATGCTAGCCTCAAAAGCCCTTGGGAATAACAGGCTGGGCACATACATAAACCTCCACTCACCAGAGCTGACTTCCCGGAGGTCAAGCTGTATGCAGTAAAGCAGAGCATAGGGTTGGCTACTGCCAATAGGTTAGAATAATACAAGGAGAGAGAAGACTCATATTTATTCCTGGTAAGGGGATTTCTTCAGACCAGGGAACTGGAGAGAAGCCACCACAAAGAAGGTTCTTGTGGGTAAAAGGTGAAGTTCATAAAATGGCTTCATTTCAAACATTAGCTGCCGACCAAAGAAA
Organism: Saccopteryx leptura; assembly: GCF_036850995.1. Lineage (NCBI taxonomy): Eukaryota > Metazoa > Chordata > Mammalia > Chiroptera > Emballonuridae > Saccopteryx > Saccopteryx leptura. The sequence goes on along the minus strand of NC_089514.1, from coordinate 35,273,615 downwards.
TAGGTTGCATAGAAAGCAAGAACTCATATTTTAAAAAATCACTGAGAAAGAAGATTGAAACATCTATGTCAGTGGTTCTCTAACATTAGCGTGCCTCCAAACTGCCTACAGCGCTTGTTAGAACGCAAACGCTGACCCCACAGGTGGGAGGCCCGAGCAGAGGCTCCCGAGTGCACGCGGCTAACAAGCTCCCCAGTGATGCTGAGGCTGCTGGTCTGCAGGCCACACTCTGAGCACCACTGAACAGCATAATCGCGGCATTATTAGCATTTCGGGCTGGATAATTCTTGTTGCGAAGGACTGTCCTCTGCACTGTTGGGTTTTTAGCAGCATCCCTGGCCTCTACCCACTAGCTGCCAATAGCACCTCCCACACATAGAACAGCCAAAAATGTCTCCAGACATTACCAAGTGTCTCATGGGGGAAAAACTGCCCACGGAGAACCACTGATCAAGACAGATAATAAAAATACCTTTTATTTTTTTAATGTCTAAATGCAAATTTTTCTAACTCCTTTAAAAGTGAGAAGTTTTACACTGGTCTTATTTTTATTTTTCTGAAAATCTATTTGGTAACTAAATATTCCTCACTTATTTAAAGGTCATATGGAGAGATAGAGGCAAACTTTGCAGACTCAGAAAATAAGATCCACATTTCAGTTCTGATTTATTAGGCTGCAGAAGACATAAAGCAGCCTGTGTCACCTATTCTGTGACATACAGTCCATCCTTAAATCTCGTATATTCAGTTAGAATTGAGACGTATTTCTCAGAGTGCTTTCAAATTCAAATATTTTACCCAATCACTAGCGCAGGGGTAGTCAACCTTTTTATACCTACCACCCACTTTTGTATCTCTGTTAGTAGTAAAATTTTCTAACTGCCCACCAGTTCCACAGTAATGGTGATTTATAAAGTAGGGAAGTAACTTTACTTTATAAAATTTATAGAGCAGAGTTAAAGCATATAATAATAATTACTTACCAAGTACTTTATGTTGGATTTTCACTAAGTTTGGCAGAATAAATCTTTATAAAACAACTTACTATAGTTAAATCTAACTTTTTATTTATACTTTGGTTGCTCCGCTACCGCCCACCATGAAAGCTGGAACACCCACTAGTAGGCGGTAGGGACCAGGTTGACTACCACTGCTCTAGAGCAATCACTTTAGCATTGAATCTCAAGTCACCTTAAACCAAAAAAATAATGCTGAATACAACCATGACAAAAGAGAAAAAATTAACATACCAGAGTGAAAGAATAATTATCAAAAACAGTGAAATGCCTAGGACAGAGAGAGAGTTATGCTGACACTACAAGCAAATAAGCAGCAGTTCATGTACAAGCTTTATCTAAAAGTAAACTGAGCCCTTGCCAGGTCGCTCAGTGGATAGAGCATCATCCCAGCGTGCTGAGGTTGTGGGTTTTGACACCTGCTCAGAGCACACAGAAGAAACAATCAGTGAGTGCACAATCAAATGGAACAACTAAGTGGAACAATAAGTTGCTGCTTCTCTCTCTCTCTCTCTCTCTCTCTCTCTGGCCTTTCCTCTATTTTCTCTCTAAAATCAATGGAAAGTTTTTTTAACAAAGAGTAAATATTGTGAAACTAAGTCTATGAGACAGAGACATTATTTTTAATTTTTTCTTTTAGATTTTATTTATTTATTTTAAAGTGGAGAGAGAGAAGGGAGGGAGGAACAGAAAGCATCAACTCCCATATGTGCCTTGATCAGGCAAGACCAGGGTTTCGAACCAGGGACCTCAGCATTCCAAGTCAATGCTTTATCCACTACACCACCACAGGCTGAGACATATTGAAAACATAAAAACTCCAAACCAATTGCCCTCAAGAAAGGCAATGTGTAAATATTTCTTCTTTAGAGTTCATACATTTTTTGCTAATTATATCAAAGTTAACCCTGAAAATTAAGATGATTGGCAAAAAGGGACACAGAAGTCATTCCAGCAGGTCATATGCTGATGGCAAGGAAGATTTTCTGCCTATTCCTCTATCCTTTCTAGCAAAAATTTCTGGTTTTGCTTGGTAGAAGAAACTAATAAGGTTTATTATGGTAGTCTCTTAGTGTAGAAATTATGCTAAATGTTAACAGTTAAGTAGGAGTTCAGTTCTACTTTAATATTTGTTCAACATCCTCTTTTTTTCCTTTTACTTTGGGGCAGTCCTATTTCATAGCTTGCTGTATATTCTAGCACTTGTTCAGTTTGTTTGGTATGAATGAAAGCCACACAGAGAAAAGCCTTGTAAGATTACACAGCAAACACATTAAGCTCTAAGTTTCAACAGACATCCTATAGCCTGAGTTATGACTCCAAACTACAATTTGGTGACCTTTTAAAGACGAGAACTTGGGAGAGAGATTTAATTTTGTTTCTTAGGTATACGGATTGACCACAGGCCCACACAGAGTGAGAGAGTAGAGAGCTTTTTGCAGAAGGAATTTGTCAGAACCTTGAGGAAGAGGAGAAGTCAGCTGACCAGTAGACCTAAATAGGACTTGGGCTAAATGGGCCTTCCAGTGATGTGGGATTGAAAGTCACAACTCATTCACATTTATGGCTCAAAACAGTGCCAATACATGTGGCAGGTGGAAATAAGGGTAGGAATATAGTAGAAACAATTTTTTTTGTGTGATATTCCATGCCTCTTCAAACTACAAAAGACATGTTTTATATATGGTGTGCAATTGAATTATCTTTAAAGATCTCATTTATTATAAAGCCAAGAAGCCTAAAGAGGTCTTCTGTCAGATATCCCTGGACCTGAGTGGATCCTAACAGTCACTCACTATATACTTTTTCCCAGGAAGAACACGCTATCTGTATTAGCACCTGTTTGCAACACTACTTACTAGATAAAGAGATATAGCAGCCATAGAATTTACCTCCAAATTACACATGCACCACATCCAAGTCCAATGTACATAATTTTGTTTGATGGCTTTTAGTCTTTGAGTGTGTTGTGCGGAATGATTTTTCTAAAGGATATTAGTAGATATTAGAGGGGAAAATAAAATTAAACAAAATAAAATAAAGTTCTGTTTTCAAATGGAATTAACTACTGGATTAAACAAATTAAAAGATATTATTTTACTGCACAAGCTTTCAGACCTTAGATATATCTTAATGTGCTTTTTGACCCTTCAAGAGAGGTGTATATTATATAAAAATTCCCAAGTCATTTTATCATGAACTTCCATTTATAAACAACAGAGCATCTTAGGGAAGTTTACCTTCGTAGACCACAGTTTGAAAAACACTAAAGGGAATATGTTTAATTGCATTCTACATTTTCACACCATTTTCACTTCGGGGAAAAGAATGATGATTGCATGCAGCACTCAGTAAATGGTCGTCTATAGCCCCTCTCTCTCGGTTTATCCTGTTACTCTCGGGTCTACAAGATTAGTGCTGAAGAAAGTGCAAATTTTGTCTGTGTAAGGTTTTCTAGACTGGACCCAGAGGTTTTTAACTACTTTGGTCAATAATTTGTCCTTAAAGCATGGTGTATTGCACCAAAATTGTTTAATTGAGTTGAAAAAGGCTATTTACAGTATTTTCCACATAACTGACTTTTTCAGCTAACTGATTTGCGTATAGTACAACATTGCTAATTTATACTAACAACCGAGAGAGAACACTGGAGATTACAAATTTAAGAATTAGCAAGTACAGTAAGCAAAAGCGTGAAATTAGAGGCAATTAGAGCTGTCTCATCACAAAAGTAACTTGATTAGTCCATGTTTGTTATTTACAGTAGTGATTTATAACAGTCCATCATTTATTTTGGAATGAAATTTTCATGAGGTGACATTTCACTGTTATCATACAAGAAAGATGAACAGAGCTGCCAGAATTGGCAAAGCCTATCAGCTTTCAACCCATTCATTCATTCAGCAGTACTATAGTGTGCCTTGTGCAAAGTATCTTTAGGTACAATTGTAATGGCTTTTTCTATGTCTATAAGACTAATAGATTTTCACTAGTATCTGAAAAGCCTTGAAAATATAAAGAAGAAAGTATTAGTATCATCTAGAGATGACCACTTCTAATATTTGCTGTTTACTTCTAATATTTTTCTATGCATATATGAAAATGTGAGGTATAGATATATGTTTGCATAATTGAGATCATACTTTACTTTTAATTTAGTGTCCTGGTTTTTCACTTAGCAATTGATGAGGACATTCCAAATTATATATATAACTAAATAATTGCTAAATATTTAAAGCATATCTCAAAGTCATCATCTATGACAGCCTAGCTAATAGAAATCGGCAGTAGTTTAGTTCCAATTATTTGAAAATAAATTTAAATCATTTCAATTCTGTAAATTTGTTTTGTATCATTAAAACTATAGCCTTTGTATATTTTTCTGAATTGCTGAAAATAACTCAGTTTGGAAGATTATACAATTTCAATTCTAACCTGATATTATTCACACTTGTTACTGAAGTGTTACTTGGCTGGTATGAGCAGGAGAAACTTCAGGGCCACAGGAAAAAGCACTTGCTCAGTCAATACTTAGATTTCTAATGAAATTGAACTTCCTCAGCCTTATAGTTTCCAAAGTCAATTTCAATCCACTTTAATTTGGGGGGACTCCGATTAGAAGTTCCAGAAAAATAATTATTATTTTCATTGTTACTATTTCTATTTCACAGATGAATTAATTGCAGCACTAAATGGGTAGGTGATCTTTTTAAGACTGCACAGGAATTGAATTTCTTACCATTCCTAAGGTTTATTTTAAAATCCTAGATCTCCTACACAGTCTCTCAAATGAAGACTAAAAATGCACCTGAAGGAAACAGGTGGGGTGCAGTCATTCTCAGTTGATGCTATGACCATCACACGAGAATAATTGGCATCAATTAATACGTGTAACATCTTTATGTTGACTATGCGTTTGCACAACTCCCCTAAAAGCTTCCTAACAGCATCCTCTGAAGAGTACCTAACAATCTCTTAGAAAGTTCCTTAAAAGCTTTTCACTCGTCTTGTTAGATATTTTGCCCAGCCCTAGGGAAACACATTAAAGTTGAATCATTCTGGAATTCACAAGACCCATTTCTTCTATGTTCAGTTCTACAAAACGCTAGCCCCGTCTCACAGTAGGTTCTCAGTAAATATTCACAATCACATACTCAGTGGAAATTTAAATGGCTACTGAGTTCTCATCTCCAGAACTGATTTGCAGTCTTTTCATTGATAATCCCAGGAAAGCGGCTACAGTCTTGAGATTTCTATAGTAAAGTGAGGCATTCAGGGTTAACAAAAGAGAAGCAAGAAGTCCTTTGTTGAATTTCTCCTGGTTGATAAATTAATCTCTTTAGTGTATGTTCATATACTGAGGCAAGTTAAATTCTTCTGTGAAATAAAAGGATATAATATAATAGGAGCTAATGCAGAGAATTCTTTCCCAGGAAAAGAAAATTCACACTTAATAATCCTGCTCTGTGTCTAGCCTGGGCTGGCAACTTTACACATAGTATACTGCTCACAAAAATTAGGGGATATTTCAAAAGGAATATAAAGCAATACAATATCCCCTAATTTTTGTAAGCAGTATATTTCATCTGAGCTTCACAATGACTTATATGGAGGAAAAACAAAAAAGAAATATGAAAGGATTAATTCTGGGATCTGACCTGCCCTATATGTATCTGACTTCATTTTGTTTCCATCTCAATATGAATTACTTCACAAATATTGAATAACCTGGTAGATTTCCAATGTACAGTACACTGCTTACAGCCATGAGGCCCAAAATGCTGGCCACAAAGGGGCCTAGCTAATTCCCCTGCTCTCCAGCAATTACAAATATATTCTAGAATTCATGTCACCTTACAATAATGCCAGGCCTAGATAAAGTCTAGAGCTTCTCTCCTTCATATGCTAATATACTACATATTGTGCTAAGCATGTGAGATACTTTCCTAAGATTTAGTGGAACAGAATTTTGAAGTTCTCCAAATGAAATTCATACTGGGTCAGGACTCTCCAGATAACTCTCAGTGAATATTTTGACTCTTTCCAATTAAGAATTATCTCAGCCCAGGAATAAATAACCACAGGTCATAAAGTGCCCCAATGTCACCCCGTGTCTACCACTGCATGCCTAGAAAAACAAGGTTTATAAAATCATTCAAAAAATGTGTTTTGAACATCCACTCTTTCACCTGGTACAATTGTAGGCACTCGGGATACAATAGCGAATAAAACAAAAGAAGATTCCAGCCCACAGAGAGCTTCCCTTCCAGCAGGAAAGAATCAAGAACCAGTAGATCTAATAAACAAGCAAAGTATACATCATATATCAGAAGGTGATGGGGCTATAGAAAAATACCTGGTATTGCAAGGGGGCTCAGGACTGTGGGGGTGCCACAGTTTTTAGTTTAAATAGGACTGTCAGATTTGACCCCACTGAGAAGTTGATACTTGAGCAAAGACTTAAATGAAATAAAGTGGTAAGCCAAGTGCACATCTGGGGGAAAGTAGTTCCCAAGAGATGTACACAAGCCCTGAGACACTGGAGAGTCTCTCACACTGGAGAGTCCTGACCCAGTGTGAATTTCATTTGGAGAACTCCAAAATTCTTCTCCACTAAATCTTAAGACAGAAGCATGGTCGACATGTTTGAAGAAGCAAGGGGCCTGTGTGGCCAGAGTAGAGTGGCCATGAGGCAGAGTTAGGAAAGAGAGAGACGGGTCAGACGATGAAGGGCTTTGACTATCAAGGACCTTGTAGGACAGCATAAGGACTGGGTTTGATCCCAAGTGGGATCTATTGCTAGATTTTCAGAAAAGAAATGATATAACACAACTAATACTTTAACAAAGCTCACTCTGAGGGACTTCCATTTAAGATGGCAACATCAGTAAATGTGGTACTCGCATCTTCCCACAAGTAAATCAAAATGATAACTAAATGACGGAGGAACTATAATTCAGACCTACCTGAAATCTAGCTGAATGGCAATCCTACAACTAGGGAATTACAGAAGTTACATCGAGACTGGTAGGAGGGGCAGAGATGCAGAATAGGACTGGTCTCACATCCATGTGTGGTAGATAAAAATTAGGAGGAATAACTCACCTTCAGAATTCCCCCCTGAGGAGTGAGGGGTCCCAGCACAGTGTTCCAGTGCCAGGACGAGAAGTCCCCATACTTCTGACCATAAAAACCAGCAGGGATTGTCTCTGAATGAGGTGGCGGGCTACAAGAATCCCAGACAGTTCCTCTTAAAGGGCCCATGCACAGATTTACTTAGACTCATTCCCTCTGAGCTCCAGTGCTGGAACAGCACCTTTAAAAGAACCAGGGACATATGGAGATGAACCGAATTGTCTGGCATTAGGATGAGCACTAGGGGCCAACTTTTTGTCAGACAAAAGTGCTGGTAGAGGCTGTTGTTCCTTTTCTGAGACCTCTCCCCCACAAACACTCAAAGCTGACAGGCAGGTGACATATTTGAGTTTCCATCAACCTGGCTAGCACGGTTCCCTTTGCTCTGGTGACTCCCTGAGACTCTGTCCCACCCAGCTTGTGGGCCTACCTACGCCAGTTCTGTGGCTTTTCCACACAAATGGCCTCTCTTGCCTGATGCTTCAGACTTTCCTAAAATCTCTCAAATAAGCAGCATCTGGCTTCTGTGTACCCAGTACCTCTCACTAAGTGGCCCCAGGCCTGGCATTAGCAGCTGCTGGCCTTAGTTTGCAGCTTGGCTACTCCTGAGCACCGCCAAGCCCAGCACAAGTAGCAGCCACCTGCAGATCACTCCTTAGCTCATGACCAGTGGCCCCAGGCAGAGCACAGGAGGCGGCTGACCTTGCACCTCCTGGGAGACCACAGAGCCAGTGCACCCAGAGGATAGCTTCAGATCACGCCAGATTACAACCCTACCATCTCAATAAGTGACAATCTCAAGGGACAAACTCAGTGAGCACTAGAGCCCCACTAAAGCAAGTCCTGCTCTGTAGGGTCAGCTCAAGAATATAAACAATAACATGACAATATACATTCCTATCAACAATTTTTTTTAGATGAGGAGGGAAGATAGTGAGGCAGACTCCCACATGCACCCTGACCGGGATCCACTGGCAACCCTATCTGAGGCCAATGCTTGAGTACTGAGCTATTTTTAGCACCTGAGGCTGATATGCTCCAACAGAGCAATCCTCAGTGCCCAGGGCCACACTTGAGCCAACTGAGCCACTGACTACAGGAGGGGAAGGGGGATAGAAGGGAAAGAAGGGGGTGGGGAGAAGCAGATGATCGATTCTCCTGTGTGCCCTTACCAGGAATCAAACCCAGGACATCCACACACTGGACTGATGCTCTATCACTGAGCCACTAGCCAGGGCCACAACAATTAAATCTAATACACAAACAAACAAACAAACAAACAGAACAGAAACAAACTCATAGATACAGAGAATATTTTGATGGTTGTCAGGTGGAAGAGAGGTTGGAAGAATGGGTGAAAAAGGAGAAGGTATTAAGAAGTACAAATTGGTTGTTACAGAGTAGTCAAGGGGATATAAATTATAGCATAAGGAATACAGTCAATAATATTCTAATAACTCTGTAAGCAGCCAGATGAGTGGGAGATTTATTGGGATGATCACTTAGTAAGTTACATAATACCTAATCACTGGGGTATACACCTAAACTAATATAATAATGTATGTCGAGTGTAAATAAAAAACAAAAAAAAATTTAAAAATAAATTAAGAAATGGCTCTCTCTGGGTGCTATATGTAAACAGTAAGAGTCAAAGGGATAATGGCAGTAGCAGAAAGCCTACCTCACAAGGTCATTATTGTAATAATTAAGGTGGGAGGTGACGGCACCTTGGACCAGAGGGAATAGTAAAGAGAATGAGAAGTGGTAAAATTCTGGAGATACATTGCAGAAAGTACTAAAAGTATTTTCTGATAAACTGGATATGGGGTGTGAGACAGAGAAGAATGAATGGTGACTCCTTCGGTCTGGGCCTGAGCAATTGGAAAAAGGAATTGACTATCGCCTACAATGGAGAGAGCAGTTTTTTTTAAAGAGGTGTCTCAGAAGCTCCATCTCTTTAAAAAAAAGTTTTAGATACATTAAATTTGAAATATTTATTAGATATCTTAGCAGAAAACAATTAAGCAGTCAAAAATATTACTTTGGAGTTAGTAAGAGACCTGATAGTATGACATAAACTTGGGAGTTATTTTTGACTTGTCTGTTTGTTCATTTAAACCACAGATTGTGTGAGATTACAGATGAAGTGGAGGCAGACAGAGCAGACGTCTAAGGACTCTGCCTGGGCACACTAATGCTAAGAGGGATGGGCAATGAGGAGGGACTATCAAAGACATCTGGGAAAGAGCAGCCAGTGAGACAGAAAGAAAACAGAGAGCACGGTGTCCTGGAAGCCAAAAAGGAAAGTTTATTGAAGAGAAGAAAGACATCAAAACATCCATTGCTGGAAGGCTTTGAAGGCAGAGGTCATGAGAGGCTGTGGAAACCCCATTCTAATGTTCCGATTTTCTCTGTAAAAGTGAAAGTGGGTATTAAATTGTTGAAATTTTGGAAGGACAGAATAATAAAATGGCTATCAAGTAGAGAAGAAGTGGATTACCAATGCTTGGTATGACTGTCAGTGGGCACTCAGAGCATAACTGAGATTCGAGGTCATAAATTTACAGAGAGACTGGTCAGTGTGATTATGTATTTCTCTTAAGCCATGTGGGTGCCGGACTGCAGAAGTCAGAAAGATGGACTTATCAAACTTGTGGTTTAGAAAGGGAGCAGGATGGAAGGGGTGGGAGGAGAGAGAGTGTGTAGCTATCGAGCATGGAGGTTAAGCTGCACAAGGGGTGAGAAACAGTGGCCGGTCACCAGTAGATTAATTCCACCTCTGACAGATTCTGTGAAGAAGACCCAAAGTGGCATGTGTTACATTCCTGAATAGCTACTGGTAACCCTGCACATTCAGGCCCCTGGATCAAAACACTGAAGGCCTGGACAGAGCCAACTCAAATCTGACTTTCATCCATTGTACGAGTTTGCTCAACCTACATTATCTCTAACCACCCTCACCCCCTCCCTCCCATATACATTTAGAGATCATTCCTTCCTCATAGGGTTCTGAGAACATCAGCAAAGACTTCAAAATAGTTGAGGAAAAGCATAAGCATTACGATAAATTAAATTAAATTACCTTTATATTTGCATCATTTCCAAAAGTGTGTTTTCCACACAGTTTATACAAAATATACATTTACACTTATTATTATTGAAGTGTAGAAAAGATAGGCTTGTAATATAAATAATTTTTTGCAAACCTACTTCCTCTAAAACAGACTTTTAGCAGAACTTACTTTTTCTGAAAGTTACTCCCTATTGGCCTTGAGGCTGGTTTCCCAGACTGTGGCCTTGGTCTAGCTTTGCAAAGTAGCAGGTGTTCTCAGAATGTTTCTCCCTGGATTAACCCTATAGATAAACATTGTAAGAAAACTTGTTCCACTGCTTTGTTTTACTGTTATGCTTCCTCCCCTCCCCATTCCTCAGTCAGTATGTAATTCTCCCTATAAAACCTAACCCCAGCCTGACCTGTGGTGGCGCAGTGGATAAAGCATCAACCTGGAAATGCTGAGGTCGCCGGTTCGAAACCCTGGGCTTGCCTGGTCAAGGCACATATGGGAGTTGATGCTTCCAGCTCCTCCCCCTTTCTCTCTCTCTGTCTCTCCCTCTCTGTCTCTCTCTCTCCCTCTCTGTCTCTCTCTCTCCCTCTCTCTCCTCTCTAAAATTGAATAAATAAGATAAAATAAAAATTAAAAATAAATAAATAAAATAAATAAAACAAGACGAATCAGTTTCAAAAAAAAAAAAAAAAAACCTAACCCCAAACTGTGTTCAGGGCCACATTGATTTGAACGACTTAGGTTTCCATGCGGTCCATGTAGCTGGCTAATTAAAGACCCCCAATTTCTTAATTTGGCTAATTGATTGATTGTGTGGCAAGACATCTTATCTCGCTGTTCTGATACAACACTATATAAATAAATCTTACTATTGACATCAATTGTTTCAACTGCCTTTTTTTTTTAATTTCCATCACTTTTGCCAATTTAACATCTTGCTGATATTGATAGGCCAAGAATTGAATACAGAATTTAGAATAGACATACTAGTTTCCTGGAGCTTTATTATATTAAAAAGAATGCAACAAACAGTGCACATTTAATATTTAATACTCAATTTAATCCTCAAACCAATGCTATAGGGTTGTCATTATTATCAGCCTCATTCTAAAATGAGAAAACAAAACTCAGAGAAATTATGATATTTGTCTGAGGAAACATAGATCGTAACTGATGAACCCAGATTTGAACAATCATACATTATACCGAATGACATACCCTTTACACGTTGTTCTATTTCAATAGAATTCTAAATGTATGAAATAGATTAAAGCTAATGTGATTCCACATTACAAAGAATATCCCCTAAAATGTGGAAACTGAGATGCCTGAAGAAGTTGTACTCAGGGAAGCTTACATTGTGCCAATCCGCCCATCACCCCCTCCCCAAACACACCCATAGAATGAATTCTGATGAACGCTTTCTCTCCTCACCTGTACTACCATATCTGCACCATGGAAAAAGTGGGTCTCCAATAAACAAAAGAAAAGAGAAGTATTCACAGAAAGAAATTTTTTTTAAGTTCTCACTGCCAGCAATATGGGAAACTGTAGGACTGTTTGATGATAGGACTGCACTCAGGAAAGTAAACATAGATTTTGGGAAAGGTCTGTATCTTTGCCAGTTCTCAGTGTGGAGTCTTAGTAAAGATGTGTTCGATGACTAGAGGTGCTGGTACCATTGGTGAAAAGATGAGTGGAAACATAGGTTTAACCTGTGTGAATGAGTCGGAATACTTTAATAAACTGAATTCTGTTTTGATTTTGTTTTTATTGTTGTTTCCAAAGGATGTTTTATGTCCTCAAATTTAAGGGCTCTGCATCATAGACAAACTGGTAAATAAGGGGGGAAAAATGTCACATCAGGGCCAGTAAGTTGCCCAAAGAGATGTAGCCAAATTGTTAAGTGATTTTAGTTGCTAAAAGTCCAGCTGAATTACACTAGACTGGTGACAGAGCAGCCTGCCAAGTATAGAATTTCACTGTAATTTACAAGCATTATAACACTGTGTCTAATTTTTGAAAACCAAAAATCCTTTCCCAAAGCAATGAGCTTCCCCCAGCAACAGCATTCATATATTCTTCATACAGCTGTCAATTCCTGAACACTCTGTCCTAGAATAATAGCATTATTTCTTCATGGCCAAGTGCACTGAGAGCAGATTCTACTTGAATGAGGCAAAAAAACCTGACACAAAACAGAACCGCAGCCGTGTGATTGCCTTTTATCAGGGAATTAAGGTAAGAGAAAACTTGAAAGGACTTGATTTGCCAGGTTGCTACAGTTACATTCATTTCTTAAGACCAGAATTTCCTTAGGGAAGGTAGCATATAAAATCACGATTTCACCATAGTCCCTGTCTACACAAAGAGAATATGTTTTTCTTTTATGATAAAAGTTATCTTAGAGCAAATTGTGCCATAAATCTCTGCACAATGGAGGGGATGGGGCAACAGGGTGTTTAAACTATGTTGTTGCTTAAATGTCCCTACATGTAAACCATTACCCACCGTTCCTCAGTCCAGGCACACGGCCCACCTCTCCTAAAACATCATGTAGTCTGGGTTAGCAAACCTGCGCTTGTTTGCTCACACTGACCAAAGAGACCATTTTACCCCGTCAGCCTGGGAAGAGAGAACCCTGCTTTAAGCCCAATCACATCATTATAACAATCAAACTTTGAGAAAACCTAGAGTGGGTAATAAAGGCTCTTGGTTCAAAACGCCATCTCCTCATTCTTATCAACCGCCAGGGTGCTTCTCTCCAGAAGTTACGGTCAGAGTGGAGAAGTGTCTTTTCAGCACATCCTTGAATTAAATCAGCACATCAGCGCAGGCAGCCCAGGGAGCCATGAGGCACTACTTTGCCGTCCTCATCACATTCTTCCCCAAATAAATCCCTAGTGAGGCTTGAGCGCCCCACAAAACTGCTATTGCAATCAGTGTGCGTGGAAATGAAAGCTCTGTCATTAAAGAGGACGCTCTCATTTCTCACCAGCGCCTCTGCATCTGTGGCCCCATCCCACATGGACTGTCTACTGTCCTGAGGGAAAACTGTTCATTTAGGAACACCGAAGGTATTTTGATGAGTCTGGTGGCCAGTCTCACCCTAGTCTAGGTCTGGTCACAAAACTGGCTCACATGCTCTAGGCAAAGCATCCCTGAGGCTAGCGTGCTCCTTTGTGACTTCTGTGTCCCTTCCATGTCGCAACAGAAGTGTGTGCTTTATTCCTACAACCTGCAGCCAGTGTGAAGTTGAGCTCATTGGGAATGGTGAAGTCTGGGAACGCGGCAGAACCCGGCCTCCTCTCACGATGCCAGTCACTCACGAACTGGAGGTGTCCCGTGGTGCTTTGCTGATTGGTTTGTGATACTGTTTATTTTGTAAGAAGGCACAGTATAGTTGTTTTTTACCCAGTAAAAAGAAGATGTAAAGTAATCTTATATCACTGTCAAGAGACTTAAATAATTTAAAAGGCTTTTCTTCATGGCCAAACATGAGAGTTCACAGAAAAGATGGAAACATCCTCCCAAAGACCATAGAAGGAGAAAACAGTATTTCCAAAGGGTTGGATAATTTCTAGTATGGATGCCTACTGCGGGAAGGGGGGGTCATAGAAAATGCCAAGATTACAGTAGGGTAGAGAGAAAAAAGAAAAGATTTCTGAAGCAAGCCAAATATTGGGCAAAATCTAGTCTTTTAATCCCTAGACTCAAAGAAAAAAAAACTTTAAAAAATAAAACAAAAATGCTAATATCTTTCAAAAATGACTGTCCCAGCCAATAAGGATGTGGCCCTCATGGACCTGGAATAAAATTAAGTCATCTGATGAGAATAGATTATGGCAAAGAAATATTCTATAGGGAATGGGCAGCTGGAATAGAATAATGGTCCTATTCTTTTCTCTTTTTTAAGTTTTATTTTATTATTTTAGATTTTATTTATTCATATTTAGAGAGAGAGGAGAGAAAGAGAGAGAGAGAAGGGGGGAGGCGCAGGAAGCATCAGCTCCCATGTGCCTTGACCAGACAAGCCTGTGGTTTCAAACTGGCGACTTCAGCATCCAGGTCGATGCTTTATCCACTGAGTCACCACAGGTCAGGTGGTTTTATTTCTAACAAAAGAAAAACTTGCCTGACTTCTAAAAACAAACAAACAAAATAAGCACACGATAGACTGACTTACAGCTAGAGAATGGGTATAGATAAAATGCCCAGAACAGCATGCTTAGTGATTTCACGAGAATTTTGTGGCTTTCTTGTAACCCACTGGTCTGAGTGCAGCAACCACAGGGCAAGGCATTTTACAGATAGATGATAATAGCTTTCAGTGTTTCTGAAATTCGCTTAAAGCCCATACTGTGTAAATTGCTAAAAGCCGACATGTAATTCTGAACCCCTTGCAGGTCCCGAGATTCTGTGTGCCAGTAATAATTACATAGACTGGATAATTAACTTCTGACATAAAAAGAAATGAAGGTGAGAGAAGAAAATTCAGACTTCAACAATTTTTACTTAAAGCCAGGGCACAAATGGACAAACACTCAGGGGCATTCATTTGGGGGGCGGGGGGAATCACTGTAGTATATCCTTCCAATATTTCCCTACAAGAATGGAATGAAATTTCTCCACATTCATGCCGTTATTATTTTCTCATATTACCCACTGTGACAGGCTTATTCACTTTAAATTTCGTGTGGACAGTCTTGCCTTGTTCGGGCAAGGCCCTTAGAGAAGGCGCAGAGAACGTGGAGGGCTAACACCCCGGCAGGAACCCAGCACCCGGAGCTTGAGCCCCTGCTGCAGGCGGGGAGGGGTTGAATGGAGCCCGCCACATGACACACAGTGTTGCAAGCTCTTGGTTCCCTGGAAAATTTAGAAAAACCCGGGGAAAGCATAAAAGTCTGCCATCTGTCCAGGGCTCTAAAGGGGGATAAAAATAAACGTGTGAGACATCAACCCCCTCACAGGCAGACTACACTACGGCCTGAATCTACACTAATTATAAGGTAAGATGTCCCGAAGACAAGAAATTACTACACAGACCTCTCCACAACCATTGAAAATCTTAAGGTACTGGAAGAAGTATCCATAAAACTACTCTAGGAATATTTTCACTACCAGGGTCTCAAGGGAGTCCTATGGGGGAAAAAGGAGCCCAGCTGAAGAGGAACTTGCAGCAGAAATTTTAAATCACCTAAGGAAAAGAAGTCCCATGAGGGAGAGAACAGATTCCAAAAACAGGTAAAGCTGGATCCTAAGAGCTCAAAGAGACTATAAAATAAACTTTTTAGAATTATCAAGAAGCTGAAAGAATAACTAGAAACTATATAATGAAAGACCAGAACACTGGTCTTTATAATGAAGAAAGCTCCAGCTGAAATGTAATAACTGAAGAAGATCTCTGTGCATGTACAAATTGAGTTATCATAATTTAAGATTCAATAGATGACAATAATTTTCACAGCAGACTAGGAAATATACATATATTTTTATATGGAAATATAACAACCAGGTAGAAAATGGAATGGAATAAGAAATCCCATAAGAAATAGAATTACAACAGGTAAAATAGCAATGATTAAAAGTAAGAAAGGCACAAGATCTTTATGTAGAAAACTTAAAACACAACCAAACATGGCCCTGGCCAGTTGGCTCAGTGGTAGAGCATCAGCCTGGCATGCAGGAGTCCCAGGTTCAATTCCCGGCCAGGGCACACAGGAGAAGTGCCCATCTGCTTCTCCACCCCTCCCCCTCTCCTTCCTCTCTGTCTCTCTCTTCCCCTCCTGCAGCCAAGGCTCCACTGGAGCAAAGATGGCCCGGACGCTGAGGATGGCTCCATGGCCTCTGCCTCAGGTGCTAGAATGGCTCTGGTCGCAACAGAGCAACGCCCCAGATGGGCAGAGCATCACCCCCTGGTGGGCATGCCGGGTGGATCCCGGTCAGGCGCATGCGGGAGTCTGTCTGACTGCCTCCCCATTTCCAGCTTCAGAAAAATAAAAAAAAAAAAAAAAAAAAACAAAAAACACAACCAAAACGCTAAAGAAGACATGAACAACTGGAAAAATATACCATGTTACTAAGAAGGAAGACTCAGTATCATAATCGTAATGCTCCTTAAAGTAATATATAAATCTAACAAAATCACCCAAAATTAACTGAAAGTTGACCTTAAAGTTCATATAGAAAAATATTCAAATAGAATAATCAAGACAAAAATGGAAAAATCAAGATCAAAGGGGATTATGATTACTTCTATTAAAATATTTTTATTAAATATCAATAATCAAATCAGTATTATAGTGGCATATAAAGAGACCAGTGGTGCAGAAAAAGAAATTTATAAATAGACCCAGATTTTTAATGATAATTCACAGATTCTCACACCATAAAGGGAAAATAGACTATTGGAGAAATGAAATCATGTTGGGACAATTCAGTAGCCATCTGGACAAATAGAGGTAAATCTGTAATTCCCATCTCACATGAGAGTGAACTGCAAATAGAGCAAATCTTTAAATATTTTTAAAATGAAGTAATAAAAGTAACAAGAGAAAACATGGAAGAATTCCATTATAAGGTCTTTTTATCTATAACTCAAAATCCAAAATCCACATGACATAAGACTGATAAAATATACAAAATAATAAAATATATGTTTGGCAATAAACATTATAAGCAAAGTCAATAGACAACTTAAGACAGAAAAATAATATTCAATTCATATTGAAGACAAAAAATATCCTCCCAAATACATATAAGTTTACTAGAAATTGATAAGGGAAACAACAACTCAATATTAATGGCCAAAAAAGATATGATCAGAGAGTTCCCATAGATATAATGGCTTTCAAACACATAAAAAAGATGCTCAGTTCACTTACAGCAACTAAAAATTATAATAGAAATACACTTAGGAAATGTTTTTACTCAACAAACTAGCAAAATTTCCAAAGTTTGATCACACCTCAGTAAGACTGTGAGAAAACAGACACTTCATGCATTTCTTGAGTCAATTGGTACAACACCTAAGGAGGACAATATAACAATATCTATCAAAATTACAAATGAATGTATCCCTTGACTTGTCAAATTCACTGCCACACATTTGAAATGACTTATGACAAAGCCATGTATAATAGAGAAAGGAGACAATCCAAATATCTATCCATAGGGGCTGGTTAAAGAAAGTATGGTCCGTGATGTGGCAGGGGAAACAGACCTTTCCACACATCATTATAGGAACATTTCCGAGTTATATTGTTATATGAAAAATAAATCAAGGTACAGTGTAGGAAATAAATATGCTAACTTGGGTGTGTCAAGTGAAAGAAGTGATTAAAAATCTTGTGAAATATCCATATTATATACAAATATGTATACAGAAACTCTGGAAACTGAAGGATTCACCAAAAAGAGTGGTTACTATTGACGGGGGTGGGTGTCAAGAGTTTTCATTATTCAGTTGACCCTTGAATAATGTGGAAGCAAAGGTACCAACCACCAACACAGTTGAAAATTTATATAACTTGACTTCTCCAAAATTTTGCTAATAACCTACTGTTGACTCGAAGACATACTAACATAATAAACAGTTAATTAACATTTATTTTATGTTATATTTATTATATACTATATTTTCCCAATAAAGTAAGCTAGAAAAAAATAAAATATTAAGAGAATCATAAAGAAGACCTCTGGTGAAATTGGCAGAGTAGGTAAACACAGTACTGGCCTCCTCTCAAAATCACATCAAAATTACAACTAAATCACAGAACAGCCATCGTTCAGAACCACCTACATCTGAACAGAAGTCCTTCAGCTACGGATTTAAAGAGAAGCCGCATGGAGACGGGTAGGAGGGCCAGAGACACAGAGCAGGCTGGTCCCACAACCACGAGGGACCAGGAGGTAGAGAGCTGGCAATGTAGCCTAAGGGGAAAATCCTGTGGACCGTTTTACTTCAGAGAATGTGAGGGGGGCCTGGAAATTGGAGAGGTTAGGATCTACATAACATTTCAATTTCATCTACACATTTTATTAAAAATAAAATAAGTAATAATATAGTAACACTTATTAAACGCAGGTGGTAGGTATCTGGGTACTTGTTAGGTTACTCTCCTTAAACATTTTTGGAGGTTTTTTTAAGTGTTACATAAAATTACCAATGTAAGTGAACAACATAGTTTTTTTTTTAGCATATATACATATGTAATACAAAATTTTGCTCCAGGATAGCAAGAACTATGATATATACATATGCATTATTTAATATTCTGTGAATATCTTTGAAATATTAAATACAATACTTAACACATTGAGGTGTCCATGTCAAGCAAAACGAAACTAAATTACTTGAAATTGAGTAGATTAGAAAATATCTAATGCTACAGATCTCAAACACTGATGAACACCTTCACCAAGAATGTTTCTATAAATTCCAAGATCTAATATCTGGTCTGTAAAGTCTGGTTCTCCAGTGCCTGACCAGGCAGTGACGCAGTGGATAGAGCATCGGCCTGGGATGCTGAGGACTCAGGTTTAAAACCCTGAGGTCACCAGCTTAACTGTAGGCTCATCAGCTTGAGCACTGGGTTGCCAGCTTGACCGTGGGATCATAGACATGACCCCATGGTCAGTCACTGCCTTGAGCCTCTTGAGCCCAAAGGTTGCTGGCTTGAGCCCAAGGTTGCTGGCTTGTGCCAGGGGAGCCATCTGGTTAAGGTACATATGAGAAAATAATCAATGAACAACTTAGGTGCTGCAACTATGAGTTCATGCTTGTCATCTCTCTCCCTTCCTGTCTGTCTGTTCATGTCTGTTTTTCTCTCCCTCTCTCATCTCTCTCTTATAAAATAAATAAATAAATAAATAAATAAATAAATAAATAAATAATAAATAAATCTGGTTCTTCAGGAAGATTGGTAGGCAATATATTTAAAATTAACAAACTCTATTGCAAAGACTGAGGCTCATTATTCTTGAATAATGGAAAAGCAAACCATCTCCACTACTCAGAAACATTACTATAGAATCCCTGATCCTTCCCAAAAGCCTTCTGATCTATCCTTCTGAGGCTAGTGGCCAGGGAATCTGCATTGTAGAGAGCACCTTGGTTTATTCTGGTACAAGGTTTAGAGACACTGCTAGAGATCATTAATTTTTCTCTATCTCCCTTAGAAAGTATTGTGCTCATGATATACCCGAAGGGATGAAGGCTAAATATAAGGCCAGAACTGATTAAATGTCAAAAGGTGTTTCTGAAGGAGCTTATAAAATCTACTGTTCTGGAAATGCTGAAAAACGCAGTCTTGCTTGGTAGCAGAGAGCTAAACTAATGACGTCTGGAAAGCTTTCATAGCCCTATGGTTTCAGATATAATTAAATGCCCAAAGGTAAAGGAGAGTAAGAAAGTGAATGGGTTTTGGATTATAAGTTAATAATACAATAATGGGCCAGGCAGGAACAATTTTGGTGCTTCCTTGAAGCTGCACAATTAGTTTTCAAACATTTGAGGGCCGAAGGAAGTGCAGGAGAGCAAGTATGGCATCTTACAGGACGGCAAACGAGCAGAACAAGCACTCCGCTGTATTTCAGCTGAAAACAAGAGAAGAACGATGTTCATTTTCATTACACTCAGAATCAAAAATTTTGCAATCCTGCTGTGACTGTGCGAAAGGGTTAATTTCAAGCAGCCCCTTGGCCCCTTTTTAACCTTCACTGCATCCCATGTGTGTACATGTACACACAAACACACACATACACATATGGACACCAAGAATGCTTTTCAAACAAATAATGAACCACACTTTCCTTTCAACTCAACTACCTTGAGTTTCAGAGACGGAAAGTATGAGTAAATTGTGCCATAAAGGAGAGAAGACTGGACATAGAATTAAAATTCTGAGTTTACATTTGGATTCTAACCTTTACTAGATGTATTATTTATACCCTGTTGTGTCTATATAGCAGCTTTAAAATGCATTCAATACATGATCACTTTCAAGGGAAGTGGAGCATTGATAAAAGCAGGAAATGAAATTTTAAAAATCACTATAAAACCAGCACTCAAATAATGTGCCATTATTACCTTCACATTTTGTTATTGTAAGCCAAAAAGTTGGTTGTGAACCTTCTAGAAGGCAAGACAACTGAGAAATCTTGCTCAGTTATATGATTGACAGACCATACAACTAAAACAGTTTTTCATGAAAAGTGCAAGTATCACCGGCACTGAGTCCAGAGAGAAGTGTTTCCTGTTGGGTTTTCATAACGAGGACTAACGCAGTGAACAGTGTCCTCCAAATAGCCTTAGAATACACGCAAGGATGAGTTCCTTATCACATACGCGGTGTACCTCCGTATGAGCCAAAAGCACAGGCTGCATAAGCACAATGCTGTAAAGCCAGTTCCACAAAAGAGACTAAATGACATGTTAGGTACAGTCCCCTGACGGAGGCTTGAGGCATCTGGAGTAATGGCCACAAAACAGGCAGAAAATTGGCTACCCCCAGCCCATCGATATACTTTCATTGGTTCACATCTGGCTTTTTAAATTTATAATTATTTCTCACACTTAAATCGTGAAATTTCAAATAAGATCCAGTTACCATGAGTGTTTTTATTTAGTAGACGTAGCCTCCCCGGACCATCATGCCCACAAGAGGAGGTCAAAGGGAACTGAAGAGCAGCTATCCATTAGCCATTCATTGTACCCTCCCTGCCCACCTCAGTCATCAGCTCGGCCTGCGTGCAAGCTCTACCCCACAAACTCTGACCTGGAGGAATGAGGAGAGGGCATTGGCCTCACACAGTGCAACATCAGCATTTCTCTCATCGAGCTTTGACTAAGTATTGAGCAGCAACAAAATTCACCCTTGGTCTTGAGCAATTGATTTAATCATATTTGAGCCTCTATTTCCTCATCTTAAGAAAGGAATTAATAACACCTACCTCTCTGAATTTTGAGGAATCAAATGAGATGTTCTCAACAATACCTACCTGTTAATTATTATTCCAGTGAACCATATTATTACCATAAATTATACACAATGCTAATTTACCTCATCTTTTCTTTTTTTATTAATTTTAATGCAGTGACATTGATAAATCAGGGTACCTATGTTCAGAGAAAACATCTCCAGATTATTTTGACATTTGATTATGTTGCATAACCCTCACCCAAAGTCAAATTGTCTTCCGTCACCTTCTATCTGGTTTTCTTTGTGCCCCTCCCCTCTCCCCCTCTCTCTCCTTCCTCGTCCCCTCCCCCACACACCCACTCCCATTACTATCACATTCTTGTCCATGTCTCTGAGTCTCATTTTTATGTCCCATCTATGTATGGATTTATATAGTTCTTAGTTTTTTCTGATTTACTTATTTCACTCCGTATAATGTTATCAAGGTCCATCCATGTTATTGTAAATGATCCGATGTCATCATTTCTTATGGCTGAGTAGTATTCCATAGTATATATGTACCAAACTTTTTAATCCACTCATCCACTGATGGACACTTGGGCTGTTTCCAGATCTTTGCTATTGTGAACAATGCTGCCATAAACATGGGGGTGCATTTCTCCTTTTGGAACAGTGCTATGGTGTTCTTAGGGTATATTCCTTAAAGTGGGATAGCTGGGTCAAAAGGCAGTTCGATTTTCAATTTTTTGAGGAATCTCCATACTGTTTTCCACAGTGGCTGCACCAGTCTGCATTCCCACCAGCAGTGCAGGAGGGTCCCCTTTTCTCCACATCCTCGCCAGCACTTATTCTGTTTTGTTTTGTTGATGAGCGCCATTCTGACTGGTGTGAGGTGGTATCTCATTGTGGTTTTAATTTGCATTTCTCTAATGATTAGTGATGTTGAGCATTTTTTCATATGTTTATTGGCCATCTGTGTGTCCTCTTTGGAGAAGTGTCTATTCATTTCTTTTGCCCATTTTTGGATTGGATTGTTTGTCTTCCTAGTGTTGAGATTTATAAGTTCTTTAAAATTTTGGTTATTAACCCCTTATCAGACATACTGTCAGATATATTCTCCCATTGTGAAGTTTGTCTTTCTATTCTGTTCTTATTGTCTTTAGCTGTGCAAAAGCTTTTTAGTTTGATATAGTCCCATTTGTTTATCCTGTCTTTTATTTCACTTGCCCGTGGAGATAAATCAGCAAATATATTGCTGCGAGAGATGTCGAAGAGCTTACTGCCTATGTTTTCTTCTAAGATGCTTATGGTTTCATGGTTTACATTTAAGTCTTTTATCCATTTTGAGTTTATTTTTGTGAGTGGTGTAAGTTGGTGGTCTAGTTTCATTTTTTTTTGCAGGTAGCTGTCCAATTTTCCCAACACCATTTGTTGAAGAGGCTGTCTTTACTCCATTGTATGCCCTTACCTCCTTTGTCAAATATCAGTTGTCCATAGAGCTGTGGGTTTATTTCTGGGTTCTCAGTTCTGTTCCATTGATCTATGTGCCTGTTCTTATGCCAGTACCAGGCTGTTTTGAGTACAATGGCCTTATAGTATAACTTGATATCAGGAAATGTGATACCTCCCATCTTTTTTCTTAACTGAATTTATTCGGTTAACATAATTATACAGGTTTCAGGTGCCCATATCTACAACACTTCTCTGTACACCAAACTGTGTCTGATGATTAAGATTTTTAGGAATATTTTTTCACCAGGTTAGTGCTGCCTTTTTCATAAATGTATAGTATTTTCATTACCTAATAAAATAGACATTGCTTATGCACCACTTTAGATCCTCTTACTTCACCTTTTATTCCAGCCACTTCTACAATGAGAAATTCAGAGAAGGTTCAAACAGCCAAGTGTATGTGCCATTTGACAGCCCACCACCTGGTGTGTGTAGGATATAGCACTTGCTCTATCCCAGGGCTCCATTAATATGCAGCAAAGGATGCCATCAGAAATCAGCTTGGCAGAGTAATGGCGGGGTAGGAAGCGATACCGATAAATCTCCCCCAAAACTCAACAAGATCTTCAACCAGAAACAGAAAAACCTATACTTGGAGCCTCCAGAAGCTTTGCAATACACCCAAAGGTATGGTTGAGTGAAAAATTGGCTAAATATATAACCAAACCCCGAAGGAAATAGGGAGTAAGAAATGCTCCGCCTTCCTCACTAACCTAAACAGGGCGGCTTTTTCTGGTAACTGTGAATATAGAAACTGAGGCGGGCAAAGGGGGTGAATAGATCCAGGCCACGGCACAAACGGCCGAACCAGGCTGTGGCACGGAGATCCAAGCCGAGGAAAAACTGATCCTGTGGCAACCCGGGCAATACAAGCTAACACTCGCGCCAAACCCAAACAAAGAAAGACAAGCGGGGTGGCCATTTTACCCGGTCTCCTGGTTGGCGTGCACGCAGTTAGTGGGCGAGAGATTTCTTCCTAGGCCCCGAGAGTGGGTGCCCGTGTTGCCCCATGGAGAGGCAGGTTCAGAGGCCTTTCTGTGGGCTGAGGGCAGAGTCTCTGGGCAGCCCCAGCGCCCTGGGAAAGCCACGCATGGGAGGGAGTGAGAACTAATTCCAACGGTGGAGATTTTCCGTGCTGGAGGGGTTTCACTCAGAGGGAAACGCGGCCGGCCTCATATCCTGGTTTGCGCACGCAGATAGTGAATGAGAGATTCCTCCGAGTGCCTCAGCAGTGCGCACCCGTGTTATCACACAGAGGGGCAGAGTCAGGGGCCTTTGTGTGGGCCAAAGCAGAATCTCAGGCCGCCCCAGCGCCTTGCAAAAGCTGCGCACGGGGACGGAGCGAGACTCAATTCCAACGCTGCAACTTTTCCCTGCAGTTGGGGGTTTCACGCAGAGCATGAGACTGCTGGCCAGATATCCTGGTCTGCGCGCGCAGCCAGTGAGTGAGAGTTTCCTCCAAGCGCCCCAGAAATGGGTGCCTGCCTGTGTTACTGGACAGAGTGGCAGACAGAGCCAGAGGTCTTTGAGTGGGCGGAAAGCCTGCCTGATTATGCTAGCAGCTCTGACTGACTGAGCCTTACCCAGAGCCCTGTGCTGAGTGGAAATAGAGTGGGGAGTTGCCAGCTCTTTGAGCCTCTTACTATCCAGGCAGAGGCAGCAGCAACCCCATAGCTGGATTATCAGGCTACTAATTGAGGAAGGAAAGACTAGGAGAAAGGCTCCAGGAACACGGACTCTCTCACTGTCGGAGCCTATAAATGCTAATGAGCCTCGACTGCCAACGAGACTAAAGCACAATACATGACATTGCCATAGAGACTTATCAACTGCAAACCTCTACCTGAGCGTGGCAAAGGGGCAAAACCCGGGGTACAGAGTCACCGACCAGGAAGAGGGAGAGAAAAGAAAAAGCAAGAAGATAACCTCTCAAAATCAAGAATAATCTGCAGACTTTATAACCTACCCCATTTTATTATATTTGTTCGTTTGTTTCTCTTATCATCATTCTTGATACTTTTTTTCCTCCTCCAATTTGGCCGATT
Source organism: Saccopteryx leptura (assembly GCF_036850995.1). Classification (NCBI taxonomy): domain Eukaryota; kingdom Metazoa; phylum Chordata; class Mammalia; order Chiroptera; family Emballonuridae; genus Saccopteryx; species Saccopteryx leptura. The sequence continues at coordinate 35,248,920 of NC_089514.1, read as the reverse complement.
AACTCTCTGCCGGTCTTACTCTCTCCTCTCCTTGAACTACACTACCCATAAGTGTTACATCTCCCATTATCTTTTCTCTTCTCTTCCTTTCTCTCTATGAGGGTTGCACTCCAAAACCCTTAACTCTCTCTCTCTCTCTCCTTTCTTTTATCTTCTTTTAGTGGTTCCCTCTTTTTTTCTCTCTCTCTCTTTCTTTTCTCCCTCTATATTAGTTTCTTCCTTTCTACTTTACATCTCCTCTCATTCAAATCTCAATAACAAACAAATTATCTTATCTGGGACTCAAACTTATGTTTGTGGCATTTTGGGGGGTTTTTACTTCACCTTTTTAACTCACTAGCAGTGCTCCCATCCCTGGCTCTCCATTTTATCTAGTTCGTGTTCCACTAAATACAATAGTAATTTTTTAATTTGTCCCCCCATTTTTCCGTTTTCCTTTTATTCCTCTCATCATAACTCTTAGACAACCAACACCTAAAAGCAAATCATTTTATTCTTGACCCAAATTTTTTCCTTATTTGCTTTTTGTGGGTCCATATGCTTTTTTTTTCTTTTTTTGTTTTTCTTTTCTTTTCTTTTCTTTTCTTTTTTTTGCCCCTTTATTACTTTTCCCCAATTCAGGCCCTCCATCACAGGCATTGTTTGTTATAATTCACAGTTCACCACAAGATTTTCTCAAGAAAGAGGGGAGAGGAGAGGAGAGGAAAAAAGGAGGGGGGAATAATTTCCTTTTTTAAAAATTTTTATTTTATTTTATTTTTCTTTATTTCATTATTAATTTTTTTTAAAAAAAACAACTCTTTTCGATTTTTTTTATTATTTTTTTAACTTTTTATTCTTTATTAAATCTCATTAATACTATCAACAAAACCACCCTCAGATGCCATTAAGGAAGAGAAAACTGAATATCATGGATACAAAAGAAAGAGAGGTAACACAGCTAGATGAGGAAAAATCTATGGAGAAAAAATTTAATATATTGGAAACCTTGGAGCTAAATGACAGAGAATTCAAGATAGAAATCCTAAAAATCCTCCGAGATATACAAGAAAACACAGAAAGGCAATTTAGGGAGCTCAGAAAACAACTCAATGAACACAAAGAATATATGTCCAAGGAAATTGAAAGTATAAAAACAAATCAAACAGAGATGAAAAACTCAATTCACGAGCTGAAAAACGAAGTAACAAGCTTAGCTAATAGAACAGGTCAGATAGAAGAGAGGATTAGTGAAATAGAAGACAAGCAACTTGAGGCACAACAGAGAGAAGAAGAAAGAGACTCAAAACTTAAAAAAAATGAGATAACCCTACAAGAATTATCTGACTCCATCAAAAAGAATAACATAAGAATAATAGGTGTATCAGGGGGAGAAGAGAGAGAAAATGGAATGGAGAACATACTCAAACAAATAATAGATGAGAACTTCCCAAGCCTGTGGAAAGAACTAAAGCCTCAAGTTCAAGAAGCAAACAGAACTCCAAGTTTTCTTAACCCCAACAAACCTACTCCAAGGCATATCATAATGAAATTGACACCAACCAACAGCAAAGAAAAAATTCTCAAGGCAGCCAGGGAAAAGAAGAATACAACATATAAAGGAAGGCCCATTAGATTATCATCAGATTTCTCAGCAGAAACTCTACAAGCTACAAGAGAGTGGACCCCAATATTTAAAGTCCTGAAAGAGAGGAACTTTCAGCCACGAATACTACACCCATCAAAGCTATCCTTCAAATATGAAGGAGAAATAAAAACATTCACAGATACAGAAAAGATGAGGGAATTTATCATCAGAAAACCCCCACTCCAGGAATTACTAAAGGGGGTTCTCCAATCAGATACAAAGAACAAAAAAAAACAGAGCCACAAGTAAAAGCTCCAAGAAGAACACAATAAAACCAAATTTAAACTGTGACAACAACAAAAAGAAAGAAGGGGAGAAGATGGAGATTAACAGTAGCAAAGGACGATGGAGTGCAAAAGTACTCACAAAATAGTTCGCTACAATGAACAGGGTAGGGACCCTTTTCTTTATTCAAAGGTAACCACCATTGAAAAAACCACCACAGAAGCACATGAGATAAAAAAGATAGCAACAGAGGAAAGATGTATGGAATACAACCAAACAAAAACAAAAGATAGAAAAACGAAAGAGAAGGATCAAACAAGACACAAAACTAACAGAAAGCAATCTATAAAATGGCAATAGGAAACTTGCAAGTGTAAATAATTACACTAAATGTAAATAGATTAAACTCACCAATAAAAAGGCACAGAGTTGCAGAATGGATTGAAAAAGAAAATCCAACTGTATGCTGCCTACAGGAAACTCATCTAAGTAACAAGGATAAAAACAAATTCAAAGTGAAAGGCTGGAAAACAACACTCCAAGCAAATAACATCCAAAAAAAAGCAGGTGTAGCAATACTCATATCGGATAATGCTGACTACAAGACAGGAAAAGTACTCAGAGACAAAAATGGCCATTTTATAATGGCTAAGGGGACACTGAATCAAGAAGACATAACAATTTTTAATATATATGCACCAAACCAAGGAGCACCAAAATATATAAGACAGCTACTTATTGATCCTAAAACAAAAACTGACAAAAACACAATCATACTTGGAGACCTCAATACACCACTGATGGCTCTAGATCGGTCATCCAAACAGAGAATCAACAAAGACATAGTGGCCTTAAACAAAACACTAGAGCACCTGGATATGATAGACATCTACAGGACATTTCATCCCAAAGTGACTGAGTATACATTTTTCTCCAGTGTACATGGATCATTCTCAAGAATTGACCATATGTTGGGCCACAAAAACAACATCAGCAAATTCAGAAAAACTGAAGTTGTACCAAGCATATTTTCTGATCATAAAGCCTTGAAACTAGAATTCAACTGCAAAAAAGAGGGAAAAAATCCCACAAAAATGTGGAAACTAAACAACATACTTTTTAAAAATGAATGGGTCAAAGAAGAAATAAGTGCAGAGATCAAAAGATATATACAGACTAATGAAAATGACAATACCACATATCAGAATCTATGGGATGCAGCAAAAGCAGTAATAAGAGGGAAGTTCATATCACTTCAGGCATATATGAACAAACAAGAGAGAGCCCAAGTGAACCACTTAACTTCCCACCTTAAGGAACTAGAAAAAGAAGAACAAAGACAACCCAAAACCAGCCGAAGAAAGGAGATAATAAAAATCAGAGCAGAAATAAATGAAATAGGGAACAGAAAAACTATAGAAAAAATTAATAGAACAAGGAGCTGGTTCTTTGAAAAGATCAACAAAATTGACAAACCCTTGGCATGACTTACCAAGGAAAAAAGAGAAAGAACTCATATAAACAAAATCCAAAATGAAAGAGGAGAAATCACCACGGACACCGTAGATATACAAAGAATTATTGTAGTATACTATGAAAAACTTTATGCCACTAAATTCAACAACCTAGAAGAAATGGATAAATTCCTAGAACAATACAACCTTCCTAGACTGAGTCAAGAAGAAGCAGAAAGCCTAAACAGACCTATCAGTAGAGAAGAAATAGAAAAAACCATTAAAAACCTCCCCAAAAATAAAGTCCAGGCCCTGACAGCTATACAAGCGAATTTTATCAAACATTCAAAGAAGACTTGGTTCCTATTCTACTCAAAGTCTTCCAAAAAATTGAAGAAGAAGCAATACTTCCAAACACATTTTATGAGGCCAACATAACCCTCATACCAAAACCAGGCAAGGATGGCACAAAGAAAGAAAACTACAGACCAATATCTCTAATGAATACAGATGCTAAAATACTAAACAAAATACTAGCAAATCGAATACAACAACATATTAAAAAAATAATACATCATGATCAAGTGGGATTCATCCCAGAATCTCAAGGATGGTTCAACATACGTAAAACGGTTAACGTAAACACCATATCAACAAAACAAAGAACAAAAACCACATGATCTTATCAATAAACGCAGAAAAGGCTTTCGATAAAATACAACACAATTTTATGTTTAAGACTCTCAACAAAATGGGTATAGAAGGAAAATATCTCAACATGATAAAGGCCATATATGATAAACCATCAGCTAACATCATATTAAATGGCACCAAACTGAAGGCTTTCCCCCTTAAATCAGGAACAAGACAGGGTTGTCCACTCTCTCCACTCTTATTTAATGTGGTACTAGAGGTTCTAGCCAGAGCAATCAGACAAGACAAAGAAATAAAAGGCATCCATATTGGAAAAGAAGAAGTAAAGGTATCACTTTTTGCAGATGATATGATCCTATACATCGAAAACCCCAAAGAATCCACAAAAAGACTACTAGAAACAATAAGCCAATACAGTAAGGTCGCAGGATACAAAATTAACATACAGAAGTCAATAGCCTTTCTATATGCCAACAATGAAACAACTGAGAACGAACTCAAAAGAATAATCCCCTTCACGATTGCAACAAAAAAAATAAAATACTTAGGAATAAACATAACAAAGAATGTAAAGGACTTATATAATAAAAACTATAAACCATTGTTAAGGGAAATCGAAAAAGATATAATGAGATGGAAGAATATACCTTGTTCTTGGCTAGGAAGAATAAATATAATCAAGATGGCTATATTACCCAAAGCAATATACAAATTTAATGCAATTCCCATCAAACTTCCAATGACGTTTTTTAAAGAAATAGAGCAAAAAATCATCAGATTTATATGGAACTATAAAAAACCCCGAATAGCCAAAGCAATCCTAAAGAAAAAGAATGAAGCTGGGGGCATTACAATACCTGACTTCAAACTATATTATAGGGCCACGACAATCAAAACAGCATGGTATTGGCAGAAAAATAGACAATCAGACCAATGGAACAGAATAGAAAGTCCAGAAATAAAACCACATATATATAGTCAAATAATTTTTGATAAAGGGGCCAACAACACACAATGGAGAAAAGAAAGCCTCTTCAATAAATGGTGCTGGGAAAACTGGAAAGCCACATGCAAAAGAATGAAACTGGACTACAGTCTCTCCCCCTGTACAAAAATTAACTCAAAATGGATCAAAGATCTAAACATAAGACCTGAAACAATTAAGTACATAGAAGAAGACATAGGTACTCAACTCATGGACCTGGGTTTTAAAGAGCATTTTATGAATTTGACTCCACAGGCAAGAGAAGTGAAGGCAAAAATTAATGAATGGGACTACATCAGACTAAGAAGTTTTTGCTCAGCAAGAGAAACTGATAACAAAATAAACAGAAAGCCAACTAAATGGGAAATGATATTTTCAAACAACAGCTCAGATAAGGGCCTAATATCCAAAATATACAAAGAACTCATAAAACTCAACAACAAACAAACAAACAATCCAATAAAAAAATGGGAAGAGGATATGAATAGACACTTCTCCCAGGAAGAAATACAAATGGCCAACAGATATATGAAAAGATGCTCATCTTCTTTAGCTATTAGAGAAATGCAAATCAAAACAGCAATGAGATACCACCTCACACCTGTTCGATTAGCTGTTATTAGCAAGACAGGTAATAGCAAATGTTGGAGAGGCTGTGGAGAAAAAGGAACCCTCATCCACTGTTGGTGGGAATGTAAAGTAGTACAACCATTATGGAAGAAAGTATGGTGGTTCCTCAAAAAACTGAAAATAGAACTACCTTATGACCCAGCAATCCCTCTACTGGGTATATATCCCCAAAACTCAGAAACATTGATACATAAAGACACATGCAGCCCCATGTTTATTGCAGCATTGTTCACAGTGGCCAGGACATGGAAACAACCAAAAAGCCCATCAATAGATGACTGGATAAAGAAGATGTGGCACATACACACTATGGAATACTACTCAGCCATAAGAAATGATGACATCGGAACATTTACAGCAAAATGGTGGGATCTTGATAACATGATACGAAGCGAAATAAGTAAATCAGAAAAAACCAGGAACTGTATTATTCCATATGTAGGTGGGACATAATAGTGAAACTAAGAGACATTGATAAGAGTGTGGTGGTTACGGGGAGGAGGGGGGAATGGGAGAGGGAAAGGGGGTGGGGAGGGGTACAAAGAAAACAAGATAGAAGGTGACAGAGGACAATCTGACTTTGGGTGGTGGGTATGCAACATAATTGAACGACAAGATAACCTGGACTTGTTATCTTTGAATATATGTATCCTGATTTATTGATGTCACCCCATTAAAAAAATAAAATTATTAAAAAAAAAGAAATCAGCTTGGCACTCATCATGGACACCCCAAAAGTTAATGCCTTTGCAACCACTCTGGACAAATGGGTGAATGGACACTGATAATGAAATACCACCCCCTTTTGTCTCACAGATGGACAGTTCCTAAACTCATTTTATAAAGCTTCTCAGGAAGTCCCAGCAAGGATCAATTACACATCATCCTTTTGATTTTCCCTCCTTCCAGTGGCAGGATTCAGCTGGTTCAAAAATGGTTCAGTAAAACCAATACCTATTTTTTTGTTTAGTTTGGTGAACCATTATTAAAATGGCACTTGTAATCAGGATTCTCTCTAAGGTGGGTGCCTGGCCAGCTGCCCAGTGTGGAAATCACAAATTCACATTCCTTACTCTTCTTTAACATTCATCTGTACAACAGCGTATTCTAAGCACCTGTAGTAATGTTCATTCCATCCATAAGTAAAAAAGAATTTCAAGTGAGAACTCCAATCAAGAAGCAATACGGAAATATTTTAAATGACAATTTTATTGGGTTTTTTTGTCAGGTATTATTTTATATTTTTTCATCAATATTTTAAAACTCTTTCCTATAACAATCTAGTTTTGTGTACCTATTTTATTGTTCTTATTTAAGTATTAAATAAATGAAATAATAAACTACCTTTTGGTATACCTATTTTTTTTTTTCATTCAGTGAGAGGACGGGAGGCAGAGAGACATACTCCTGCATGCATCCCAACTGGGATCCACCTGGAAAACTCACTAGGGGGCAATGCTCTGCCCATCTGGAGCATTGATCTGTTGCTCAGCAACTGAGCTCTTTATAGCACCTGAGGTGGAAGCCATGCAGCCATCCTCAGCACCCAGGGCCAACTAGCTCCAATTGAGCCATGGCTGCAGAAGGGGAAGAGAGAGAGAGATGCAAAAGGTGGAAGGATGGAGAAGCAGATGGGCACTTTTCCTGTGTGCCCTGTATGAGAATCAAACCCAGGACATCCACATGCTGGGCCAATGCTCTACCACTGGGCCCAGTATATCTTTTTTTAATACTTAAAATGGTTATTAGGGCAGAGAACCAGTTGTTAAGTTATTTGAATTCCACCACTGCCTCCTTCCCTGGTTCCATCTCCCTGTCCCTCAATCCTGTTCCCTGAGTTCCCTTCCAACTAAATCACCTATACATAAGCTTTGTCTCCAGGGAAGCTCAGTTTCAGATGACCACCCAAATATGCTCTTAAATAGAAATCACCCTTCAAAGGACTCCATCAATATAATGAAAAGATAACCCAAAGAATGGAAAAGGAATTTTGAAAATTATATATCTAATAAGGGATTTATTTCTAAAATATACAAAGAAAACTTACAACTCAATAATAAAAGAACAAAATAACACTAAATATTTCTCCAAAGAAGAGATGCAAATGGCCAATAATTTATGAAAGGATGCTTAACACCATTATCCACCAGAGAATGATAAATCAAACTACAATGAGATATTACTTCATACCTACTAGAATGGTTATGATAAAAAGTCAAATAATATAGTATTGGAGAGGTTAAGGAGAAATTAGAACTCTCAACATTGCTGACAGGAATGTAAAATACTGCAGTCACTTAGGCAAACAATCTGGAAGTTCTTCAAAGTGTGAAACTAGAGTTACCATATTTTCTACTCCTTGGTGTATGCCCAAATGAAATGAAAATATATGTCCACACAAAAACTTGGTCATGACTTTTTATATAGCATTGTTCATAATAGTCATAAAGTGGAAACAACTCAAAAGCCCATCAATGAACGAGTGAATAAAGTATGGTATATCCTTAAAATGGAATAGTACTCAGCAATAAAAAGAAACAAAATATTGATACATACTACAACATGGATGAACCTTAAGACATCATGCAAAGTGAAAGAAGGCAGTCATAAAGGACTATATATATATTTTCATTTATGTGAAATGTCCAGAATAAGCAAATATATAGAGGCAGAAGGTAGATCAGTGGTTGCCCTGTGTGATGGAGATGGAGGGATAGAGGGACATAGTTAAGATGTTTGATGTTTCTTTTAAGTTAATGAAAATAGTGTAAAGTTCATTTGTGGTGATGGAGGCACAACTCTGTGAATGAACTAAAAGCAACTGAATTTTACTCTATAAATGGGTAAGTCATATGAATTATGAATTATATCTCCAACCAAGCTATTAAAAATAGAGATCAACAAATTTTTAGCTACAATACCCTATGTGGTTGCTGCTCATTATTACAAAACCTCTCTAGGTTTTCCATATTCCTGTTCCTTTGTTTGCTGGGTATTTTGAACATCTTCAAATATAGTGTTCAGAAAAGAGAAGGTTTCTGTAACATTTATTCAACTCTACTTTTCTGGATTTCTTATAATCTTATGGTATATCTGTTATTTGTTATATAGGATGTTGGGCAGATAAAATATATTATGCTCACTTTGTTAAAGATGGCATTGCCCACATGAAAGCCCATCACCTAGGTGATGGTATTGGTTGCCCTTCTTTCTTGGGATGGATGTGATTATATTAATGTGTGTTGGGGGTGGGCTGTGGCAGGCAGGATCTTTGTAGCCCAGGGCTTGGTTTTGGTACTAAGCCTCTCCCACCCTTTTTGATGTGGGGTGGTTCACTCTCATGAGGAATCCCATCATGCCTCAGATAAGTGACTTTGTATCAGAGACTTCCTTGTTTGTATATTGGATTAAAGGTTTTGGTTCCTACACTATAAAGTGTGGCAGACCGAGAGCTTGCTCTCTCTTGGTTTCTGAGATTAGCATTAGAGAGGAGAGCAGAGAGGAGAGCAGAGAAAGGCCATGTGGAAGAAGCCAGGAGAAGCAGCCAAGATGACAGAGTGCTGAAGAAAAAGCCAGTTTGTGTAGGGAGAAGGAAGGAGGTGGGGAACAGAGGTGAATTAGGCTGATGAGCTAGAAACCTTTGATTTTAGGAAACTCGCATAAGTCAGTAGCTTTGTGAGCACTGAATGAGTGGGTTTTGGAGCCCAGTGTGTGTTTTTACTTGGTTGCTGGGTGCAAGCTAGGATTAAAGATGATGGCCCACCAGTTCTTGGCTCTGTTGTTTCATTACCATCTGTCCAAATCCAGTGCGAACCTGCATGGGCCAGGCAGCTATGATGGTGGCCATGGCTACTAGCCACACATAGGATATCTGAAAGTTGATCACAAACTCACCACAATCCTAACTGTCTTTTATAATAGTGTTGGGCAGATAAAATATATTATGCTCACTTTGTTAAAGATGGTGCTGCCCACGAGGAGGCCATCGCCCAGGTGATATTAATGTGTGTTGGGGGCGGGCTGTGGGCAGGCAGAATCCTTGTAGCCTGGGGCTTGGTTTTAGGATTAAGCCTTTCCCACCCGTTTTTGATGTGGGGTGGTACAATCCAATCATGCCTCAGAGAAGTGACTGTATTAGAGACTTCCCTGTTTTGTATATTGGATAAAAGGTTTGGATTTCTACACTATAAAGTGGGGGCAGAACAGGAGCTTGCTCTCTTGGTTCCTGGGATTAGCGTTAGAGAGCAGAGCAGAGAAAGGCCACGTGGAGGAGGCCAGGAGAAGCAGCCAAGATGGCGGAGTGTTGAGTGAGAAGCCAGTTAGTGCAGAGTTTATGCAGGGAGAAGGAAGGAGATGGGGAACAGAGGTGAATAAGTCTGGTGAGCTAGAAACCTTTGATTCTAGGAGAACTCGGATTAAGTCAGTAGCTTTGTGAGCACTGAATGTGAGTGGGTTTTGGAGCCCAGTGTGTGTTTTTACTTGCCTGCTGGGTGCAAGCTAGGATTAAAGATGTTGGCCCATCAGTTTTTGACTCCGTTGTTTCTTTACCGACTGTCCGAATCCAATGCGAACCTGCATGGGCCAGGCAGCTGTGATGGTGGCCGTGCCTTCTGGCTTTACAAATAGCAACACTAATAAACAACTACATCTCCTCACCCAGCCCCCACTATGCCCACATGCCAATACCATGACTATTTTTCTCCTCCCACATTCTTGTGATTACCCCAAGAGCCACTCTCCACCCTTGTGATTCAATTTAGGCTCAGAATAGTTTGAAATTATTGTTCCCGAGGATTGAATCTGTAAAAGTGAGGAAGGAGGTAGCCAGACGTGAAAACTCTAAACCGTGAAATAAAAGGCAGAGTGTGCATGTCCATGTAGTCAGTATCAGAAGTGACATAGGAAGGGTGGAAAGGCTGATGATAACTCATCCACATTGATCCCACTATGCATCATCCTAAATATCTCACACCTTGGATTCCACTTTGTATCTCATTCTTGGGGTGGGGGAGGGGAGACAATGAATGCTTAGCCTTTCTGGGAAAAAAAAAAATGATATTTTACCATGTTCCAGCAAACAATAGACATTTCTAGCATTTATCCTTAGTCATATCCAAATCTCCTGAAATTTCATTGATGTGTATTCTTAGCTTCAGACTGGAAGAAATTTATCCCAAGAAATTACTGCCATGATAGCAAAAAATAAAAGATGTATTGCCTACAATTTTAGCTCTGATTAAAAAACTAGCTGTATTTTTCGAACAGTTGGAGAATGGCATCAGACCTAAATAGATCAATTTTAGTATCAGGAAATATACTAAAGTGTTCCCTGACAAAAAGTGTTCCCACATATCCAGCGAGCTGAAATAAGATGACTTAACTGCCCAATGTCAGCATGGAAACTTGATCCAGGAAAGACTGTTCAAGAATTATGACAAGTTTCATTGGAAAATCCTGGTTATTTCTACTATTATCCTTAGTTGCTGTATTTCCTTTCATCGTGGGCCTTAGGCCAAACCTGCTGGGAAACCAGCAAAAAGGAGAAACAAAACTTGTTTATCATAATCTCTTTTCAAGCTGGGCAAGGAATTATCACAACTTCGGTTCAGAAATAGCCTGATTTATCAGGTAACTATAGGAAAGAGGCTGATTCTTCACTTCATCTTTACAAAACTCAGGCAAGGAGGGCTTGGAAACATTGGTTGGTTTGTTTGTTTGTTTGTTTAGCCTTTCAGCTCCTCCAAAGTTTGAGAAATAAACTCTTTTTTCTTTTTTTCCAAGTGAGAAGAGGGGAGATAGATTGGCTCCCACATATGCCCTGACTGAGATCCACCCAGCAACCTCCATCTAGGGCTGATGCTCTGCCCATCTAGGGCCCATGCTCACAACCAAGCTATTTTTAGCACCTGAGGTGGAGGGTCCACAGAGCCATTCTCAGTGCCCAGAGCTGATGCGCTCAAACCAATCAAGCCATGGCTGTGGGAGGAAAAAAGAGAGGTGGGGAACGGAAAGAAGGGGAAGGAGGAAGGGTGGAGAAGCATAGGGTTGCTTCTCCTGTGTGCCCTGACTGGGAATCGAACCCAGAACATCCATATACCAGGCCGACATTCTACCACTGAGCCAACCAGCCAGGGCTATTACAGAAATAAACTTTAAAAAAATTTACCCCAAGAGTAAAAACTTTCTCCCTATATATGTAAATATATTTATTTATAAATTATATATTGATTATTGTATTCATGTATACTATAAGCAGATAAAAACACAAATTATAAGTGAAAAGATTAATAAGGAATATACAATATTTTTGAGCAGTTTATTATGTCTATTACCAGTACCAAACTGTATTCTTCACACTAAAAATAATAATATTTTATGAGGTAAAATAGTGCTGGTACCTCCTAACATAGAAAGAGAACTCAAGAGATAGGCAGGGTAAGTAGCTGCTCTGCCTTTTTTTTTTTTTTGCTGTCCACTTGTGTTAGGACTGTCTTCAAATCACAGTCTCACTCCTGAAATATAATATTAAATTGTTTAGTCATTTAGTGAAGGCCAGTTTAATTAAAACTATAGAATAGGCCCTGGCTGGTTGGCTCAGCAATAGAGTATCGGCCTGGCATGTGGAAGTCTTGGATTCAATTCCCAGCAAGGGCACACAAAAGAAGTGCCCATATGCTTCTCCACCCTGCCCCCTCTCCTTCCTCTCTATCTCTCTCTTTCCCTCCTGCAGCTAAGGCTCCACTGGAGTAATTTGCCCAGACGCTGAGAATGGCTCCACGGCCTCTGCCTCAGGCACTAGAATGGCTCCAGTTGCAATGGAGCAATGCCCCAGATGGGCAGAGCATTGCCCCTTATTGGGCTTGCCAGGTGAATCCCAGTCGGGCACATGCGGGAGTCTGTCTCTCTGCCTCCCTGCTTCTCACTTCAGAAAAATACCAAAAAATACCAAAGAACTATATAATATAATCCATAACTCTCCTTAACCAGCACAAGTAACATGCCAAATGTTATGGTATGCTAAAAACAAACCAAGAATCAAGGATGTAACCACTGATCCCTCCACACTGTAGAATATCACTTGAGGTACATGGCCGGCCCATATACAAATAAAGTCAAGGTACCACAGTCAGTTCATTAATTAAATATGAATAAATCTGAACTTCTTTCTTTTTATATCATATTATAGTTACATATTTTTTACTGTTCAATATTTTCCCTCTATATTCCAATGCATCTTGCACATACTGTGGTATATGCTCACTCATTCTGGAAAGCACTGCTGTAGAGGTCAGTCTAGCTAAAAAGTAACAGCTCTTTGATTATATATCAAATCCTTGAAATGTACATTTGTCTTTAGAAATGGGTTTTGCTGCATGGTCCACAATGTACAAAGTAGAATGGTTTAAATAAGACCGAGATTATTTCTCTCTCGCATAAAGTTTGGAAATGAGCAGCCAAGCACTGACTTGGCACTCAATGGAGTTAGTCTCCTTCCATCTGTTTCTCTGCCACCTCCACACATGCTTCCCCTTCATGGGGCGAGATGGATGCTTGGGCTCCAGACATCACATCTAAATTCCAAACAGCACCAAAGAGGAATGGACAAAGAAAGACACTTTCCAAAGTTTCATACAACACTCTGGTAAATTCCCATTGGAAAGAAATTACATCAAAGTCTACACATAGCTACAAGGAAGAATCAGGGATTCTAGTATGAAAGAGGAAAGCCAAAAGTATTAGCCACAATGTATAAATATATATCAATATATATACAGAGAAATAGAGTTCTCTTCTTTAAGTATCATCTTTTTACTCTATCACTGTGGTCCATCTAAAATGAAAAATCCTAGTCTGCATTGGAAAATCATGTCTCTCAAAAATACCAAAATCCAGTTGTGAAATAATCAAATTCCACAATATACATTTACATTTCTCCTGATTGCAACCTAGTTTGAGAACTATGGAATTATATTGTAACAAAAAAGTATTTTTCCCCCAAAATAACTTTATCTGCCTTCTAAAGAGAGTACAGAGCTTTGCTCTATAAGCACCTTTCTGAGCTTGTGCATACAAATTTACATATGGGAGTCAGGTCAGAAATAAATTGCTCCGTATAATAGAGGGCAAAATGTATGAGTTGAAGGACAGAGGGTAGAATCCAGAGAAGAGGGGGCATCAAAGCAGAACCCCCTTGGAAATGGGAAAGGAGAGACATCCCAAGCAGAACTACTAAGAAAGGACTTCATTAAAATGGATTTTAAGTTGTTTCTTGTGGGTACTACGTATAAAGCCACTTCTTTGTTTCTCCTTCAGTAAAATCCACTTTGCTTAGTCATGCATTTTTTTTTTGTAATAGATAGAAACTTGAAGAAGTCCTGAATTGTGTCCAGTCGACTGTGGTTTCTAATAGAGACCGAATTTAGACACCCAGGAAGGAGCAACATGAGAATGACAATAATAATGTAAAAATGAGGCCACATTCTCACTGAAGTCAAATTTATATACGACTAGGTAAAACTGATTTCTTACCCTCCCTGTTTCCTCTATTAGAACCATAAATTAAATATAGATCTACTTACATGCCTGGAAACATTTTTAAATGCATTTAAAATTTACATTGAATATTTTGCTTAAAGTTGGAAACCTTCAGACTTCATTTAAATGAACATACTGTAGTTTAGCATTGAATAAGAAACTTCCTATTAATAGGGTCGAACTGAAAAAAGCGGAGAGAGGAGAAAATGGGGTTGACTTGGGGCAAAACGAGCAGCCGGGTACCTGGGGCAGGAGGAGGGCCCGGCAGCATAGCACAATTGAATTAAAAGTCTGAAAAGCTCACTAGTCTGTGCAGAATCAGACTGGAGCCTTGTCAGCAGAAAGACTGCTTCCGAGAGGGCTGAAATGAAAGGTCGGCATAGATAGGTTGAGAGCTAAGACAGATGTCCCAGTAACTCAAGCACAGTCTTTGTGCTGACTCTGCTGATTGATGAACCCAGCTTCTATCTACAGTATACCTATCCCTTCCAGGGATTGGGCTAGCAGTGGATCATGTGGCCTATGGCAAGCCAATGACATATAAGCAGAAGTTGCTATGTGGGACTATCAGGAGAGCTTTCTCAAAGGGAAAGAAGCAGGTGGCATACCGGCTGCCTTTTCCTTTCTCCCAGAAGGTAAAAGACACAGCAGCCATTTTACAAACACAGAGGGAAATGCACATATTAAGGATGGCAAATCAAGCAGACAGAAGAAGCCTGGGCCCTCGAGAATACCTCTGAGCAGCTGCACTTGCCCTGCCTATGAATGTCCAGACACCAAAACAAAGCAAAAACCCATACCTGCTTAAACAATGGCAGTAGTCCTCCCTTTATTCTCTGTTTTACTTTCTGCAGGTTCAGTTATCCATAGTCAACCATGGCGCAAAATTTTTAAATGGAAAATTCCAGAAACCAACAATTCGTAAGTTTAAATTGTGTGCCGTTCTGAGTAGCTTGATGAAACCTCATGCCTTCCTGCTCCATTGCAGCTAGAATGTGAAATATCCCTTTGTCCACTTTAGCCACACTGGACATGCTACTGGCCCGATAGTCACTTAAAGACATCTTGGTTGTTAGATCAACTGTGGTGGCATCACAGTGCTTGTGTGCAAGTCACCCCTATGACACTAACAGTTCCAAAGCTCAAGAGTAGTAATGCTGGCCATTTGGACGTGCCACAGAGAAGGAGTACGTGCTTCCTCTAAGTGAAAAGGTGAGTACAATAAAATATTTTGAGAGAGAAACACCACATGCACATAACTTCTATTACACAATATTGGTATAACTGTTCTATTTTATTGGTACTTATTATTGTTAATCTCTTACAATCCATCATTTCGGGCATCCACTGGGGGTCCTGGAATGTATTTCCCAAAGGTCAGGGGGGCAACTGTACTAATTTGTTCTTCTGTTATTAAGAGTTGAATGAATTAATAATTCTAATAAAATCTGGTGTCCAAACACAGGGTACTGCAGAACCAGAACCGAATCTGCAGAGTTGCCTGAGACGAAGAGATGCATTGTGCGCATCAGTCAGAGCCATTGTGAGGCGGCAGCAGGACATCTGACCACACTGTGCCCTGACCCGTTCTGGAACACAAACCAGGAATTCAACACAGGATGTAATTTTAAAATGATAAGGATATTCCAAAATGTGGGAATATAATACTTAGTTCTTGTAATTTCCAGCCAAGACCTACCAAAAATAAAAGGATACACTCAGATTAGAGCAATCCTACTGAGATTCACTCTGCCCTTAGCAGGCTTTCCAGAGCCCCCAGTTAGAGCCCCCAGTTAGGATTCTGCAGGGTACAAAAGCCAATTGCTTCTGTACCCTGTGGAAACTCTTACAAGTTCTGAAGTGACAGCCTTGACAGAAAATGAGGTTTGTGACCCTGGACTTGTTTAATCATATTTTATTAAAAGTTCTCTGGAAGGAATAAAAGGGAACTAAGCCCACAGTAAGGGTGGTCTGGTGTTCTTCCCCTATTCCGCAAGAAGATATTTCAAATCTTTGCAAACAAGCAGCCATTAACCTAATGAGAGTGTTCAAAACACAAGAGCCTAAAGCCAGAATTTCTTAAGCATAAAATTTAAACAAGCCTGACCACGCTGTGGTGCTATAGGTAGAGCATCAGACTGGGACACAGAGGACCCAGGTTCAAGATCCCCCAAGGTGGTCGGCTTGAGCATGGGCTCATCCAGCTTGAGTACAGGTTCACCAGCTTGAGTACGGGGTCACTCACTCTCAGCTGGGATCATAGACCTGACCCCATGGGCTCACTGGCTTGAGCCCAAAGGTCATGGCTTGAAGCCCAAGGCCAGTAGCTTAAAGCCCTAGTTTGCTGGCTTGAGCAAGGGGTCACTGGCTCTGTTGTTGCCCCCTGGTCAAGGCACATATGAGAAATCAATCAATAAACAACTAAGGTGCTGCAATGAAGAATTGATGCTTCTCATCTCTCATCCTTTCTGTCTTTCGGTCCTTATCTGTCCCTCTCTCTGCCTCTCTCTCTGTTTCTGTCACACACACACACACAAAAGTTTAAACAAATTTGTTGTAGTTTTTCACATGTAAATTTACTGGAAGCAACTAGACTAGAAGACTACTTAGTTTCTGATGGCACCAAACTGCCCAAGAAAACTCAAGTATTCATTGGCAATAACAAGTAAAGGCATTACACCCAGGTAATCAGAAACCAAGATCAGAAATAAGAGGAAAATGCCATAAACAGAAAAATTCAGGAGGCAAAAAAAATGTTTAAATTAAAAAGAACATAATTTTTGTGTTGTATGAAAGGAGAGAAGGTTAGCACTCCCCTTGACAAGGATAAAAAGAGACTCTCGGGCCTAACAACATACATATGGTTAAGGCATTGCCACCTACTTCGTGACGTCTAACCACTGTTTTTTTTACAAAATGGTAGAACCATATACCATGTTCATGGGTAGAAAGAATAAACATTATTAAAATGTCTATATTACCCAAAGCAATCTATAAATTCAATGCAATTCCTATTAAAATACCAATGGCATACTTCAAAGATATAGAACAAATATTCCAAAAATTTATATGGAACCAAAAAAAGAACACAAATAGCCTCAGCAATCTTGAAAAGGAAGAATAAAGTGGGAGGTATCACGCTTCCTAATATCAAGTTATACTACAAAGCCATTGTACTCAAAACAGCTTGGTACTGGCATTAGAACAGGTATATAGATTAATGGAACAGAACAGAGAACACAAAAATAAACCCACGCCTTTATGGTCAATTGATATTTGACAAAGGAGGTAAGAGCATACAATGGAGTAAAGACAGTCTCTTTAACAAATGGTGTTGGGAAAATTGGACAGGTACATGCAAAAAAATGGAACTAGATCACCAACTTACACCATTCACAAAAATAAACTCAAAATGGATAAAAGACTTAAGTGTAACTCATGAAACCATAAACATCTTGAAAGAAAACATAGGCAGTAAACTCTCTAACATCTCTTGCAGCAATATTTTTGCTGATTTATCTCCATGGGCAAGTTAAATAAAGCACAGGATGAACAGATGAGACTATATCAAACTAAAAAGCTTTTGTACAGCAAAAGACACCATGAACAAAATAAAAAGACAACTCACACAATGGGAGAACATATTCGTCAATATGTCTGATAAGGGGTTAATAACCAAAATTTATAAAGAACTTCTAAAACTCAACAATAGGATGGTAAAAAATCCAGTTAACAAATGGGCAAAAGGACTGAATAGACACTTCTCCAAATAGGACATACAAATGGCCAATAGGCATATGAAAAAATGTTCAATGTCACTAATCATCAGAGAAATGTAAATTAAATCCATAATGAGATACAACCTCACACCTTTCAGAATAGCGCTCATAAACAAAATAACACACAATAAGTTTTGGCAAGGGTGAAACCCTTCTGCACTGCTGGTGGGAATGCAGACTTGTAGAGCCACTGTAGAGAACTATATAGGGTTTCCTCAAAAATTAAAAATGGAACTGCCTTTTGACCAGCTATCCCACTTTTAGGAATATATCCTAAGAATAACAAATCACTGATTCAAAAGAAGAAATGCACCCTCATGTTTGTTGCAGCATTGTTCACAATAGCAAAGAACTGGAAACAGCCCAAGTATTTGTCAGTGAACAAGTGGATTAAAGCAGTGGTACATATACACAATGAAATACTACACAGATGTGAAAAAGAAGGAAATCTTACCTTTTGTGACAGCATGGATGGACCTGAAAATTATTATGCTAAAAGAAATAAGCCAGGCAGAGAAAGAAAAATATCATATGATCTCATATATATATGCAATCTAATGAACAAAGTGAACTGAGGAACAGAATAGAGGCAGAGGCGGAGTCACAGGGACCAGAGGGACAGCAGTCAGAGGGAAGGGCGATGAGGGGATGGGATCAGAGAAGGCAAAGGGAGTGGTAAAACTATATATACATAACACAGAGATATACATAACAGGACAGCAAATCCTAGAGGGAAGAGGGGAGGGAGTTGGTGGAGGGGGATAAAGGGGATATAAAGAGGGACACAGGGGTGAGTGGTGAGGGAGTTATATTCAGTGGGACACTTGAATCCATGTAAACACAATAAATTAAAAATTAATAAAAATTTTTAAAAAGAATAAAAAACGATTTTAAAAAATTAATTTGAATAAATTTATAGAAATTAACCAGAGGAGATATTTTAGCAAAGAAAAAGAAAGAGATGGAAATGGGAAACAGAAAAAAACAAACCAGAAAATAATAACATACAGAGTCAAACAATCAACTAATAGAACAATAAGAAAGAACAGAGGAGGGTAAAAGGTATTAAGAAAATTGTTCAGCCCTGGCTGGTTGGCTCAGCGGTAGAGCGTCGGCCTGGCGTGCGGGGGACCCGGGTTTGATTCCCGGCCAGAGCACATAGGAGAAGCGCCCATTTGCTTCTCCACCCCCCCCCTCCTTCCTCTCTGTCTCTCTCTTCCCCTCCCGCAGCCAAGGCTCCATTGGAGCAAAGATGGCCTGGGCGCTGGGGATGGCTCCTTGGCCTCTGCCCCAGGCGCTAGAGTGGCTCTGGTCGCGGCAGAGCGACGCCCCAGAGGGGCAGAGCATCGCCCCCTGATGGGCAGAGCGTCGCCCCTGGTGGGCGTGCTGGGTGGATCCCGGTCGGGCACATGCGGGAGTCTGTCTGACTGTCCCTCCCCGTTTCCAGCTTCAGAAAAAAAAAAATACAAAAAAAAAAAAGAAAAAAAAGAAAAGAAAATTGTTCAAAGAGTGCTCAGAATTAAAGAATACCTGTCCAAATTATGAAGGCCCATCAAGTTCTCAGAACTACATAAAAGTAAGATTTCCACCAAGATACACCATTACAAAACTTCAAAACACTGGAAACAGAGCATCCCCAAGTATCTAGAGAGAAAAAGAAGATCACAGTCTACTGGTAAAAAAAGCAGGAATAGCTTCAGATTAGAAACTGGAAGCAAAGATTCAAAATTCTGGAAGAAAAGTTATTTCCAAGTTAGAATTCTCTATCCAGGCAAAAATCCAGTCTAGTGTGAAATAAAGATATTATCAACCTTGTAAAATCTACAATTTTAACCCCATGTCTTCTGGAAGGTACAAAGGATGCACTCCATCACACACAAAAAGGGAGTAAACAAAAAGGAGGAAAATTTGAGGTAAACAGGAAACAGGAAATGTGACATCAAAAAATATTATATGGATAAGAATAAAGGGAGATCCTGGGACATCTATACTCCTTGTACTGAAGGCCACCAGGCCATCCTGAAGTAGGTTACAACTCTTGGGAAAGAAAGGAAGATGAATTTAATAGAATGCCCTAATATAATTAAGATTAAAAACTTAGAAAATAATTTGAAGTTCAGTTATTGATAAACACATAGAAAACTAAGCAAATAAGAAAAAGGCAAGTTTTAAAAAACCTACTTTTAACCAGGAAACAAAAATTTTTGCAAAAAATAAATTAATCATAGTTTAATATGGCTTGTCCAAAAATAATGTATATTCATAATAACACAAAAAAAATACATACTGATTTAACCAAAGTGGTTCAGTAAATATAGTGTGAGAATAGAGAGATGAGCATGTGTGTGCTGGGGAAATAATGGGGAAAAGAGATGCATCTTCATATGCATAGTGGAAAAATCAATTCCCTGGCATGATTTAGAGATATAGAGATAAACAGCAGAAGAATCAGCTCAGAGTATCAAAAGTGGTTGTCTTGGGGACAGGCAATGCAGGGCAGGAGGGATAGGACTAGTGTCCTCTTTAACAAATAATTTTTCTAGTGACTCTGAAAACTAAGTGCATGTGAAACTTTGATTAAACATAAATACATTAAAATTCAATAAGTCACACATTTTAGTAGAAAAGTTGGGAAAGGGCATTGAGACATTTTACAGAATAAGAAATAATGTATAACTAACAATTAACATTTTTAAATGTTCTGTCTTGCTAGCAATTAAGAAATGCCATGAGATACTTTTCAAACTATTGTATTAAGAAAGAGCAACATTAACAATGATAATCTCTTTGGGTAGGCTATATAGAAATACTATTACACTATTGATATAAGAAGAAATTGATATGCCTCTCAGTAGGGTTCTTTAGCCATATTTAGAATAGTCTTAGAATGTTCATGTCCTTTACCCAGTAATATCAAACATTGGAATTTATCCTAAAGAAATAATAATAAGGAATTATTCTATATCTTGATTGTGGTGATTTGACAAATCTCATTAAAGTGAATGTAGAAAAAGAGTGAATGATACTATATGAAATAATACTAAAACAAAGCTCTTTTAAAAGAAAGGGGGAGTCCATTTTCAGGGCCTGAAGATGGCAGCAAAGTAGGCAGATGCACAGATTCCCAGCTCAGACCACCAAACTGGATAACAAATTAAATTAGGAACAATCAACATGAAAAACCAACTCTGGACTACAAGAACAGATTTCAAAAACCAAGAAGTAATGAAGAAGCTACACCAACCCTGGTAGGGAGCATCAAGGAGTGGTGCATCTCCCCTGCTTACAGGAATGAAGGAAAAGAGTAGAAAATATTGCTCACAGACACTTGCCTGGGGACCTGGGAACAAGGTATGTTGAAAGGGCTGGCTAGTCTTCCAAAAGAAAAGGGGAGAGAGAGAGAAAGATGGTAAGGGGCAGAGGAATGCATGAGAGGACCTGAGAAGCTGACTCATCCAGTGCTGGAGGTGGCCATAGCTGGGGGAGGGGTTGATCCTTCCACATAACACAACACTAAAGAGGTTCCGGGTCACCCATCTCAAGATATCTCTCCAGCTCCAATTAGCCCAACAAGACACAGCTGAAAACAAGAAGTGAAGAGGAGGGGCAGTAACTCAGCTCTCCATGGAGATCTGAGATACACCTCCCACTACTAAAGTGGAGAAAGCACCTTGCCCCCAGAGAGAGTAACTGTCAGATCAGGCCTTCAGAGTCTCACCCCATTCCTGGATACAATTTCAAACAGTTTCAAATAAAACCCCTGCTGAAATCAGTAAACAAGACTACCACTGAGATAACTAAGAAGAAAACAAACAAATCAAGACTTCAAAGTGGCTCTACTAGAAAAGCCAAACCCAACAGTGGATTACAAACAACAGCTGATGCCAACCCAAGAAGACCTAGAAATAACACAACTGAAAATTGGAGGCAGACAACACCAAGCCTAGACTCAACCAGCCCTACAAATAACACACCCAAACACACAGACATAATGAGAAGACAGAGAAGAGCAATCGAAATTAAACCACAAGAGAAACCTCTAAAAAAGGAACTTAGTGATATGGAAATAAACAAACTACTGGATGCAGAATTTAAAATGATTGTTAGGATACTTAGGGATCTTAGAACAACAATGGATGGTCATTACAAACACCTAAATAAAAAGATAGCAAGTATAAAAAAGAACATTGAAATATTAAAAAAGAATCAGTCGGAGGTAACAAATACAATATCAGAAACGAAGACCACAATGGAAGGAATTAAAAGCAGGATGGCTGAAGCTGAGGATTAAATCAGCGAGTTGGAGGACAACAGAAATGAAGGCGTGGAAGCAGAGCAGAAAAAAGATAACAGAGTCAAAAGGTCCGAGGAAACTCTAAGAGAGCTCTGTGACAACATGAAGAGAAATAACATCCACATCATAGGGGTTCCTGAAGAAGAAGAAAAAGAACAAGAAATAGAAATTTTATTCAATCAAATCATAGCTGAAAACTTCCCTAAATTGATGCAAGGAAGGGTCTCACAAGTTCAAGAAGCACAGAGAACTCCATTATAGAGAAACCCAAAGAAACCTACACCAAGACACATCATAATTAAAATACCAAAGCTAAGCAATAAAGAGAAAATATTAAAAGTTGCTAGAGAAAAAAAGGCTATTACCTACTAAGGAGCCCCCATAAGGATGACATTCAACTTCTCAACAGAAAAACTTGAGGCCAGAGGGATGGCAAGAAATATTTAAAGTAATGCAGAACAAGAGCCTACAACCAAGACTACTTTATCCAGCAAGGCTATCATTTAAAATTGAAGGAGAAATAAAAAGCTTCCCAGACAAAAAAAAACTCAAGGAATTTATTACAACCAAACCAATGCTGCAGGAAATGTTAACAGGCCTGTTGTAAACAGATCAAAGTGGGAAAAGAATATAGCAAAAGAGGAATACAGCTTTAAAGAATAAAATGGCAACAAACAACTACATATCAATAATAACTTTAAATGTAAATGGATTAATTGATCCAATCAAAAGACATAGGGTAGCTGCTTGGATAAGAAAACAGGACCCGTATGTATGCTGTCTACAAGAGACACACCTTAAAAAAGAAAGATGCACATAGACTGAAGATAAAAAGGATGAAAAAAATATTTTATGCAAATGGAAATTTAAAAAAAAAGCTGGGGTAGCAATACTTATATCAGACAAAATGGACTTTAAAACCAAGGCTATAGTAAGAAATAAAGAAGGCCACTACATAATGATAAAGGGAGCAATCCAACAAGAAGATATAACTATCATAAATATCTATGCACCTAATATAGGAGCACCTAAATATATAAAGCAGACTTTGATGGATCTAAAGGGTAAGATCAACAGCAATACTATAATAGTAGGGGATTTCAATACCCCACTAACATCACTAGATAGATCCTCAAGAACAAAAATTAACAAAGAAACCAGAAGACTTAAAGGACACACTAGATCAGCGGTCGGGAATCTTATTGGCAGAGAGAGCTATGAATGCTATATATATTAAAATGTAATTCCATGAGAGCCATACAATGACCCTTGTACGTTACACATTATTCAATAAAAATTTGGTATTGTCCCAGATGACAGATGTGATTGGCTCCAGCCACCCACAACCATGAACATGAGCGGTAGGAAATGAATGGATTGTAATACATGAGAATGTTTTATATTCTTAACATTTTTTTTATTAAAGATTTGTCTGTAAGCCTGATGCAGCCATCAAAAGAGCCACATCTGGCTCGCAAGTTATAGGTTCCCAACACCTGCACTAGATCACCTCGATTTAATAGATATCTTCAGAACCTTTCACCCTAAGGCAGCAGAATATACATTCTTTTCAAGTGTTCATGATACAGTCTCTAGGATAGACCACATGTTAGGACACAAAAGCAGTCTCAACAAATTTAAGAAATTTGAAATCATATCAAGCATTTTCTCTGATCACAATGGCATGAAACTAGAAATTAATCACAACAGAAAAACTGAAAAATACTCAAACACTTGGAAACTAAATAGCATGTTATTAAATAACAAATGGGTTAACAATGAAATCAAAGAAGAAATAAAAAAATTCCTAGAAACAAATGATAATAAACATACTACAACTCAAAATTAATGGGACACAACAAAGGCAGTCCTGAGAGGAATGTTCATAGCACTAAAGGCATTCCTTAAGAAGCTTGGAAAAGCTCAAATAAACAACCTTACCCTTCATCTAAAAGAACTGGGGAAAAAAAAAACAGAAAGTAAGGCCCAGAGGTAGTAGAAGGAAGAAAATAATAGAGATCAGAGCAGAAATAAATGACATACAGTATAAAGAAACAATACAGAGGATCAATGAAACCAAGAGCTGGTTCTTTGAAACGGTAAACAAGATCAATGAACCTTTAATGAGACTCACCAAGAAAAGAAGAGAGAGGACTCAAATAAACAAAATTAGAAATGAGAGTAGAGAAATAACAACCAACACAACAGAA
The DNA here is from genome assembly GCF_036850995.1 of Saccopteryx leptura. Lineage (NCBI taxonomy): Eukaryota > Metazoa > Chordata > Mammalia > Chiroptera > Emballonuridae > Saccopteryx > Saccopteryx leptura. The sequence continues at coordinate 35,224,527 of NC_089514.1, read as the reverse complement.
ATACAAAATATTGTAAGAAAATACTATGAAGAACTATATGCCAAAAAATTAAACAACCTAGGTGAAATGGACAAATTCCTTGAAACATATAATCTTTCAAAAATCAATCTGGAAGAATAAGAAAACCTAAACAGACCAATTACAACAAAAGATATTGAAACAGTTATCAAAAAGCTCCCAAAAAACAATGCCCCTGGGCCCGATGGCTTCACTGGTGAATTCTACCAAATAGTCAAAGAAGAACTAACTCCTATCCTTCTCAAGCTTTTTCAAAAAATTCAAGAGAAAGGAACATTCTAAGTTCCTTTTATGAGGAGAGCACAATTCTGATTCCAAAACCAGGCAAAAATAACACAAAGAAAAAAAATTATAGGCCAATATCCCTGATGAATTTAGGTGCTAAAATCCTCAACAAAATACTAGCAAACCAGATCCAGCAATACATGAAAGAAATTATACATCACGATCAAGTAAGATTTATTCTGGGGAGGCAAGGATGGTACAACATTCATAAATCACTTAATGTGATTCACCACATAAACAAAAGGAAGGTGAAAAAACACATGATAATTTCAATAGATGCAGAAAAAGCATTTGAAAAAATCCAGCACCCATTTATGATCAAAACTCTTAGCAAAGTGGGAATACAGAGAACATACCTCAACATGATAATGGCTATCTATGACAAACCCAAAGCTAACATTATAATTAATGAACAAAAATTAAAAGCAATTCCTCTAAAATCGGGAACAAGGCAGGTGTGCCCCTTTTCACCACTCTTATTCAACATAGTACTGGAAGTCCTAGCTACAACAATCAGACAAGAGAAGAAATAAAAGTCATCCAAATTAGAAAAGAAGAAATAAAACTATCATTATTTGCAGATGATATGATACTGAACATAGAAAGCCCTAAAGTCTCAGTCAAAAAACTACTGGACCTACTAAACAAATTCAGCAAGGTGGCAGTATATAAAATTAATACGCAGAAATCAGAGACATTTTTATACATGAACAATGAACTCTCAGAAAGAGAAATTAAGAAAACAATCCCCTTCAATATTACAACAACAAAAAATAAAACACCTAGGAGTAAATTTAACCAAGGACGTTAAAGATTTGTACTTGGAAAATTATAAAACATTGATAAAAGAAAACAAGAAAGACACAAACAAGTGGAAGCATATACTGTGCTCACAGTTAGGAAGAATAAACATCATTAAAATGTCTATATTACCAAAAGCAATTTATAAATTCAATGCAATACCAATTAAAATACCAATGACATACTTCAAAGATATAGAACACATATTCCAAAAATTTATATGGAACCAAAAAAGAACACAAATAGCCTCAGCAATCTTGAAAAAGAAGAATAAAGTGGAAGGTATCACACTTCCTGATATCATGTTATACTACAAGGCCATTGTACTCAAAACAGCCTGGTACTGGCATAAGAACAGGCATATAGATCAATGGAACAGAACAGAGAACCCAGAAAAAACCCCACATCTTTATGGACAACTGATATTTGAAAAAGGAGGTAAGAGCATACAGTGGAGTAAAGACAGTCTCTTTAACAAATGGTGTTGGGAAAACTGGACAGCTACTTGCAAAAAATGAAATTAGACCACCTCTTACACCATGCACAAAAATAAACTCAAAATAAATAAAGGATTTAAATGTAAATTGTGACACCACAAGCATCCTAGAAGAAAACATAGGCAGTAAGCTCACCGACATCTCTCGGAGCAATATATTTGCCAATTTATCTCCACGGGCAAGTGAAATAAAAGACAGGATAAACAAATGGGACTATATCAAACTAAAAAGCTTTTGTACAGCTAAAGACAATATGAACAGAATAAAAAGACAAACCACATAATGAAAGAAAATATTCGACAACACATCTGATAAGGGGTTAATAACCAAAATTTATAAAGAACTTGTAACACTCAACACCAGGAAGATAAACAATCCAATCCAAAAATAGGCAAAAGAAATGAATAGACACTTCTTCAAAGAAGACATACAGATGGCCAATAGACAGATGAAAAAATGTTCAGTATCCCTAATCATTACAGAAATGCAAATTAAAACCAAAATGAGATACCACCTCACACTAGTCAGAATGGCGCTAAACAAAACAACACACGATAGGTGCTGGCGAGAATGTGGAGACAGGGCACCCTTTTGCACTGCTGACAGGAATGCAGAGTGGTGCAGCCACTGTGGAAAACAGTATGGAGATTCCTCAAAAAATTAGAAATGGAACTACCCTTTGACCCAGCCATCCCACTTATAGGAATATATCCCAAGGACACCATATCACTGACTGAAAAAACGAAATGCACCCTCATGTTTATGGCAGCATTGTTCTCAATAGTGAAGATCTGGAAACAGCCCAAGTATCCGTCAGTGAACGAATAGATTAAAAAGCTATGGTACATATATACAATGGAATACTATGGAGCTATGAAAAAGAAGGAAATATTACCTTTTGCAACACTATGGAGGGACTTGGAAACTATAATATTGAGTGAAATAAGCCAGGCAGAGAAAGAAAAATATTATATGACCTCACTCATTTGAGGAATCCAAGGAATAAGGAGAACTGAGGAATGGAACTGAGACAGAGGAGGGATCAAAGGGACCAGAGGAAAAGAGGACAGAGGGAAAGGGGATGATAGGATGGGATAAACCTGAACGGAAGGGTGGAGGGTGTTGTAGGGAGGGGGGGCAAGGGAGATGTTGAGGGGAATATGGGGGAGGGGGATGCATACAGGGTGACCCTAGAATCTATGTAAACACAATTAATTAAATAAAAAAAATATTAAAAAAATGAAAGGGGATGATTTTTTTTAGGAACTTCTCTGTCATGGAATGAGCACTTTATTAATACAAGCTTTTATTACATAAAAAATAATAATAATAAATGTGACAAAGATTTATGTAAAAAATATATCAAAAATGGTTATCACCATTTTGTTCATAATAGCAAAAATACTGAAAACAACTTAATACATCTAATCATGACAGAACGTATAAATACAATATAGAATGCAGCATTTTACTTCGATTAAAAGTAATGATATGGATTTTATTAGCCTGGAAAAATGTTCACACACATATATATATAGTTAAAAAGTAGATTACAAATGATAGCCATAATGGGATCTCATTTTTAGTAAAAAATAACTGCAATATTGCATAAAAAATATTAAAGGATGTACAACAAAATTCTTCATGTTTTCACATAGCACTTGAGGGTTGTTTTAGTTAACACATACACAATACCTACAATAATACCCAACATATACTGTGCATCACCTTTAAATGTTGGCAATGACTAGTTTTACTATATGTAGAAAAACTTGAATCTTTTCAATAATGAATCCTTTTCACTTCGGCATTTAAAACTAAAAACAAATATATTTAAAATAGCAAGGATCCCACTAAAGGCATAATTGGCATTCCCACCTCAAATATTTTATGATATCCAGAAAGGACACAGGGAGTTCTATGCATGAACACAATGATAATCCACAGAATAAATGATGACTTTGACTATTAGAATCATGAACTTCCCAAGCATGAAGACAAAGACTGCCATGATGGATGCACTGGAATCAGTAGAGACAAAGTAAGAGTATAAGAGAGTAAGAAAATGGGTGCCTTATAAATAAAATTAGAAATGAGAGTGGAGAAGTAACAACTGACACAGCATAAATACAAAGGATTATAACAAAAAATACTATAAAGAACTGTATGCCAAAAAATTATACAACCTAGGTAAAATGGACAAATTCCTTAAAATATATAACCTTTCAAAAATCAATCTGGAAGAATAAAAAAACCTAAATAGACCAATTACAACAAATGAAATTGAAACAGTTATCAAAAAGCTCCCAACAAAGAAAAGCCCTGGGCCAGATGGCTTCATAGGAGAATTCTACCAAATATTCAAAGAAGAACTAACTCCTATCTTTCTCAAGCTATTTCAGAAAATTCAAGAGGAAGGAACACTTGCAAGATCCTTTTATTAGGCAAGCATAATTCTAATTTCAAAACCAGGCAAAGACAATACAAAGAAAGAAAACTATAGGCCAATATCCTTGATGAATTTAGATGCTAAAATTGTCAACAAAATATTAGCAAACTGGATCCAGCAATACATGAAAAAATCATACATTATGATCAACTGGGATTTATTCTGGGGAGGAAAGGCTGGTACAATATTTGCAAATCAATCAATGTGATTCATCACATAAACAAAAGGAAGGAGAAAAACCACATGATAATATCAATAGATGCAGAAAAAGCATTTGATAAAATCCAGCACCCATTTATAATCAAAACTCTCAGCAAAGTGGGAATACAGGGAACATTCCTCAACATAATAAAGGTCATCTATGACAGACCCACAGACAACATCATACTCAATGGGCAAAAGTTAAAAGCAATCCTCTTAAGATCAGGAACAAGGCAGAAGTGCCCCCTTTCACCACTCTTATTCAACACAGTTCTTGAAGTCCTAGCTACAGCAATCAGACAACAAGAAGAAATAAAAGACATCCAAATTAGAAAAGAAGTAAAACTATTATTATTTGCTGATGATATAATACTACTGTACATAGAAAACCCTAAAGTTTCAGTAAAAAAACTACTGGATCTGATAAATGAATTCAGAAAGGTTGCAGGATATAAAATGAATATTCAGAAATCAGAGGCATTTTTATACACCAACAATGATCTGTCTGAAAGAGAAATTAAGAAAACAATCCCCTTCACTATTGCAACAACAACAAAAAAGTACCTAGGAGTAAACTTAACAAAGGAGGTTAAAGACTTGTACTCAGAAAATTATAAAACATTGATAAAAGAAATCCAGGAAGATACAAACAAGTGGAAGCATATATCGTGTTCATGGTTAGGAAAAATAACCATCATTAAAATGTCTATATTACCAAAAGCAATTTATAAATTCAATGCAATTCCTATTAAAATACCAATGACATACTTCAAAGGTATAGAACGAATATTCCAAAAATTTATATGGAACCAAAAAAGAACAAGAATAGCCTCAGCAATCTTGAAAAGGAAGAATAAAGTGGGAGGTATCACACTTCCTGATATCAAGTTATACTACAAGGCCATTGTACTCAAAACAGCTTGGTACTGGCATAAGAACAGCATATAGATCAGGGGTCTCAAACTCGCGGCCCGCAGGCCGCATGCAGCCCACAGAACAATTTTGTGCGGCCCGCAGACTAATCCACGAAGTTCAAAATATTTTGGATAAAATTAAATAAGCCTAGGGGCCTACTTGTATTTTTCATTTCTCTAGCATCCTAGCTAGATATTAGCTTAGTTAACAGCAGTTGTGATGCGAACTACAGTTTCTGGTCGTTTTGTGACACTGAAAAGTGTTGCGTAACAGTTGCCTTTTGTAGACCTAGTGCGGCCCACCGAATGGCTGTGATCTTGCTCTGCGGCCCACATGCTGAGTTGAGTTTGAGACCCCTGATATAGATCAATGGAACAGAACAGAGAACCCAGAAATAAACCCACATCTTTATGGACAATAGATATTTGACAAAGGAGGTAAGAGCATAAATGGATAAAAGACTTAAATGTAAGTAGTGAAACAATAAGCATTCTAGAAGAAAACATAGGCAATAAGCTCTCCGATTTCTCTCGCAGCAATATTTTTGCTGATTTATTTCCACGGACAAGGGAAATAAAGGACAGAATAAACAAATGGGACTATATCAAACTAAAAAGTGTTTGCACAGCTAAAGACAGTATGAACAAAATAAAAAGACAAATCACACAATGGGAGAAGATATTCAACAATACGTCTGATAAAGTGTTGATAACCAAAATTTATAAATAACTTGTAAAACTCAACACCAGGAAGATAAAGAGTCCAATCAAAAAATGAACAAAAGAAATGAATAGACACTTCTCCAAAGAGGACATACAGATGGCCAATAGGCATAAATGCTCAACATCACTAATTATTAGAGAAATGCAAATTAAAACCACAATGAGATACCACCTCACACCAGTCAGAATGGCGCTCATCAACAAAACAACACAGAATAAGTGCTGGCGAGGATGTGGAGAAAAGGGAACCCTCCTGCACTGCTGGTGGGAATGCAGACTGGTGCAGCCACTGTGGAAAACAGTATGGAGATACCTCAAAAAATTAAAAATCAAACTGCCTTTTGATCCAGCTATCCCACTTTTAGGAATATACCCTAAGAACACCATAGCACTGTTCCAAAAGAAGAAATGCACCCCCATGTTTATTGCAGCATTGTTCACAATAGCCACGATATGGAAATAGCCCAAGTGTCCGTCAGTGGACGAGTGGATTAAAACGAGTGGACATGGTACATTTTGTTTGATATAAGTATTGCTACCCCAGCCTGGGTGATGGGAATACAGCATAATCAAATGTCAAAATAACCTAGAGATGTTTTCTCTGAACATATGTACCCTGATTTATCAATGTCAGCCCATTAAAATTAATGTTAAAAAAACAACTGTGGTACATATACACAATGGAATACTACAGGGCCATGAAAAAGAAGGAAATCTTATCTTTTGCGACAACATGGATGACTGGAAACTATTATGTTAAGTGAAATAAGCCAGGCAGCAAAAGAAAAATATCATATGACCTCACTCATTTGAGGAATCCAATGAACAATATGAACTGAGGAACGAAATAGAGATAGAGGCAAGATCAAAGGGACCAGAGGGAAAGCAGACAGAGGGAAAGGGGAGGATAGGAAGGAATCAGAAAAGGGAAAGAGATTGGTGAAATTATATACACATAACACAACGTTATAGAGAGCAGAAAGCAGAAAAGCTAATCCTGGAGGGAAAGGGGGAGGGTATTACGGGGAGGGGGCAAAAGAGATGTTGTGGAGAACACGGGGGAGGGGAAGTTGCATTCAGGGGGACACTAGAATCTATGTAAACACAATAAATTAAAATTAAAAAAGGAAAGAAAACAGGTGCCTTCACTAGTCAGACCCCTGGATGGTACTCTGGATTAGAGCAGTTAGGAGGAGTTCACTGAAGTGACCATTCACAAAAGTGTGGGCAAGGCTTAGGGAAACCAACAAGGAAAGGTGCAATGTCCCAGGCCAGAAACAGCAGGTGCTGCTGCTACTACACTTCAGCCAGGGGAATGACAAGAGGGAGCAGGTACCAGCACTCTGAGAAAACAGCTGTCTGGACTGTGCTGTTTGTGACAGCAAATTGGCAGGGGTAGAGCCAGAGACCAAGTTCAGCTGCTTCATTCTCCTTTTGCCTTTGACAGTCTGATGGGGCCTCCCACTGCCCAAACTTAGTTAGAAGCCAGAAATTAAGGCAACTCATACAAGTCAGATTCCTGTTCAGCATATAGAGTGAAATCCTAGCAGCTTCGAGACAACAAGGTTTATTTCTTGCCCACTCTATCACGTATAAACTGGAGACGTCTATTCAGTGTTATCACTCAGTAACTCAGCTAACAGAAAACTTTCTCAGCACATGGCTTCTATGATATCAGAGGTAGGGGGGAAAATCAGGATGAATTATACAACGGCTCTTAAAGCTACTTTATGAAAGTGACACACATCAATCACTTCAGTTCATATTTTATTGTCCCAAAGAAACCACATGGCCAAGACTAAGTTCAAACTGAAAGAGAAAAACAATTCTACTATATACTCAGAGTGAAATGAAATTTTTTGAGCAGGCCATAATGATTAACACATATGTTCTGTTTGTTCCATAATTTTTTAGGGGACCATAACATTAACCCTTTGAGTTACAAAAGTTCATAACGTCCTCATGCCTCCTGACCATCCAGAGTATGATTGGTTTATTTTTAAAATGTGTAAGGCAGCATTAAAAAAAAGCCAAATGTATGTTCTTCTTGTTTCCATAAACTGGTTATCAAACAAACATGATTTTAAGTTAATAAAACTGTAACCGGAACTAATTTCATTTTTTCAAAAAAAATCCCTCACTTCCGGGGGTCAGCGAGCATGGAAAAAAAACTCACTACTTAAAGGGTTAAGAAAAATAAAATAAAATCATATGGTTAGATCAAAAATGTGTCCTTAAGGTAGAAAAGGTTATAATAATTTACTATAGGTGTCAGCAAACATTTGAAACTAGTGCACCATGCTGAGAAACCTGTTAGAAGCTAGCCGGGTCAAAAGACCTTCAAAGACTAGTTCGTGCCTTAGGAGTTCTCTTGAATCTAGTAAATATTGACACTGTCATCCATCCTAGGAAGGAGCAAATCATGGGCAGCAAATGTGACCTGAGAGGGTGAACTTCAGAATATAAACAAAAAGGGTCATATTATTCTCTCTGACTTAATAGAGTGTGGGGAATGTGGATTTCCCTCATGTAGCAATGAGATTTTTTTACTCACTCTCTCTAGATCTCAGTTAAAAAGTCAGATGGCCAGAGACCCCAGCATGCAGTCTTTATACCCAATAGCACCCCCCATGACCCCTTCAGTCCTTCTCTTTTGCTGAAAGTGCTTTGTCTTCATAACCCTTATCACCATCTCATACGTATTATATTTATCTTTTTCTTCCTACCCATTAAAACATAAAATTTTGAGGCAAGAATTTTTTTAAATGTCCCCAGTACCTAGAAGAGTGCTTAGCACACAATAGGCACTTATTAAATATTTATTGAATAAATAAGTGACTACATGAGAGCTCTACCAGGTGTTTGGGGGAAAGGCTAGACTTCACCTGTGGGAGGGACTCAGCGAGAAGACCTTTCCCTTTTGGAGGACGCACATGTGACGGCCTTGTGTCCCTCTGAGCTCATCCATATTGAGCATCCCATTGTAAGAATTTCTGCAGAGTAAGTCTTTTATATGGATAAACCCACGCCTTCACTAGGTTCTTGCTAAACATTTTAATGCAGTCTCAACTATTCCACTTTATTAATTTAATGGAGAATAATGAGATCATAATATAAGCTTCTGTTACTCCACAGGAAATGGCGTTAGACGGAAGCTGGGTCTACAGCCAATGGCCCCCTTAGTACTGTACCCATTTTGCTACAGTATCCCTGAAACCTACACATCCTTCAAGTCTCAGGTGAGTCAGACTCAGGAAGCATTTTTTTTATCCCCAATCTAGGACAAATGCCAGAACTAGTGCCCTTCTCGTGCCTTGTGAAGTTTCTTTATTTCACATTTCATATTCAGAACTCTAAGAAGTCAGAAACTAGTTTGGTCTCCTATGTATATCCACTGCCTCATACATTGTGCAACACATAGTGTGTGCCCTGTTAATATACATTAAATGGAAAATGAATGTGGTGAAGAAATAAATGAATGAATGAAGTGGGATTATGACAATCTAAAAGAATCCAGCACAAATCAGATATTGTCCACATACTGAATAAACAGTTCCCTTACATATACATACTACTATTATTCAAATAGGTAGAGATGCTTTTGACACTTATTGAATTGGGACTGTGGACCTTGAGGAAAAAAAATACCAACTAAGGACTCCTGCAGCAAACTTGGATCAAATTTATAAAACAGAGGCTAACAGTCATTTCTACACAAGAACTTCTCAAGCAAACTGTACTTTGGAGAGAAGCCTGCACTAGACTGTCTGCCTATGCTGTGTGTCTGTATCTGAGTCAGCCCTTATAAGAAGTTCCTGGAATCCTATTTCAACCAATAGGACTGACATCAGCATCTTCATCACCAATCAGAATGGCTTGGTTCCATTCTGACCAATCAAGACAGTGCCTTTTGGAGCAATCAATCTGCAAGTATTTGGAGTCCTAATTTGCATGAGAAAGGACCACTTAGGGACCAGGGGCAGATATTTCTGCCTGTATAAACCAGCTCCCTTCTGGCTCTAGGAGCGTACTTTCCCTTTCCCCTGAAGAAGTGTTTCCCTGGCTGAAACGCCAAGAAGTCTCACTGGTGCAGAGTGGACCAGACCTACACAGGAGCAGAGCTAAGCAGACAGGCACAAGGGAGAGCAGAGCAGAGCAGCCTGGATCAGAGCAGGTAGAGCAGAGCAGAGCAGAGCTGTCTACCTGGAGAGAGGCCTTACCCACCCCCAGGGCCACCTTACCCCAGGGCCTCCTCACAGCCGTGCAGCCTGATAGCTGTGCTACTTCATAATTGAGCTGTAACACTATTGAGCTGTCCCGCAGTCGAGCTGTTCTCGCAGTCATGCAGTATCATAATTGAGCTGTTTGCGTTGAATAAAGTTTTCTTCTTCACTACACTCCAAATTGGGGATTTCTGTTAGCATTGAATTATCGATTGACAAGAGAAATTGTGTATTTTCTCATCCAGTAAACACTAAAATCAAGACTATACTTTCAGGAATCATTTCTATAGTTCGTAAACACTAAAATCACTATTACTATCATATGGGAATTTCAGTAATGTTTTGATTTAAAAGATATATATATATATATATATATATATATATATATATATATATATTCTTAAAGAAGTTGGAAATTGGTGAACTAGAATAAGATGCTGTAACTTAATTCATAGACAGAAAGATATGATATAGTGGCAAATATACCGGCTCTACTGAGTAAGGTTATACTGAGTAAGGTTACAGAAATTCAGGCATAATTTTGATTGATTCAATATAAATGGCAAAGCAGACCATGGTGAATTCCTCTCATTGATTATAGATTTTCATTTCCTTTTGTTGAGAGTCTTTCACATGCAACAACATTATATATTTTCTCCCAGTGAATGTAACAATCTCCATCTCACCTCCAACGCAAACATACAGGCAGCAGACCAAACACAGATTTCTGAAGATTTTACTTTATAAAATGCAAAGATCTAGCCAGATAATCTCTAAGGTCTTCATTTTTGGTTTAAATGTTATAACTCCCTAAGAAACCTATATAGTTGAGAGGTTAATTTTACTGCTACTCAAAGGAGTATATAAATTAATTTTAACTGTATGGTCAATATAAAGTTACTATGAAGCCTGTAAAATAATCACATAGATCATTCAGGCCCACTTATTCTTGCCTTCATAGTATCAGAACCCAGTTATTTTTTCAGAGAGGTGGAGAGTCATTCTGAGTTATTCTGTCAGACTTCTGGCAACTGCTCCCTCTTGTCATTCGGCTGGCTGAAGTAGGACAATTCCTTCACTATAAAATGAAAGTTCCTATTTCACAAGATATAGCACAGCACCTGGCACTTAGAAAAAACTAAATTAATGGTACCTTCCAATGTATCCCCAAAACTAAATTAATGGTACCTCCCAATGTATCTGCCATTGCCTCATCTAGAGCAGATTATAATTGGAACATTTTACCTAGTCAATTCCTTCATTTCTATAGCACTATAGAATATGTTGCTACTTTTGCACCTTTAAATGAGTAATAGTTATTTTTAAGTTCTTCAGCAATTATAAATCCTGTTAAAGGATTCTCCTCTGAATACCTTGTGCTCTATATCCCAATCCTCTGTGTGATACATCCAGAGGACATTGAATGGAAGGGATTCTTTCTTTGGTAGTCTGATATTTTATAATTAAGAAAGGGAGAAAAATCCTTTGAAAGTTTTTACACAGAAGGCTAATATTTTCATTCATGACCTTAGTGAGGAGACAATTACTATGTTTATATTTTGCTAATTATAACACATATTTGAAGTGACATACCTAAAGGTATGATATAGGTTGCAACAGCTCTATTTTCATTTCTTATCAACAAACTAGAGAATTATTTACTCATTTCTCTCTCTCACTCACACACACATAAACACACACACACGTACCACACACATACCCTTTCATTTCAAGAATTTTTCACAATGGCCCATATATCTATATGTACAGAGGGCTGAACACTAAAATACTGTTAGAGATGACTGTACATCTCAAAGATGTTTATGCCATTTCTCTGTTGAGGTCCTAAAATTTGAAGCCACCACTAAGACCCAAAGGTACATTAAAGAACCAAATAAGTGAAATCTTTTTGCAGAAGGCTCTAGACAGACTCCATTCATAGGTGAATCTATCTGAATCCCAAGATGAGCAATGGAAAATAATAGAGCAGTTTCTTCCTAGAAGAGAAAGTTTTTGATCCTAGCACCTGTAAAATGCTATTGCCTCTGTTCTTTGCAGATTCTGATTTATCCAGGCCCTGAAAGGTCTGACTCTGAGATGTAGATGAAGCAACCAGGTGTATCAAATAATTAATGCTCCTCTTTGCTGTGCTACTCTACCCAATCTCCAAGGGGCTTACTTTAATGATTGAAAGTACTTAGGTGAGTTAAGAATAGAGCCCAGGTTCATTTTGCTCCCTTTTTAACACCTACCTTTCTACCACTGCATTCTTTTGCAGTTTCCTAACATTTATATTTTTCAATTCTTAGTCATTACTCCACTGGGATCTTGAGCAAGAAAATGTGTGTGTGCATGTGTGTGCACTGTGTTAGCTAAAGGTATTCTGAAAGAATTTTCTAGGGTTTCAAGTAAAAATCCCTCATTCTGAAAGAATTCTAATCCTTGGAGAAATTCCATACAAAGGATAGACTGCCGAGGGCACTTGATAAATAGCAAAGAAGAGGAGGAAAAGCAGAGAATTTAAAAAATGAGGAAATTAACACCTGACTGGTGGTGGCGCAGTGGATAGAGCATTGACCTGGGACGCTGAGGTCCCAGTTTCAAAACCCCGAGGCTACTGGCTTGAGCTCAGGATTATTGGGCTTCAGTGTGGCCTCATCAGCTTGAGCACAGGGTTTGCTAGCTTGAGCATATCCTGTGGTCACTGGCTTGAAGCCCAAGGTCTCTGGCTTGAGTTAGAGGTCACTGGCTCGACTTGAGCCCCCATGTCAAGGCATCAAGGCATGTATTAGAAGCAATTAATGAACAACTAAACTGATACAAATCTAAGATGACGCTTCTCATCTCTCTCTCTTCCTGTCTGTCTGTCTCTCTCTCTCTAAAAAAAAAAAAAGAAAGAAAAAAGAAAGAAAGAAAGAGAAAAAAAGGAAATTAGCTAGCCTGACTTGTTATACTTTGTCTTAAAGAGAAGTTAGTGATACTACCAGAACAAGAGTGTATCGATGTCAACTGGGTAAAGGGAATTCATAATAGAACATGTTGTGAAGAGAAGGTAAGACTACTGGACAAAGGAGTATGTCAGAAAGAAATAAAACCTTATGAAGCCACTGATCAGTTATGTAAATTTATTTAATAGTTGTGACATTGTTTATCAGATCCATCCTACTGGTTATTATACAGTTAGATTTTTTTTAATTATTTTTATTTTTATTTATTTTAGAGGAGAGAGAGAGAGAGAGAGAGAGAGGAGGAGCAGGAAGCATCAACTCCCATATGTGCCTTGACCAGGCAAGCCCGGGGTTTTGAACCGGCGACCTCAGCATTCCAGGTCGACACTTTATCCACTGTGCCACCACAGGTCAGGCCCAGTTAGATTTTTAAAAAAAAAACAAAATTTCAAATATAAAATATCCTTAAACTACCTAGATAAAATATGAAAAAAAGCCTCTCAAAAAATAATAACTTCCTTTGTAGTACTGATATCAGTGAGCAATAACACATTAGAAAGGTTGTTTCATTGTAATCATTACTGAAAGCATGCCACGTGTTACAAGGCTCCCACTTCATTATTGTCTGTTCTAAATGTAGGATTCATGTCCTATACAACGTACTAGTTGGCTGTTTGTCAATTAATAGGTGCATAATGTACCATGTAATTATGCATATGACATATTCAATTACAGTGAGTTATTTCTTATATACTGACTGAAATTCGTGTTACCTAATTGTTAGATTTTAAAACAGGTACATTTCTATAAATGAGTGCTTCCTATCACAAAATTTCAAATAAGGCACTGAGTAAACAACTGGGCACAAAACTAATGGAACTATAGCTAACGTTTATTTCTATATTAAAAGAAACAATGTATGGATATTAAAATGGGTATATCAAGTCTATGGATCTGAAACCCCATAATGGCAGATCAGCTTAGTTGAACAAAAAGACACTGATCAGGCACGAAACAAATGGGCCGTAGCTGAATATTCGGTACATAGGGGACCAGATTTTGTTACACAGAAGCTCTGTCAAAACAAAGATTCACAGAATAGACAGAATATAACTTAACAGTTTCCTACCTAATATACTGTGTATTCAGTAATTATCCTATTGCATGAATACAGTTGAAGGTAATCGAAAGAACAGTGCTTTCCTCACCTTAGGTTGTCAATATAACTAACATCATTTGTAGGTTTGTACTTCCTGACGAATTTTAGTGATAAATCATGAAGTATATATTGACATTTTATATACTTCATGGCGATGGACATCAGGATACTCCAACTGACCTCTCTGAAACCTCCCATTTTTACCTTGCTTGAGAAATAAAGTAAAACTCTCCTATAAATGGGGTATGCATATGAAGAGACCAGCTGCATCTAATTATCATTTATTCTCGCCCTGGCCGGTTGGCTCAGCGGTAGAGCGTCGGCCTAGCATGCGGAGGACCCGGGTTCGATTCCCGGCCAGGGCACACAGGAGAAGCGCCCATTTGCTTCTCCACCCCTCCGCCGCGCTTTCCTCTCCGTCTCTCTCTTCCCCTCCCGCAGCCGAGGCTCCATTGGAGCAAAGATGGCCCGGGCGCTGGGGATGGCTCTGTGGCCTCTGCCTCAGGCGCTAGAGTGGCTCTGGTCGCAACATGGCGACGCCCAGGATGGGCAGAGCATCGCCCCCTGGTGGGCAGAGCATCGCTCCCTGGTGGGCGTGCCGGGTGGATCCCGGTCGGGTGCATGCGGGAGTCTGTCTGACTGTCTCTCCCTGTTTCCAGCTTCAGAAAAATGAAAAAAAAAAAAAAATAGAATTATCATTTATTCTCTCAGGCAAGTAGTCTATTCAGAAAAAAAAAAAGAAATCTCTCATGGTAGCATACCTCCATGATAGAAGTTTAGGAATTTAAAATGTAATTTCATCATCATCTACTCTCCCCTAGTCTGGCCTTCTATCTAGTTTAGGCTCCCTCGATTTCTCCGCATTGCCCTGATCTCTGCCTCTGCCCACCCTCTTACACGTCCAGACCCTCTCCTGTGATGTGAGTAACAATGGAGCCTGGGTGTTTCTTATATCCTCACCCAGAAGCAGAAGCATTTATCAGTAGTTCTTACCATTTATCGATTCAACATACATGTGTCAGACATGGTTCTCATCGCTGAGGGCACAAACATAAACAAGAAACTCCTGCCTCACTCGGACAGCACTTGCAGATGGCACCATTCTTCCTGCTATCATGGCAGTGGGTCTGGGGAAGGAAGGGAGAGGACGGGACTAGTGATAAAGGAACCAGAAGTCCAGCGCCCAAGCTGAGGTGCTGGGAAGACAGCAGCAGCAGTAAAATGTGAGAAGCAGTCATCACCACTGTTGGTTGGATCTAGTCTGAGTTTTATTTTTGTTTTTTATTTATTTATTTTAAATTTTATTTATTCATTTTAGAGAGAGGAGACAGAGACAGATAGAGAAGGGAGGGAGGAGCAGAAATCATCAACTCCCATATGTGCCTTGACTAAGGAAGCCTGGGGTTTCAAACCAGCAACCTCAGCGTTTCAGGTCGATGCTTTTATCCACTGCGCCACCATAGGTCAGGCCCTAGTCTGAGGTTTTTTTTAATAGTATCTTTACCCACACCCTGGATTTCTGGCACAGTCATAATGCTAAATACTAAATATTAGATGTCAAGCATCTTTTTTCTTTACCCCCAATTTTATCCTTAAACAACAGTCCAAGAAGGAACTGAGCCTTAAACTTCTTTTATAACCTTCGAAGCTACTTCATTCAGTTCCCCAGGCACAATGGGATGTAATACATTTAACTAATTACATTTTTATTGGGCTTAGTTATTGCAAGATCCTGGAGTTCCACATGAAACAAAAATGTTCACGGAGTGCCTGGATTTTGATACTTTTTATGGTGGGTTACATTTTATCCCTTATGGTTATTTGAATTGAGCTGACAGTTTCATACATAACAGGAGAAACATATGGTACCTAATTTCTGGGCCTCCTTCTTATGGGAATGGTCTGTACTTATTCAACCTGCTATTAAGTACACATTGGTACCCAGAGAGATGGCTAGCTCAAGAGCCACTATTTTTTCCCTGTTGGAAATTTGTATGTATCCCTATCTTTCCTACAGGCAAAATGACTGGAAGTACATACCTTAAAACTGTTATTAATTAGTGGGTCACTAGTTATAATTTCTAAATCATGAATGTTTTCAAGCCTATGACAAACTTTATTTTGAGAATAAAAGAAAAGAAAAAAGGAAATACTATATTCAAATTTATCAACAATCCAAATATAAAATTTACATATACAAAGTTATTTTTTAATTTGGGAATACTAAACCTAGTGTCCTATTCTATCTAAGATTTAAAGTTATTATATTAATTTAAAACATATGAGAAAATTGTACTTTATAACATATTTGAGCTTTCACACAGCATAATATAAATTGAACATCCATGCCAAAAGTGGCCTCAAATGATCTCTTTTTTCTTTCTCATATTAACTCTATTATTTTGTATAATTTATAAACTTTATTAGTTTGTATAACTTATATAATACTGCATATAATACAATTTATTTATAGTAAGTATACAAGTTCGATGAGTTCCAACAAATCTGTACAACCACATGACCAGATCATCGCCATTGCAGCCCAGATGCCAAACAGTCCTACCCCACCCATTCCCCTCGTACTCCTTTGCAACCGACGCTCAATCTCCAGTCCCAGGATACCCCTAAGGCACTCTTGCTATAGGTTACTCTGTTCTAGAACTTCATATAAATGGAGTCAGACCTCCTGTATGCTTTATTTCTGCTTACTTTCACTCAGCATACTATTGTTGAGATTTATTCATATTGTGGCATGTATTAGTGGTTGATTCCTTTTCTTTGCCTATTAGTATTCCACTATGTTGGTAGACACTTGGTTGTTACAGGGTATGTTTCAGGGGCATACTGTCACTGCTCTCCCCACAGCTTTGTTGAAAGTCCTGTATGTTAGCATAGTGGGGTGTGTGTGTGTGTGTGTGTGTGTGTGTGTGGTGAGGCAGGTGTGGTTTTCTTCTGTGGTGTGTGAGATGTGCTGTCTTTAGTCATGTATAAGCTGGGAGAAGAAAGGACATTTTTAGTTACTCTAACTGGGTTTTCTCCCTCAATTGAGGCTTCTTGTTTATATTCTTAAACTTTAATTTACTTAAATAAACTCAGAAGTCTTTTTTATTTATTTATTTTGAGAGAGAGA
The DNA here is from genome assembly GCF_036850995.1 of Saccopteryx leptura. Taxonomy (NCBI): domain Eukaryota; kingdom Metazoa; phylum Chordata; class Mammalia; order Chiroptera; family Emballonuridae; genus Saccopteryx; species Saccopteryx leptura. The sequence goes on along the minus strand of NC_089514.1, from coordinate 35,207,179 downwards.
GAGGCAGAGAGAGGGACAGACAGGGACAGACAGACAGGAAGGGAGAGAGATGAGAAGCATCAATTCATACTTGTGGCTCCTTAGTTGTTCATTGTTTGCTTTCTCATGTGTGCCTTGACCAGGGGCTACAGCAGAGCGAGTGACCCCTTGCTCAAGCCAGTGACCTTGTGCTTCAATCCAGTGACCTTTGTGCTCAAGCTAGTGACCATGGGGTCATGTCTATGATCGCATGCTCAAGCCAGCAACCCTGCACTTAAGCCAATAGCCTGCACTCAAGCCAGTGACCTCGGGGTTTTGAACCTGGGTCCTCTGAGTCCCAGGCAATGCTCTATCCACTGAGCCACCACCTGGTTGAGGATATTTTTAAAGTTTTACAAATGGTGGTTCATGAGGGCAGCAAAGTCCAATTGTGGGCTAGCGGCAGAGCTTACTACCTGCCAAGGTCTAGCACGAAATCCCTCCTGACTCCCTCCTGAGACTATCACTAGACAGCATGACTCACTGCAAAGACTACAGAGCTTTCTCCCTGTCCCTGCCAAGGACCTGAGGAGGCCAACAGGGAAGCCCGCTGACCCAGGTGAGATGGTTACTTTTCTGACACTTGTTAGAATGGGCGATCACCAATTCACTGGGTCTCTGCATTAGTTTCTTAGGGTTGCAGGAACAAACTATCTCAACTGAGTAGCTTAACAACCGATACTTTTTTCACAGTCTGGAAGCCGGAAGTCTACACCCGACATGTCGGCAGGGCTGCGCACCCCCTGGAGCCTGTCGGGGAGAAGCCATTTCCCTGCCCTTTTCTCTCCTCTGGCAGCTGAGGTCATTCCTCGGCTGCAGCCACAGCCCTCTCCCCCCAACCTCACACTGCCGTCGCTGTGTGTCTGTCCTCTCCCTTGGCCTCTCTCTTATAAGGACACGTGGTGGCATGTAGGGCCCACCTCCAAATCCTCCATGTAATGGCGTCTGCAAAAACCCTTTCTTCCAAAAAAAAAAAGTAACATTTAAAGTTCAGGAATTCTGACTTGACATCTTTGGGTGGACATTATTCAGCTTACTGCAGCCTCAATCGTTTTGTCTTATCTCACAAAAATCACTTGGTTTAGCTCAGACTCAGTGTTCTTATTAACAAAATAGGTTTTTTGGGGTTTTGTTTTTTTTTTTTCTTGCTCATCAACAAATTGGGTTCCAAGGGTCATCTATTTGTAGTAGTGACAGAAAAGGATTTGATTTTAATTTGCATACCCTGATACCAGTGGTGGGATTCAGCCAGTTCGCACCGGTTTGGCAGAACTGATACCTAATTTTTTGTTGAGTTCAGCAAGCCAGTTATTAAAATAGCACTTGTAATCAGGGCTCAACCGCTCAATGTGGAAATTACAAACTTACATTTCTTACTCTTTTTTAACATTCATCTGTGCAACAGTGTATTCTAAGCTCCCGTAGTAATGTCCATTCTGTCCATAGGTGAAAAAAATTGCAAGTGAGAACACCAATCAAGAAGCAAAATAGAAATATCTTAAATAACAGTTTTATTGTTTTTTGTCAGGTTATTAAATTATTTAATATTTTTTCATTAATATTTTAAAACTTTCTTATAAAATATTACAAATATTCTTATATTACAAATGTTTTTATGTATTTATCATATTATAGTGTATTATTGTTGCAATGAATAAAATGTTTCTTTTATTTATGATATTGTTTTCTTCAATTTATTTTTGTCCTCCTTTTCATTGTAAAGAAGTTGGTTACCTTAGAAATACACAAAACTAAGCATGCAGACTACATACACAAATGACTAAGCAACTTACCGAGGCCCAAAGTAGCTGCAGACAGTGCACAGCCAACATCGCCATCTGTTGGTGGAAGAGAGAATTGATATGTTTTTACTCTGCGGAGTCGTTTCCATCAGCAAGTTTATAATTTGAAGGTGGGTAGCAGAATTTCTGTACTTATCTCACAGGATTTTTGTGGGTCCTATATAGTATAATTCATGGGGAATCACTATGTCTATTATAAAACATTATATGCATGTTAGTTTTTACAAATTTACAGGAGGACTTGTAGCCTTACCTCTGTACCTAGCCCAGATTTTAACAGCCCATGGTAGCCAGATACCCAGCTAGTGTCCTGTTTACAGAATGCTGTTCTTACTTTTCGTCTTCTTCCTGAAATCAACTTTCTGTGATTTCCACCTGCTAAGAGTCAAAGTGCAGTGCAGAAAACAGATCTTTTCATTCTATGTATTCCCTTCACATTATCACTAAATAGAGCACTTATCACATTACATTATAGCTCATTGTACACATTTCTCTGGCTTCACTCAACAGTGAACTACTTCAAGAGAAGGATGATACCTGATTCTTTTTTGTATGCCTAGAAAATAGCACTGTAGTTAGCATATAGTAGGCATTCGATAAACATTTGTTGAAACTGTTGAATTAATTTGCCATCAGAAAATAACAGTCTCCTTCCTACTTAGCTGTGTCTCACAGCAAGAAGCCAGGCCCAGCGGGGTAGAAGAGATGAAGGGACTTCATTGACAATCTATTTACTTGGAGAGAAAATATACTGAGTTCAATGAAATAATTCCGTTTCATCTTTTCTGTATACAGCTTCAGAGCTGTACATGATCATAATTTGATGTCAAATATCAAGTCCCTTAAGTCATGTGGAGATATATTATTCTTTTATATGTAGTCTCTAACATGATAAAAATAATACTCAGAATCCCACAGGAGCTAAATCTTTAGAGTTGTAGAAAGTGAAAATACTAATGGTTCACCTGATAATTGTCTAGTTTTTAAACAGTTGTTTAAAAAAAAAAACTCCTACAAACTTATAATGTACACACTGATAAAAGTATCAGTTTTAAGAAAAATAAAGAAATCTCTTCCAAAGGAAGGAAAAACATATGACTCATTTTGAAATCGGTAGGGTTCGTTCCGTCGTTTGCAGGCCAGAAGGTCACTCAATTGTTATGATGATTGTGTGAGATCTTTCCTGGAACTAATAGAAAATACTCAGGATACATCAAGCCAGAGACCAGAAAAATATGCAAACCTGACTGTGTGGTAACTCCTCTGGACTGGAGACAGGCCTAGTTGACACAACGCATCCTAATTGACTAGAATGGCGCCCAAGTGCGGTTAGTTCCATGCAGCCATGCTATCGTTCGTGCTCTCTCATCAGGAGATGAGAACAACTGCCAAGGAGGGTTCAAAAACTTATAAGCAATTTCCCTTAAAATCCAGTGATAGGCTGCTCCACATAGATTTCCAGGCTTTGGCTAGCTCATTTGTAAGATATTTTCATATAGGCAAAATCAATGGCTATAGAGCAAAGAGTGACATCACCTGAGACAAAGTTGTGATCAGCTCACCTTCTGTTCACTTGTCTCCTACTTCATCAGCTGCCTGGAATCTAAAGTCCTCTGGAGAGGAAGGGACAATGGTGGAGCCACTCTGGTTCTTGCTCACTATACTCCCTCTTCTAAACCTTCCTATAAAGTGTGCTGACCTGTTCACATGCAGTCCCTTCCAAAGTACAGCTCCCTGCACTGGGCATGCTATTCCCAATGTAGCATTTACTAATGTGCTACTGTCTCAAAGGTAACATTTCTTTTTCACAGAGGATTTTCTGGAGACCATTCTGAGAGTCATTCTAACAGTGAAGGCTGACAGCTGCTTGTTGAGGCAGTGAGGAAGATGTTTTCTGACAGTCTTTGAGCACCTCCCACATCACACCATAAACAGTTTGTCACTCTCTCTTCTCCCAGGGAGGCTCCTTGGTCAGCCAGCAGAAGGATAAAGGTTCCTAGATCTTGATGACTTCCCAGGAGCACTTTGGGGAGCCCTTAGAACAGTGATCCAATCTCCTTATTCCAAGAGTCTCTTTATTACTTTCCACCCATAGTCCTTGTCAAACATTTATGAGGAAATAGCAAAGATACTCCAGAAAACTTGTTAATAAGGTTACTCTATGGCCAGTTGGCTTAGTGGTAGAACATCAGCCCAGTGTGTGGATATCCCAGGTTTGATTCCCAGTCAGGGCACACAGGAGAAGTGTAAAGCCAGTAGCCACGGCCACCATCACAGCCACCTGGCCCATGCGTGTTCACATTTGATTCGGACAGACGGTAATGAAACAACGGAGCCAAGAACTAGTGGGCCATCATCTTTATCTTAGTTTGCACCCGGCAGGCAAGAAATACACACAGTGAGAAAACATTTCCCTTTCTATTCAGGGCTCCCAAAGCCACTGACTTATCCAAGTTTCCTAGAATAAAGGGTTTCTACCTCACCAGCCTTATTCACCTCTGTTCTCCATCTCCTTCTCTCTGCACAAACTGGCTTCTTCTTCAGCACTCCACCATCTTGGCTGCCTCTCCTCTCCTCCATGTGGCCTTTCTCTGCTCTCCTCTCTAATGCTAATCTCAGGAACCGAGAAATAGCAAGCTCCTGGTCTGCCCCATTTTATAGTGTAGAAATCAAAACCTTTAATCCAATATACAAACAAGGAAGTCTCTGATATAAAGTCACTTAGACTGGGAAAGGCTTAGTCTTAAAACTAAGTCTTAGGGCAGGCGTCCCCAAACTATGGCCCGCGGGTCGCATGCGGCCCCCTGAGGCCATTTATCCAGCCCCTGCTGCACTTCTAGAAGGGGCACCTCTTTCATTGGTGGTCAGTGAGAGGAGCACTGTATGTGGCAGCCCTCCAATGGTCTGAGGGACAGTGAACTGGCCCCCTGTGTAAAAAGTTTGGAGACCCCTGCCTTAGGGTATAACAACCCTGCCTGCTTACAGCCTGTCTCCCACATCCAATGCAAACTATAAGCGAGCAAACCTATATATCATATTTACAAACTTATTTGACCAACAAGAAGCGACCGTCTTCTCTCCACCCTGTTCCCCTTCTCTTTCTTCCCCTCCCACAGCCATGGCTTGATTTGTTTGAACACATTGGCCCCAGGCACTGAGGTGGCTCCATGGAGGCTCTGCCTCAGATGCTAAAAATAGCTTGGTTGTGAGCATGGTCCCAGATGGGCAGAACGTTGGCCCCAGATGGGGGCTGCCAGGTAGATCCTGGTTGGGGCACATGTGGGAGTCTGTCCCTCTATCTTCCCTCCTTTCACTTGGAAAAGAAGGGGGGGGGAGAAAGAAAAAGAAAGGTTACTGCCCAGAGTTAGCCAGTAAACTTCCCATCTTATATTTTGTTGTTTTCATAAAATTACAACAAGAATGATATACGGAAAAGGAATATATACTCTCTCATTTTCCCAAAGGAAAACAGGGAAGAAATTTCCTTGCAAATCCAACTATTTGAAAGTTATTCAAAAAACAAATTCAGGAGGAGGGAGAATCCTTTTTATTTTCTCCCTGAAATCCCTTCAAAAGTGGAAGCTCACTCACTGCCTCTGTTCTCTGAAGCCGTATTTTCATCATCTATCTTTCTTATTTCTCTCCAGCTGCTTCTGGTTTCTTCCTGTCACCTTCCAGAACTTCCAGAAAAGGCCTGGTGGGAAGCTGAGCTTCCCGTGGTTCCAAGGAGCAAGCATGCCCTTTACAGACTATCTGCTGAGCCAAGGCCCCAGCACCTGCACCCGTCCCCAGAACTGGTCAGCCTCCTTTGCCAACGGTTGGAAGAAGTCTTATAAGAATGTCCATAAGTGTGTAATTTAAGAGACTAGAAACACAGCAAACTCAAACTCAGAGAAATAGTTGTCTTGTCAGGGAAATGCTCTGTAATTATATATATTTTTCTAAACTGAAGTTACACTGCCTTCTAACCTTTCAGGGAAAAGACTGACTAGGAGATAGATAGTCAGCATAAACACAGCAGGAAAAGGAAACGCAATGACACCGTGAGGTGGAGGTGGCACTGTTTCCAGCACTCCCCGTGAGGCATACTCTGAATGTGACCAAAAGGAGCGCATAGCGCTCTCTGCATAGTGGAAATGGACTCATCAAGTCTTACAGTTCCGGGAATAAATACTTCCTTTTTCTCTGAACCATGAGCACAGCATTCTTTTGATAATAAAACTTCTCAGTTCCTCAATACCAGGAAGATAAACACTCTGGATAAAAGACACAAGTGCTCTATCATTGGAAAAGGTTACCAAGCCTTGGGTAGGAATAAGTTAGTCATAGAATTTGTTCATCTTCTCACACAAATTTGGTTAATTTATGACTATTACTGTGATACTCAGATTGTGTTCACTGAGTTTAAAACTGAGGACCATACCCTTATACCTTCCCAAACAAACAACAATAGCTAACATGTAACTCATTCTTACCACATTCCAGACACTTCCTAAGCAATTTATATACATTACTTTATTTTAACCTCATAATAATCCTATGCAGTAGGAATTATAATAATTATAATACCTTACAGACTAAGAGAATAACAAACTTGCTATGATAACACAGCTAGTAAGTAGCAAAATCTAGCCCCGAATCCCATGTCCTTAAGATATACAATGCTGCCTTTTAAAGTGGCATGTGCCCTAGTAGTCCTTGTCTGGGCCTCTAGCCACTCTCTCCAAATACTCCCTCTTCTTTTATTTTTTGAAGTGAAAGGAGAGAAGACAGAGAGATTCCTGCATGCACCCAAACTGGCATCCACCCAGCAGGCCCCCTACCAGGCGATGCTCTGCCCATCTTGGGCTAATGCTCATAACCAAGCTATTTCCAGCACCTGAGGTGGAGGCTCCACCTGTTGTGAAACCAGTGAGAGTATACAGACGTTCTCCACATCAAAGTTCAAATTTAAAGGACGAGGGGAAGCATAGCAGTAAAACAAAGCCATGAAACAAGCTCTTTTACAATGTTTATCTATAAGGTTAATTCAGGGAGAAACATTCTGGGAACATCTGCAACCTTGTGGAACTATCCCAAAGCCACAGCCTGGGAAAGCAGCCTCAAGGCCAGGGTAGGAAGTATTGTAGAAAAAGTAAGTTCTGCTGAAAGTCTCTTTGTCTTAGAGAAATACGTTTTGCTAAAAGTTACTTATGCTAAGAATCTTTCTTTTCTACATTTCACACCAAGCAAGTTGGCCTGGGGCCAACTCGCTCAAACAAATCAAGCCATGGATGGGTGAGAGAGAGAGAGAGAGAGAGAATGGGGTGGGGTAGAGAAGCAGATGATCACTTCTGTGTGCCCTGACCAGGAATTAAACTCAGGACATCCACATGCTGGGCCAATGCTCTGCCACTGAGCCAACCAGCCAAGGCCAAATATGGCTTTTTTAAGTTATACAGAATAATTTTAAAATAAAATACAATTTATTAATTTTTGGATTAATATTATAAAATATATAGCAAATAAAATTTTTTCACATATTTTACTAGATAATATTTGATGCTTACAAAAGAATATATATAACATTGTAAGTTATAAGCAAATCATAATGTGAATATCTTTGAATTCTCACTCCTACATAATAACAACATTACTGTCACCACAGTGTCTAGCTGTGTTTCATATAGGTCCTATCCCTATTTCTACTATATAGAAGAAATAACTATGCTCAAATTTGAGTTAACAATTCCTTTCTTCTCACAATTTTATCATATATATGTATATGTACTCATCAGATGTATGTTAAATATATATGCAAACATACATGCTTAGAGCTTTATGAAAATAGTATCATATTGCTTGTACTTCTTTTCTCCATTCAGAGTTATTTCCTAGTTTCATTCATGTTGTCACATGTGTTTTTTATATATTCAGCTTGCTAATTTATGTTACCATTTGCATTACATTGGGGGTTAAGACTTCCATATGGATTTTAGAGGAATACAATTCAATCCATAGCAGGGAGAAATGTGAGTGTCTCCAGGTGGCCATGTTAGTCCTCAGCATAAACTATTCCCAAGTGCCTGTGTTCTAATCAGCTTGAACACCTAATGTGAGTCCATCTCAAGGCCTGATCATTCTTGTCCTACAAATAAACATGTCTCTTGCTTCACAATGTTGACAAAACCCTGGAATTAGGCACCCAAGCAAATTTAGTACCAAGTGACAGTCTCCCTGTTTCCAAACAACTTCCCACAGGTAACAAGCACAGCTTCCAGAGATGAAATCCATCAACTAACTCTCAGAAACCTACAACCTCTTTGCAAAACAATAAACGCATTTCCTCGTGTATAAATGCAAATAAAGCATATAAGGTTCTGAGAGCAATTTCTAACTTCTGTTCACTAAGGAATTAATCAGTGATCAGAGAATAGTGTATTCTCTGTTGGGTCTATAGCCCCCTCTTTCAGGTCCAGTGAACAGTTTTGTGTGCCGAGAGCAAGACCAATTCTAAGTTTTCTAGCAGACTGCACAAAATGTTTCACTGTTGCTCATGCGCTGCTCACAGGAAGATCATGAAGCACAAGGCATTATTGATTGACTTACGCTTCGCTTTCCTACAACACATTCTGTAGAAACACCAGCTCTCTCCTTGCTCAAAGACAAGACGGAATGATTCAGTGACTTTCTTTTCTCCAACTAACCTCAGTATGTGTAGTCTTTGTTCTCTTTGCTATAAGAAGCGTTAGTATTCTTCATATTTTGACAGTACCAAGGTTTTTTACCCTTTTGGTAGGAAATGTTACTTTAATGTCAAAACTGGAAAAGCCTTCTTCACAGTGCAGTCCCTAAGTCATTGCAAGTGACACTATTAACCAACCCACTGCCCACATTACAACTCACCTCCATCCCACATATGCCATCAGGAGCCATCTGGTTTAATAAATTTCATTAATATATATGTGTGTTAATGTGATACATGTTCTTTACGTTAAAAATTGATATAATAATTTCATTTTTAGAATCTTGAAGGCTACTTCTAAATGTGGTCTCACAATGTTTTTGCACTTAGTTAAGCAACTTTGGTTTTTTGTTTGTTTGTTTTTATATATTTAAGAGACTATTTTTAAATTTTTTGACAAATTTTTATTTCTATGTCTCACTTCTTGGTGGCCAGCTCTCCTGTTTCCTGCCACTTTGGGGAGCTATATTTTGCTGCTTCCTCGGGTTTAGCCACAGTACAAATCTGACCGCCCATTTTTTACATCTTCTCTTCTGAAGCAACTGCTATTTCTTAAACTCATCAATTGTGTTAATATTTTGTGTCTCAAATATTTACCTGCAATATAGTTATATGTGAAGTCTATTTGGTCACTGCCAAGATTGGGTCATTGTGCAACTGATTTAGACCTAAATGGTGTCATTCCTTTTGCAAAAGCATTGGTCTATGACAGTTTCTTGTAACAAAAATAACACTGCTTACTGGCAGGAAAATCATAGATTACAAAATTGCAGTTTCCTCTTTTTTACTCCAATGATGCTTTTTTTAACCTAAAAACCAACCATAAGATCTATTTATTTTCTTAATTAAATATATTCTTCTTGGCTTCAGCTATCGATGAGCAAACTTTTCTCCAAAGTTAACAGTCAAGTTTTCAGAATATCTGCTCGCATAATCACACATCACCATGCTCGACTTGATTTTGTTAATAGGACACAATATCACCCATATTATGGTTTCTAAATACTTTTTTCCACCAAAAGGAACCAGCAGTCCTTGGAGAAATAGCTGAATTCCAGGGCTGGAGTCCAAAATGTATCTGGTACATCTTCTTGTGCCAGGAAAAAAAAAAGAAAAGAAAGAAAGAAATGCTCAAAAAATTATGAAGGAATAACCAGAAGGTACAGGAGCCAACTTGATGGGACTCTCATTAGTCAAATCTAGAATAATTTAATCATCAAAATAAAGTTTTAAAAACTTCCCACTGGTGTTTATAGAAGCTTTAGTGATAATTGCCAAAACTTAGAAGCAACCAAGTTTTTTATCCTTCAGTAGGTGATTGGATAAACTCGGGCACATACACATGATGGAAGATTATTCAGTGCTTAAAAAAAACAAAAAAAAACAAAAACACAACAACCACATATGGTTAAATGTTCTTGCTATCCAAAAGCAAGCTACCGATTTGATGCAATCACTATCAAAATTCCAATGGCATTTTCTACAGGAATAAAACAAGCAGTCCTAAAATTTGTATGAAACCACATTTAAAAAAGAAAAGCAAATAGCTAAAGCAATATTGAGAAAGAACAAAGCTGGAGGCATCACAAGCCCTGATTTCAAACTATATTACAAAGTTACAGTCATCAAAATAGTATGGTATTAACATAAGAACTGATACAGAGATTAATGGAACAGAATAGGGAGCTCAGAATAAACCCATGCATGAATGGTTAATTAATCTATGACACAGGAGTAAAGACTACACAGTGGGGAAAAGACAGTCTCTTCAATAAACGTCGTTGGGACAACTGGATAGCCACATACAAAAGAATAAAGCTTGTTCAATATCTTACATCACACACAAAAATTAACCCAAAATGGAGACTTAAATGTAAGACCTTAAACCACAAAACTTCTAGAAGAAAACATAAGTGATAATCTTCTTGACATTAGTCCTAATGATGAATTTTTGGATTTGATAACCAAAAAAATGTAACAAAACAAAAAAATAAACAAGTGGGACTACATCAAATAAAAACGTTCTGTTTTTCAAAAAAGACATACAGATAGCTAACAGGTACATGAAAAGATGCTCAATGTCACTAAGTATCAAGTAAATACAAATCAAAACCACAATAAGATATCACCGCACACCTCTGAAATGGCTATTCTTTAAAAAAGCAAGAATAACAAGGGTTAAGGAGGATATGGAAGAAAAAAATCTTTGTATACTATTGGTGGGAGTGTAAATTGATGTAGCCACTATAGAAAAATGGAGAGTCCCCCAAAATTAAAAATAGAACCACCATTTGATCCAGAAATTTTACTTCTTGGTATATATTTGAAAGAAATAAAATCACTATCTCAAATATATATATACATATCTGTGTCCACATGTTCCCTGCAGCATTATCCACAATACTCAAGATATGGATTCATCGCAAGTATCCATTGATGAATAAATGGATAAAGATACATATCCATGGCCCTGGCCCATGGCTCAGTTGATAGAGCATCAGCCGGCTAATGGCAGTCCCTGGTTCAATTCCCAGTCATGGCACACAGGAGAAGCATCTGCTTCTCTCCCCCCCCCTTCTCTCTCTCTCTCTCTCTCTCTGCAACCTGCAGCCACAGGCTTGATTGGTTCAAGCATGGGCCTAGGTGCTGAGGATAGCTCCATTGAAATATAACAACCTCAGGTGCTAAAAATAGCTTCGTACTCAAGCATTGGCCCCAGATGGGGTTGCTGGGTGGATCCCAGTTGAAGCACTTGTGGGAGTCTGCCTCACTATCTCCCCTTCTCTTACCTAAAAAAAAAAAAATACATGTCCACACACACACACACATATATATATATATAAACATAATGGGATATTATTCAGCCATAAAAAAAAAAAAGCTGCATTTTGTAGCAATGTGAAAGAACCTTGAAGGCATCATGCTAAGTGAAACAGGTCAAAAAAGACAAATGCTATCTGTCATTACTTATATGTGGAATCTAAAATATTGCAATGGTTAAACTCACAGAAATAGAAAATAGAATAGTGGTTACTTGGGGCTGGATGGCAGGGTAAATGGGGAGATGTTGGTCAAAAGGTATAAACTTCCAGCAATAAAATAATTGCTAAGGATCTAATGTACAATATGGTGACTATCATTAACAATACTGTATTACATACTTGAAGTTAAGAAGGTAAATGAGATCACTACAAAATAATGGTAACAATTTGAGGGGATGGAGGTGTTAACAAACCTTACTATGATAATCATTTCACAATATATACATGTATCACATCACCAGTTTTATAACTCAAACTTATATGTGTTTTATGTCAGTAATATCTCAGTTAAGCTATGAAAAAATCTAACATTTTTTAGAATTAAAAAATAAAAATTGTTGTCAAAAACAAATATAACACATACTTTCAAATACTAAGTTCAGAAAAATGTCAGGATATATATAGAGAGAGGAAATTATACAGCAAGTGTGGCAAATGTTAAAAATTCTTAAAAGTGGTTTCTTGCAATTTTTCTATAATATTTAAATTTCCCAACAACAACAAAAAAAGCGAGAGGGAGAAAGAAAGTACCCAGTCTCAGACCTATAGGATCAGTCATCCTAAAAGTTCCTATTTAATTGATCTGGGGTGAGACCTGGATTAAGCATTTTTTAATGCTCTTCTGGTGAGTCTAAAGTATAGTCAGACTTGAAAATTGTGCAACTAAACAAACTTACTGTCAGCTGCAAAATGGTCCCACAACATGGTATACTAAGTATAAGTCCCAAATCTTCTCCTATTCATCCCCCAATTTTTTGTTGTTGTTTTGTTTTTTTATTAAGTGAGAGGGTGAAAAGTGTGGAGGCAGAGAAACAGATTCCTGCATGCACCCCAACCCAGTTCCACCCAGCAAGCCCACTAGGGGGTGATGCTCTGCCCATCTAGGGCTGCTGCTCCATTGCTCAGTAACTGAACTATTCCAGCATCTGAGGTGGAGGGCATGGAGCCATCCTTAGTGCCCGGAGCCAACTCACTCAAACCACTCAAGCCATGGCTGCAGGAGGGGAAGACGGAGAGAAAAAGAGAGAAGGGGGGGATCGAGAAGCAGATGGTCACTTCTGTGTGCCCTGACCAGGAATCAAACCTAGGACTCCCACATGCCGGGCCAATGCTCTACCGCTGAGCCAACTGGCCAGGGCCTCAGTTTTTTCAATAAGATCAAATTTCACAATCATTATAACTAATAATTGACATTTTATACTAAGAAGGCAAATAGGAGAAAAGGGGTTTACTTCACATATGATACCCAGAATATATACCAAGCTGGCACCTATGAGACTTTCTGTTATACCACCTTTGGGGTCATCACCTACAAGCCAAGCACTGAAGCCAAATGCTCTCTGCATCTTGAATTTTACTATCAGGGAAAGAAAGTTACCCTTGTTCAAGGCTGTGTGAGTGACAAGAGCTCCTCTTCCTAAGTTAATCCTGAAGCAACCAGCTGCACACAACCTAGTGAGTAATGAACTTAAGCAGGTCACTAGAGAATCACATAATTTACATTAATTAAAATTAATTAAAACCACAGTCAGAAACTAAAAGCTAGTGACTTTTATAATCAACAATTATTGGATGACAGCACAAACTACTTTTAACAACTCTCTTAAATTTTCTTCTCTACACTGTTAACTCTCTCTACCCTACAGCCTAGACCCGAGTTGATTGTTGGATTTTGCATTCTGCCAAGGAGGGTATTTTATTATTCGGAAATAGAGACTCTAAGGATCATGACATTATTTCCAGTGTAAAATGTAAACAGTCTAAGCAGAGATTCATGATTTCATCTGATCTGCTGGATATCCAGTGTCCCCACTCATGTACCCCTTCATTCTTTCCACAAACATTTGTTGAACACCTTACTCTCTGAAAAATACAACATAAGGTATACTTGTGATCTGGAAAGTACAGAGATGAAAAGTTTGACTTCCATGCAAAAGCCACTGTGAGGACAAATAGATCCAATTTTCAGTCAATGCTTCAGAGTATAGCTCTGATTTAATCTCTAAACCTTATCATCAATCCTCAAGTGAAGTTTTTTAACTGGAATAAATAGCACTGCCAACTCACTTCAACGAATGTTGTAACATTTGTAAACTCAAATGGTGCATTCCAATAAAAAGCTGGATAACATAATGAGTCAAGTTTTAATTCAATATTCAATGTTTATAATTCTGTACCATTTAAATAGACATTAAGGCAGGGGTCCCCAAACTACGGCCCGAGGGCCACATGCAGCCCCCTGAGGCCATTTATCCGGCCCCCGCCGCACTTCCGGAAGGGGCACCTGTTTCATTGGTGGTCAGTGAGAGGAGCATAGTTCCCATTGAAATACTGGTCAGTTTGTTGATTTAAATTTACTTGTTCTTTATTTTAAATATTGTATTTGTTCCCGTTTTGTTTTTTTACTTAAAAATAAGATATGTGCAGTGTGCATAGGGATTTGTTCACAGGGTTTTTTTTTATACTCCGGCCCTCCAACGGTCTGAGGGACAGAGAACTGGCCCCCTGCGTAAAAAGTTTGGGGACCCCTGCATTAAGGGATGATATAAGTGGTACACTGTAGGATTCATAAGAGATAAAGTAGAAAAAGCAGTCAAAGACAACCAAGCCTTCGGGCCTGAAGGTGGTGGTACAGTGGATAAAGCACCAGCCTGGGATGCTGATACCACAGTTTGAAACCCCAAGGTCACCAGCTTGAGTGCAGGGCCATCCAGCTTGAGAGCAAGCTCACCAGGTTGAGTGTTGGGTCACTGGCTTGAGCATGGGATCACAGACATGACCCCATGGTTGCTGGCTTGAGCAAGGGGTCACTGGCTCAGCTGGAGCCCCCTGTCTAGGCACATATAAATGATCTACTAAGGTGCCATAATGAAGAACTGAAGCTTTTCATCTCTCTCCCTTCCTGTCTCTCTCTCTCTCTCTTAAAAAAAAATGAGCAAGCCCGTGAGTTTATCAAAAGTAATGAATAAGCTATGTCATGCTATGTCATAATTTTCGACATGCTGGACTTCACACTATTTCCTAATCACAGTATGAACTGTCATACCCCTGTGCCTTGACACATCCTATTCTGCAACTGTCACTCCCCTCTCTTTTCTCTTCCTGGAAAAATCTATCCCACCTGGAGTGAAGCTTCCTTATTTAAGGCACACTGTAGGAACTCACATTACACAGTATTTGGGGGTTTGATTTTTATTTAATTGTTTGTTTTTGTGTTTTAGGAGTTCATGTCACACATGTATCATTAACTCCTGTCAGATTAAACTAATCCATATTAATTTTATAGTCCCAAGTACCTAGCAAAGTGCTTGATACAGTATAGGGTCCCAATAGCTATTTGCCAATTTGAACCAAACTGAAAGGAATATTATCATTCTTAATTAAGATGACAAAGATTTTTCAGACCATTGAGCAGATGCTTTTAGAGAAGAAAAGTATTTTTAAAAAATTATCTGCCCCGCCTGACCAGGCGGTGGCGCAGTGGATAGAGCGTTGAACTGGGATGCAGAGGACCCAGGTTCGAGACCCCGAGGTCACCAGCTTAAGCACAGGCTCATCTGGTTTGAGCAAAAGCCCACCAGTTTGAACCCAAGGTTGCTGGCTCCAGCAAGGGGCTACTTGGTCTGCAGAAGGCCCACGGTCAAGGCACATATGAAAAAGCAATCAATAAACAATTAAGGTGTTGCAACGCGCAATGAAAAACTAATGATTGATACTTCTCATCTCTCTCCGTTCCTGTCTGTCTGTCCCTGTCTATGCCTCTCTCTGACTCACTCTCTGTCTCTGTAAAAAAAAAAAAAAAAGAAAATTATCCGCCCCAGCCTTTGAAAAAAAAAATGGTAACAAATATTGCTACTGTTCAAGTCAATTAGCAAGACACAAAAGTCTATGCACAACTCACTGCCTTTAGAAACTCCTTAAGAACAAACAACTCTTTTCCCAATAAGATGTAACATAGTTGGTTTTAAATGACAGTCACATTGTGGTCTGAGGTAAGGCATAGTATTTAATAACACACATTGTAGCAGGCTTAATCTCTCCAGTTTAAGACTGTAGATTCAAATAAAGAAAATCAGTTCCATGTCCCCTCTGGGAATTTAAACCAAGTAAACATTATTAATAACCTTTTGGTCCTGGAATGTTTACCAATGTGCCATTTCCCTCTCATCAACAATGAATATTTAGCTAGTTTCATAAAGCTAATATTTGGCGAGTCAATCATAGTTCTGTCAATGATAGGACTGGTCAAACATAAAGTCATTCTATGCTTTTTTGGCTTTTGGTTTAACACTTTATGTTCTGTCTTGTATACTCTGACTGAAATCATTGTATCATTAGCCAAAACTAAAGGTTCTAGGTCACACTCAATTCTATGAACACTCTTCAACTTCTCCAAAAATATATTATATTCAAGTATGTGGCTTTACACTGTTCTGTTTCAAGGCAATCCATGGCCATCAGTGGCCTACATTATTTGAAAACTAAAACAGTTTTATAGAAAAGCACTTTCAGCCTGACCAGCAGTAGTGCAGTGAATAGTGTGTTGGACTGGGACCCGGAAGACCCAGGTTTGAAACTCTGAGGTCGTGGGCTTCTGCGAGGGCTCATCCAGCTTGAGCGCAGGCTCACCAGCTTGAGCACGGGGTCGTTGACTTGAGTGTGGGATCATAGACATGACCCCATAGTCACTGGCTCAATCACAAAGGTTGCTGACTTGAAGCCCAGGGTTACTGGCTTGAGCAAGGGGTCCCTCACTCTGCTGTAGCCCCCTGGTCAAAGCGCATATAAAACAGCAATCAATGAACAACTAAGGAGACTAAGGAGCCACAACGAAGAATTGATGCTTCTCATCTCTCTCCTTTCTTGTCTGTCTGTCCTTATCTGTTTCTCTCTCTGTCTCTTTCTCTGTCTCTGTCACATAAAAAATAAAAAGAAATAAAAACACTTTCACATATTTTTGAAAGACCAGTCTTTCAACTTCAGGTGAGAGTATTGTGTTTACTAAAGAATACAAAGCCCACTTTCTACAGCGTTACCTGGTTAGAATATCAAAGGAAAATAATCTAGACTTTCAAAGATACAGTGTCATTTAATAATATTAAGCAGATACCCATAAATTTACATAGTGCCATTATAATTTGGCAAAAAGCATAAGCTTATTTTGCAATTAAAATTTTTTTAACCTGAAGAACATGAGTAGTATGGTCAATAAATGGCTTTTAAGTGCCAATGTTTCAGATAAAATAAAACATAAAAAGAAAGTCTCAGCCCTGGACGGTTTGCTCAGTGGTAAAGCGTCAGCCCAGTGTGTGGATGGGATGTCCCAAGTTTGACTTCCAGTCAGAGCACACAGCACACAGGAGAAGTGACCATTTGCTTCTCTACTTCTCCTCCTCTCCTTTCTCTCTATCTCTCTCTTCTCCTCCTGTAGTCATGACTCAGTTGGAGCAAGTTGGCCCCTGGCACTAAGAATGGCTCTATGGCCTCACCTCGGCCTTAGAATAGCTTGGTTGCTGAGCAGTGGTGCAATGGCCCCCGATGGACAGAGTATTGCCCCCTAGTGGGCTTGCTCGGTGGATTGTGGTTGGGGTACATGTGGAAGTCAGTCTATCTGCCTCTCCACTTATCACTTAAGAAAAATAAAAAATAAAGCCCCATTCTTTATCAATTTCATACTAAACAGCATATGTCACAAATGAAAATTCATTACTTCATTGCAACTAAAGTAAACATTGAATTTCTTTCTTCAGCTCAATTATTTTAATTACAAAATTGATTGTCATTCTTTTCCCCTCAATTCCACTTTGGCAAATCAATATCAGATCCTAGTAAAAGAAAGGCCCAGACAGTGAAAAAATTAAAATTTATATTCCTCAAATGTATTTCTGTTTTCTTCCACTTACTCTAACTTCAACTAGAAATTCAGACCACACAAGAAAACTCAGTAATGAGAAAATTATATTTTATCCATACAATTCCTATACATATTTTACTTCAAATGTGAAGTTGGAAAATGACCATTGCAGGATTCATTTTAATTAGAAATTGGTTGAAGGGAGTGGAGAGACAAAAATTAACTAGAAATTTATGTGATTCAAAGGGTTACTACTGTCAATTAATCAGAAGCTAAATTTTAGAAGAAAATATTCCAGTCCCGGAAGAGTCAGTATTGGGCAAATGTTTGTAAAACCTGTATTTCCTGGGTTTGCTTACTTTTATCATTAAAAATGGCACTACCTATGTGAATGGTTGTCACCCAGGTGATACGGCTAATTGCCTTTCTGCTTGAGAAGGGGCTTGGTTATGCTAACATGTGCTGGAGGAGGGCTTTCGCATGGAAAGGTTTTAAAAGGAGGAGCCATTTTGTAGGAGCCCACGTTGTTGCAGGAAGAGAGGCCACGTGGTTGCAGAGAAGGCAAGGAGCAAGATGGCGGGGAGCTGAAGGGGAGCAGAGGTAGGGCCTTTGATTCTAGGAGAAACCAGAGAAAATCAGTGGCTTTGGGAGCCCTGAATGGAAAGGGAAGTGTTCTCCCACTGTGTGTATTTTCTCGCCTGCCGGTTGCGAACTAGATTAAAGGATGGTCCACCAGTTCTTGGCTCCATTGTTTCATTACCATCTGTCTGAATCCAGAGGGAACCTGCATGGGCCAGGAAGCTGTGACAGTGGCCACGGCTACTGGCCTTACAATCAGCTTAGCTCATAATTTGACTTGACTAGACAGCACTCAATCCAGCATGATAATAGCTAAAACTGACCAATCTAAATGTTGCATATGAACCAAAAGATGTAGGCGCTGTCATCACTCTTGCTTTACTCATAAGGAAACTGGAGTGCAGAGAAGCTAAATAGCTTGCCAGAGGTAACACGGGGAGCGAGGACGCAGCAGGGCCACCACTCTTTGAAGTCTTCTAAGTCACTTCCAAGCAGAATGTGTTCTCAAATCCAGCCCCACATTTCAGGACCAAGGTCCCAGGAAGTAGGGAAGTGAATATTAGGAAGAACACCCTCAGTAGAAAAACGGGAGAAAGTCCTCTATTTCTTTGGACTTTGACAATTCTAGCCCTAGGTGATGTGAACCAAGAAGAATTAATTCATCTAATTTTTCTATGCAACTGTCATACTTAGTGTCTCTGGGTCTTACAGAATTTTATATAATTTTATGACTTGTGAAAAAAAAGTCCCTTTATTTATAAGAAATATTTTATTCTAAAAAGCTTTGATATGTTGATCTACATCCACATGTGAGGGACTAGACAAGAACTCACCATTCATGGTGGGACTCAGTCAACTTGCTGCCAAATAGAAGAGTTTTTGTATTTTGTTAAGTGATAAATAAGATGACTGGAAGTATTCCTCCAGAGTTTTCAGGGCAGGGATGAGGGAAAGAAACGGATTTATACCAACTGAGGTTACAGATGAGGAGACCTGAAAGAATGGTGGAGTCAGAGGTACTCGTGTTGTTGTGCTGCCGCAGCCATGGCGTGGGGTGTGCGGGAAGGTGCCGCGGAGCAGAGGAAACAAAGGGACCTGACGCCCACAAAGCCGTGCCAAGCACTGCATTCAAGCCACCACTGAAAATGACTGTGTCTCTTCAAATAGACAAAAGGGTAGAAGAGATGATATTTTTAAAACAGGAAAGAGAAAAAATCATCAGATCATTTCCTGCCTCCAGTTCTGTTGGTTGTTGCTAAATTAACAGAACATTTTGTACGTGAGCGAGTGATCACATCTTTAAATACAATTATGGTACACTTTAAAATATCAGTTCTAATTATATTTTCTTTTGACAAAGTAATTATACTCCATGAAACTGTGATCAGAACAAGTTTTCACTGCCAAATCTGAGAACAGAAGGTGGGAAAGGTGCATTTAGATTATCTTACAAAAAGCTGCCTAACCTTTATATAACCTTCTTTCTTAGCCTTATAAAAGAAAGGCTTAAAAATAGACTAACAAACACAAATTTTAATCTTCTTTCAAATCACTCATTGATTTGTACTTTAATGCTCTTTTGTAGAATGGTGGTCACATACTGTAGCCAGCTTTTCTCTCCATGGATAAGTTTTGTTCATATTTAAAATCACAGGGTAGAGCCAGGAGGGTTTTTTTTATTTTAAGTTCAAAACAAATTAATTGAACCGTAAGGCCTCTTTTTTCCCAGAGGAAGCACTACATGCTCTCAGCGGGTACTTTAGACTTTAAAATTTCCAACAATGTCCCTTCCCAGGAGTCTATAACCATTTCTTTCCTTCAAAGGTCTGTACCACCATCCACTTCCTCTTCCCCTCAACTTATGTCTTAATGAATAAATGTTTCTGTAGTCACCTGAATGGGATTCATTTTGCCTCTCTCTGTCCTGAAATGGGTCTCTCAGAATCTTATCTGGCTTGCCTGAAAAATTCTTCACACAGAGGTTTAGAGGCAGCCTACTGCTACAGGTCCTAATATTCCTCGGCTTTCTCCTTTTGTCGGTAGATTTTCTTCCTTCATGACAAAAAGACGGTCCAGTAAATGCAAATGTGCAATGGATACACAGAGTGCTGTCGCTCGGTGGATTTGCTGGCACAGATTTTTCTCTGTATAGTTAGTGTAATTTTGAATGAAATTCACCAAGACTTTGGCAGTAGATATTAAGAATGATTTATATGTTCTGAATTAAAGAAGGGGTGATGGAGAAGGGTAGGGAAAGCAAAGGCCATATAGATGGGACAAGGGAGGAAGATAAATACAACCATAAGAAATATAAGACCCAAAAGGTATGCAGTCTGAAAGGATATATTTATATGCACAAAGCACTTTGGGAAGGACAGAAGAGAGTATATAAAGTGTCAACTTAATGCAATCCTTTGTTTGTTTTTAGGTGGGTCTAGACATGTTTCTAAGCCTCACTAAACTATCAGATGCTTCAAGCTTAAGACTGTTCACTGCTGAAGACAGAAAAATTGAGGCTGACAGAACCTGAAGAGAGAAAGAGAGGAGGAGTGATGCACAGATTATAATTCCAGGAATTTTCATCTCTGAGAGCAAATCATTGATCAGCATAACAATGATTTACAAGGAAAACAGAGATCCTGGATTAAATAATTTCCATTTCTACCTTGTTAAAGACCACAAATAAAATTTTTTTTTTTGTATATGGGCTAAAAATAAAACCTAAGGCACTGGTTGATTGGTTTAGTAGATAGAGCATTGACCTAGCATACAAATGTCCCAAGTTCAATCCCTGATCAGGGCACACATGAGAAGCAACCATCTGCTTCTCTTGCCCTTCCTCTCCTCTTAATCTTCCCCTCCCATAGCCAGTGGCTCAATTGGTTTGAGCATCAGCCCCAAGAGCTAAAGATAGCTCAATGGTCTAATCTCAGGCACTAAAAATAGCTCAATTGATTCGAGCATTGGCCCCAGATGGGGGTTGCCAGGGGGATCTGTGTTGGGGCACATGTGGGAGTCTGTCTCACTATCTCCCCTCCTCTCACTTAAAAAGAAAATTCCTAGAGCCGGAATGATAGGCAAAACTTACAACAAGCAATAAACTTGGTCATCTTACTTGACTGCTCCAAATCATGTTGGTAAATGAGTCTTTCATTTTTAAACACCTCTAAGCATCAGTATAGTTTTCCTCTTTCTATAAATAAAGGACTTCTGTACATGAGAAAACGATAGTATACCCATTTTGTGGAACTGTCAATTAAATAGTTTGGTCTTTCTATTGTAACAAGTAATATACTTTAAAAGATGATACTAAAATATGAATGACATATTTTTCTTCCCATCTGACATTTGTATTTGTAAAAAACTATAATAAAGTCCAATTATTCTTTTTTTTTTAAGTCTGTGGGAGAAGAACCTTGCTTAATATTATTTCTATTCCCTTTTCAATACAAAACCCAGCCCTAAACATCTCCCTGGTTTATTATAGTATTTTATTATGTTCTGTATTAATTGGTCTTTTAGCCAATAGTTAAATGTCTAGGCCACATAATTTCTCTCTGAATAGTTGGGATTAGAATCATGATTATTGGGTGTGTCGAGAAAAATCTAGTTTAGTTTAGCCAATTTTAGTATTTATATCATACATATTCTGAAAAAGAAAAAGTCCTGAAGAATACAATTAACACTTTTTTGTCCTTTATTTTACCCACCAAAAACTTATTGACAACACTATGCAGATAAATTATTTAATGCAAAAAACTTCAATCAGGCAGGTTCTCCAGATACATAAAGTCTACTAAAGTCGTAAATTATCCTTTTAGGGAAGCATCATAGAATCAAGTGAAGTATCTAGGGTGCTATACAGCTGATGGAAATGTCACTGTACTAACTATAGGGTATACTAGCCCTTTTTGACAATCCTAAATGTATGCTATCTTTTCTAACCCAATTTCTAAAATGTGTTTAACACCGAGCACATCTGGTCCAGTGTCCCTGCTTAAAACCCTTCTTCCCCTGGAAGTCTTCCCAGGCCTGATCATATGTCCCTGTGGTGACCTCCCTGTTACTCTGAATTCCTATCTCACCAAGGAACTCACCCCAAACTTGACTATCAGTGCTTGTATTGGAATCATTCTCAAATTATTCTATGATTTCTGTCTTGTGCTCCTCAACTACAATAGATGTCATGGGCAGAGAGAAACATGATATTGTTTGTAGTCCTTGGAGATTTTAGCAAAATCTTGGCCCAATAGTCATCGCTTAATAAATGCTTCCAAAATAATGAAGGAGTAAACAGAACAAAAGGACCCATTCATTACTCTGAAGCCCCAGTACTCTAGCACCTTAAGGAAAAATATTGCTTCTACACATGCACAATTTACAACTGAACAAGTCTGCTTTATAACAAACTGTGACGAGTTTGACTTTTTGTGCGCCTATTAGCCTGTGTGCCGACAGGCAACGGCCTTTGTGTGACTTTATTCACCACCTTGCTTTGCTGCTTCCCATTAGTATTTACATATTTATGAGATTTACTACTAAAGGAAGTTACACAGTTGGCCTTTGTAGTGGGTTAAACAGGGATCAAATATCAGTAATCCTGTGATTCAAGCTCAGAACTTCTTTTTTAACTTCAGCCCCATCACATCCCCTGTGATGTGTGTGTGTGTGTGTGTGTGTGTTTGCAGGAAGGGGCCTTGCAGAGCAAGAGACTGGATAAGGAAATCTGAAAATGGGCAGAGAGAGAAAATGAAGGGAAAACAAAGTCATCTGCTCAAATACTACTTGGCTCGATTTTTAAAACTGCAACAGATGAACTTCTGTTGGGGTTTTTCCCTTGGGATACAAGTTGGAACCTACTGGAGGAGAATTCATCAAAGAGGAGGCAGCGTGGGGCCGGAACTCTGAGCAGGAGGGAGGCTAGGGGAGCCGTGGGAGCATGAAAGGAAGGGCACTGAACCACAGGAAGCCAGCAGAGCAGACATGCTCTGAAGCTGGGCTGTCTCTGCTGCACCGACAATTCACGGTTGCTTGGTGGTTACCTGAGCGCTGTGGCCGTGAAATTGTTGTTAATGGATCAGGAAACCTGCTTCAGTTCCTATCAGACCAAGAGGGTTTTTAATTTATAATGTCTGTTGGCTCCTGAAGAAGCCTATTCAGTGATGATTTGATAATTTTTGCTTTGAGATTTGTTCATTAAATTAAAATGTATTTAATTTAGATTTGTTTCCTGACGGACTCATTAATCATCTTATTATGCTTTTTATTCTTTTAGCTATATTGTTATAAAAAAAGTGTGATATATTTATGGATTAGGAAATATGCTAGTTGATCTCATGGGTTTTTTAATCCTTTAAACCAACTCCATTATGATGACTTTGAGGAGCTTTAAATTCATTCTATGTTCAATTCCAACCATAGTATTTATTGAATTGTGAAATTTCATTCTTCTATTGTGTCTAACTACTGTCTATTTAAAACTCAAAACAGTATTCTAGGAACAGATAAAAATAAGATTACTATTTAATAAAAGGGGAAATAACTTACCAATTGTTCTATTAAAATAAAACAAAGAGAAAAGTTGAAAAAATTAATTCTTTTCAAAGAAATACACATTTTCACTCACAACTAAACAAATGAAAATAAAATATTAATAATTTTAAAGTGTCATTTCACAATTAATTAAACTTGATTAAATGTTACCTGTAGCATAGTGTATGCACATCATTTAAACCAGTGGTCCCCAACCCCCGGGCCGCGGACCGGTATCAGTCAGCGGAGAAAGAATAAATAACTTACATTATTTCCATTTTATTTATATTTAAGTCTGAATGATGTTTTATTTTTAAAAAATAACCAGATTCCCTCTGTTACCTCCATCTAAGATGCACTCTTGACATTTGTCTCGGTCATGTGATACCTTTATCCGTCCCACCCTAAAGGCCGGTCCGTGAAAATATTTTCTGACATTCAACTGGTCCGGGGCCCAAAAAAGGTTGGGGACCACTGAGTTAAACAACAAAATGTGTGTATGAGTGAACATTAGGTCGCTGCAGAGACTGGGGAAGTGAAGTGGACAGAGCAAAAGAGGGGGTCCAGGTGGGTTCCAGGTGGGTGTCCTGAAGAGGAATGTCAATTACCCAAGGAGAAAAAATGAAACTGACCAAAGAGTTCCAGGAAGTTCAGGCTAAGCAGTATACCGGCACTGACATCTGAAATAGAAAACTCCTGATCATTTCGACAGGATGGAAAGAAGGATTGAACATCCCCACAACCCCCATTACCTTTCAGAATATAAATATTTCCTTACCTTTGATTACCTACCTCTATAGACAAAGCAATTTGAAAGGTTTGAAAAGAAATCTGCAACTCAAAACTAAAATTGAACTGCTTAGAAACTATGATCCACAATTAACTCATTATTGAATATCTTTTTTACGACAGCCCAGCTTTGAGACGTGTAAAGCAATGTCTTTGGTGCTGTTAGGAAGGCATTTATGAAGAAGACAGGATAAAACTGCAAATGCTCGTTGCTTAATGTTAACAGTGGCATTTAAAATGAGGTGGGTATTTTTTTCAATTAATTGATGTGTTGAAGTATAACAATGGAGCTGGGGGCCAATTTTCAGTTGACTTAATGTTATAACTCCCAATATTTAATAAATTCAGATAGAAGTTTTTGTTATTGTTGATACTACGATAACAAAAATGTTCAAGTCTAACAATAATGGGACACTAAATGTCATCAAAATAATTAGGCCCCTCATGGCTACTCTGTATATTTTAGCTCAGTCATTTAAATATTAAAAGAAAAGGTACAGATTAAAATAGTTTTGTATATGACATGCAGGAATTAACAACAGCATAAACAATTCTTTACAATGTTTGACAGGTACCAAGTTGTCAAAATTCCACAATAATATGCTAAGTAGTAAATTTTACAATCACTTAAAGTGCCCAGACAAAAATTCTTGAGCCCATTAAAGAATTTAAAATACATTACTTTGTTTCTTCAGTAAGTTACAATAGATAACTTAATGAAGAATGAAAGTCCTATTTATCTTTGCTAAGTTAATATAAGTCTTATGAAATTAGTTCAGCCCAGCCATAACTACACAAATCACAGGTTTAAGATAAAAGGTTAGGAAAAGGAAAGCATTTATAAAATTAAATTTTAGGACCTTAGATAGCCTAGATTTGTGTTCATGTTAAGTTTGTTTCCTAGGGAGGGTGTTTATCTCTTCCTATCTTGAGTAGATCCAGAAAAGGGGGAGGGGGTCATTTCTGTTATTTTCGTACATGATGCCTGTTTGAGAAAAAGAAATAACAGGCCCTGGCTGGTTGGTTCAGCGTTAGAGCGTTGGTCTGGCATGTGGATGTCCCAGGTTCGATTCCCGGCTAGGGCAGACAGAAGCGACCATCTACTTCTCCACCTTTCCTCCTCTCCTTTCTCTCTATCTCTCTCTTCCCCTCCCGCAGCCAAGGCTGCAATGCAGCAAAGTTGGCCTGGATACTGAGGATGGCTCCATGGCATCCACCTCAGGCACTAGAATGGCTCAGGTTGCAACAGAGTAATGACCCAGATGGGCAGAGCAGTGCCCTCTAGTGAGCATGCCGGGTGGACCCCGATTGGGTGCATGTGGGAGTCTGTCTCTCTGCCTCTCCGCTTCTCACTTCAGAAAAATACCAAAAAACAAACAAACAAAAACTAATTATTGCATAAGTATCCCAAATCTCATGGCATATAAGGATAGAGAGAATATCTTAAAAGCCAGAGGTGGGAAGAGTCAGCTTAACCAGGATTCAACATTCACCAGCAGTTAACAAAAACCACTGTAGCACCATTAGATCTAGGAATGGATTTTACCCTGGAAATTAGAGCTTCACAACATGTTGGAAGGGTCTGAGAAGCAGGAATAACTCCCAAAACACAGCCAGAGAGTTGCCCTACCAAGAAATCTTTTACCAGTGCTGTGACCAGAAAGCTTTACCCAGGGTCACACCATAATTAGTCAAAATCTAGGGAACAGAAAGCTCTCACCAGGACTGTGGCCTCTAGAATCCACCCTATCTGATAGGTCCCCACCAGCAAATGGGTGTTACATTTACAAAGTCATGTCTCCTATTAGCAAAACTTACACTACATGGGGATCACTAGCTGCAAGGGTGTCTGGGAAATGATGCATCAGCCTACTGGCCCCAGCAATACAGGAAAGCTTTCTACAGGGAAAGTGAAACAGATGTTGAGAGTCAAACCACCATATCTGCCACAAGTCCACACGTGGGCAGTTCTACTAGCATGCTGAAGCTCTTTAACATGTGATGATCCTTTCTTCAGTGTTTAACAGATTGATAGGAAAATAAAGACCATACCATACTGGGATGTGCTGAGAGAATATTATTCTCAAACTCAGTCAGACTTATTTTTAGATATACAAATATGACTAAGGTTTTATGTTTGTTTGTTTGTTTTAAAATACAGCAGGAAGAACAGAATACAAAAGAGAATTACAGAGTTGGCACAGAAATATTATAAAATTTGTACATATATTGAACAATAACAAAAGTGAATATAAGAGAGAAAACATAGTACTTCCAAGCAGGAAAAGATCACTAAGTCTTCTTTAGCTTGGAGTTGAGGAAAAGGACACAAAAGTAGTTACCAAGCTTGGGCATTAGATCATCAAAAACTCAGTCATATTAAACATTAGCTTTGTGCTCTTTTTTTTTTCTTTTAAGTGAGAGGAGGGGAGATAGTGAAACAGATTCCTCTCATATGTGCTCCTACAAAGATCTACCTGGCAATCCTGTCTGGGGCCAATGCTTAAATCAATTGAGCTATCCTCAGCACCTGAGGCTGACACACTCGGACCAACTAAGTTATCCGCAGTGCCCAGGGCCACTCTTAAACCAATTGAGCAACTGGTTGTGAGAGGAAAAAAGGGGGAGAAGAGGAAGAGAGGAGGAGAGAAGTAGATGGTCTCTTCTCCTGTGTGCCCTGACTAGGGGTAAAACCCAGGAGGTCTATCTGCCCATCCGCACACTGGGCTGATACTCTATCCACTAGCCACAGCCTGGGCCTAGCTTTCTGATCTTGATAAAATTATTTCACTTCTTTTAGCCTTAGTTAGACTCACTTTCTAATCTAATTTTAAAAGGAGAGGATATAGTGATACCATATTATAAGTTTCTTATGATGATTAAATAAGATGATATATTTTTATGTTTGCCATTTCTTAAATTACAGAATGTACATTTCTAATATCTAGAATAATTTTTTATTTTAATATAAAAAACTGGAATGCATCTGTGCAAAAAAATAACTGTCACTGCCTACAGTACCTATTCATCTAATTGTCACTTCAATTGAGGTTGTTTTTGGTATTGGCCTTTTTGTTGTTGTTGTTTGTATGATTGAGTTTTTTTATAAAATTGCATTTTTTATTCCTTAAAACTTTGCAACACTTTCAAAAATATAATGCTAATATAAAGCTTTTGGGGAAAAGTAATTGTGCAAAAGTTCTTTTAAAGCGAGGCATTGTTGGTATGTTTAGTCTATATGTCATGAAGACCTGTCACAAAGCATTGAACATTTATTTAGCAAAAGCTTCCAGCTGACTTTCAAGGGATCTTTAATGTCAAAGAAGACCTACTTCCATTGAGAAAGAAAATGAAACCATAAATTAACTACATACCAACATTAAGAAATTCCAGGTACTTTTTTGATATGCCTTATTGTAATCTTAGAGGTACTTTAAAAAGATAAAAAT
Organism: Saccopteryx leptura; assembly: GCF_036850995.1. NCBI lineage: Eukaryota > Metazoa > Chordata > Mammalia > Chiroptera > Emballonuridae > Saccopteryx > Saccopteryx leptura. Next base: position 35,179,391 of record NC_089514.1, on the reverse strand, counting down.
TCCAAATACTTGTGTCAGAAAGTAGTAGCTTACAGGAGTGCTGGGCATGACTGCAGCAAGCCAAAGTGATTTTTTTAATCTTTAGATTGTTGATTATTTGCATGGTTTAGATTCAGACTCTGGCCATGATACACTAAAGAAAGATAAAGAATTACAACTATTGCTTTAGTGTTTCTCTTTCCTCTTTTTTCTCTTCCTTCTTTTTTATTCCACAAGTTATTAAATTAGTGGAAAATTACTGGCCACTTGGGAGTTGTAGTGTGGGAAGTGAGAAGTTGCTAATGATCAATTCTAACATCTCTATTTTTCCAAGACTTTGGGTTCTTCTCACTACATTTTTACCAAGTAATTTGGCCATCAGCTTCACTCAACGCAGGCCACACAGGTCTCAACCAACAAACCATCAAACAAGTTAGATGGCTCTAAGCTGCTCAAGAGGCTACACTTAATTTATAAAAATAAATGCAGCTCAATTTAAATTGTTTCTGTCCTCAAGTCTAGGCCTTCAGATCTCACATCTACATAGATTCTCAGGTCTCACGTATAGTTACAAAATTTGCTAAATGACTTTTTTCTATTGTCTTGTAATCAAATTAATTATCAAGTTAATAATTAGAAACCAAGACTGAAAGAAGCCAGATGACTTGACCCAGATCACGCAGACAAACACAAGAGAAGGAGAGCTGACACCTGCTGTCATGGGCCAGACAGAGGTTTTCTCAGCGAACCTGATGACACAGGAGGCTCTGTCTCAGGGTCTCTGGTCTCCCAAGAAAATGCTCCTTGTACTTCTCCACCTTATATTTTTATTGTTAACTCTTTCCCCTATCAAGTCATTACCAAAACCATGTATCAATTTTTGTGTAATTCAATAGAATTCATTTTCTAAAATGTACCTTGAGGAGGATCCCTGATGAACTAGAAATTGTGCTAGGCACAGGTGATAGAACGACAAGCAAATCAGATAAATCTCTTCCCAAAAAGAAGAATCCATTACATTACAAATTCTTCCTAGACTTCAACACCCTCTAGGTTCATTTTGGTTATTATTAGCAGAAGTTGAATGGTTTTAAGTTTATAAGAAAAGAAACAGAAATAACAGTTGAACTTCATTTTTATATTTTATTTTTTTCCTTAACCACTTGGTAGTTGCTTTAGGGTCAGAAGAATCATTCATCTCAGTTTATGTTAAAAAGGGCAATTTAGAGATTAAGCATTCAGTAAACTCCTCAAAAATTGCAATTAAAATTAATTCACAATAGTTATATTCTATAAAGTTACTGTGAACATTGAATGCTCCAAGGGAAAATGGAGGGTTAGATTTCTACAAGTCTCTGATCACAACATTTTCATCAACCAATCAATACATAACTTTGCTTTAAGTGTGCTACAGTTTAAAGACACCGTATAAAATATAAATTGTTGATTCATTAACATAAAATTATAACTAACATGCCTGAATGAAGTTTACCACACATATTTTCTCCATAAGGCACATTATAGCCTTCTGGTGCATAGGAACACTAGACAGCACTTCAGCCCTATGTGTGAAGGCCATTGTAAATCATCAAAAAAATGCAGACACTAAATAGACCAGGTAAAGGATCTGTGTTTATAGTACGAGAGCTAAACCAAGAAGGGAGAACACTGGCCTTGGTAACCTCAGCTAGGAACGTGTATATAGACCAAACTCAATCTTTTCCACTCACATATCTATGAATGACCTCAGAAGTGCCATATTACCTTTAGGGTTACAGATAAATTCTAGTGAATAGGAGAATTCACAAAAATAGAATCCATGAATAAGGTGCTTGTCATATAAAAGGAAAATGCAACCTCACTCTGATTTTCCAGTAAGTTTTCATAAAACCAATAGTGAAACAAGTTGATGCTTCTCTGTCTTGCCTTCTTTCCCACTTTCTCTCAAATCAAAGTAAAAAAAAAAAGTTATATATATATCTAAAAAATATTTTTTACTTTTTAAGATTTATATTTATTCATTTTAGAGAGAGAGAGAAAGAGAGAGGGAGAAAGAAAAAAGGGGGAGGCAGGAAGCATCAACTCCCACATGTGCCTTGAGCTGGCAAGCCCAGGGTTTCAAACGAGAGACCTCAGCATTCCTGGTTGATGCTCTGTTCGCTGTGCCACCACAGGTCAGGCTATAACTAATAAATCTTTAAGAATTAATCAGTAATACTTAACAATGGCCTAAGTAGGCGGTAGCACAGTGGACAGAGCATCAGCCTGGAACACTGGGAACCCAGGTTTGAAACTCTGAGGTTGCCGGCCTGAGCACAGGGTTGCAGGCTTGAGCATGATATCATAGACATGACCCCATGGTCACTGGCTTGAGCCCAAAGGTCACTGGATTGAAGCACAAGGTTACTGGCTTGAGCAAGGGGTCACTGGCTCAGCTGGAGCCCCCTGGTCAAGGAACATATGAGAAAGCCATCAATAAACAACTAAGGTGCTGCAACTATGAGTCAATGCTTCTCATCTCTCTCCCTTTCTGTTTGTCCCTGTCTGTCCATCTCTTTCTTTCTCTAAAAAGAAACAAAAACAAATACTTAGTGATGGTGCATTAAGGAGACAATAGAAATGTATATAGTTGCTGAAAAAATTTAAGCCTCATTCAATTTTCTAATGGCAGTACCAATCAAAAATATTTTCTGAACAAATGTAGAGTTGAGAACATTGTTTTCTTTGACTATAGAATATGAAGTTAATTACTGGGCTGGTAGACTTGAAATGTGCAATGCAATCACATTACTTGGGCTGCCCCAAAATTGTAATTCATATCATCAGAAAAAATTGTACAGGTAAATTTTACATTTAAACTCTCCATTAGAAAGTTATTCATAGGCCTGTCCTGTGGTGGCACAGTGAATCAAGTGTCAACCTGGAACACTGAGGTCACCAGTTCAAAACCCTGGGCTTGCCTGGTCAAGGTACATATGGGAGTTGATGCTTCCTGCTCCTCCCCCTCTCTCTAAAAATGAATAAATAAAAAATCTAAAAAAAAAAAAAGTAATTTATAAAATAGCTTTAGCTGTGAAAAAAATCTTTAAAAATATGTAGTAAATCGCAGGACAAACTTTTTAAATATTTCAGATATACTTTTTTATGTATTTTAAATGTTTATTCAGTTAATTTTTATTTAGCTCCAAAGAAACAACATTTTTAATTCTTTCTTAGTCTAGGACCATTTTCTACGTAAACTTTAAAAAATTAAGATGAGCCTGGCCAGGTGGTGGCACAGTGGATGGAGCATCAGACTGGGATGCGGAAGACCCAGATTTGAGACTCTGAGGTCGCCAGCTTGAGCGTGGGCTCATCTGGTTTGAGTGGAGCTCACCAGCTTGGACCCAGGGTTGCTGGCTCGAGTAAGGGGTTACTCGGTCTGCTGAAGGCCCGTGGTCAAGGCACATATGAGAAAGCAATCAATGAACAACTAAGGTGTTGCAATGAAGAACTAATGATTGATGTTTCTCATCTCTCTCCATTTCTGTCTGTCTGTCCCTATCTATCTCTCTCTCTGACTCTCCCTGTCTCTGTAAAAATATATTTAAAAAAAAATAAGATGCTAATTTTAAAAAATAATGAAAAAATTCCACCAATTCAGATCATTCATTAACCCTTGATGTAGAAAATGAAACATTTCTTATATGATATCAATACTCTGACGCTTGGTGACTGTGATTTCTCCACATTAGTGAGGTCATGTTTGCATGGACAGGAAATCTCCATCTTCTGAAGAGAGATTTCTTTCTCTCTATCTTCAGCCCCTAAGGGGGGTTGCATTTACAGGTATTCTCTCTTCCTTTTCTTCCTCCTATCACTCATCCTCTTTCCAGATTAGAGATTATTTCTAAAAGTGCATATCCATTTCCAAAACCTTAGCTACTCACTTCTACTTTAAAAAGAAAAATCTACAAGTCTCAAATGTGGCAGTATGTGTAGTCTATGGGGTTAATTCATATTAATAAAAACCACTTTTCTTTATTGGATATATGTTTTATATGTCATCACAACAACCCAGAAAGGTATGTGGTATTCTTGAGTCCACTCTATAGATTAAAAAATTGAAATTGGTTCAGAAAGGCTAAGAAAGTTGGCCTAGGCCTCACAGCTAGGAAGTAGAAGACCTGCCATAGGTTGCAGAGCAATTACTTTCACCATTATGCTAGTCTGCTTCCCAACAGGTAGGGCACATGGGCATCAAAGGGGTGCTGGATCCCAGTGCTTTATTAACATTCCTCCGACTAAAGGGAACATCATGATTTTATTTCCTCTTAATGCATGACTTACAAGGTTGTTTAACTCCTTTAAAATATTAAATATTTAATTAGTCTTATTACGGCATTTCCCAGAGGCAAATAGTTAGCCTGTTTAATTGCTATGTTGGTTAAAAAGAAGAGCAAAAGGAAGCTTGCATGTAAATTAACAATAATAAAACAGATCATTACATTTCATGTCCGGAGATTAATATGGATACCTTGCTTCAGATAAAATTGTAAGGTGATTATTCAGATCAGTCTTTACTGATGCCCTTAGTCATTACACTTTAACTGGGTCACCACACAGCCAAAATGACCAGTGAGTCCATTAAATATAAATTTCCTATTCTCATTCACTATTTCTCAGTGTCTAGCAAAGATTCATGAATCTGAATCACCTGAGGGTTTTGTTTAAAATTAGTTTTGTGGTACTTCCATGAATTATTTTTCTGCATTTTTAGCAAGCATTTCCAAGTGATTCTGGAATAAAATATCAATCAGTTTTTAAGGCTGTGTCCTAATACTATAAATATACAGTGATACCTCAGTTTTCATCGATAATCCATCTGAAAACAATTGACAAAATCCAAAACCGATAAAAATTGAGGCAATTATTTCCATATGAATCAATGTAAATCCAATTAATTCATTCTAGACACTCCAAAATACATAGCAAAAACATTTTATAGAGAATAAATGTAATGTTTAATACTAAAAATAAAAAAATTAATATAAAATAAATATAAAAAAAACTAATGTAAAGAATAAATGAACATTTAACATGGCATTTAATTTTCTGAAGACTCTTTTTGGCATATGAAAGACAAGCTCCCAAGAACTCCGGGTGAATACCTGTGGAGATCGGCCTACAGGACACTGGGGTGCACTTGATCTGCCCACCCAACTGGTACACTTTAGCCTTGTGGTGCCAACCATGCTTGATCTGGGATCTGCACACCACCAGCTCTGAAGCTTGGGCATCAGCTTGCCAGAGGCAGTTTAGTGTGTGTGGGTGGGAATCCCTACTCTGTGATATCTGCTGCAGCTGCTCCTGAAGCTGGAAACAGCAGCTTGTGGCGAGCAGCCCCTACCCTGCCCAGGGCTGTGCATGGAGTGCTTAGAGTGGTGTCAGAGTAGGGACTGGACTGTGTCATCCTATTCTCCCGGTTCCTCATTGTTCCCCTTGCTATGAAAACAGAAGTAGTGGCAAACTCACCTACACTAGGTCTCCAGGCTGCTCTCTCCTGTGAGCGGTGGGGACACCTGGATACTAGATTCCCTGCTCTGATGAGGTGTGGGGGAGGGCCCTGGAGGACTCCTGGTCAACAATTCATGGTACCATAGAGTTGCAAAGCCTTAGCAATAGGTCCTCCTACCAATACACCAACCCTGCCTGCACCATTACAAAGGCGACAGCTAAGGCTTAGCAGAACACCCAAGAATATCACAGAGGCAAATCTTGTAGTGCAGTGCCCCCTACCAGAAAAAAAGGAATAATTATCTCTTATTGGGGTTATTAACAATACCACCCACAAATGCCATCAAGTAAAAAGAAACCAAACATGGATATACAAGACAGAGACGTAGCTCAGATAGATGATAAAAAATCTCCAGAAAACAATCTTAATTACATAGATACCTTGGAGCTTAATGACAGAGAATTCAAAATTGAAGCTCCAAAAATACTCAATAAGATACAACACTGAAAGGCAATTTAGTGAGCTCAAAAAACAACTTAATGAACAAAAAGAGTACTTCACCAAGGAAATTGAAACAATAAAAAAAAACAGAGATGAAAAACTCAATACACGAACTAAAAAATGAGCTAACAAGATGAGCCAATAGAACAAGCCAAATAAAGGAGAGAATCAGTGACATTAAAGACAGGCAACTGGAGATGCTACAGAGAGAAGAAGAGAGAGACTCATGAATTTAAAAAAATGAGAAAGCTCTATAAGAACTGTCTGACTCCATCAGAAAGAGCAATATAAGAATAATGGGTATATTAGAAGAGGAAAAGAGGAAAAGGGGAATGGAGAACACATTGAAACAAATAATCAATGAGAAATTCCCAAACTTGTGTAGTGAGTTAGAGCAGGGGTTCCCAAACTTTTTACACAGGGGGCCAGTTCACTGTCCCTCAGACCGTTGGAGGGCTGCCACATACGGTGCTCTCCTCACTGACCACCAATGAAAGAGGTGCCTCTTCCAGAAGTGCGGTGGGGGGGCAGATAAATGGCCTCAGGAACCGCATGTGGCCCACGGGCCATAGTTTGGGGATACCTGAGTTAGAGCCTCAAATCCAAGAAGCAATCAGAATGCCGAGTTACCTCAACCCAAACAGACCTACTCCAAGGCACATCGTAATGAAATTATTACAAATCAATGAAAAAGAAAGAATCCTCAAGGCAGCAAGGGAGAAGAAAGTTATAACATATAAAGGAAGGCCCATTAGGCTATCATCAGATTTCTCAGCAGAAACTCTACAAGCCAGAAGAGAGTGGACTCCAGCATTTAAAGTCCTGAAAGAGAGGAACTACCAACAAAGAATACTATATCCATCAAAGCTATCCTTCCAATATGAAGGGGAAATGAATACATTTACAGACATATAAAAACTGAGGGAATTTATCACCAGAAAACCCCCACTATAGGAAATAGTAAAGAGGGTTATCCAACCAGATACAAATAACAAAACAACACAAAATTACAAGTAAAAATTTTTTTTAAAACCACAATACAAATAAGGATAATCTATGACAACAATAACATAAAAGGGGAGAGGATAAAGATCAGCAGTAAAAAAGGAAGATAGAGTGCAGAAGCACTCATGAGATAATGAACTCTAATAAATATGATAATTTTTCTTCTAATAATCTAATGGTAACAACCCCTGAAAATGCCACTGTTGAAACACATAACTTAAATAAGAAACAGAAGATAGAAGTATGGAATACCACCACACAAAAACAAATGACAGAAAAAAAAAAAGAACCAAACAAGACACAAAGCTATCAGAAAGCAGTATATAAAATAGCAATAGGAAATCCTCAAGTGTCAATAAATACACTAAATGTAAATGAATTGAACTCATCAATAAAGAGGCACAGAGGAGCAGATTGGATCAAGAAGCAAAACTCAACAGTATACTGTCTTCAAGAGACACATCTAAGTGACAAGAATAAAAATAGATTCAAAGTGATAGGTTGGAAAACGATTCTCCAAGCAAATAATATCCAAGAAAAGCAGGAGTAGATATACTCATATTTGACAATGCTGACTACAAGACAACAAAGGTAACCAGAGACAAGGATGGACCTTTGATAACGATAAAGAGAACATTGTATCAAGAAGACATAACACTCCTTAATATATATGCACGAAACCCAGAAGCACTAAAATATATAAGACAACTACAAACTGATCAAAAAGTGCAAACCAAAAAATATATAATTATACTTGGAGACTTCAATACACCATTGATGGCTTTAGATCATTCATCCAAACAGAAAATCAATAAAGAAATATCAGCCTTATATGAAACACTAGAACAAATGGACATAACAGATAGCTATAGGACATTTCATCCCAAAATGTTAGGGTATACATTTTTCTCCAGTGTACATGGAACATTCTCAAGAATAGACCATATGCTGGGCTACAAAACTAACACCAACAAATTCAGAAAGACTGAAATTAAACCAAGCATATTCTCTAACAATAAGGCTTTGAAACTAGAATTGAACTTCAAAAAAGAAGTAAACATGCCCACAAAAATGTGGAAATTAAACAACATACTTCTAAAAAATGAATGCATCAAAGAAGAAATAAAAGATCAAAAGACATATACAGACAAATGAAAATGACAACACGACATATAAGAATCTCTGGGACAGTTCAAATTAGATTCTTGGAGCGGAAGCAAGATGGCGCTGGAGTAGGCGGATGTACCAACATCTACCTCCCAGAACCAAAGTGGATTACAAACTAATTTTAAGAACTATCAGCTGGAAAAACCAACTTTGGACTAAACTAAGAGGACTCTTCAACCAAGGAACACTGAAGAAGCCACACTGAGACTGGTAGGAAAAGCGGAAATGGGAGAGGGCTGCCCAGCTCCCCGGAGTGAAGGGCAGCAGGGAGAGACTCGCGTGGCGAGAAGTGAGTTTAGCAGAGAGGGGAAGGGTCCCGAGCCCCAAGAACAAAGCCCCAGCCTGCAGCCCCAGAGCCCAGAAGAGGCGTAAGGACAGTATTTAGCTGGAAACAAGTCAGGATACTGTTTGTGAGAAACAGTCTGATTTCTCAGACCCAGGATCCTTCTTAAAGGGTCCGCACAGAACATCTCTCTCACAACCACTCATCTAGGAATCCTGGGGACGGGGAGAGAGGAGAGGACCAGAGTAACAGGAAGAGAGTGTAATCTAGGAGGCACAGGGAGAAACATTTTGGGAGATAGTCACCCTAACCCCTGGGACGAGTCACTCCCCAAAGCTGAAGTGAATATTTCCCCCAGAAACAGCAATCCCAGCAAAGGGAAGCAGGAGAGCAGCCAAACAAGCTCCCCCGCAGCATTCAGAGCAGAGTCACATAGAAGGAGGGAGCTTTCGGGTCTACAGTAGTGAGTCTTAGGGTCCGAGCTGCAACGCCCCCACCCACTCGGCTGAGGGCTCGCCGCAGGGCGGGCGGCAGTGGGAGACAAAAGCGCAGTTCTGCTGGCAGGGGCAGAAGCCAGCTGGCCACCACTGGGCTCAGGTGTGAGTTCAATCTTGCCCGGCTGGGGAGAAGGGGGCGTGCAAAAGTGGTCAAGCTCAGCTGCCGGCAGCTTGTAATCCAGCCTGTGGGAGAAGGGCGGGAACCCCAGATAAGGAGGAGACCAGCCCCTGAGCAAGGGCGCAGTAGCACAGCCTTGCCCCGCCCGTGCAACCCAGGCTTGCGGTCTGACTTGGTAGCTGGCTCCTCCCATGGGGGTGGAGCAAAAAACCCAGAAGAGGCAGAGTTCCGCTACTGAGCTGAGCTTGGGCACGCAGTCCTGCCCGGTGGTAGAGCCAAGGCTAGCAGCTGTTCCTTGAGTGGGCTCCTCCTGCAAGGGCAGGGCGAAAGCCCGGAAACAGGTGGAGACCCGCAGCTGAGCAAAGGCGCTCGCCAGTGCCCTCAGGACCAAGCATAACGTCACACACGGGGGCGGGGCAAAGGCCAAGGCCACCAATGCTTGTGCACCCGAGCGCGTGATCACAGCCACTCCCGTGAAGAGAAAATGCGGAGGCAGAGAAATACCACACAAATAAACCAAGAGAAATCCCCAGAAAAGGACCTAAGTGAATCAGATATAACCAAATTACCAGATGCAGAGTTTAAAATAACGATTGTTAGGATGCTCAAAGATATTAGAACAACCATAGATGGCCATTACAAAAACCTAAATAAAGAGATAACAAATATAAAAAAGGACATTGAAATAAAAAAAAAGAATCAGTCAGAAATGATAAATACAATATCTGAAATAAAGAATACAATGGAAGGAATTAAAAGCAGGATGGACGAAGCAGAGAATCGAATCAGTGAGTTAGAGGACACAATAAATAAAGGCATGGAAGCAAAGCAGAAAAAAGAAAAGAGACTCAAAAAGTCTGAGGAAACTCTAAGAGAGCTCTGTGACAACATGTAGAGAAATAACATCTGCATCATAGGGGTTCCTGAAGAAGAAGAGAAAGAAAAAGGAATAAAGACTTTGTTCAAACATATCATAGCAGAAAACTTCCCCCAATTAAGGCAGGAAAACATTTCACATGTTCAGGAAGCACAGAGAACTCCATTAAGAAGAAACCCAAAGAAACCAACACCAAGACACATCATAATTAAAATACCAAAGCTAAATGATAAAGAGAAAATATTAAAAGCTGCTAGAGAAAAAAAGACTATCACCTACAAAGGAGCCCCCATAAGAATGACTTCTGACTTCTCAACAGAAACACTTGAGGCCAGAAGGGAATGGCAAGAAATATTCAAAGTAATGCAGAACAAGAACCTACAACCAAGACTACTGTATCCAGCAAGGCTATCATTTAAAATTGAAGGAGAAATAAAAAGCTTTACAGACAAAAAAAAAACTCAAGGAATTCACTGCAAGCAAACCAAGGCTGCAAGAAATGCTAAGGGACCTGTTGTAAACAGATCAAAGGAAAAAGGAATATAGCAAAAGAGGAATACAGTTTTAAAGAAAAAAATGGCAATAAACAATTAAATATCAGTAATAATCTTAAATGTTAATGGATTAAATGATCCGATCAAGAGACATAGGGTAGTTGCATGGATAAGAAAACAGGACCCATACACATGCTGTCTACAAGAGACACACCTTAAATCAAAAGATGCACACAGACTGAAGATAAAAGGATGGAAAAAAAATATTTCACGCAAATGGAAATGTAAAAAAAGCTAGGGTAGCAATACTTATATCAGACAAAATAGAGTTTAAAACAAAGACCATAGTTAGAGATAAAGAAGGTCACTACATAATGATAAAGGGAGCAATCCAAAAGGAAGATATAACCATTATAAATATCTACGCACCTAATATAGGAGCACCTAAATATATAAAGCAGACTTTGATGGTCTTAAAGGAAAAGATCAACAGCAATACTCCAATAGTAGGGGATTTCAATACCCCATTAACATCATTATATAGATCCTCAAGAAAGAAAATTAACAAAGAAACAGCAGAATTAAAGGACATATTAGATCAACTCGATTTAATAGATATCTTCAGAACCTTTCACCCTAAAACAACAGAATATACATTCTTTTCAAGCGCTCATGGTACATTCTCTAGAATAAACCACATGTTAGGGCACAAAAGCGGTCTTAACAAATTTAAAAAGATTGAAATCATATCGAGCACTTTCTCTAATCACAATGGCATTAAATTAGAAACCAAACACAATAGAAAAATTGAAAAACATTCAAACACTTGGAAACTAAATACCATGTTATTAAATAATGAATGGGTTAACATTGAGATCAAAAAAGAAATTAAAAAATTCCTAGAAACAAACGATAATGAGCATACATCAACTCAAAATTTATGGGACACAGCAAAAGCAGTCCTGAGAGGGAAGTTTATAGCAATACAGGCATACCTCAACAAGCTAGAAAAAGCTGAAATAAACAACTTAACCCTGTATCTAAAAGAACTAGAAAAAGAACAGCAAGTAAAGCCCAGAGATAGTAGAAGGAAGGAAATAATAAAGATCAGAGCAGAAATAAATGACATAGAGGCTAAAGAAACAATACAGAGGATCAATGAAACCAGGAGCTGGTTCTTTGAAAAGGTAAACAAGATTGATGAACCTTTAATGAAACACACCAAGAAAAAAAGAGAGAGGACTCAAATAAATAAAATTAGAAACAAGAGTAGAGAAATAACAACTGACACAACAGAAATACAAAATATTGTAAGAAAATACTATGAAGAACTGTATGCCAAAAAACCAGACAACCTAGATGAAATGGACAAATTCCTTGAATCATACAATCTTCCAAAAATCAATCTGGAAGAATCAGAAAACCTAAACAGACCAATTACAACAAATGAGATTGAAACAGCTATCAAAAAACTCCCAAAAAAGAAAAGTCCTGAGCCTGATGGCTTCACAAGTGAATTCTACCAAATATTCAAAGAAGAACTAACTCCTATCCTTCTCAAGCTATTTCAAAAAACTCAAGAGGAAGGAAGACTTCCAAGCTCCTTTTATGAGGCGAGCATAATTCTGATTCCAAAACCAGGCAAAGACAACACAAAGAAAGAAAATTATAGGCCAATATCCCTGATGATCTTAGATGCAAAAATCCTCAACAAAATATTAGCAAACCGGATCCAGCAATATATGAAAAAAATCATACACCATGATCAAGTGAGATTTATTCTTGGGAGGCAAGGCTGGTACAATATTCGCAAATCAATCAATGTGATTCATCACATAAACAAAAGAAAGGAGAAAAACCACATGATAATTTCAATAGATGCAGAAAAAGCATTTGATAAAATTCTGCACCCATTCATGATCAAAACTCTCAGCAAAGTGGGAATACAGGGAACATACCTCAACATGATAAAGGCCATCTATGACAAACCCACAGCCAACATCATACTCAATGGGCAAAAATTAAAAGCAATACCCTTAAGATCAGGAACAAGGCAGAGGTGCCCCCTTTCACCACTCTTATTCAACATAGTTCTGGAAGTCCTAGCCACAGCAATCAGACAAGAAAAAGAAATAAAAGGCATCTGAATTGGAAAAGAAGAAGTAAAACTATCATTATTTGCAGATGATATGATATTGTATATAGAAAAACCTAAAGTCTCAGTCAAAAAACTAATAGACCTGGTAAATGAATTCGGCATGGTGGCAGGATATAAAATCAATAGTCAGAAATCAGAGGCATTTTTATACACTAATAATGAACTCTCAGAAAGAGAAATCAAGGAATCATTCCCCTTTACCAATGCAACCAAAAAAATAAAGTACCTAGGAATAAATCTAACCAAGGAGAATAAAGACTTGTACTCAGAAAATTATAAAACATTGATAAAAGAAATCAGGGAAGATATGAATAAGTGGAGGCATATACCGTGCTCATGGTTAGGAAGAATCAACATCATTAAAATGTCTATATTACCCAAAGCAATTTATAAATTTAATGCAATGCTGGTTGAAATACCAATGACTTACTTCAAAGATATAGATCACATATTCCAAAAATTTATATAGAACCAAAAGAGAACTCGAATAGCCTCAGCAATCTTGAAAAGGAAGAATAAAGCGGGAAGTATCACACTTCCGGATATCAAGTCATATTATAAGGCCATTGTACTTAAAACAGCATGGTACTGACATAAGAACAGGCACATAGATCAATGGAACAGAACAGAGAACCCAGAAATAAACCCACAGCTCCATGGACAACTGATATTTGACAAAGGAGGTAAGGAAATACAATGGAGTAAAGACAGCCTCTTCAACAAATGGTGTTGGAAAAATTGGACAGCTACCTGCAAAAAAATGAAACTAGACCACCAACTTACACCACTCACAAAAATAAACTCAAAATGAATAAAAGACATAATTTTAAGCCGTAAAACCATCTGCATCTTAGAAGAAAACATAGGCAGTAAGCTCTCTGACATCTCTCGCAGCAATATATTTGCTGACTTGTCTCCACAGGCAAGGATAATAAAAGACAGGATAAACAAATGGGACTCCATCAAACTAAAAAGCTTCTGCACAGCTAAAGACAATAAGAACAGAATAAAAAGACAAACTACACAATGGGAGAATATATTTAACATTGCATCTGATAAGGGGTTAATAACCAAAATTTATAAAGAACTTGTAAAACTTAATACCAGGAAGACAAACAATCCAACCCAAAAATGGGCAAAAGAAATGAATAGACACTTCTCCAAAGAGGACACACAGATGGCCAATAGGCAGATGAAAAAATGTTCAACATCACTAATGATTAGAGAAATGCAAATTAAAACCACAATGAGATATCACCTCACACCAGTCAGAATGGCGCTCATCAATAAAACAGCACAGAATAAGTGCTGCCAAGGATGTGGAGAAAAGGGAACCCTTCTGCACTGCTGGTGGGAATGCAGACTGGTGCAGCCACTGTGGAAAACAGTATGGAGATTCCTCAAGAAAATAAAAATGGAACTGCCTTTTGACCCAGCTATACCACTGTTAGGAATATATCCCAAGAACACCATAGCACTTTTTGAAAAGAAGAAATGCACCCCCGTGTTTATGGCAGCATTGTTCACAATAGCAAAGATCTGGAAACAGCCCAAGTGTCCATCAGAGGACGAGTGGATTAAAAAGCTTTGGTATATATATATACTATGGAATACTACTCAGCCATAAGAAATGATGACATTGGATCTTTTACAACAACATGGATGGGCCTTGATAACATTATACTGAGCGAAAGAAGTAAATCAGAAAAAACTAAGAACTATATGATTCCATACATAGGTGGGACATAAAGATGAGACTCAGAGACATGGACAACAGTGCTGGGGTTACAGGGTGGGAGGAGGAGAGGGAGGGGGTTGGGGGAGGGGAGGGGCACAAAGATCATGGCTTTTCAGCATTTGCCATATTCCCCCTTTAATGTATAGACAGACAGCAAATATTTACTTATGGTGTTTCCACTATAAAGACCGCTGTCTTAGGGACAAATGCTGATGAACTATTTCAGCAGTTCCTCCTTCTTCAAAGACTTATATGTCAACATAGAGCTCCATGTTTCATAGGACATACTCAAGCTCACTCCATGCTCCCTGGAGCTTTAGCACAAGGGAATGCCCTTTTTCTTTCTTACTTTCTTTTCTTTTCTTTTTTTTTTTTCTTTTTTTTTTTTTTTTTTTTGTTGTTGTTGTTGTATTTTTTCTTTTAATTATTTATTTTTTGTATTTTTCTGAAGATGGAAATAGGGAGGCAGTCAGACAGACTCCCACATGCTCCTGACCGGGATCCACCTGGCATGCCTACCAGGGAGGAATGCTCTGCCCATCTGGGGTGTTGCTCTGTTGCAACCAGAACCATTCTAGCAACTGAGGCAGAGGCCACGGGGCCATCCTTAGTGCCCAGGGTGGCTTTGCTCCGGTGGAGCCTTGGCTGCGGGAGGGGAAGAGAGAGACAGAGAGGAAGGAGAGGGGGAGGGGTCGAGAAGTAGATGGGCGCTTCTTCTGTGTGCTCTGACTGGGAATCGAACCCGGGAACCCTGCACACTAGGCCAAGGCTCTACCACTGAGCCAACCAACCAGGGCCTAGGAATGCCCTTGTTGAGCAAGCTACCCAAAAGAAAATTATATGGAGCAACCATGACAGACAGAGCAAGTCAGTCTCATACTATTCATCACCAGAACGCTGCAGCCCGGTGTAAACAGTTTCAACTTTCTCAGGAAGCAGCACAGCAGATTGGGAAATCCTGTCCAAGGGGCCCTATACTGCCCCTTCATTTGTAGTTAACCCTCAAGGACCCCTACCAGGACAACTTTGGCAGATGGATGTTACTTATATATCTTCATTTGGCAAACAGTTGTATGTCCACATTACAGTGGATACATATTCCAGATCTATAGTAACCTCTGTCAGAACAGGAGAGGCTGCTAAGCATGTTATAGCTCATTGTCTGTATGCATTGTTCTATTATTGGATTTCCTAAACTGGCTAAACTGAAAATGCTCCTGCATTTGGAGCAAAAGCATTTACTGTATTTTGTCATGCTTACAATCTTTAAAGTTAAGGTATTATTAAAGTGTACTCAGCAAACATTATAAGGTCAATTTAAAAAAAAAAAATTTTAAGGGGGTAGTCATATCCTGGAATTCCTATGGGTCTACCATATCATGCTTTTTACCTAAAACAAAAAAAATTACATTTCTTTTGAAGGCTGATGAACAGGAGACACCAAATCTTTTTCACCTGCAAACTACTACCTTCTTTATTAGATCCAGCTAATAACACTGTTTTGTCTTTTTCCAAATACCTCCAGATATATGGAAAGATTTATATAGGCAGATGGGTATCCTCAAATCCCCCAGCGAGATCTTCTGAGCATGGCTTTTAAGATACCTAGAGGCAGAAAAAAGCCCAATAGAGATCAGGGGAACTACCAGCTTTTAGGATATGCCCTTAAAGTCTCCAATGCCCCAAAGGGGTCTCATAGGATGCCATCTGGGTCCTGCTTCAATAGTGGAAAGGAAGGTCATTGAGCTAAAGCCTGCCAGACTGACATGCCTCTGCTGTGAGGAAACAGGGACACTGGAAGGTAGGCTTCCCCCTCGCTCCTCTAAGGGAGGGTTCAGTCTCTTCCAGTGCTGCTCCAGCCACCTATGACCTAACCTTGCCCAGAAAGCTGGGGTTTGCCACTGAAGGCTGAAGGTGCCCAGGGCCGTTGGCCCCATCTATGACACTGTGGACGAGCCTAGGATATTTCTTCCAAGAAGCAGGTAAACTGATCTCATTTGCACAAGGGCCACTTAACTATGTTTTGCCTGAATAGTCAGGTTTTTTATTCTTCCCTCAAAGGTCTCTGTTGTGGGTGTTGATAGTCCTATTTTCTGCTGCTTTGCTTAATATATAGTGTTTCCTTTATCCCTCCTACCTCAATGCCTCACTCATATATCAGGCTGGGTCTTACTCCTAATTAGAGCTCTCTTTCCCCCTTTTGCCAACTTCTATTATGAATCTACCTTTGCCACCCAGCTTAGTGTATCCCAAGGTTCTCTTTACCATGACACAGTCACAGTCACAGAGATCCAGGGAAAAGCAACCTGCTCTCATCTCTCCAGGCAGAGGAGAACAGAAACTCCATATCCACACATGCTGCAAATGGCTTTTCCAGTCTACCTGAATCATTGCCAGCTAGAAGCAGCGATCGTTGGGACTTGGACATGAGCTGCAAAGTATAGAATGGTGACAACAATTCCAATGCTATGCGGACTTTTCCTGGATGTGGACTTTTCCTGGACTCCTGCTCCCTGTGACAGCTCCTAACAGACTGAACTGTGGTTGGGTTGCATTTTTCAGGGATTTGGCATGGTGTTGGGGCCAACTTGGACTTGGTGAACATGTTAAGGACACTACTCTTTTATGGATTTTTGCTGTATTGGCCAAGAGTTTGCTTAAAGGCTTTTAATCACTATAGAAAAAATAGAAGACTGAATAAAGAAGATCGGGCACATATACATCATGGTATACTATTCAGCTAGAAGAAATTATGACATCAGATCACTTACAGCAGAATGGTGGAATCTTGATAACATTATGCAGAGTGAAATAAGTGAATCAGAAAAAAAACAAGAACTGCAGGATTCCATACATTGGTGGGACATAAAAGTGAGACTAAGAGACATGGACAGGAGTGTGGTGGTTATGGGGGGTGGGGGGAGGGAATGAGGGAGAGGGGGAGGGGGAGGAGTACAAAGAAAACTGGATAGAGGGTGATGGAGGACGATCTCTCTTTGGGTGATGGGAATGCAACAGAACTAAATGACAAGATAACCTGGAAATGTTTTCTTTGAATATATGTACCCTGATTAATTGATGTCACCCCATTAAAATAAAAATTTATTTATAAATAAAATAAATAAGTAAAGAAAGAAAGAAAAAAAATTAGATTCTTTGAACCATATGAATCTTTTAATGAACTTGTGAAATTGAAAAAACAAAAAAATGCTTTGAGATTTTTATTGTGATTATATTGAATCTGTAGTTCAATTTGGTTTCTACTGAGATATTTAAACACACTTTATCTTTCTATTAATACTATTTTAGCTTTTAATTTCTATATTTTTAAAAATTTAAATATTTTGAGATTTGATGAAACTCGCTTTGTGTCCCAATATTTACAATCAATTTTGTAAATGTTCGATGTATGTATTCTGCAAGTGATAGCTTTATTGTCTAAATAAGATTGGTTTTAAAATCATGTTGTGGCCCTGACTGGTTGCTCAGTCGGTTAAGAGCATTAACCAGAAACAAGGTCGTGGGTTTGATTCCCCATCTGGGCACACACAGTAAGCAACCAATGGATGCATGACTAAGTGGAACAACAAATGAATGCTTCCCTTCCCACTCCCCTCTCTCTGCTTTCCTTTCTCTGTCTCTATCAATAAATAAAAAACCCCGTAAAAAAAAAAAAAAAAAAAAGAATCTCTGGGATGCAGCAAAAGCAGTAATAAGAGGGAAGTTTGTATTATTACATGCTTGTATGAAAAAGCAAGAGAGAGCCCAAGTAAACAACCTAACATCACATCTAAAGGAACTAGAAAAAGAAGAACAAAGGCAAACCAAAACCAGCAGAAGAAAGGAAATAATAAAAATTAGAGCAGAAATAAATTAAATAGAAAACAGAAAAACTATAGAAAAAATTAATACAACAAAGAGCAGGTTCTTTGAAGAGATCAATAAAATTCACAAACCCCTGAAAAGAATCACTAAGGAAAAAAGAGAAAAGATGCTTATAAACAAAATCCAAAATGAAAGAGGGAAATTACCACAGATATTATAGATATACAAAGGATTATTGCAAAATACTATGAAAAATTATATGCCACCAAATTCAACAATCTAGAAGAAATGGATACACTCTTAGAACAACACAATCTTCCTATACTCAATCATAAAGAGGTAGAAAACCTAAATAGATCAATAAGCAGGGAGGAAATAGACACAACTATCAAAAACCTCCCCCAAAATAAAAGTCTAGGGCCAGATGGATATACTAGTGAATTCTACCAAAAATTTTAAAAAGAATTGGTTCCTATACTTCTCAAAGTCTACCAAAAAATTGAAGAAGAAGCAATACTTCCAAACACATTTTATGAGGCCAACATATCCCTCATACCAAAACCTGGTAAGGATAACACACACACAAAAATACTACAGACCAATATCTCTAATGCATACAGATGCAAAAATCCAAAACAGTGGTCAGAAGATGGCAGCGAAGTAGGCGGACGCACAGACGCTCAGCTGTCACCATCAAACTGGAATACAAATCAATTTAGGAAAAATCAGTATGAAAAACCAAATCTGGACTATAAGAACAGTTCTCAAAAACTAAGGAGCAAAGAAGAAGCCACAATAAACCTGGTAGGGAGTACCTGAATCTCCCCCTGCTTACAGGAACGGAGGGTGGGGATGAGTCTGAGAGCCCAGAGGGGATCTCACTTCAGGGAAAAGAGCAGAAAATACTGCTCACAGCCACTTGACTGGTGACCAGGGAGCGAGATGTGTTGAAAAGACCAGCTTATCTCCCAAGTGGAAAGGAGAGAAAGAGGGACAGACAGTGAAGGGCTAAGGAATTCAGGAGATGACCAAAAAAAGCTGATTCATTTGTGCTGGACACCGCCATAGCTGGGGGAGAAAGTGATCCTTCCAAAAAACAGAACTGAAGTACTTCCAGATCAGAGATCTCCAGACATCTCTCCTGCTCCAATCAGCCAAAGAAGACACAGCTGAAAACAAGAAGTGGGGAGGAGGGGCAGTAAATCAGGTCTCCATGGAGATCTGAGAGACACCTCCCCCTACTGAAGCTGAGAAAACACCCTGCCCCCAGAGAGATTAGTTGGTGGAAGAGGCCTTCAGAGTCTCAGGTTACACCCATCTCATCTCTGCATACAGTTTCAAGGAAGCCCCCTACTGAGATCAGCAAGCAAGACTATCACCTGTTAAGAAAACAAACAAATCAAGACGTCAAAGCTGCCCAAATCCAAAAGTGGATTACAAATAATAGCTGATACCAACCCAAGAAGACCTAGAAATAACACAATTGAAAACTGGAGGCAGACAACACCAAGCCTAGACTCAACCAACTCTACAAACAAAACACCCAAACACAGATAATAAGAAGACAAAAAAGTGCAATTCAAATGAAACCAAAAGAGAAACCTTCAGGAGATGAAGTGAGTGATATAGAAATAATCAAACTTCCCAATGCGGAGTTCAAAATAATGATTGTAAGGATGCTCAGGAATCTTAGAACAACAATGGATGGTCATTATGAACACCTAAATAAAGAAATAGCAAGTATAAAAAGGATATTGAAATATTAAAAAAGAATCAGTCAGAGATGAAAAATACAATATCAGAAATAAAGACGACAATGGAAGGAATTAAAAACAGGATGAATAGAGCTGAGGATCGAATCAGCGAGTTGGAGGACAATTTGAATGAAGACAAGAAAGCAGAGAAGAAAAAAGAAAAGACTCAAAAAGTCTGAACAAACTCTTAGAGAGTTCTGTGACAACATGAAGAGAAATAACATCTGCATTATAGGGGTTCCTGAAGAAGAAGAGAAAGAACAAGGGATAGAGACTTTGTTCAATCATATCATAGCTGAAAACTTTCCTAAATTAATACAGGAGAAACTCTCATAAGTTCAAGAAGCACAGAGGACGCCATTAAAGAGAAACCCAAAGAAACGTACACCAAGACACATCATAATTAAAATACCAAAGCTAATTGATAAAGAGAAAATATTAAAAGCTTCTAGAGAAAAAAAAGCAATTACCTACAAAGGAACCCCCATAAGGATGACATCCAACTTCTCAACAGAAACACTTGAGGCCAGAAGGGAATGGCAAGAAATATTCAAAGTAATGCAGAACAAGAACCTACAACCAAGACTACTTTATCCAGCAAGGCTATCATTTAAAATCCAAGAAGAAATAAATAACTTCCCAGACAAAAAGCAGCTCAAGGAATTCATTACAACCAAACCAATGCTGCAGGAAATGTTAAGGGGCCTGTTGTAAACAGATCAAAGTGGGAAAAGAATATAGCAAAAGAGGTATACAGCTTTAAAGAATAAAATGGCAATAAACAACTACATATCAATAAAAACCATAAATGTAAATGGATTAAATGATCTGATCAAAAGACATAGGGTAGCTGCGTGGATAAGAAAACAGGACCCGTACATATGCTGTCTACAAGAGACACACCTTAGAACAAAAGATACACATAGATTAAAGGTAAAAGGATGGAAAAAAACATTTCATGCAAATGGAAATAAAAAAAAAGCTGGGGTATCAATACTTATATCAGACAAATTGGTCTTTAAAACAAAGAATATAGTAAGAGATAAAGAAGACCACTACATAATGATAAAGGGAGTAAACCAACAGGAAGATATAAGTATTATAAATATCTATGCACCTAATATAGGAGCATCTAAATATATAAAGCAGACTTTGGTGGATTTAAAGGATGAGATCAACAGCAATACTATAATAGTAGGGGATTTCAATACCCCACTAAAATCACTAGATAGATCCTCAAGAAAGAAAATTAACAAAGAAACAGCAGAGTTATTGAACAGCAGACATTAGATCAACTAGATTTAATAGATATCTTCAGAACATTTCACCCTAAAGCAGCAGAATATACATTCTTTTCAAGTGCTCATGATACATTCTCTAGGATAGACCAGGTGTTAGGGCACAAAAGTGGTCTCAACTAATTTAAGAAGATTGAAATCATATCAAGCACTTTCTCTGATCACAATGGCATGAAACTAGAAATCAACCACAACAGAAAAGCTCAAAATTTCTCAAACACATGGAAACTAAATAGCAGGTTGTTAAATAATGAATGGATTAAGAGTGAGATCAAACATGAAATAAAAAAATTCCTAGAAAGGAATGACAATGAGCATACAACAACTCAAAATTTATGGGCCACAGAAAAGCAGTACTGAGAGGGAAGTTCATAGTACTACAGGCACACTTTAAGAAGCTAGAATAAACAACTTAACCCTTCATCTAAAAGAACTATAAAAATAACAGCAAGTAAAGCCCCAAGGTAGTAGAAGGAAGAAAATAATAAAGATCACAGCAGAAATAAATGACATAGAGGCTAAAGAAACAATACAGAGGATCAATGAAACTAGGAGCTGGTTCTTTGAAAAGGTAAACAAGATCGATGAACCTTTAACTAGACTCACCAAGAAAAAGAGAGAGAGGACTCAAATAAATAAAATTAGAAATGAGAGTGGAGAAATAACAACTGACACAACAGAAATACAAAATATTGTAAGAAAATACTATGAAGAACTGTTCGCAAAAAAACTAGACAACATAGAAGAAATGGACAAATTCCTTGAAACATACAATCTTCCAAAAATCAATCTGGAAGAATCAGAAAACCTAAACAGGCCATTTATACCAAAAGAGATCGAAACAGTTATCAAAAAACTTCCAACAAAGAAAAGTCTGGGGCCTGATGGCTTCACAACTCAATTCTACCAAATATTCAAAGAAGAACTAACTCCTATCCTTCTCAAACTATTCCAAGAAATTCAAGAGGAAAAAAGACTTCCAAACTCCTTTTATGAGGCGAGCATAATTCTGATTCCAAAACCAGGAAAAGACAACACAAATAAAGAAAATTATAGGCCAATATCTCTGATGAATATAGATGCTAAAATCCTCAACAAAATATTAGCAAACCGAATCCAATAATATGTGGAAAAAATCATACACCATGATCAAGTGGGATTTATTTGGGGAGGCAAGGCTGGTACAATATTCGTAAATCAATCAATGTAATTCATCACACAAACAAAAAGAAGGAGAAAAACCACATGATAATTTCAATAGATGCAGAAAAAGCATTTGATAAAATCCAGCACCCTTTCATGATCAAAACTCTCAGCAAAGTGGGAATACAGGGCACATACCTCGACAGGATAAAAGCCATCTTTGAGAAACCCATAGCCAACATCATACTCAATGGGCAAAAATTAAAAGCAATGCCCTTAAGATCAGGAACAAGGCAGGGGTGCCCACTTTCACCACTCCTATTTAACATAGTCCTGGAAGTCCTAGCTACAGCAATAAGACAAGAAAAAGAAATAAAAGGCATTCAGGTTGGAAAAGAAGAAGTAAAACTATCGTTATTTGCAGATGATATGATATTGTATATAGAAAACCCTAAAACCTCAATCAAAAAACTACTGGACCTGATAAATGAATTCAGCAATGTGGCAGGATATAAAATCAATACTCAGAAATCAGAGGCATTTTTATATGCCAACAATGAACAGTCAGAAAGAGAAATTAAGGAAACAATCCCCTTCACAATTGTAACCAAAAAATAAAGTACCTAGGAGTAAACTTAACCAAGGAGACTAAAGACTTGTACTCGGAAAATTACAAAGCATTGATAAAAGAAATCAAGGAAGATACAAACAAACGGAAGCATATACTGTGCTCATGGTTAGGAAGAATAAACATCATTAAAATGTATATATTACCCAAAGCAATCTATAAATTCAATGCAATACCAATTAAAATACCAATGACATACTTCAAAGATATAGATCACATATTCCAAAAATTTATATGGAACCAAAAAAGAACACAAATAGCCTTAGCAATCTTAAGAAGAATAAAGTGGGAGGTATCACACTTCCTGATATCAAGGTTTACTATAAGGCCACTGTACTCAAAACAGCCTAGTACTGGCATAAGAATAGGCATATAGATCAATGGAACAAAACAGAGAACCCAGAAATAAACCCACAGCTCTATGGACAACTGATATTTGACAAAGGAAGTAAGGAAATACAATGGAGTAAAGACAGCCTCTTTAACAAATGGTGTTGGGAAAATTGGTCAGCTACCTGCAAAAAAATGAAACTAGATCACCAGCTTACACCACTCACAAAAATAAACTCAAAATGGATAAAAGACTTAAATGTAAGCCGTGAAACCATAAGCATCTTAGAAGAAAACATAGGCAGTAAGCTCTCTGACATCTCCGACATTAGCAATATATTTGCTGATTTATCTCCACAGGAAAGTGAAAGAAAAGACAGGATAAACAAATGGGACTATATCAAACTGAAAAGATTTTGCACAGCTAAAGACAATAAGAACAGAATAAAAAGACAAACTACACAATGGGAGAACATATTTGACAATATGTCTGATAAGGGGTTTATAACCAAAATTTATAAAGAACTTGTAAATCTCAACACCAGGAAGACAAACAATCCAATCAAAAAATGGGCAAAAGAAATGAATAGACACTTTTCCAAAGAGGACATACAGATGGCCAATAGGCAGATGAAAAAATGCTCAACTTCACTAATCATTAGAGAAATGCAAATTAAAACCACAATGAGATATCACCTCACACCAGTCAGAATGGCGCTCATCAACAAAACAACACAGAATAAGTCCTGGCGAGGATGTGGAGAAAAGGGAACCCTCCTGCACTGCTGGTGGGAATGCAGACTGGTGCAGCCACTGTGGAAAACAGTATGGAGATTCCTCAAAAAATTGAAAATCGAACTGCCTTTTGACCCAGCTATCCCACTTTTAGGAATATACCCCAAGAACACCATAGCACTGTATGAAAAGAAGAAATGCACCCCCATGTTTATGGCAGCATTGTTCACAATAGCAAAGATCTGGAAACAGCCCAAGTGTCTGTCAGTGGACGAGTGGATTAAAAAGCTTTGGTACATATATACTATGAAATACTACTCAGCCATAAGAAATTATGACATCGGATCATTTATAATAACATGGATGGACCTTGATAACATTATACTGAGCGAAATAAGTAAATCAGAAAAAACTAAGAACTATATGATTCTATACATAGGTGGGACATAAAAATGAGACTCAGAGACATGAACAAGAATGTGATGGCATTGAGGGGCGAGGAAGGAGAGAGGGAGTGGGGGAGGGGAGGGGCACAAAGAAATCCAGATAGAAGATGACAGAAGACAATTTGACTTTGGGTGAGGGGTATACAGCATAATCAAATGTCAAAATAATCTGGAGATGTTTTCTCTCAACATATGTACCCTGATTTATCAATGTCACTGCATTAAATTTCATAAAAGAAAAAAGAAAAAAAAATCCAAAACAAAGTACTAGCAAATCGAATACAACACATCAAAAAATAATTCATCGTGATCAAATGGAATTCATCCCAGAAACACAAGGATGGTTCAACATATGTAAAACGATTAACGTAATACACCATATCAACAAAACAAAGAACAAAACCCCTACAATCCCATCAATAGATGCAGAAAAGGCATTTGATAAAATACATCATTCTATGTTTAAAACACTCAACAAAATGGGTATAGAAGGAAAATACCACAACATAATAAAGGTTGTTTACAACAAACCATCTAACATCATACTAAATTGTAAAAAACTGAAAAAATTTCCTCTAAAATCAGGAACAAGAAAAGGTTGCTCACTCTCCCCACTCCTATTCAACATAGTGTTGGAAGTTCTAGCCAGAGCAATCAGATAAGAGAGAGAAATAAAAGGCATTCATACTGGGAAAGAAGAAGTAAAGTTTCACTTTTTGCAGATGACATGATCCTGTATATAGAAAACCCCAAAGACTCCACAGAAAAGCTATTAGAAACAATAAACCAATACAGTAAGGTTGTAGGATACAAAATTCATATACAGAAGTTTATTGTTCTCTTATATGCCAACAATGAAACCTCAGAAAAAGAACTGGAAAAAATAATCCCTTTTACAGTAGCAACAACAAAAAAATACATAGGAATAAACATAACGAAGAATGTAAAGGACCTACATAATGAAAACTACAAAGCATTATTAAAGGAAATTGTAAAAGACACAATGAAATGGCAAAATATGGATAGGAACAACAAATATAGTTAAAATGGCCATATTACCCAAAACAATATACAAATTTAATGCAATTCCCATCAAAATTCCAATGTCGTTTTTTAAAGAAATGGGACAAAAAATCAGCAGATTTATATGGAACCATAAAAAACCTCAAATAATCAAAGTAATCCTAAGGGGGGGGGAAAAAACAAAGCTGGAAGCATTACAATACCTGACTTCAAACTATACTACAAAACCATGATAATCAAAACAGCATGGTACTGGCAGAAAAATAGACACACAGACCAACTGAACAGAATAAAGAGTCCAGAAATAAAACCACATATATATGGCCAAATCATCTTTAATAAAGGAGCTAAAAACACATAATGGAGAAAAGAAAACCTCTTTAATAAATGGTGCTGGGAAAATTGGAAAACCACATGCAAAAGAATGAAATGACTACAGTTTATCTCCTTGCACAAAAATTAATTCAAAATGGATCAAAGACCTAAATATAAGATCTGAAACAATAAATTACATAGAAGAAAACATAGGTACTAAACTCATGGACATTGGCCATAAAGAACATATTATGAATTTGACTTCAAAGGCAAGGGAAGTGAAGGAAGACAAAGATAAATGAAGGGGACCACATCAGCCTAAGAAGCTATTGCACAGCAAAAGAAACTGTCAACAAAACAAACAGATAGCCAACTAAATGGGAGATGATATTTTCAAACAACAGCTCAGATAGGGCCTAATATCCAAAATATATAAAGAACTTACAAAACTCAACAATAAACAAATAATTCAATAAAAAAAAATGGGAAGAGGACACGAACAGACACTTCTCCCAAGAAGAAATACAAATGGCCAACAGATATATGAAAAAATGCTCACCACCACTAGCTTTTCAAGAAATGCAAATCAAAACTAAAATGAGATACCACCTCACACCTGTTAGATTATCTATTATCAACAAGACAGGTAATAACAAGTGTTGGAGAGGCTGTGGAGAAAAAGGAACCCTCATCCACTGTTGGTGGGAATGTAAAGTAGTACAACCATTATGGAAGAAAGTATGGTGGTTCCTCAAAAAATTAAGAATAGAACTATTATATGACACAGTAATTCCTCTACTGGGTATATACCCCCAAAATTCAAAAACATGGGTACGAAAAGACACATGCACCCCCATGTTCATTGCAGCACTGTTCACGGTGGCCAAGACATGGAAACAGCCAAAATGCCCTTCAATAGAGGATTGGATAAAGAAGATATGATACATATATACAATGGATTACTACTCAGCCATAAGAAATGATGACATAGTATCATTTATGACAACATGGTGGATGGACCTTGATAACAATATAAGTAAATCAGAAAAAGCTAAGAACTGTATGATTCCATACATAGGTGGGACACAAAATTGAGACTCATGGACATAAACAAAAGTGCAGTGGTTACCAGGGGGAGGGGAAGGAAGGAGAGGAGGGGTGGGGGAGGGGAGAGGCTTAAAGAGAAACAAAATATAGGGTGACAGAAGATGATTTGACTTTGGGTGATGGGTATACAGCATAATCGACTGTCCAAATAAGGTGGAGATGTTCTCTCTAAATCTATGTACTCTGGTTGATCAATGTCACTCTGTTAAATGTAATTGTCTAAATTAAAAAAAAAAAAAGAACTAATTGGAAGTTACAAAATGGTCATGGGGATGTAAAGTATAGGGAATATAGTCAATAATATTGTAATAACTATAGTGGTGCCAGGTGGGTGCAAGACAAACTGGAGGATTGTTTTGCAAGTTATATAAATGTCTAACCACTGTGCATACACCTGAAACTAATATAATATTGAATGTCAACTGTAATTGGATTTTTATAAAATTAAAAATAAAAAAAAATTTTTAATCTGCTCTCTCCAAAACATACATATTACCATGTAGTTGTAGTTTTTGTGTTTTGATTATTTTGTTACAAGGTCTCTTCCATTTTGTAATCAGAAAGGGTTTGTATCCAGGAGAGTTTCTACTAAAAAGAGAAAGCTGCCTTTCACAATGGGATGTCAACATTCCTTCCAACATGCCTCATATTCTCAGCTCCTTGAAACAATAGCAGAACATTTCATTACTTTACTCACTCATCTGAACATTCAAATTTCCTTAGGTCTAGTGCTTGCCAAAAGCCCACTTCAAATATATCTAATGCAAGAGGGAGGCTCAGTCCAAGAACTGTATTAAATTCCATATTTAGATTAGGTTCGTAAGCGCTTCTCGCTGAATTCAGTTGTCTGATCATCAAAGAACAATACAGTCGTCATATTATTTTCATTCCCCCTAAAAATTACTTCATGAAATCTAAAATTTTGGACCTTAGTATTTATTTAAGACTCACATAAGAAAGGTATATTTTTAATGCTTTTTGCTTTCTTTTGTAAAAATACGACATTATATGTTACGTGGTCTTAGGAACATTTATACAAAGAGGCACCTATTACACTCCTCTTAGTATTCAATAGCAGAAACACGGGTTTCTCTTCAGATGAACATGAAAGATCCTATTGTCAACATACAATAACTTCCAAACCTGTAAGAATATTTATGAGTTTATTTGAGCCAAACTGTCGACAATTACCAGGAAGCAGATTGAGAAAGTGCTACAGAAAATGGTGGTTTCACCACTTATTTTATACATCAGATCAAAGCGGAATACGTAAGGGGGGTTACATGAAATTGACAGGTGATAGATTAGGGAGGTGGGAGAAGGCAACGTGGGAAAATCTCTGGAATTGGTTAAAAAGTAAAAGTGTATACACTGAAACTTATTTAAACAAAGACAGGCATAGGATAGGTAAGTTCATTAACACAATAATACTAACAACATCCAAGGGGTCATGCTGGCTCCTGGTCTGGTGGGATGCTTGCCCTGAGGGGGCAGAAAGAGAAGATCACCCCTACATTTCAAAGGCATGTTATCAGGTACATTACTGTAGATGCAAAAGGCAACAGACAGGCTTCAAAGCAAGCATGGACCTTTGTTCAGATATAGAATAACTCCCTAGGACATGACTACCCCCCCATAAACTTGTTTTAGTTAAAAAGTTTCCGCCTGACCTCTGGTGGTTCAGTGAATAAAGCGTCAACCTGGAATGCTGAGGTCGCCAGTTCAAAACCCTGGGATTACCTGGTCAAGGCACATAGGGGAGTTGATGCTTCCTGCTCCTCCCCTCTTCTCTCTCTCTCTCTCTCTCCTCCTTATCTCCTCTCTAAAATGAATAAATAAAGTCTTTAAAAAAAAAAAGTTTCCATGTCAGACCATCCTGTGTGGTTACTTTAGTCCCTGAGTCTGTAAGGCCACCGTGCAGGCTTTCCCTGAGCTTGTCGGGTTCAGCATGGGGCCCCTTTGTCCTCCATACTATTCATCCTACTTTGACAACCCAGCAGGCAGTCTCTTATACTTTCCTGTTTGACTTCACTGCCTGAAAGATGAGAATTAATTTCTGTTTTCCAGTGTAGCAACTAATTCATTTCATATTCATGATATAAGTATATTTCATCTTCTTAAACTTGTTTCTGTAATTCCTCTTTTTATTTTGACTACTTTAAGTGGTTTTATTACTGCAAGTTAATTCTAATATTTTCAAGAAACTAGACAAGGAGTAAGTCAAAATTTTAAAAGAATGAAACAAGCAAAGCTAAATCTGGAAGGGAATGTGACTGTTGGGCAGAATAAATATATTATGATCACTTTGTTAAAGATGGCACTGCCCACATGGAAGCCTGTCACCCAGGTGATGGTATTGGTTGTCCTTCTTTCTGTTGGAATCCATGGGAGTCCAAAGGAGTTACATAGTGTTTGGGAGAACCCGAGGGGATACTGAGGCAAAAGTCCTGGTATGTCCGGAATGCTCCTCCTTGGGGGGCTTCGAGCATGTGGGTGTTGAATCAAAAGTCCTGGTATGTCCAGAGCCCCTCCTTGGGGCAGCTTGTCAGCTTTTTTGGAATTCCTCTGTCTCAGGGGTGATAGTCCAGTAAGGGTGAGGTCTGACAGATAAGCGGAACATCAAGAGGGCAGTTTGGAATACACACATCTATCACTTTCTTGGAATGGACATGATTATATTAATGTGTGTTGGGGGTGGGCTGTGGGCAGGCAGGATCCTTGTAGCCTGGGGCTTGGTTTTAGGACTAAGCCTTTCCCACCCTTTTTGATGTGGGGTGGTGCATTCTCATGAGGAATCCAATTATGCCTCAAATAAGTGACTTTGTATCAGAGACTTCCTTGTTTGTATATTGGATTAAATGTTTGGTTTCTACACTATAAAGTGAGGCAGACCAGGAGCTTGCTCTCTCTGGGTTCCTGAGATTAGCATTAGAGAGGAGAACAGAGAAAGGAGAGCACAGAAAGGCCACATGGAGGAGAGGAGAAGCAGCCAAGATAGCAGAGTGCAGAAAGAGAAGCCAGTTTGTGCAGAGTTTATACAGAGAGAAGGAGATGGGGAACAGAGGTGAATAAGACTGGTGAGGTAGAAACCTTTGATTCTAGGAAACTCGGATAAGTCAGTAGCTTTGTGAGCACTGAATGAGTGGGTTTTATAGCCCAGTATGTGTTTTACTTGCCCTCCGGGTGCAAGCTAGGATTAAAGCTAATGGCCCACCAGTTCTTGGCTTCATTGTTTCATTACCATCTGTCCGAATCTAATGCAAACCTGCACGGGCCATGCGGCTGTGATGGTGGCCATGGCTACTGGCTATACAGTGACAAAGAAGATTACCTGGTGACAGGGCTTCTCCTTCAACATTCCTCCATCCTGACTGCTTCTCCTGGCCTCCTCCACGTGGCCTTTCTCTGCTCTCTAATCCTAATCTCAAAAACCAAGAGACCAAGCTACTGGTCTGCCCCACTTTATAGTGTAGAAATCAAAACCTTTAATCCAATATACAAACAAGGAAGTCTCTGATACAAAGTCACTTATCTGAGGCATAATGGGATTCCTCATGAGAGTGCACCACCCCACATCATGCAATCAGTAAAGGGTGTGGGGAAAAGCTTAGTCTTAAAACTAAGCCTTAGGCTATAACCACCCTGCCTGCTTACAGCCTGTCCCCCACACCCAATGCAAACTATAAGCAAGCAAACATATATCATATTTACAAACTTATTTGACCAACACCTGGATACAGGAGAGAATCAAAGATTAAGACAGCATCAATTTTTCTTCTCTTACACCCACAAGACCACTTGAACTAACAATACCAATGCATGGCCAGTGGCCACTGCCCTTAGGGCCATTCAGGTTCTCATTGGATTGGGCAGATGGTAAAGAAACCAAAGTGGAGCCAAAAAATGGTGGGCCATTCCGTTTATTCAAGTCTTGCACCAGTGGATGAGCAAACAGGCAGGAAAGACCGCTTCCCTCTCACTTAGAGCTCCCAAAGCCTAACACATTCTCTGGTTCCACAGCCAGAAGAATCTTCTCCAGTTCCTCCTGCAATCAAAGGCCCCCACCAACCTCAGCAGAGCTCCCAAAGCCCCTCAGCTCCAGTTCAACATCTGCACTCCTCCTCTTCCTGCAAACCCATGCTGGGGAAAAATCCCTTCTCCAGCAAACATTAGCAATACAATGGCCCTCCCAAGCAGGAAGGTATCCTCAGTTTGCAATTTGCCACCCTGAGGGTAAGCACCACAGCCTTCCACAGAGGACATACATGGCTCTGCCCAGGCCAATGCAAAATATAAGCGAGCAAACCTAAAAAATACATTTTACAAACTTATTTGTCTAACAACCACCAAAATGGACTGCTGAAAAATGTCACAGAAGTCAGTATGACACATAAACCTTCTTAGAGTACCTCAAAGCTGGATGTGAACACCTAACAGCAGAAGAATAATGAAATATAATCTAATATGTGATTAGGTAAAAATCATTGTTGGTCAAATAAGTTTGTAAATATATATATGTTTGCTCTCTTATAGTTTGCATTGAGTGTGGGGGACAGGCTGCAAGCAGGCAGGGTCTTTATAGCCTAAGGCAGGGGTTGGGAACCTATGGCTAGCAAGCCAGATGTGGCTCTTTTGATGGCTGCATCTGGTCGCAGACAAATCTTTAATAAAAAATAATAATAACATCAAAAATATAAAACATTCTCATGTATTACAATCCATTCTTTTCCTACCGCTCATGTTCATGGTTGCAGGTGGCTGGAGCCAATCACAGCTGTTCTCCGGGGGAATACCAATTCTTTATTGGATAATGTGTAACGTACATGGGTCATTGTATGGCTCTCACGGAATTACATTTTAAAATATGTGGCATTTATGGCTCTCTTATTCAAAAAGTTTCCTGACACCTGGCCTAAGGCTTAGTTTCCAGACACCCTAGACTGATTGCATGATGTGGGGTGGTGCACTCTAATGAGGAATCTCATTATGACTCAGATAAGTGATTTTGTATTAGAGACATCCTTGTTTGTATATTTGTTGGGCAGATAAAATATATTATGCTCACTTTGTTAAAGATGGCACTGCCCACATGGAAGCCCATGCGCAGGTGATTGCTTGGAATGGGTGTGATTATATTAATGTGTGTTGGGGGCTGGCTGTGAGCAGGCAGGATCCTTGTAGCCTGGGGCTTCATTTTAGGACTAATCCTTTCCCACTCTTTTTGATGTAGGGTGCTACAATCCCATCATGCCTCGAAAAAGTGACTTTGTATTAGAGACTTCCCTATTTTGTATATTGGATTAAATGTTTTGATTTCTACACTATAAAATGGGGGCAGACCGGGAGCTTGCTCTTTCGGTTCGTGAGATTAGCATTAGAAAGGAGAGCAGAGAAAGGCCAGGTGGAGGAGGCCAGGAGAAGCAGCCAAAATGGTGGAGTGCTGACGGAGAAGCCAGTTTGTGCAGAGTTTGTGCAGGGAGAAGAAAGGAGATGGGGAACAGAGGTGAATAAGTCTGGTGAGCTAGAAACCTTTGATTCTAGGAAACTCGGATAAGTCAGTAGCTTTGTGAGCACTGAATGAGTAGGTTTTGGAGCCCAGTTGTGTGTTTTTACCTGCCCGTCGAGTGCGAGCTAGGATTAAAGCTAATGGCACACCAGTTCTTGGCTCCATTGTTTCATTACCATCTGTCCGAATCCTATGCGAACCTGCATGGGCCAGGCGGCTGTGATGGTGGCCGTGTACACTGGCCTCACAATATTGGATTAAAGGTTTTGATTTCTACACTATAAAATGGGGTAGAGGAGCCCATGCAGGAGGAGAGCAGAGAAAGGCCATGTGGAGGAGAGGAGAGAAGTAGCCAAGATGGCGAAGTATTGAAGAAGAAGCCAGTTTGTGCACAGTTTTTGCAGAGAGAAGGAGATGGGGAACAGATGTGAATAAGGTTGGTGAGGTACAAACCTTTGATTCTAGGAAACTTGGATAAGTCAGTGGCTTTGGGAGCCCTGAATGGAAAGGGAAGTGTTTTCCCACTGTGTGTATTTCTTGCCCACTGGGTGCAAGCTAGGATTAAAGGTAGTGGCCCACCAGTTCTTGGCTCCATTGTTTCATGACCATCTGTCCAAGTCAAACCTGAACCTGCATGGGCCAGGCCACTGTGATGGTGGCCATGGCTACTGGCTTTACAATTATAAAGGCCCAGAGCTGAAAAGCATCTCAAATGTAAAAGGCAGAAACCATGGGCCAAGCCAAACACAAGGCTAGTGTGTTCCAAAAGGAAAATTTATTTTAAAAGTGCCTGGGTGCGGGCAGGCTGAGACCAGCAAAGGGTGTCAGCTCCAAGGGAGGATGGGGCATGTGGGTCAAACAAGTTTGCAAATATGATATATATGTTTGCTCCCTTATAGTTTGCACTAGCTGTGGGGGACAGGCTGTAAGCAGGCAGGGACGTTATAGCCCAGGGGTCCCCAAACTTTTTACACAGGGGGCCAGTTCACTGTCCCTCAGACCATTGGAGGGCCGGACTATAAAAAAAACTATGAACAAATCCCTATGCACACTGCACATATCTTATTTTAAAGTAAAAAAACAAAACAAGAACAAATACAATATTTAAAATAAAGAACAAGTAAATTTAAATCAACAAACTGACCAGTATTTCAATGGGAACCATGGGCTTGCTTTTGGCTAATGAGATGGTCAATGTGCTCCTTTTATTGACCACCAATGAAAGAGGTGCCTCTTCCGGAAGCACGATGGGGGCCAAATAAATGGCCTCAGGGGACCGTATGCGGCCCACAGGCCATAGTTTGGGGACCCCTGTTATAGCCTAAGGTTAGTTTTAAGACTAAGCCTTTTACACCCTTTTAATACTAAGATCTTTTCAAAACTAAGCTTTTCCCCACACCCTTGACTGTTGCATGGTGTGGGGTGGTACACTTTTATGAGGAATCCCATTTATGCCTCAGATAAGTGACTTTGTATCAGAGACTTCTTTGTTTGTATATTGGATTAAAGGTTTTGATTTCTGCACTATAAAATGGTGCAGAGGAGCCCATGCTGGAGGAGAGCAGAGAAAAGTCATGTGGAGGAGAGGAGAAGCAGCCAAGATGGTGGAGTGCTAAAAGAAAAACCAGTTTGTGCAGAGTTTGGGCAGAGAGAAGGAGATGGAAAATAGAGGTGAATAAGGCTGGTGGGGACTTTGATTCTAGGAAACTCGGATGAGTCGGTGGCTTTGGGAGCCCTGAATGGAAAGGGAAGTGTTTTCCCACTGTGTGTATTTCTTGCCCGCTGGGTGCAAGCTAGGATTGAAGCTAACGATCCACCAGTTCTTGGCTCCATTGTTTCATTACCGTCTGTCCGAATCAAATTCAAACCTGCATGGGCCAGGGGGCTGTGATGGTGGCCATGGCTACTTACTGGCTTTACATTGGACAGGGTTTATATGAATTCATCAAAGGGCCTTGGGCAAAGACAGCTGCAAGATAACTTCTTCTGTTTGTGGTTGAGAGTGGCACCATAGTTCCCCAAAATTGTCTGTACCGTAGTCCAATCATCCCTTATCAGCATCCAGCTGCAAGGGAGGTCTGAGCTGGATTACTGAGTAGGCAAGTCCTTCTTCCTTCTTCAGGCCTGCATTGTTCTTAAGAAAGATGGTGGCTGAGTAGCCATTTTATCTATCACAATGGAACCTTGTTGGTGTCTTGCATATAATGGCCTGAAACTATTTTTAGGGCCATAAATCCCTTCTCAAATTTTAGTGTGGTTACAAGTCACCTAATTATCTTAAAATGCAGTTTTGGGCCACATAAACCTTTTTGCCACTTAAAAGCTGGGACAGTGGCAGGAGGGACAGTGGCCGCCATCCCCATGGCCATGCAGGTTCCCGTTGAATTTGGGCAGATGGGAAAGGAACTGTGGAACCAGAAAATGGTGGGCCATTCCATTTATTAAAGTCTCCTAATGGCGGACAAGCAAATAGGCAGGAAAGACTGCTTCCCTCTCACTCAGGGCTCCCTAGCCCCAACTCATTCTGGACTCAGCCAGACTCCTTGGCCCCTACAAGCCTCAGCAGGTTTTCTTTCTCTTCTGCCCTCCCCTGCAAAACAGGCTGGGGCAAAAACAGAAACAAAAACAAAAACCTTTCTCCAGAAAGCAATGGTCCCTCCCAAGCAGGAAGGCAATCTGCAATCTACAATCTGCCATCCTGAGGGCAAGCACCCTCAGCCTTCCATAGACTACACACACATGGCGCTGCCCCAATACAAGTGAGCACACCTAAAAAAAAAAAAAAAAAGGCCCTGGCCAGTTGGCTCAGTGGTAGAGCGTCAGCCTGGCGTGCAGAAGTCCTGGGTTCGATTCCCGGCCAGGGCACACAAGAGAAGCGCCCATCTGCTTCTCCACCCCTCCCCCTCTCCTTTCTCTCTGTCTCTCTCTTCCCTTCCCGCAGCAAAGGCTCCATTGGAGCAAAGTTGGCCCGGGCGCTGGGGATGGCTCCATGGCCTCTGCCTCAGGCACTAGAATGGCTCTGGTTGCAACAGAGCGACACCCCGGATGGGCAGAGCATCGCCCCCTGGTGGGCATGCCAGGTGGATCCCAGTCAGGCGCATGCAGGAGTCTGTCTCTCTGCCTCCCTGCTTCTCACTTCAGAAAAATACAAAAAAACAACAACAACAAAAAAACACTGGTTTACCCAACAGTGACCAAGTTTCAGATCCTCAGTTACCTCATCAGTTGTTATCTGTATGACAATATCTGCCTTGTACAGCCCTTGGGAAGATTTTAAACAATAAGTGCATGATCAAATAAGGTCTAGATATTCTTCTAGTGGGAAGGCTCTGTAACACTTTAAGATTTAGAATATTACATTTTAGATTTAAGAAGAAAAATATGCAAAATGAAAACCTACATTCTATCAAATAAAATTTACATGTTAAAGGCAGATATATGCATATATATGTGTGTAAGTAAAGTTACACTTAAGGAAGTTGAAAGTTTCATAACCCTTGTACTGATTATTATATAGCCAAAACCTGAGACATTCTCCAAATTTTTATCTAATAAACAAAAATCTCAATGGAAGATAAAATGATCACGGTAACAGAAAGGATGACTATATTTGAGAGAAAAGTCAGGCAGCAAAAAATAGGAATTAAACAGCATTCTCAAACCCATGGTTACTTGACATGACTCTGGAACTCAAGTTCTCAAATCTGTGTGTTCTTTTTAAAAAAAAGTAGTAGAAAACCAGCACAAAATGAGACTTGTCTACTTAAACTCTGTGGATCCATGTACAGGCCCTGAATAGGAAAATAACACAGGGACAGAGTTCAGTGCCCTGAGGTAAAGGCCACAGTGACTCCGCTGACAAAAATACTGAATGCAGTACTGTGCTGAACACAGCACAATATGCACAACAGGGATATAATTAGCAATTATGATTAATCAGTAAGTGGGCACATTTGAGCTACTCCCTTGCCCTTTAATCTGCTTTAAAGAAGATCCCCTTCCTGACTTCCCTATTCTTTCTCTTCTTCCCGACTTCCTCATTCTTGTCTCTGCTTCTATTTTGTGTGTATCAGTAAATACCCGTAAGGACTGGGGGTCAGGGCCACCTCATAAAACCTGTATAGGCTAGGGGATTGTGAGGTGGTCTTCTGTTGGTCAAATAAGTTTATAAATATGATATATATGTTTGCTCGCTTATAGTTTGTATTGGGTGTGGGGGACAAGCTGTAAGCAGGCCGGGTTATTATAGCCTAAGGCTTAGTTTTAAGACTAAGCTTTTCCCCACACACTTGACTGATTGTATGATGTGGGGTGGTGCATTCTCATGAGGAATCCCATTATACCTCAGATAAGTGACTTTGTATGAGAGACTTCTTTGTTTGTATATTGCATTAAATGTTTTGATTTCTACACTATAAAATGGGGCAGACCTGGAGCTTGCTCTCTCTTCGTTCCTGAGATTAGCATTAGAGAGCAGAGAGCAGAGAAAGGCCACGTGGAGGGAGGAGAAGCAGCCAAAATAGCTGAGTGCTTAAGGCGAAGCCAGTTTGTGCTGAGTCTGTGTAGAAAGAAGGAGATGGGGAACAGAGGTGAATAGGGCTGGTGAGCTAGAAACCTTTGATTCCAGGAAACTCGGATAAGTCAGTGGCTTTGGGAGCCCTGAATGGAATTGGGAAGTGTTTTCCCACTAAGTGTATTTTTTGTCCACTGGGTGTAAGCTAGGATAAAAATGATGGGCCACCAGATCTTGGCTCCACTGTTTCATTACCATCTGTCCGAATCAAACCCAAACCTGCATGGGCCAGGCGGCTGTCATGGTGGCCGTGGCTACTGGTCATACATCTTCCCCATGTCCCTCGGTGCCTGCCATGTGGTCTCCGAGCAGTCATTGTCTTTGCGACAGATCCAAATCATTAATTAAATCAATAAATAGAATTTCTAAATGAACAGAATTTCTTATTAATAAGCGGTTTAATTAAATTTGTTGATAATGAAAATAAAACTGTTATGAAAAAAGCTTTCTAATGACCAAGTTTGGCTGTATTTTTAATTGATTTTGACATCGGGTTATATTCAGGATCCAAGAGAAAACATTTCTTCTTTAAAAAGTCAGACCCTGGCCTGAAGTAAACAGAAGCCTTGGAGAGTTTCACTCTACGGAGCAGAAATGGTGGTGTTTTGCTACATCTAAAAGATGATGAAATCTCTAAAACTGCATAGCCAGAAGCAAAACCCTCAAGAGACCAGTAACACTTTAACATTTCCAGTTCAGATGTGAATGTTAATTCTGCTCTCTGAAAAGAACAGCCAAAATGGCATTCGTTGAGATTAAAGCCATATTACTATAGAAATGGGAAATTTATAGGTATGCTTCCTATGAAATGCAAATGTTGCCAAAAAATGGGCCTCCACTGAGTTCTCCCTCCACCTATTTCTTTGCAAAGTGAAATCACAGTGGTGAAACGCTTTCACAAAGGCAGTATATAATTCTCAAGTAGCAGTCCTTGCTGCTCCACAGCCAAGGTGCCCTGTGGGTTGTTGACAACCGTGTCGGCCCGTGAGAAATGCCCACTTGTGGCACAAGTGTAAGGCTCCTGTAATGGAGGCAGACAGGCAACATTCCAGAATGTCAGAGTATGGAAAAGTGGAAGAGGCTCCTGCAAAACACAACTTCTGATTGAGATTGTCTTGCCCTCGCATCAAATGTCTTACCTGGTTAACTCTCTTGAAGAATGATTTGCGATGGCTTTTCTCCAACACTAAAAGAAAATAATGACAAAAGAAAGGATTACCACCAAATATAAACACCAAAAAAAGAAAAAGAAGAGCTGTATTTTTTTAATGTTTTTTTTTTTTTAATTTATTGATTTTGAGAGAGAAAGAGAGGAAGAGAGAAAGAAACATTGATTTATTCCACTTATTTATGCATTCATTGGTGAATTCTTGTATGTGCCCTTGCTGGGGATTGAACCCACAACCTTGGTGTATGAGGATGACACTCTAACCCAGTGGTCCCCAACCCACGAGCCACGGACTAGTACCGGTCCGTGGGCCATTTGGTACCGGTCAGCAGAGAAGGAATAAATAACTTACATTATTTCTGTTTTATTTATATTTAAATCTGAACAATGTTTTATTTTTTAAAAATGACCAGATTCCCTCTGTTACATCCATCTAAGACTCACTCTTGACGCTTGTTTCGGTCACGTGATACATTTATCCATCCCACCCTAAAGGCCGGTCCATGAAAATATTTTCTGACATTAAACCAGTCTGTGGCCCAAAAAAGGTTGGGGACCACTGCTCTAACCAACTGAGCTACCCAGCCAGGGCTTCATTGTGTTTTTTAAAGCAAATTGTTAACAGGTTGGTGACTAACTACAGTATTCAAATTAATGATTAATTATAAGAAGTGCTTGGAATGAAAAGGAGAGATGGCAAAAAATTTATATTTGAGAAGTGAGTAAAGTATTGGGAAAATGTAAATAGTAATAGTAGGAGCTAAAAGTTATATAGTGCTTTATATATATAAACTCATAAAATTCTCCTAAGAATTTTACAACATGAGTAAATTTTGCATTGTCCTAATTTAACATATGGGAAACTAGGAGACAAGGTGGTTAAAGAGCTTCCATGAAGCCCCACAATGCAATCTATCTGGCTACTGAGACTGTTGTTAAACACTATACTCTATTGCTGCTTGTTCACTGTAGTATTGCTGGGTGCCTGTCACATATCAGTGCCCAACAATATATGTGAAAACAGTGAGAGATTTCACAACCCCTGTGCCCATCATCTACTAGACAGAATGTCCTTGAGGGGAGGAACTGTTTAATTCATCTTGTCCTAATCCCCAGAACCTTGCACAGCTCCAGTAACATCTAGTAGATCCTTCAAAGTTATTTGAGAATGAATGAATGAATGTAGACTCAAGTAGCTATAGGGAATATAAACCATAAATAGGCAGGATCACATGGTAAATGGGGAAGAATGGATGTGTTTCTGTATCCTCTCAGTTCCACGTGGTAGTTTAGAGTAATGAACACAGCAATCAATTATATTACCCAATTTCTCCTATCAAATGCTAGTAGGTACAGAATACATATTCTTTGTAAAAGAAATTCCTATTTTTGTAATGCAGTAATAATAGATCCCTGAAGAAGCTCTAGTTTAAAATATATAATATGACCATTACCACCAAAATGAAAACAACTAAGTCCCAGTATAGCCCAACTTCTACATCCATCAGGCATCTCCGATTTTACTTCCCTGTACAGTGGGACACTCACTCCTGTTTAACAGCAAGGTTGCTGGCCTCTTCGAGACTATTCTTGAGGTGGCTATGAGGATGCTACTTATCAGTGCCAAGACCAAGACCAACTGCCACAGGAAGAAAGACATGACCGACACACAAGTTAGTTGCAAGAATCACACAGGCAGTTTATTACTCACAAATCCTATGACATGCCTGAGTACAGCTTAATGGGCCCCGTCGGCGTGCTCCTCTTGTCTTCTATGTTTTTAGATATTTCTATATATTTAATTACTATATGTTTTAAAAGGTGGAGCTAGGAGGCCATTTTAGAGAGATCACATTGTTCCAGGGGAGAGTGGCCGTGTTCTTGTAGAGAGGAAGAGCCCATGGTATAGCAGGGCAGGGAAGCCACGTGGAGGAGGCAGCCAAAATGGCGGAATGGGGGAATGAAAGGCCAGTACGTGGAGGAGAAGGGGATGGGAAACAGAGGTGAGTAAGACTGGTGAGGTGGAAGCCTTTGATTCTAGGAAAACTCGGATGAATCAGTAGCTTTGTGAGCACTGAATGAGTGGTTTTTGAAGCCCAGTATGTGTTTTTACTCACTTGCCAAGTGCGAGTCTAGAATAAAGAAAAATGGACCACCAGATTTTGGCTCAATTGTTTCTTTACAATTGATTCAAATCAAACCTGAACCTGCGTTGGCCAGGCAGCTGTGATGGTAGCCACAGATACTGGCCATACACTATAACAGGGGTCAGGAACCTATGGCTTGTGAGCCAGATGTGGCTTTTTTTTTTTTTCTGAAGCTGGAAATGGGGAGAGACAGTCAGACAGACTCCCGCATGCGCCTGACCGGGATCCACCCGGCACGCCCACCAGGGGGCGAGGCTCTGCCCACCAGGGGGCGATGCTCTGCCCCTCCGGGGCGTCGCTCTGTTGCGACCAGAGCCACTCTAGTGCCTGGGGCAGAGGCCAAGGAGCCATCCCCAGCGCCCGGGCCATCTTTGCTCCAATGGAGCCTTGGCTGTGGGAGGGGAAGAGAGAGACAGAGAAGAAGGAGAGGGGGAGGGGTGGAGAAGCAGATGGGCGCTTCTCCTGTGTGCCCTGGCTGGGAATCGAACCCGGGACTTCTGCACGCCAGGCTGACACTCTACCACTGAGCCAACCAGCCCTCTAGATGTGGCTTTTTTGATGGTTGCATCTGGCTCGCAGACAAATCTTTAATAAAAAAAATAATAATGTTCAAAATATAAAACATTCTCATGTATTACAATCCATTCATTTCCTACCGCTCATGTTCATGGTTGTGGGTGGCTGCAGCCAATCACAGCTGTCCTCCGGGACAACACCAAATTTTTATTGGATAATGTGTAATGTACACGAGTCGTTGTATGGCTCTCAGAGAATTACATTTTAAAATATGTGGCGTTCATGGCTCTCTCAACCAAAAATGTTCCCGACCCCTGCACTATAACATTATATTACTGTAACATTCTAAGAAAATATCTATATCAAGGTTGAATAAAAAATTCAGTATATAAGCAGCGCTTCTATAAAGCCAGTAGCCATGGCCACCATCACAGCCACCTGGTGCATGCAGGTTTGCATTTGATTTGGACAGATTATAATGAAACTACGAAGCCAAGAACTGGTGGGCCATTAGCTTTAATCCTAGCTTCCACCCGACAGGCAAGAAATACACACAGTGAGAAAACACTTCCCTTTCCATTCAGGGCTCCCAAAGCCACTGACTTATCCGAGTTTCCTAGAATCAAAGGTTTCTAACCTCACCAGCCTTATTCACTTCTGTTCCCCATCTCCTTCTCTCTGCACAAACTCTGCACCAACTGAGTTCTCCTTCAGCACTCTGCCACCTTGGCTTCTTCTCCTCTCCTCCACGTGGCCTTACTCTGCTCTCCTACAGCATGGGCTCCTCCTAGAACGCAATCACTCTTTTCCCGGTACAACGTGATCTATCTTCCTTTTAAAACCTTTTGGCGCGAAAGCCCTCCCCCAACACATATTAACATAATCACACCCATCCCAAGCAAGAAGGGCAACTAATATTATCACCCGGGCGATGGGCTTCCACATGGGCAGCGCCATCCTTAACAAAGTGAGCATAATATATTTTATTTGCCCAACAGCTTCTCAACCCTGCTCATTAACTAACCTTGGTAGCAGAAATAAAGCAAATACTTCCCCCTGGGGCATAGTGAAGAAAAATCTGTTTCAGCCCAAAATTACATTGAGGGTTTATATTTTATCTTACAAATTCATCTTTTTTTGTATTCTGAGGTGTGTTCATTTTTCTTTTATCACAAAAATAATGTGTTGATTGTTTACCATTATGTAAAATGTGAAGCCCACCATCTTTACTCTTCAGTGGTACCCTGTGAAATATGTAGTCCATCTGAGAAACCAGGGACAGTAGCAGCTGGTAAGGATTCTTTTTTTTTTTTTTTTTTACATAGACAGAGAGAGGGATAAACAGGGACAGACAGACAGGAATGGAGAGATGAATCATTAGTTTTTTGTTGCGCATTGCAACACCTTAATTGTTCATTGATTGCCTTCTCATATATGCTTTGACCACGGGCCTTCAGCAGACCGAGTAACCCCTTGCTGGGGCAGAAACCTTGGGCTCAAGCTGGTGAGCTTTTGCTCAAACCAGTTGAGCCCTCGCTCAAGCTGGTGACCTCGGGGCCTCGAACCTGGGTCTTCCACATCCCAGTCCAATGCTCTATCCACTGTGCCACCACCCAGTCAGGCTGGTAAGGATTCTTCAGAGCCCAAATATTTAGAAGCAAATTATAAACGTATTAGATATTAATACAGGCCCAAAATAAATTCAATGAAAATATTTAAAGGAATATTTGGTGTGAAATAGGGTACCTGTGCACTTAGCAAATATCCTCTTAATAACAATCCTAGGCAAACACATATAAAGGTAAACAAATACTAAAGATAGTTAAGATAGATATTGCTCAAAAACATTCCTGCTTCTCCTAAGCAGCAAGGTAGGATTAAACTTCCCATGTCCCTGAATCTGGCACAGTCAATGTAATTTGCTGGAACAACGAAATGTTACTGAAAGTCACCTGTTGTGGACTATTAATGGCAAAAAGCCATTATAGATTCGAGGCTTGGCAGGGGGCTAAGTTCTACCCCCTCCATCTCCATATTTGGCTTTGATGCTGAGTGTTTGCACCCACTCCACTTCCTTCCTTGGGTTGCAGGAAGCAATATACATGCCCTTCCTCTGACTCTTTGTTTGTTTCAGATGTTTGTAAATTTCACTAATGTATCCTGTTTTTGCCTTGGGAGAGTTCCTGTCTTAGCCTTTGATGTGCAACTTTGTATCAGGGTCCTTGATTTGCATATGACTATATAATAAAGCGAACTGGGCCTATGAGGCACTCAGATACTGCCAGGCAGTTTGAAGAGCCCTCCTGGTCCCATCGGTTTTGTTTTGACAAAGTGTGTTTCCTCAATTCCGCACCGTTATTAGGAGCTGCGCTGGTCCATGGCAGTCACCTGTGTCAATTCCAGGTGAAATCAGAGTTAACATGTATAAGGCCAGTAGCCGCCACCTTTGTGGTCATGCAGGTTCTCATTGGATTCGGGCAGAGTGTAAAGAAACAGTGGAGCCAAAAAGTGGTGGGCCATTCCGTTTATTAAAGTCTTATACTGGCAGACGAGTGAATAGGCAGGGAAGACAGCTTCCCTCTCACTCATGGCTCCCAAAGCCCTAACACATTCTCTGGTTCCACAATCAAGAAAATCTTCTCCAGTTCCTCCTAGAATCAAAGGACCCCACCAGCCTCAGCTGAGGTTCCAAAGCCCCTCAGCTCAGGTTCCACATCTGCACTCCTCCTGTTCTTGCAAAACCCAGACTGGGGAAAAAATCCCTTCTCCAGCAAACATGAGCAATACAAGGGCCCCTCCCAAGTAGGGAGGTAATCTGCAATTTGCAGTCTGCCGTCTTGAGGGCAAGCAGCACAGCCTTTCACAGATTATAAGCACAGGGCGCAGCCCAGGCCAATGCAAAATATAAGCAAGCAAACCTAAAAAACACATTTTACAAACTTTTGCCCAACAACATGCCATTTCCCATGTTCTCTGTTCCCTTCTGCATGACTAACAAGGCCATGTGTTCCACACAGTGCAGCTCCCACATGG
The DNA here is from genome assembly GCF_036850995.1 of Saccopteryx leptura. Lineage (NCBI taxonomy): Eukaryota > Metazoa > Chordata > Mammalia > Chiroptera > Emballonuridae > Saccopteryx > Saccopteryx leptura. The sequence goes on along the minus strand of NC_089514.1, from coordinate 35,135,530 downwards.
TGGCACCTTCCTCAGGCGGGAAGGCTAAATTGTCACAGGGAGACAAATGTCCGAGAGAGTCCCTCAGATGCACAGCAGGCTCCAAAGAAGAAACAAACCTTTGTTGGGTTTCAGCCACTGAGTTGTCATTACTGCAGTATAACCTAGCCTGTCCTGGCTGCTACTCCCCCAAACGCTACATTGAAATTCAAATGAAATAACCTTACCTTATTTCTATTTTATTAGTCCAGAGCTATAAAGCAACCATCTATAATCAATATGGTTATCTGTATTCTCTGCCCAACAGTTTTGGCTAAATTGACTCATAAACTGCTTCCTAAAAAAAAGAAATCTAATTTTTGGTTATTAGAAGATTGTGAACAAGCAGTCAGTTGGCACTTGTAAAACTAATTCCATAGGTTGTAAAGAATAAAAACCAACACAGACAATATTGGTGAGCATACTACATAAAATACTCATTTCTATTTAACTACCAGCCATATCATACCACAAAGAAAATACAAACCACCAAAAATTTTTTTGCTTTAAATCATACTAAATGTTATTAATTTTCCAAATTCTTATGTCTTGTTATTTAACAGCTTAAACAATTTTGGGAGTTACATGAACTTACTTTTCTTATAAATCCTCATCAATCTATACTAGGGTTTCTTAACCTTGGTATTCTTAACATTTCAGACTAGATGATTTTTGGGTAGGGTGGGGGCTGTCCCAGGCATTGTAGGATGTTTAGTAGCATCCCAGGCCTTTATACACTAGATGTCTATCACACCTTTTTTATTTCCAAGTGAGAGGAGGGGAGCTACAGAGACAGGTGCCCGCATGTGCCCTGACCAGGACCCACTAGGCAACTCCCATCTGGGGCCGATGGTCTGCCCATCTGGGGCCATGCCCACAACCAAGCTACTTTTAGCACCTGAGGCAGAGGCTCCACATAGCCATCCTCAGTGCCTGAGGCCAAAATGCTCAAACCAATCAAGCCATGGCTGTAGGAGAGGAGGAGAGAGGAAATGGGGAGAGGGGGAGGGGTGGAAAAGTAGATGGTGGCCTTTCCTGTGTGCCTGACCAGGAATTGAACCTGGAAGTTCCACATACTATGTCGATCGATGCTCTACCGCTGGGCCAAGTAGCCAGGGCCACACCTTCCAAGTTTTAACAACCAAAAAATAACTCCCAACATTTCCAAATGTCTCCTGGGGGAGGGGGCAAAAATCACCTCTAACTGAGAATTATAAATCTACTCCAATGTTCCACTAAAAAATACAATGTAAAGTCCATCCTAAAGTCTTTCTGCTGCCTCACTAAAGTGACTCAAAACAGGATATAAAGGTGGTATGACAGGATTTTACTCTCAATATTACATTAAGAAAACATTAATTCTTAAAAATTAGAAAATAAAAATTTGCCAAACTAAGAAAATAATTATTTGTAATCCCACCTCCGTTGCCATGTTTACAGAGTGGTCTGTCTGGATTCATTCATTGAGTAGTTCCTAAATGACTGCTCTGGGCCAGACACTGTACTGGATATCAAAGAGAGCCTGTTGAGCCAGACAGACTTATTCTAGCCCCCTCTGAGCTTATAGTTTTATGGGAGACACAGACTATGCACTTTAAATATCAATGCCCAATGATGATGAGTATGAAGAGAAGCACAGGTTCCTGGGGTAATACAGCATTGGGTTAATGTGGCATCTCAGTGAGGAGTCTTTGAGGAAATGGTATATTAATTGAGACCAGAAGGGTACGTTGTAACAATGGCTAGCACTAGAGTAGTGTGACTACCAGCCAAGTATTTTTCTAAGATTCTTAGTGTAGTAACTCATTTAATCCTCTGAACAACTCTATGACATAACTGAAATCATTATCCCTGTTTTAAAGACAGAACATAGGTCTCAAGAGATGAAGTACCTTGGCCCAGATCAGTGTTAGTATGGGGAAGAAGGAGAACTTGAGCCTCGCCTGTGTCCCTAATGCCTAGGACAAGGACTGACAGCCCCCCAAAGTGAACCAGGCAGAGAGGGGGAGGGGAGGGTCCGGGCAGAGGAGGCTGTGCTGAACTGTTTTCCTAGGCAAGGAGGAGTGACCTTATAGTCACCAATAAAAGGATACCAAATTCACCTTATTATATATGTATGGTAATTTCCTAGTTAAATATAGCCTCTTTAAATCCATTCTTGGGAGAGGATGGAGTATAAATTATTTATAAATCAATTAATTATGATGGGAATTAAGCAACAGAACAGCCTAAAACTGAAATTGAAAAGAGAGCTAGAAAGTTTCAAAAGACTGAATTCACAACAGCCACTTGCTCAAATATATATTTTTAATAAATCAAAAAATTTGATAGAATTTCAAGGCTAATACATTAATGTTCTAAGCTGAAATAAACACCCTCATTTAGCTCCTATAAGCTGTGTGTTTGCAATCAGCCAAAATGGCCTTTCCTAACTAAAATTATTTCTAGTAACTTAAGTCACACACTAACTATAATGATGACACAGTTACTCTTACAAATTTAAGAACATTGCACTGTGATAAAAATTATTCCAGTACTACTGCATATGTTCTTTTTATTACTACTATTTTTTGAGGTACTGTTGTGTTGATGTCTGCATAAAGATATTATATATAAATTTTGAAAGTTACTAAAAAGAATGGGAAAAGTAACTCTTGCTTTTTAACTGACTTCCTCTAAGAAGAATACTTTTTTTCATAATTTACAATATATATAATATGTGTGGTTAGCATACTAGACTAATAAAGCTGTGGGTATGGATTTGATCCACATGCCATTTTGCTCTGCAGACAGCTGCTATGCGCACCTCAACATAATTCATTACCAGATTTGGAGAATAACTTAGAGGTATTGAGGACCACTAATTTTATTTTTATATAGAGAGCACCTTATAAACAACAAAATCTCAGGGAATGAGATGCTCTGACTAGTTTTATTTTCTAGATAATTGAAACTGATCTAGAAGCTTAGCACATCATTCCTAGAGTTGAGGACATTTACAAAATATACTGCTAGATGTTCTTGACTTAGTAAATAATATTTTAATTTTTTTGTGAAAATGGAAGATACAAGGGTGAACCTATGGAAATTAAAAATAATTTTACCATATTGCAAGTGGAAATGACAGAAGAGCCCAAGATTGAGTTTGATGTGTACTCATCTCAAGATATAATCTAACAATTGCTTTAGAAAATAATACCAGCCTGACCTGTGGTGGCGCAGTGGATAAAGCATCTACCTGGAACACTGAGGTCGCTGGTTCGAAACTCTGGGCTTGCCTAGTCAAGGTACATATGGGAGTTGATGCTTCCTGCTCCTCCCCCCTTCTCTCTCTTTCTTTCTCCCCCTCTTCTCTCTCTCTAAAAATGAATAAATGAAATCTAAAAGAAGAAGAAAACAATAGTAATATTGATTGATTCTATCATCACTTGTACCATTATGAACATGTGAATTGCAAAAGAAAACGGCCTTGATTCTTGTGTTATTGCAAAATGGTGAATAATAGAGAGAGAACAAAAGAATTCTTTTGGGCCTGACCTGTGGTGGCGCAGTGGATAAAGCGTCAACCTGGAAATGCTGAGGTCGCCGGTTCGAAACCCTGGGCTTGCCTGGTCAAGGCACATATGGGAGTTGATGCTTCCAGCTCCTCCCCCTTGTCTCTCTCCTCTCTCTCTCTCCCTCTCTCTCTCCTCTCTAAAATGAATAAATAAAATAAAAATAAAAAGAATTCTTTTGGTATTTTAATCCTCATGATATTTTTATTTCCCCCAACAAGAAAAAATAATCTTCCTTTTCTACTACCATTATGAAATGTAATTCTTGGTTACTTGGAAAATAACACAACAGTCTCTAGTATAGTTCTGATAATATTGAAGTGTTCTGTTGCTTACTTGTCAGTCAATTAAGAAGTACTATATTGAGTTAAAAAGCGGTATGTGTGCATCTGTATTTTTTAAAAGTATATTTTTAGCCTGACCTGCGGTGGCACGGTGGATAAAGCATGGACCTGGAATGCAGAGGTTGCCAGTTCAAAACCCAGGCTTGCCCAGTCTAGGCACATACAAGAAACAACTACTATGAGTTGATGCTTCCCGCTCTTCTCTCCTCCCTCTCTCTCTCTCTCTCTCTCTTCTCTCTAAAACCAATAAATAAAATCTTTAAAAAACTTTTATTTTAAACTACTTCATACACGCCGTCTGAAACTTAAGTCTTACTGGAATTTTTGATACAAGCCTTTCTTGCTTTTACCCTTTTTCTTCTTAAGGCAAAGGTAATAAATAATTTTTTGTTGAAACTCACAAAGGTGTTGGTTCTCTTTTTGTACAGTGTGCTGAGCCATCTTCTGCCCACGTCCTACAGCAGTGGCCGCTGTAGAAAAGGACAGTGCCTGGCTGTCCCTCCTCCCTCCACTCACAGAGCACAATGCAGGCACTCCTGTACCCCCTGCCCCAGTGAGTCCCAGAGCCCAGCCCCTGAGCAGTAGCAGCAGCACCACCTGAGGATTGGTTAGAAATGCACATTCTCAGGCCCCGTCTCAAAACTCCTAATTTGGAAACTCTGGCGGGTAGGATCTAGTGAGCTCTACCAACGCCTCTAGGCACTTCTGATGCACAAACTGGAGAACTTTATGATGAAGAATATTTGAAAGGTAAGGGAACTTCCCCAAAATTTTTCTTAGGTTAGGAGATAGTTCAAGATAGGGTCACCCATTTTCAACATCCCCTTCCCACAGATTACCTCTCTGATCTATACCTGTTGTTAATGCCAGCTCTAACCTGCCACCAATGAAGGGTCAGTGCTGCCAGGTAGTTTTCTCTGAATTCGTAAGGGAGAGTACGTGACCTTATGATATGAATTTCCCCCACTAACTCTGAGAAAATTTGGTCCTTCTGCTCACATCTATATCCCCTCCATCGCTGTGGATGTCCCTGCTAGAACCTTAGGATGAGGATTATTAATATTGCTGCCATTGTTGCCAGTTAGTGAAACTTGACCCAAGTTTTCTAGTTTGACTATAATTTTTAAATATTCCAAAATCATACACGTATTGTTCTCAGAAGAAAATTAGTACTTTACATGGCTTCATACAAACGACACTGTCATTGCTAGAGGAGTAAAATTTGATCAATAAATCTTAATGTACTTTAATAAATGGAACTGATTTTCCTAAAGAAAATGAGAAAGAATATAAAGCTCTTTGTATAAACTGACCTGGAAATTAAGTCAGAAGAAGCTTTCTGAGAGGTTGCCATTTCAACAAACAACAAATATTCAGTTATAAAGCAAACCAGCTAAATGGTTATTTTTCTTACCAGCTCTCGTCTTGCTAGTTGAAGGGAAAGGTAGCTTGGAAAAAGAGGTAAAAAGAAAGCCAGGCACATAAAGAAGAGGATGCGGCCTTGGCCATTTTGCTCAGTGGATAGAGCGTCAGCCCAGCATGCAGACGTCCCCAGTTCGACCCCCAGTCAGGGCCCACATGCACACATGAGAAGTGACCATCTGCTTCTCTTCTCCCCGTTCTCTCTCTTTTCCTCTCACAGCCAGCGGCTCAAGGGGTTGGAGCGTCAGCCCCAGGAGCTGAGGATAGCTCAGTTGATTGAGTATTGGCTCCAGACGGGGGTTGCCGAGTACATCTCCATTGAGTTGCCTGTGGGAGTCTGTCTATCTCCCCTTCTCTCACTTAAAAAAAGGGGGAAATGCATGCAGTCAGATGGATTCAGGACCTAAGAGATTTGTTAATGATGTCAGGTAAATTACCAGGAAAGGAGATCAACCAACCTCCAAGGTCAGAAGTAGAAAGGTACTTATCACAAAGGGTAGCTTAAATTTATTTATTTAATTATTAAGTGAGAGGTGGGGAGCCAGAGACAGACTCCTGCATGCATCCCTACTGGGATCTACCAGCAAGCCCCCTACTGGCAATGCTCTGCCCATCTGGGTCACTGCTCCGTTGCTCAGCAACCAAGCTATTTTAGTGCCAGAGGGAAGGCCATGGAGCCATCCTCAGTGCCTGGGACCAACTTTGCTCAAACCATTCAAGCCATGGCTGCAGGAGGGGAAAAGAGAGAAAGATGGGAGGATGAGGGAGAAGCAGATGGTTGCTTCTCCTGTGTGCCCTGATCATGAATCAAACCCAGGACTTCCACACACTGGCCAACACTCTACCACTGAGCCAACCAGTTAAGGTAAATTTTTTTTTAAAAAATTAAATCACTCCTGATTTATACTCACATATGCTCAATAGGAAAGGGGACTTCAACCCTTTGTAAAACACTACCAGACTTTGATGGCCAGTTTAGACTCAACTAAAGAAAAACTTCCTACACACACACACACACACACACACACACACACACACACACACACATTTATTACTTCTAGTTTACTTTTAAAATGTCACGATCACTTTAAAGAATAAAAGAACCTTCAGTGGACAAAATTTTTCAACCCCTGTTCCTTTCCATTGTCCCCGTCAAGGTTAAGCCCTACATTTCCCCATCTCTTCCATCCCGTCGCTGAGGCTAGTTGTTTGGAGGTCTACAGGTGAGGACAAGGCCGTTGCACTATGTCATTACTATTCTACCTCTGAGTTTTGGTTGTTGCTGTTGTTTTGGGGTTTTTTAGTATTATTTGGGCAACGCTCATGGTTGGTTGCCAAGGCATGGTTACCACGGTAATAGTGCCAGATAGCATTTCTTTTTAAACCCAGAAAATTAAAAGCTTCCTTCAAATGAAACAGTGAGCAAACAAAGGTAGAGCCTATTCAGGAGCCAGACTGCCACTGAGCAGTTCCCCTCTCCTGCGCTCACGATATTTTTTAAAAGCAGCCATTGCCATTCTGCAGGGAAACGAAGGTAAATAGGCTGCTTGTTTGTTTTTGACTTTCCTCACTATGTATTTTCCAGCAAGGAAAGTTTCTGATTTTCCAGTAGTTAGATTTTGGTATGAAAGGAATCATGTCTGCTCCCCCATAACAATGTCATTGACCTCTCTGAGCGTTCCACTGAGGTCAGGTGGAATTCTGCAGTCCTTAAACCTCTCCTAATTCATGTACAGATATTCCTCTATAATACAATCTCAACAAGGGAGAATAAAAATAATGAACACATCAGTCCCCTGGCAGCTGATACTAATAGCCGGGCTTATGTAAAACTAATTTCTTAAGTTGAAATTGCTTTATTGTGTGAGTTATAGTATTATATAATGTAATATTTAGCTGTCCTGTTTAATAAGAATTATTTCTATTCTTGGCAAGTAAAAGAGTTTTGTAATTAAATTGTGCAATTTCTATGCCTTTCAAATTTCTGGCATGTTGTAGAAAGCCCAGTTTAAAATATAAATAAGAAATATTACATTCTGTGTAAGGAGATATTCCATGGTGATCTAAACTCTTTCTCCCCCCCCCCCTTTTAAAGCATATGCCTTTTAAATGCTCATATGACAGCTCCTACATTTGAATTCTGAAGTTCTACGCAGCAATCAGAGCTGCAGGAGCTGACCTACTGCAATTTTACTGTCGTGGCAAAATCAGCCTCTTTCTTCGAAGCTACACATTTTCAAAGACAGTCTCAGCAGTATTCTTTTTTTATGACTCCACTTTATGTTACTTTTCCTTAGGACCTTAATTCAGCCACATGTCTGAGATTCCTAAATGCAGCAAGCTATCAAGTAATAGCATTATTTTATGTTTTGTCGGTAAAGTATGAGTACAGAGCAGATGAGGAGAAATAAATTGAGGTCACAGAAACACGCTGGGAATACATCCTCTATAATATTCAGTCAGAAGCTAGGAAAATGTAGGAGCAGATGCTTGTACATTAAGAGGTGTGTACATTGAAAAGGAAAACAAAAAGAGTTCCAATCACTGCTGAACTAGGTTCTTTGTGAATGAAAGGCGAAGGACCCCAATGGGTCCTGCAGGCAGGAACTCACAGTGTCCCAGATAATCAATAGTGAGCAATTTCTAAGCAAGACCTCCAAAGGGAATGATTCAAAGAGGAAACCAGACTGATGTATTCTTTTACTCCCTGCCAGAAAGCTGGGGTCTTATAAATTCACTGCAACACTAGAAGAAAAATAAAAGATAGCCATGTAAAAGAGATGAGAAGGGAACTTTTTTCTGTGTATGTGACAGAGACAGAGAGGGACAGACGGGAACAGACAGGCAGGGAGAGAGATGAGAAGCATCAATTCTTCATCGCAGCATCTTACTTGTTCACTGATTGCTTTCTCATATGTGCCTTGATGGAGAGGCTACAGAGGAGTGAGTGAACCCTTGATCAAGCCAATGACCGTGAGCTCATATCTATGATCCCACATTCAAGCCAGAGACCCCACTCTCAAGCCAATAACCTCGGGGCTTTGAACCTGGGTCCTCTACGCCCCAGTCCAGTGCTCTACCCACTGCACCACCACCTGGTCAGGCAATAAGGGAACTCCTTAACCCAAGGTAATAATGAAGATAATAAAATGAAATCACACTGCTAAGAGAGTCACGTTATGTAAATTAGAGTCAGGAGGCTGTGAAGGAAGTGGAGCCTGTGCACACCTTGGGCTGCAATTCTCAGAGCCCAGTTGCTAAACCTGCTGTGTGGACACACATGGACTTGACCTCTTCCCGGCAGTTTTCACATCTCTAATTTGCATATTGGAACTAACCAATCCCTAGCCAGTAATCCTTCCCTTGCTTGAAAGAATTACACGTTGTGGGTTTTGCCCTTATAAACCCTCCAGAGCACACTTTAAATTGCTACCCGAATCTGTGTCTCCTAGGTGGCAACTCTTCTGCTCAAATAAACGGTTTTTGTTCTCTATTACAGACTGAACCTCTTCCTTGGTTAACAGGGCAGATAGGACTGGACAGGACTTCAGTAAAGTCCTCACGTCACATGGCCAACAGGGTTTGTGACTTGATGTGAACAAACATATAATAAAACCAGTTTTACCACAGGCTAATTGTAATAAACAAGAATTAGGTTCCTACAGCATCTCATCAACCATATCATGAAGTGGTATTTGAGGCCCTGCTAGATTTGGATCAGAGACAAAGATTTTTATTTTATTTTTTTCAAATAATTGTCATCCTTTGTGTAATTATATATTATTTATGTTCCTATAGTTCCTGAAACTAAACCAGTTAAAACCAACATAATTTTTATATATTTTGTGAAACTTATACATTTCTATGTTTGTCCTTAACTAAACATTCAGTTGGAAGTAACAGTTTGAGTAGAACCCTGGTAGTATGAGCACAGTCCCATGACATGGGGTCCGGACACCAGAGACATTTAGGAAGGAACTTCCTTTAGCCAAATAGCTCCTGACCTCCCACACGTAGTAGAACTCTCTTGTCATTTGTGATTCTGGGGACACCAATGAGAATTTCAAGGGACTGGAGTTACTTATCAAACAGACCATTCCACTCAGTAGTGTGAGAGCTAAGCTACCCAGAGCAAGCAACTTGACATGTCATCGTTTTCAAGGCAGCTTAGAAAAACCAATTTCACCTTTCAGTGACATGTATACATAGTTGATTATACTTGTCACCTAGATGGCCTACAGATGTGTGTGTGTGTATGTGTGTGTGTGTGTGTGTGTGTGTGTGTTAGAAAGAGGAGGAAGGGAGGAAGGGAGGGAGGGAGGGAGAGAGAGAGAGAGAGAGAGAGAGAGAGAAGGGGGATAGGAGCTGGAAGCATCAACTTATAGTAGTAATTGCTTCTCGTTATGTGCCTTGACTGGGGAAGCCTGGGGTTTTGAACCAGCAACATTAGCGTTCCAGGTTGACACTTTATTCACTGAGCCATCACAAGTCAGGAACAGATGTGTTTTAAGGATAAAAAAGACACTGAATTTAATTTGCAATTTTCTCTGAAAACAAGAGAGCTCCTTCTGAAAAGAAAATACAGCACTGAAAAAGAGTGCACTTTTTCAGATACAGAAAAATGTTAATTAAATGAGAAAAACAAAATATTATCTATTTTAGTTAAAATAACTTTCCTGTCCTTAACTCTATAGCACATATATATATAGCTAATTAGAATTTTTAAGAGAGTAATTCAAATATTGAATTCAACTACCTACTATAGTTTATTGCTCATTTCCCCTAAAAACTGAGAACTTTTAATATAATAAAGCTACCTTTTAATTAGTCATAGAAAAAAATTTTTTTTTTTTTTTTTTTTGTATTTTTCTGAAGCTGGAAACGGGGAGAGACAGTCAGACAGACTCCCGCATGCGCCCGACCGGGATCCACCCAGCACGCCCACCAGGGGCGATGCTCTGCCCCTCCGGGGGCGTCGCTTTGCTGCGACCAGAGCCACTCTAGCGCCTGGGGCAGAGACCAAGGAGCCATCCCCAGTGCCCGGGCCATCTTTGCTCCAATGGAGCCTTGGCTGCGGGAGGGGAAGAGAGAGACAGAGAGGAAGGAGGGGGGCGGGGGGTGGAGAAGCAAATGGGCGCCTCTCCTATGTGCCCTGGCCGGAAATCGAACCCGGGTCCCCCACACGCCAGGCCGACGCTCTACCGCTGAGCCAACCGGCCAGGGCCATAGAAAAAAAATTTAACAATGTGAGAATCTATTTTACTTTCAGACTTTCACTGCCATAATTAGAGAAATTATATAATTTGCCAATTGCTCTTCTACTATATTTTTATTTCTGTTTATGTTCTTTCATTATCATTTTAAACCAATATATTTGATGACCCATGCTACCTGGTGAAAGGAATAAAAAATGAAGCTTACCTTACTCTGGTGATTTGTATTCCTCTAAGAAATGATACTATCAAATTTCAGCATGGATTGGGAAGCCAAAATATCAGCTGAGTTAGTTTTTAGTTATTAGACTGGATTATTGTTTACATAGTTTTGAATTCCCACACATTTCAATAAAAGCACTGATAATCAAATAAACTTCTAAGCACATATTAAGATGCCAGAACAAATACTTGTGCATGATCTATACAAATGCTACTTCCCATTAAGGAAGGCAATTCAAAATGAGCTTTAAAT